>NC_059473.1:110999644-111600300 GCF_018139145.2 Gymnogyps californianus
AGCTGTTACCATCTGATTATAACTAATTTCCAAAATGAAATGGGTCAGTCTTCTGCAGGCAGACATGGTCACATCTCATAAATAAATATATATATACACAAATACATATAAAATATACACAATATAATATTTATAAATAAAATATATTTTTCAGTACACAAACACCAGCACAACTGAAACTAGTTGGCATACTACTTATTATTTTCCCACCCTTTTAATTCCCATGAATGTGGTGCATCTTTTAGGTTATAATTTTAAGATAGGGATTCCAAATACTCTTGGCTTCCCAATTGAAATAAACAGGAGTCTTGCCCTAGATTGTTTCATTTTAATCAGTTAAACTTTTTTAGTGAACTGATTTTTGTGGATAATTATCAGATCATCTTGTTTGTTGTATTAATCCCATATTCTCCCATTTCCTTGATTACAGGCATCAGTACCAGGACATTTCATTCTGGAACACTACAGAAACAGCCTCCCACACAATAAAGCACTAGAATACTGAAAACAAGGTTTGTCTTTTGATGCTTAAAATTGTTTTTTAACCCTAAACCCAACTGCAAAGGTAGGAAGAAATTTGGATCATACAGAATACATGAAAATTGTGGTAAGACACATTTGTTTACCATGCCGGTGTTCTTCTAGGGTGTCATTTGGATTGACAGTTCTGCTAAGGATGCCGAGATTCCTTCCTTGGTGAAGATCATAATTTTTGTCTTTTAGATATAACTCTTCTTTTTGTGCAATTTACTTTTGAATCTTGGGAGCTTTCACTACTGGAAAGTATTACTCCTAAAGAGACTTTTATCATGCAGCCCTAATGAGTGTGAATCTGGTATCACTTACTTTAAGCCAACATAAACATTACAAGACCAGACCCAGAATCCAGTGCAAACCAGACAAATAAACCTGCCTTGAGTCTGACAAATAGGGGTGTTCAGAAAGTCCTTGCACTCAGGCTTTTGTTACGTAGCCACATCAGTCCGACATAATTTGCATTGCCAGGGGGAGGGGTAGTCCTCCTGGTCTCTCCTCCCATGCATTTCTGTTGTTGCAGAACCAGACTGTGTGTGGGTCAGCACGTGGCTGGGGAAACGATAAGTGAAAGGTGTCCATCTCCATATTCAGTTTTGCGTTCAGGCTGCCTGATGCCAGCCTAAGGGAGGCACTAGGGACAAGCACAGATGAGACAGCAGAAGGTTTCGGAGGCAGTATGGATTTATGTTGGACTAAATTGACCACATAACTATGGCCTCAGAGGGATCCTCCAGAGCATGTATCCAGTGCAGGAACTGGTTGTCAACATAGGAGGCATAGCCCAGGAGGACAGGCTGCCTCTGGAGCTTTGTACGGAAGCAATTCCCATTTAATGAAACAGTCCTCAGACACCACTGGCAGCAAGTATAAATCAGCATAGCCTTTGGGTTGCTGTAATTTATAAGGCTCAGACTGATACATTTCATCCCGCAACATTTTTTAAAAGCAATGTGTACTGTTTTTAAGCCAAGGATCTTTGAAATTAAAAAAAACAAGTAAACAAATTACTAATAGCAAATAAGAGTTTTGGGAGTGGGTGGATGCAAGTGAATACAAAAGCTGAGTGACAAGGAAGAAAAACAAAGAAAAATACATCAAACTACATCTATTAGTTACTTTTGTCTCAATGAGGTAGGTCTCTGAGGCAGTTTCCCTGATCAGCAACAATCTCTCTATTCCATTTGGAAAAGGAAAACATGGGAAAAACTTCACAAGTCAAGGAAAAAACAAGTAGCAACAGACAGGAAATATGCTGTTAAATGTAGGATTTTGAATTTTTGGTCATTTCTTCTACAAAAGGCCCTCAGTAGTCAGACATTTCTCATTTCTAAATGTTAAACTTTCTTCATTATCAGAGTATTTTTCTTATTAACCAATAGGATTTTTATAATCCACATGTATTTATTTGCATTTCTTAAGAGCTTGAAGATTTTTTTCTCATTGTCTGTTTTAGAAATTGGGATCACTCTGCACAGGAAAATACTTTAGGAAGAGGAATGCAGGGCATGGAAAACAGTTGACATCCCTGTGTCTTGTCCTTGTCTCTGGCTCCACAGGTGGCAGGGTGGAGAGAGCTCTTCCTTTGGCCCACATGAGGAGAAAAGAGCTGATTGCCAGTGCCAAAGGAACACAGGACTGGTCCAACCTTTTACATCCAAGTAAGCATGTAATAGACATCTACTTCAGAAGGCTCCACAAAACATCTAGTCCATAAATCTGGGCTACAAAAGTTTTTCAACATCCTGTAATACAAAATACCTACAGAAAAAGACTGAAAGCCACAACTATTAAAAAAAAAAAAAAAAGCCACAAGAAGAGGACAGGACAGATTGGGCACTGCAGAGACCCTAGGTTTCTGCAGTAGTAGAAAGTATATGACATAAAGTTCCAGCAAGAAGCACTCTACTCCACTCTCTCTTACAGAGAAGGAAATAAAACTTAGAACAGTTCTCCCAAAATGGATCTGAGAGGCAAATTCCTCCTGGGTCTCAGTTGGCTAGATGAGCATCCATCTAGTATTTGCAGATCAGAGTTGTGAGGAATCTCAAGGGTAAACATCCACTTCCAGACAATAGGGTGGTTTTGTATGGTTTCCATCAAAACAACAATGGTGTTTTATTAGTCAGTGTATTCTGCTTTTTAAAGTTCTTTATTTTGTACACCCTCACCTTTCTTCACCTAGACACAAGTCTTTCTAAGTGCATTCTTGTAATCCATTCTCATCTTAATGCTACATTCAGGATTCTTTGGCCTTTGGTATTTGATTTTGTTTGTAGGTATGACATGAATAATATTAATGGAGAATGATACAGATGGGATGCATGAAGTGGGAATAAAATTTTATGTACAAACTCTGCAGCATGAGGTTATGTTAATACAATAAAATGTATTTCAAGGACTTATCCAATGTTAATAATCTAAATGCTGATTCCAAAATTCTTAACATCCCAGATAAGATCTGACACTGCAAGACCACAGGCTACCTGGCTGAGGGAGAGCAGTTGGTCAGCAAGAAGCACCAAGTGATGGGAAAGGAAAATTTGGCAAATGGTCAGGGAAGATTTTACTTGTCAAAAAAAAAAAAAAATCCTTTGGATCATGACAGCTGGATCATGGCTGATTTACGAACAGCAGCAAAAAGCCATCTTAACACCAATCTAACCAACTACACAGACAGTGATTTCACACCTTGGTATGAGTTGGCACAGCAAGCCCATGTCATTTGTGTACAAGGTATGATAATGTAGAAGGAGTCAGCACAGTGCTGCACTTCCAAAATCTTGTAGATGAGTTGTATGAGATATTATTAAAACAGGACATAGAGTATATTACCCCTGCAACTGCTTCTTTGGGCTGTTCTTCTCAAATCTTGCTTATATTCACCCATCAGCTGCATCAAGCAGATGTCTCATGCAGCTGAGAAAGCAGTTCTGAATTCCAGGCACAGCAGATGGCAAGTCAGTTTTAAAGGTTTCATCTAAAAGACCAACATAATGATATAAGAGTATATGGCGTTCAATTAATCAGCGCTTGTAAGGTGATGGAATCAAGAATAGCAGGATTTATTTGTTAGGCTGGGAGATATGTTTTCCATATTTTTTTATCCTTATTGTCAGTCATGTGCTTGCATGACTAGCTGGGGAATCAGAGACAGCTCTAATGGAAAAGAGAAATTAGGTCATCTGGTCCATCCTCACTGCCAGGGCATGACTGTTCCCTGCAGTGTATCACTTCCCACACAGTTATCTTTCCAACTGTCTTTTGTAAGATGGAAATGCAACTCGGAGTCCCATTTGGCTATGACTACCACCGCTTTTGAGGACTTTTTATTTGGACAAAAATGCTTAATGAGAGACTCAGAGCTAAAAATTTTAAATACATTTCAAAGAAAAAAAAGCAAATCTCCAAATTTGATTCTCAGTAAAAACTTTTTAATAGAAAAATTGTGCAATATTTGGGATAATCGGGATAAACTGTTTTCGTTGAGACAGGAAATAGTTTCTGTGACTCAATTCTACAAATTAAACAATAGGTTTCCTGCTAAAAAAATCAAACAACTAGTTCAGTAAGTAGTTTAGGAAGCAGCCAGTACTCTTGATGCTGTGAGCAGACTCTCATCAGGAGACTCGGCACTAGTACTAGCTGACTGTAGGTATTCCAGGTTGCCTTGATAAATTACTCCAAGTGCTTGGATTCCCATCCTTCAGCAGAACATCTCAATGTGCAACCACTCAGACCGTACAGAGCAGGATTGGTTTATTACAGAAAAAAAATGAACGAACACAAATGGAAAAACAGTGATAGAACTTACATGTAAGGAAATGGCAAACTACTTCCTTTTCGGCAGCTTTAGCATTCCTAACTTCCATGCTGCCTGCAAATGAGAATGACCCCCATCTTTTATCCCTTGACTACGTCACCACGCTCATCAAGTAAGTCCAATGTTTTGAATTAGTAAGTGGCAGTCCAAACATTTCCCTAAGGTTGATCTCCTTTCTCAAAGGACCTGTTTGCTTTGTTTTACCAGGAGGTGCCACCATGTAGTTTGGTTTAAGGATTCACTTTCTTAAGTTAGGCAGGTATTCTCCAAACTCTGCTCAGCTTCACTATAGCATTTCCTGTTGCCACCAAATTCTCATCCTTCTCTGCCTTCACATGCTTATCTACATCAGTTCTTGTAGTGATGTTTTTAGACCATCATTCTTCACTGGAGAATTTTGTTTGCACTGCACCCTGCAGCAACGTTTTCACTGGAGAGGACCCAAGAGCATTTAAGGAACTTCAGCAGAAACCCAGCAGTTCAGAAACAAGCTCATCATGGCAAAATGAGTAATTTCTTCTCTAGAACTTCTCTGAAAAGATCACAACCACTGCAACCTCAAGTACAAGTGCATGTGGTTATTTTTTATGTCCCACCAGAGGAACCGTAAGATTTTCTTGGTGAAAGATGCCTTTTTCCCTTCTCCAGCAGAGGAAGGAGAGTGCTCTCAGGTGCTTCTGAGTTCAGGAATTAAACAGGTTACTCTCTACAGCTGCCTTATTAAATCCGCATATTAATCCACATAGCTTTTCCTTTTGTCTCCAGCAAATTAGACTCAAGACTACAAACAGATGACAGGGTTATTCCATCTCTACTATAACCCCAGAAGTCATTGTCAAGCTCTTATCATGCTACTTATCTTTTAAAGTGCATGAGAGCACTCTGTGTTTCATTCTTTTACATAAATAATGCTTGACCTTGTGTTAATTTAAATGGGCTTTAGGGCTTTACCCCATGGTTTTAGGTAGTCACTGAAGTACTCGGCTAGTTACCAAAGGCTGTCAAAAAGTCATCAGTCATGAAAGTAACGTTAGCATGCCAGGTGTGAGTTCCTAGGGACATGATGTTTCTGGATGCTTGTGTATGTAATGCTCTCCACAGCATGGTTGTGAAGCTTTACTGTAATAAAAATAATGATTAGATCCACTCTGACATGACAATTTTCATTGGTTTTCTTGAAGTAACAGGTTTCTAGATCCTATTTGATGAGGAACAATGTGATTACTAACAGAAGAACACACTAAATTATAGTGCTTTTGTGGGTGTAGCAATTTCATACTGTTAAAGAAAACCAAAAAAACATTCCAGTATTACAAATCCACTGAACAGTCAACTTGTTTTCTTTCCCATTATTTTTCCTACTGCACTGTTTAATTCTAGTGATTAATTAATTAGTAATGAGGCCTGCCTAGTTATCTTGACAAGTGAAATTTAGAAACTCAAGGAATAAAGTATGAAGTTCCAGGATACTGATATCGATCTCATATTTGTATCTGCCTGAAAAAAAAATGCTATGTTACATTTGGAAGGCTTGAGCATCTTTTAAAAATTGAAGTGCCTTTGACAAGAATGATCCACCCTTTCTCCTCTGGTTCTAATTGGACAAAACCAGTATTTGCAGTTGACCCATCAATCAAGACAGACAGATAAGCAACAATTCCTGCCAATGACTAACAACTTTTATCTTTTAAGACAGTGAAGTAACAAGTGAGCCGCCTTTATAAAGAGCAGCAATTTGGAAAAAGAAAATAAAATGTTTATTTCTTTTAAATGTCAATGCCCATGCTGTTAAAGATCATTCTATTAGGCAACCAAAATGAGAACTTAGAGATTCCTCCTTTCTCAGCTGTTTTTTCCCTTTGCAATATAGATTCTGTGCACACGCACACCAAAACAAAATGCCCCCCTTACCGACCAAATAATCATTGACAAAATACAAATCTAACTATTGCAGACCATCTAGAAATGGAATCCCCACTAAAATCAGCAAAACCTTGAGCAAAAGGATGTGCAGCCTTAGGACCTGCCTCTGAAAACCAGTTACTCTTATAGATATATCGAAGCTCTGCAATTCCTACCATCCCTGCATACCGCAAAAGATTCCTGGAGCACTCCGATCTGTTAATCCAAGATTTCTCTCTCTGCAGACCTCCTGACAGCAGAATGCTTACTGGGTTTTAGCCAACAGGCAGCACTGACACAAAAACAAGTGGGTATAAACTGGCTAAGAGTAAGCTTTTTATTTGGATTTCTAGCTATCAGCAGGGCGAGGACCTGGAACAGGCTTCCAGTAACAAAGGAGGAAAAGAGTCTAAATATAAGGCTTGATAAACATGCTGCGTGGTGCCTGTGATGGGACTGAGTGGGATGTGATGATCTAGGGGGTCTCCTTCAGTCTTATTTTAAGTACATAAACCACAGCATACGTTGTCCCACTTTGAAGCAAAAGTCTTTATTTGGTTAGGTTGGCACACTTAAGGCTTTCTTCTCCATAGGAACCATTTATATTATTATTTCTGTAAATTCTGTTATTTATCAAAGCTGCTGTTTTTGAACCACATTCCGCAGCTCCAGAGGTGACCGTGCACCCTCGATACAGAACGGCACATAAATGTATTGTCTCGCTTGTAGAAGAATGGAGTGCCACATACATGGAGCTATAAACATCTTTTCAGCCTTGACCACCGAAGAGACCTTCATGCCTCTACACGTCCATGCATCACTGTTTTAAGTGACAAGATATGTTAAGTTCTTTCCACTTTGGAGGTAATAATAAGAGACAGTAGTGTCTGCATTCAATACTACTCTGATCTATGGGCGGTCTTCCTTTTTTTATTCTCTTGCCGTACAGTGCACTTTCAGAAGTGATCATCTTGCTGTATCTTCTCCCCTTCAGGATCCTACACACCTTGCACCTGGGTGCAGAGACCATCCCTTCCTACAAGTATTTTCAAGGTGCAAGAGATGAGAACCATTTGTGCCTTCAAGAACAGCATCTCTTCACTGACCATACAGCGTGCCCAGCCCTTGCTCCAGGTCCTTAGGACCACAGGGTGGAAAGGAAGGGCAAGGCCAAGGACAGCTGGAGTGGAGCAGAGCAGGAGAGTGACCAGAACATTAGCAACACATTTGTGGGAACAGAGGTTTTACAGCAGAGTAGTTTTGAACTCACTTGGTAAGTAATTAAAGAGTGGGCCTAGCAAAAGCCATCATTTTGTCTCCCACTGAGCATTATTGAAACTGTCACAGATGGGATACAAATTGAGGGAAGGGATAAAATGGAATAGCAAAAATGTGGAGTCAGTTAAACTGCCTCTAGCTGCAATACTACTGTACACAAACTTCTCTAGTGATGCTTAGGTATTCCTTGAGAAGTTCCTCCGGTTCCTCCCACTGATAAAAGCATCAACCATCTCTCAAGCACAAAGCTTAACAGCGACAAACTGGCATGAGAGTAACAGTTTCCACTGGACGCAATATTTACTGGGCACTAACATTTATTTAATGCATTTTTGCATGGCTACATATTAACAAATATATATACTTTGAAGCCTCAGAATAAAAATACATTTTGCATGGGTACCTCAAACTAATGCTAATAGTGTTTGCATAAAATCCTACTGAAGACCTGATGTATGAAAATTGAGTTATATTCTCAAGGTCCTGTATTTAAACTGATTAATTCTAACATTAAAGGTAATTAAGTGATGAATAAAGTTCACCAACTACTGAAACCTTTTAAATCAGATAGCAAGATCTTGTTCAGACCATTTATTCCAATCAAATTAGCTGTGTAAATGGAATTTAAACATTGAAACCAATGGAAATTACGCTAACTGAGCAAAAGCAGATTTTTATGGCAGTCCGGATTTTTCAGAAGGGATGAGAGAGCAGCAAAACCTTGATTCTGCCATTTTATAAAATAGCCCCAAAGCATTCTGTTGCGTCCCAGTTCACATTGGCATAATGTGTTCTGTGAGTGGAAACTTTTTTCTAATCTAAACTTAACTGGGCTGCTTCATGCATCCTGTACTACAGAGGCTATAGTATCTCTAATACACGCACAGAATCTCTTTGGAAGACTGAGTTATGTGAAGAATGTTATAATGTACAGCTTTGTTATTGATGTCACTGCTGAGACCCAACTATCGCTCCCTGGCTGTAACACATCAGGAGTTTTCCTTGGAGAGTGCAATTTAAGTAATTTAGAGCATAGAAACAAACATCTCTTCTCCCTCCCCTTTTCCTCCCTCTTACAGGGCCATAACGAGCCCCTTTTATTGCTTCCAACAGATTTACAACAAATCTGAAATACCCAGCATCTGCTCAGCAACAAGATCAGCAGCCGTATGTAATTTGAAGCCAAGGCCTAAAAAAACCCCGCCCTTCTCCCCACAAACAGGTTTTACAAACTGTCCTTTTGTTTCCAGAAGTAGAGGGATTTTACAATGATGATGATCACAACAGCAGGAATGAGGATTTAAGTAAGTGAAGAGTTTGGACAACTGAGAATATCATTTGCAATAAAAAAGCTTATGAGCCACTTCTAATGGCATTTACAGAATCTCAGCTCAGGGATTCTTACACTCATGTCAACTCACAGATCCTACACTACAGACAAACTTCCCTTAAACAAGTTTGCATGTACAGAAACTTAAGTTTTAATACTTGATCACATAGTTTGAGGCTACACTTTATTATCAGAGATGTACTCGCGTCTGTTTATCGATTTAAGGATTCTGGCAGAAGATGACAAAGGCATTCCTCTAGCAAGTTAGAGTCTTCGCAGTGTAGTGGAAAATATCATGGCAGTAATCCAAAGCTGGTACTAACATTTCACCCTTCCCACACTGGCATTTTATTCATCTGAAAGCTGGCCAAGCTGTAATTGCTGGAGCTTTCAGCAGTCGTGTCACCTAGCTACACTCGCACAGAAGAGGGCAGTTAGTTCTTGTTACAGAGGTCTTGGATTTCAGTTGTAGAATTGGGATTTCAAGTTTGTAGTCTTCCAGTAACATTAAGAATAAATTTCAAAGTTCATGCTTTTCCTATATATGATGATTTACTGCCCAATTTACACTCTTGGTTTGATATGGAAGATATTTTTAGGTGGCATCAGACATACTTAGGATGTTACTATTACTTTGGAAACCACATTAACATTTAAAAGATTAGTATATTTTGTATGTTCACATAAATTCTGGTTACCTGAATCAACACTTCTACTGGCTTTTTTTGGGGGGGATATGTGTCTAAGTAAAAAGCTTTAAAAAAAAAAAAACCACAACCAACCCCAAACAAAAAAATCTGCCACCAAACTTACTCTGGTCTCCCTACACTGCTTTGTACTGCACAAAAGAAAGTCAGGTGCAAAGTAGCAAGCGCTCTATTTGTTTTACAGAATCATAAAATAATTTGTCTCCTGGTAGAAGTAGCCTGCTATCACACCAAGACTGTTGCAACTAGACTTAGAGGAAAAGAAAACAGTATGTTTGTTGACATTACTCATTTCAACAGAGATCCTGAGAAATTAAGTACAAAACTCCTTGTTTTGCTGCTGAACTGAGTTACAGCACAAATACCTCAAAAGAAAGTGGCTTTGTGTGAAGTACCACCTCTACTACCATCACCCATCTGGCAGAAAAGCGAGAACTCTTGAGCTCAATTTTTTTCTCAATATTCTGAAACTACTAAGAAGGAAGTTGAGATGATTACTGCACTAATGTGAAACTTGTTGTAGAGGTTAAGACAATAACTCTGCCCCACAGGATTTACTGTATACAACCATATTCAGCATATAAAAATCCCATCCTTAATCTAACAAGACACTATTGTTTTATTAAGGTGTCTTAGATTGCATTGTCAGTTGTATGTCTGGCCTGTAAAGAATAAGCATGGTTCAGGATTTGAGGTGTTAGTCCGTCCAGCATTTCCTAAGCTGTGGGGCAGGTCCTCTGACGTGAGGTGGAGCAGCATCTGAGTGCAAATTATCTCCTGGAGCTGGAAACCATAATACCACATGAATGCACCTAATTACTCTGGGTGTTGCACTAACAATGGAATTTACCTGGCAGGGGGAACTAGGCAAAGTCATTTAGGGAATTATCGTCTGTTCCTTTTTTGTACCATCATCCTGTTCCCCTACACCTTTCGTTCCCTCCCCCCTCCAAAACAATACACATAAGTGGCCAAATTCTGCAAGTAACAGTATGAGGGAAGATGCTGCTGCATTCATTATTACTAAAGTTCAAGAGCTGATGTTGCAGTTTCAAGACTCATTTTTTGTGCAAAATATAGATGCAATGAACAAGAGACAGCTAGAATTTGCCCAGCTTGATAGACATTAGAAAGAGCATTTAATAAATTAAGCTATAATCTAGACACAAGGCCCAGATACTGTTCCTGTAAGGCAAACTGACAACTCTCTCAAGTTGCAAAAGGAAGGAAACGAGAACAGCGTTAGCTGACGACGTAATGCACGCGAAGACAGCACTCCAGCAGACAGCAAAGAAAGCAAACTTAAATGAGCAGATAAAGCTGACTGCTAACATGTCAGTACCGAAACATCTTTACTAGAGAATGAGAGCACTTAGGAGTTAAAAACCTTTAATGAAACAAAAGATCAATAAGAAATGCATGGGGGAGGGGAAGAAATTATGAAACCAAAACACCAATTAAGAAGCATATGAGTTTATGTAGAATCCTGCCACACAATACTTTGACAGCAATTCAAAGTGACTGCATGAAGAAAATGGAATTGATACAATTTTTTTTTAAAAAGCAATGCATGTCAACTGAAGCACATAATCTGAACAGTTTTATTGTAGGAACACTCATTGTGCACACTCAAAGAATGAACAAAAACATGGAAGGTGGAAGATGTACCATCAGAAGCCTGCAAGGACTAGTAATATGTCCTTTTTCATAAGGTCATATCCTGTCTAGCCAGGACACTAATAGGAGTTAAATATTTTCAAAAACCCACCAACATGGGAAACTAAGAGGTAGAGGTTTAGGAAAAAACTCTTAAGTGATCTAGGGGAGAAAAGAAAAAAGAAAAAGAGAAAAAAAAAGGGCAGAGCAATGTATTATTACAAAAAGCTCCAAAAATTGGGGGAAACAGTAATACTAAAAGCAGTCTAAGAACAACAGAAAGCAGATTATGATGTGGCAGCACACAAACTAATGTTCTAGAGCAGGACAAATTCCTCTGCATTACTAAAAGTGTAGCTGGAATACTGTAATAATAATGATGACCATCAGTGTAAAAACACAACAGGAGGACAGACTGGAGAATTTCAAGAGATTACAAAAAAATTGCATAATTTAGATGAGAAGATTTGCAAGCCATGGAAGAATATCAAGAAATTGGCTATTTTTTCTCAGGTCGTTATTAAGGTGAAGCCATTAGCTCAAGTAGATTTAGTTATTAAGAAGTCCACATGTCAGGTTAACTATGAAAAGTTATCCAGGATATTTTCATAAAATTAGTTCATTTAAGAGCAGACTTTTTAAAAGTATGCACTAAATTTGAGAAAGACACTTCTAGCACAAGATAGTTACATTTCAGTTTAGCCCTTAAGTGATTACATGGAATTGTTACAAGTCAACAGTAAGTGGTTTATAAAATGTTATTTTATTTAATGTTACTTTGCTGTTACAGAGGGCATAACATTTTCACAAGGCTTTTTTGGGACTACAATCAATGATTAGCAACACACAATAGTGGTCCAAACTCTCTAAATAACAATCACTGGACAAACTTGACACCTTCTCACATGTGCACAAACCTGCATGGAAAAGTACTAAATTTTATACTTGGACATGTGAACTTCAATTGGTTTTCCCATTCCAGTGTATTAAGAAATGACATGCACTTTAGTCTGCCAAAAAGCACTGCCTGTACTCCGGCAGTAACATGCTGCTTCTAATACATAGTAAAGTGAATACCAGAACTACAAAGGCAGGAGTGTAAGTGAACTTTTATTGGGAAGGGATATCAACTTAAACAGCAGCAACTGAAGATTCAGAGAAGCCCCTGTTTTCGAACACACAAGCTTCTGTATTACATGATACAGGAAGCAACTCAATTTGTCATTTTCCAAACTAGAAATGCTCAACTTGATCTGGCCCAACACTTCCATATTCCTACTGAAAAGAATACACAGTAGCATGTGAAAGTCAATTATGGAAAGGAAACCCTGCAGAGTAAGAAGGGAATGTGGAGAATTAAAAGCTATGTGGAACACTCTTCAGTTGCAATTAACTACGTTTTCATATCTTACTGTAATACAAAACACAGTCAACTGGCAGGAACTGGTTCAGATTTGTTTTTAAATACCAGGTACACTTTAGTCCGCTACATAAGTGTTTGGAAGTTACTTATGTTTATATGAAATGAAGCTATTAATACTTTTCTACAGCAGTAACCGCACACCAGGAAGGCCAGGACAAACACAAATCAAGGAATGGAGTTTTCCCAAAGCTGCAGTGTGAAAAGACTATAAATTGATTTCCATACACATGGATGGGTTTTCTTTGCTATAGGAAATCCAAGTGGAGCTATAAGGAATGAAGACGTGTAAAAAGGTTTCTTGAGAAGGAAAGGGAGAATGACGCCCCACGTGCAGTTTAGTTTTCTGCACCTTCTGCAGCATCACATTCTTCTCCTGCACTGTCTGATGTCCATAACTAGAAAGAAAAGAAAAACAGTGTCAGCTTTCAGAACCGCAGCTTTACTTCCTAAAAGGGACAACTATTGGCTGTATAGAAATGACAACGAATTAGACTTAAGGATGTCTACGAAGTACCAGTGCACGGGAGCTGTACAAGCCTGGCTTCCAGTACTTGCTCGCAGAGAGGTAATTGGCAATAGTTCCCCATGCCCCGGGCACAACTAGCTATGCACCTCGGGTATTAGAGGCAGAGCAGACAGGGTTCTAAACAGGTCCAGACTTCTGTGCTTAATAGTGAGCTATGTCATCGATCCTAGATCATTCAACAAGTCTGAACGGTAGCTTCATGAGTAACATCAATTTTAAAAGCAGCGGTCTGAATCCTGAAAGTGAAGATTACCATTTTGGTTATTGAAGCTAAGCATTTTATAGTGCTAATAAAAGACATTTCTACTGAAGGAGTATTGCAAAATAATAAATGTTGCTGTAATTTTAAATGCAGTGAATATCCAGAGAGGATATACCCTAAAAAATTGCCTTAGTTACATACTTTAATAGAACCCAGTGGTTCCATTAGGCACTTACCTTAAATGGTTAATCATTATAATACATACTCAAACATCAACTGATTCTATTCTTAATACATTGAAATTCTGAATCTTTTCTTTTAAATGAAAATCAGGCAAATTAATAAAGCAAGCTGCACTGGATGTACAACAGGAAAGACGCTTTGTTTCTGAGGTAGTCATCAAAAAGTTTGATTAAGAATCCCTGACAGATCACGGACTACTGTTTTTTGACTCCTTGCCCTATCTTGTATGTTAAGTTAGCCGAATGCACCTTCTCCCCCTCCACTGAAAAGGCCAGCAAACAAAGAAGAATGTGAGCTATCCAAGCTGTTATTCTAGATTACACAGCATGAAGTTGCTGACAACAACTTACACTACATTCAAACTAAGTTATGAAAAGGTATAGCAGGGTAAATAGCCCGAATCAGTGCTATGTTTTGTGCTAGAGCGAAATAAGGGGTTTGTTTCATCACAAATTCAGTCTAACTAAGCAAATGCATGGTTACAGAACCAGATAGCACATAAAAAGGCAACTTACTGTTAGGTTGTCTCTAAGCAACTGCATGATGAGAGTACTGTCTTTGTATGAGTCTTCGTTCAGTGTATCAAGTTCTGCAATAGCCTCATCAAACGCCTAGAATAATTAAACCATCTTTAGTCTTTCTATTAATTGATCATTAAACAATCAGAAGCTAGACCTATCAGTAAAGGTAGCTTAAAAAAAAAAACCAAACAAAACCAAAAAAAAACCACATTAGAAGGTAATGACCTGAATTGCTCTATTTGAAACAGAAGCATAATAAAGGCATAATAAAAGCTTGCCGCGTTGCTGAAAATTTAAGTCACATTGTAAATACAGCCTGCTTGTACGCCTTTAATCCTACTAACAATATGAGCTTGGAAACCAGATACATTAAATAGGAACATTTCCTGCATCAACTCTAGGAAATAATCATTCATATTACTTTAAGCATAAATGCTCTTCTACTGTCCCTGCAGGCATACAGAAGAAAAAAGTAACTTACTGTCTTTGCCAGTGTGCAGGCAAGCTCAGGATTGTTGAGAATCTCATAATAAAATACAGAGAAGTTAAGAGCTAGACCCAAGCGAATTGGATGTGTTGGCTGCATCTCCTTCTTGCTGATATCAAATGCCTCCTGATAAGCTCCCTGTGAGTTTTCTATTGTTTCTGTTAAAAGAATGAGAAACATCAAGTTTGGTTTGTTTTTTTTTTTTTTTTCCCCAAGATATGACTATTTAAAGTACTCCATTAGTAGGAGGCTGAACAGTCCCCTATTTAAGCCTGCTCTTAGCAAGACACTGCACTCCCTTTAATCAAGGTAATGATTTTAAACCCATTTTAAGTACAGCTGCCACACTGATAAAACACGGGGAGGAAATAAAGCTACTACAGAGCAAAGGTATTCAAGAGACAGATAAACATACGGAAGCTAGGAAATACAAACATCCAAGATGACGATATTATCTCAATGGCCTTTGACACTTTAGGTACAAAAAAAAAAATTGTGCATTAGTTTTTCTACAGAACTCCTGCTTCATTCCTTGCACAGGATGGACATGCTCCTGTGAGTCAGGCGTGCAGAGTAAAGAAGGCTACTGTCTGTACGGCCCTACTTCTTCTTGAGGAAGTTTGGAAGGCATGTACTGGATGTTCCTGAAAAACTGAAAGTCTGCCTCCAAAAATTGGGTGTAGATAGGTCAAGATAAAAAAAACAAGGTCATGCCCAAAATAACTGGGAGAAATACCACAGAGAAAAGAGGTTACCAGGTCAGAGTGAGTACTTTAAGAGTGCTACATATAGTCTATTCCAGATTCTCTTCTGATAGACAACCAAAGGGCCAACAGCTGCCCTAAACATGCCTGCAGAATGGAAGGAGACCTCAGGAAAAGAAAGGCCATTGTAAGAGCTCAGAATACAGCTCTCTGAGGGAGCTAATACCATAATTGCTCTAGAAAGTGCTGGAAAAAAAGAGTTTCGCAAGTAAAATCTGTTAAGTA
Source organism: Gymnogyps californianus (assembly GCF_018139145.2). Classification (NCBI taxonomy): domain Eukaryota; kingdom Metazoa; phylum Chordata; class Aves; order Accipitriformes; family Cathartidae; genus Gymnogyps; species Gymnogyps californianus. The sequence goes on from NC_059473.1 coordinate 111,015,266, forward strand.
TTCAAAAGAGTCAGAACACGGACATGGGTTTTTCAGTATTCACACTGTAATGAAGGCTAATGGACTATTAATTTGCTGAGAACAGGTAAAAAAGGCAAAAAACCTAGCAAATGCAGGAAATAAATTAGCTTATAAGTACATAAAATACATTTGAAGCTGAGGAAATAAACAGATGCTTAGAGGTGGAACATCAGAAAAGCTTCAAGTAAAACTCCTAGAAGTTTGCGAGAAGTCAAGCACAAAATGTATGCATGGTGATACACATAAGCTGTAACTTCCCAGCAAAACACCGAGATCTGCTAATAAGGTTATCAATCAGTCCCTCCTCCACAGTAAGCACCCATATCAGCATGCATATCACTTTAAATGCAGTCTTTTTAGCCAGATAAGCTGGTATTTCTCTGCTCAGACAAGCCCACAGATTTGTAACTGTTGCTTGAGACAAAATATAAATCAGATTATCTTTGTGAAAGCCAAAGACAAGTTGTCTCTGCTACACTTGGACCTGCTGTTGTCAGTTGCGTCAGGCAAAGGGTTAACAATTTCTGAATGCAACTCATTAATGCAAAGACTTTTACTCCATTTTGTATACTTTCATCCTTCAACTTAAATGCTCTTACAAGACAGGAGACTAACAAAGCCTTTATTTAAGTGACAATCAGCTCTGTCCTCCCACTTTGCAATTCAATCAGTTTAAACTAGCCAACACTGTCAGATGCCTACCATGCCCAACCCAAAGGGACAGTCACTTCAGCGCTCTGCCCACTCCGACAGCCCATCTCCTTTCTGCCCATGTCCTTTCTGTCTCACGGCATCACTCCAGGACTAATTTTAGTTTGTTATGCAGAAATGTATCACTAGCTTATGCCATACCAAGAGTTTTTAACATCACAACAGTATCTGGGCACCTTGCAAGACAGTTCTAATACTTAATTCAATACGCCCTCTGAACAGAGAGTTAAAATCCTCCCCAGAAGAGCTTCCTGAGGTACTTACAACCACCTATGCACATGTTCTAACTTCTAGGAATGTTCTACATTCTCAGGATGCCCAGTATCAAGTGACAGTACCAGCTGTGAAGTTTTCCAGACCTTTTCTGCTGCATCCAAAAGGGCAAACTAAAATTACAGGGACAGTATTATCCCCGTGAACATCAACCATTTCAGAGCGCAGCTCACGCTTCTTTGGATAGCATACTGACCTAGTCATTTTGTTGCTTCTTTATAAACTTAGGTGACTACAATGAAGCCTGCTTCACACTGAAATGGTTAAAACTTATAGATCAACAGGACTCCATCATGGAGTAAAAAAAAGTTACAGAGATCTGTTCACTCTTGCTCACCAACTTTATTTTAGTAAAGAAATACAAACAAAAAGATTAAATATGTTACAGACCTTCACCTAAATTGTTTCTGGAAGCTCTGAATAAGCATTATGGAACAACTATCCAGAAATTTAGGGTAGATGACAGGAACACCAGCTAAAATTCCCTGGCATACAATGCTTAATGCCTATTCAGAATTTTACTCTCCGTCTGGAGATTTCCAACTGAAATGTAGTTGTTCCCACTCAGCTAACTCATGTGAATTCAAAGATACTGGCACGTGTACTTCATTTATTGTTCCCTCGCCCATGCTCCAAAACTGAAGTTCATTAGCTATTAAAGACCCGAAGACCACAAGGTACTTACGTTTTCTGTCATCACCACAGGCAACTTCAGCAAGGTATCGGAAGTAGTCTCCCTTCATCTTCAGGTAGAATACCTTGCTCTCTGGATTAGTTGCATTAGCTATTAAATACTTGTCCAACAGCTCCTGAAACAACAACAACAAAAGACATTGACGTATTACATACACCATTGCAACTACGTTCAATCTATTTTTCTTCTCTCCAGAAAGTTTGGATGGACTCAAGTGTTTGCTACAAGGAAAAAGGAGTTTTAAGGGCATTTTAGATGGATGCACACTTATTTAAACAAACTGTATAAAGGCACAAAGCTAGAGACTACATTAAGATGATCTGTCAGCCATCCGATCAGATGCAAAAAAGTAACAAGAAAAGGCTTACTGGCATATAGTTTCAGGACCAAGTTTAGTTTCAGGATATGCACTTCTCATTTCAAAAACGTTGTTGCAAATGAGTAAGCTTTTACTGGAAAAATGAAACACTATGCAGAAAGTTTCAAAGCTATTTATAAATAAGAACTTACTCCCACTTCACAGGAAAAAAAGTAAGAAAAACAACTCTGCTATTTTTTATATAAATTGTGTTCATTAGACTTGTGATGAGGAATCTCCAGCCCACCTACCAGAGAGCACCAAGGATTCGAACCCATCTAGTTGGTAGCCAGCCTCACCAAGCCGTACCAGCTCTTTGCAAGGCTGTAAAGTAACACCCGCTCCAGCGTAGCAGGGAGGCATCCTTCATGTCCACCGTGCTGCTCCCAGGAACCGAAGAGCTATACAGTGCTCTCCAGCACACCCTGAGCTGCTGCTAACGTCGCTCCCCTTGCTCACAGGGACAGGGAAAGGTTTACAAGCCTCCAGCAAGAGGAGATAAGTCTCTCTCCAAGACTGCTAGGCCTCCTAGCCCTTCCAAGATAGGGGTGAAGAAGAGGTACAGGATTTTCCCCCAGTGAAGGGGGTACTTCAGAGAACTGACAAGGAGGAGAGCAGCTTCTGGCTGACCTCCTTGTCCCTGGGCCCCTGTGATTTTACCCAACTCGTTACCACAACCGACCCATGTTCTCCGGAGTTGACAAAGGTGCGAATAAGCTCCAATAGACTCACGCAAACCCCACAATACTCAGAGAACCTTTACACTAACAATTTAAGTGATAAAGATCTGCATTCAGTTACTTGGAAAATAAACAGGTCATAAAAGCAGCAGAAAGTTTCCACAAAGCTTGCAAACTGTGGCTAGTTAAGTAAGATTTTTGTTACAGGAACATGTATCCAAATTCATGAAGCAGCTACAAAGAAAATGTTTAAGGAACTGTAAGCTTTCAGGGCAAAAACCCTTAGCATTTTAATTAGTAACTGTGGCACTATAATCAAAATGAGCTAATTTTAGACACAAACCTACTCCCTATGCATACCACCATACCATTATTACTTCCTTTAATAATCAACGGTAGCAGAACAATCCAGCTGAAAGCATTTACTCATTCCAAGTCCATTTGAGGTGTTGGCAATTATTTTAAACCGACAGTTGTAGTAGGGCACTTCCAATTGGGTGAAAAAAACATTTGTGTGTCCACACAGTGTGCTTACCACGGATGTAATATTGCATATAGCTCCACAGACAAGCTCCCTTCAGAGATCCCCATACCAAGGCATTAAGAAACAGTAAAGAGTTACAAGCGCTCCTATTACGACCCTAGAGAAAACAGCGGGAGGGTAAGATGATACCGAGCCTGACACACCCTTCCACTTACCAAATCAGAAACAGACATTTTTAGGACTTTCTGTAAGGCTAGAAAACCACTGCCAAAGACTAGACACTGGCTAGTATGGCATAGGGATAAGTGGGGAATTTGTGTAACAGTTTAACACAGTGAAGTATGCAAGGGCTTGAGCAAGCGTATTGAATGGTACACCTCACTGGTGTTATGGAAAAAGCAGTAAAACCTTAGGTATGTTTCAAAACAAGAGTTAAGACATAGTAGGCAGATAGGTAATACAACCCCATATTAATACTGTTATTTTGCATGAGTCATTCCCATATTAGAATGAGTTATTCCCACCCTACAGATTTCTGCAACAAGAAAAAATTCACATTTTGGCTGAATGTTTTCCTGATGCTTTTCTCCTATGATAGATGTCAACGCCAGCCATAAAAGCACAACACTACGCAAGCCAGTTTCAAAGTCTCAGAGACGACAATGCAGTAACCTCTAGTTTAACACAGAGGTTTGATTTCACAAGAAACTGCCCAGAAAGATGAAAGCTGACATGTAATACACCTACGTTTAGAAAGGTTCCTTAAATCAGTCACGATCAAAGAGTAACTACCAGCCTCTAAAGGCCATCCTAAGGTTGGGACTGTATTAAGCAGCGGAGATGTGATTTATCCATGTGCTCAGATTAGATGTGAAAAACTATGCCACAGTCTAAGGAGCGCTGACCAGACAACCAAGAAAGAGACGTTGTATGGGATTTTAAACCACATATTTGACAAAACTGTATCTTTGATTTTTCTTTTAAACGCTGAAATAAAACTTTTCAAGATGTTACAACTACATCAACAAGGGAACAAACAGGCATTTTTCTTTTATGCCTTCCAAAACCTAAAGATTTATTGTAAATTTAGCACACAAAAAATATCACTGATCTTATTACAAAATTCTGTCTTTGGAGGTAGTAGCTCTAGCAGTACTGTGTGTAACTGATGTGGCTTGGTTATGACTTAAAAATACTAACACCCTGGAATCTAGTGTACGCTACATAATATTTACAGGAGAGCTTTAGCATGTCTAATGTAAGCTGAGCCTCAAACCTACACTCCCTAGAGCACTAATGCCCACTTCTTTTTTCAGATGGGGTAGGCCACACACTTCTTCCAGGAGCACAAAAGGATTTTGCCATGGCCCCAGCCCTACGGCAAGCATGTAGCACTGCTGCCTGTGTGTCAGTGCATCCTGACAGGGCTGCCTCTACTATGCAGGTTTGAAAACCAGTGGTTCTGTGCAGATTTCTGAGAAACTTAGAGAAAAAAGTAGATGCTGGGAGTGAACTGTAGTTTTTCAGACAGCAAAGAGTGGGTTACGTACATTGCTTTATTTCCTAGGCACTCCTCAGCTGGAGAGGCTGAGCTGCCTAGTCAGCAGCTCCCACTCCCAGTTCATCTCGAGGGCCTCCTATTCCTTACCACAGCACATGGTAAGGGAGAGATCTGTGCCTCTATCAGCTAGGGTGGAACTTTACTTTATGTTCTGGACTTTACATATCCGGTTTTGGTTTTTTAATAGCCTTAAATGGAACAAGATCTCATTTATGAATCATGTAGGATAGAACAGAATACAAACACACTTTGAGTAAAGCTAATTATTTATCTATCCAGACGTTATCTTTCAAATCAATAATGTATTTGGTACACTTGGTGAGCCATTTGTCTCAGGACATCATCATTTCTTGGAAGGCATCTTACCCTCCCTGTAACAGACAAAATGTTGGCAGGGCAGTGAGAGCAGACAGCACAATAAGCTAAATGATTTACTTTACACTGTTGTGAGTCAGTAATAGCCAAGAAAACTCAAGATTTCCTACATCTATTCTCTATCTTTCCCCACTTGGGCTTTCCATCAGACAGCAATCAGCCAGGAATCCTCATTTTAAACATCAGTTGATAGTAAGTAAAATGAATACAGGCAGCCTGAGCAATGAAGCAGACCTCAGCCAACCTCAAAATTTATTATGATAAATTTTACCTAAAGAGAGACAGGCACTGCCACAGGTATGATTCTGTGATGAAGTCAGCCAATACAGTAGACTGCCATCCATGTTCACATACAGCAAACATGCCCATCACTTTTTTTTGGTCAGAGAAAGTTATGTATCAAAATACAGTTGCTACCATCATTAAGAACTGCGACTGTTCTTATCACCTTCTAAACCAAGACCTGAACAACCAGCAATTATGTGCTCTACAACATCAAACATGTCTCAGATGCTGCCATGAAAAGCCACATTATGTTCGAGTTGCTGGCCGCTGGCCTGCCCTGTTGGTGGGTGACTCTGAGAACCATGAGCAGTACGAAGATGCAGGAATCAAAACTCTGTTCTCAAGCCAGACCCTTCGTGTCCTGGTGCGGTTGCATTAGAATAGGTTTGCACTGTGACAGTTTGTGCTTGGTATCTGCTGCTTCCCCAGACTGACACATTATTCTCAAGCGGCGCGCTGGCCCTCCTGTAGTGTGACAAGATTTCCCACCCCACTTCTCATTAGTGTTGCTCGTCCATCTCCATTTATTTCTGCCTTCACAGTGTGCCAACACTCTTGCTGTCCTAATAGCATCATTTCTCATATATGATATTCTTTTCCCCTCCTACAGAAGGCAGGCTTATTTATTTATCTATTAAAGAGATGCCAGCAACAAAAGGCTACCGGTCCCTGGAACAGATCCGCAGCTGCCTGAAGGAGCCATGGGGAGCAGGCTAGGAGCCTGGCAGCAATCCACTTCTTCCCTCTTTAAAGCTGAAACTTTTTTTTTTTTTATTTTTCTCTCCATTGGCAGTCTTATTCCTTTACATGCCAAGAGAAAGCTACATTTCAATTGCCTTTTTGGATCCTTCTCCAGTTCTGCTTTTGTTCTTTCCCAACTGAGTAACTGTCCTTTCTTAGTCTCTTTTCCCCTCTGCTTAAGCACGAACAAGGGTTGAACATGTGGCTGTAGTATCAGACCACTACAATTAACCTGAACCAGAAATACTAAGTTTAATTCATCTGCTCTCATCACTTCCCCATTATTTCAGCTTTATGAAAAGCAAGCCCTGAAGGAATATGCCAGCTGTATCTTTACTTGAAGTGCCTGATACAGACAAAGAAGCTCCCTGAAGACACAGCTCCTTCTAATTATTTGTTGTGTATGCATCCAGCCAGCCTCTCCTTACATACACCATGCACACATCCCCTGCAATTCATGTACCAGGCCCACTCCACATACGGTTTGTTACCTGTTTTCAGGACAACCCCTTCTTTTAAAAGCTGACATCAAAACAGAAAGTCCCATCAACCTCCCCCATCTAAGTCTATTTTAAAAGGCAAGCCTGATTGAGACATCAAGTTCAACCACAGTGTACACTAAATACTTTCTGTACAATTTAACTATGTAGTAGGTTCAAGTGGCAGAAAAATACCACCATCTGATCTGTGCTGTTCTCTCTTCCCACATATTCAGCTATAAAGAATCTTGACAGCAAAGATGAATTAAAAAAAAAAAAACAACCAAACCAACTTGAATACCAAATTGACCTTTGAGCTGCCTTCAGCACTTGGGCCATTTAGAAGTGGACTTCAAGAAGAAAAGCAAATACATAAGTCTCTGCATATATTCCAATACCATTAGCTAACAGATATATTCTTTACACTTATCTGTTCAATACCAGAGGATGAACATGAACCAGGTCAGCTCCAGAGATTATCTACTGATCACAAGTAGTTTAAGGTCAATTTTCAAAGCAAGCTAAAGATATCATGTGTCTAGGTACCAACAGAAGTTCTCAGTGTGGTAAACTGAAGTAACTCAAAATATTTACAATGCCACCATCACTCAGATGTCAACACCTACAACATGTTTGGGTCACATCACCAGCACCAAGTTATTTAATGTTATGCTATTAAAAGACTGACCTACATTGCCATTTGCGTTTCTCACCAACTTAGTAGGGTATATCGTTACTTTTGCTCCACCAGAAGGAAAAAAAAGTCAATGTAAAAGCAACCATCATAAGCAGCAATGCTCTCCAAAACTTTGCCCCCATAAAGATAAACTGGTTAAGTTGCTGCATGATTAGCAAGGAGTGTGCCAATGTTCAAAATTGCCAGCACAGAGTTTTGAGAATAAAGTCTATGTAAAGTTTGATCTTCAAGTCAGACTGTTTCAGCAATATCTTTGAGCCTAAGGCCCATATATCTTACTTCAACTGGTTTAAAACGCCTTATTCCAACACCATCTTCATCTTTTGGGTATATGATTTTAAATGCTGTTCTTTAAAAGCAAACATCATAACAGTTTGTGGCAAGTAATTTGTATTTGCAGGTTTTAGTAATTTAAGACAAAGTCCTCTGCTGGGCTTTAACTCATACAACACAAAAAGCATCTAGGGAAGAAAATCCAACAGTATTACTCTTTTTTGACACAAGAACAAACTAATCAATATCAATGCATATAATACAAAATAATTTTACATTCCTCCTCACCCCATGATGAAAAAAGTTCAATGATATTAAAAAAAAAAAAAAAAAAAAAGACCAGCTTGAACTTCAAAACAGCTGCTCAGCTCTCTGCTGTTCAAGTGCTTGTCAGACCTGCCAGCAAAGGAGGTGCTACCATTCCACAGGGTACTGATTTTCACAGGTCTTACAGAGACTAGATTGAGTTTTATTGCTGTTTCCTAGGTGTTCCTTCCCTTCCTGAGCAAACACCGAACATTCCCTATTTTGAGCTTTTAACTGCTCTGGGGTTTTTTTGTTGTCTGTTTGTTTGGTTTTTTTTAAGGAGTGTTGAAGCTAGCCACCAGAACAGATGTTGCATGGGTGACAGCAAGTAACTGATTACTTAACGTTGTACTTGCCTATAACAGCATACACTTACTGGCCAAACCCCACAGGACCAAATGGTCACATGCAAGTGAAGAAACTGTTTTGAAATAAACCTATTTTGAGACAAGGTTCCTTAAAAATAACGCACATGCGCAGAGTGCATGTCAACATCACTTTTTTTAGCAAGTTAACTCACCACCCTGAACATGGATTCAACGTCACAGTCCCATCCAGAAGATGGGCAGCTCGCATCCAACAGGCACACTATGCGAAGTGTGTGACACTACATAAATTCAGCCAGGGCTGCAGTGTGTAAAATACTTGGAAAAATTCTTCAGTCTCAAATATTTCTGAAGGTCCACCCAGCTCCAATATGAGAAAAGCCACCTACAAGCAGCATACAGGGTTTCCACCCTACCTGCAGTCAAAAAGTAAAGCTAAGAAGTTGGTGAGGCAGCTCAGACCAACATATTCCCTTAATGTAACTGTTAAACACAAATTTAAACACATTAAATGTTCCAAAGTGTATGACAGCACAGATGATTGGTGTAGGCTCAGACCTTTCAATAAGGCTTCTACTCACAAATGACTGCCTGTTTTAATCGTCTAGTAAATTAAGACTTCTCGACTATTTCAAGTATAATCAGTCATTCCAAAGTCCACAGTATGACTCACTGCAAGCTAGGTGTGTTTTAACATTCAGCAGTTGTTTTCTTGACAGGAAAGGGAGAGTCCCCTGCTGCAACAGTAAGATCACTTTACTTTCAAAAGTGTAATTCAGCAGAAGCAAGTTCTTCATCCTTCTGGATTCAAGCTCTATGCATCAACTCCTTTTGGGAGAACATTAAGTAGTTTTCATACAGACCTCTTAAGACCATTAGTATTTCAGTTTATATATTGAGGAAAATACGTGTACACCTTTCCAGTAATGGCATGGCCTTAAGATGACCTGAGAAAGCACTGTCAAAAGCAGAGACAAACGTACCTGGCATGGAAACAGAGAGGGTGACCTAATTCGTCTTTTCCATTTGGTTCTGAGTCTTTGTCTACATAGTTTTAAAAACTGGCAGTCAATATTTAGGATTGGCCCTGAATGAAGTATCTGGAATCCCACTTAACAGATGCATTGGAAGCCTGAGCTGCAGCACGTCTGCCCACACTATTCCCACCTGGGGCTGAGATTAATTTAATCTAGAATTTACATTCACTCCTTACATTTCTCCTAAAACAACAAGTTAGAAAGTTCTGTGCTCCCCAAAGAACTATGTAAGCCAGGAACTAGAAGTGTGTGGAAATGCAAGTTCTCCTTTCTATAGATTTTCATCAGACAAAACCAATAATCCAGTGAAAGTCAAAGAATTATTCAAGTTTTTATGAAAGAGCCTAAAGTTTTCCAGTTTCCCCCTGCCAAATATAGAAATGAGTCTTCAAAAAAAATGTCATTCCCCTTTTCAATAATTATAAATTTTTGCTGAAGTAATGGCTATACAACACAGCCAAAAGCTTTCAGGAAAATTTTCTTGGTATCAGACAGATTTATCTCAAATTGATTCTAACATTCTTCCATGATTGCATTTTCCATATTTCTAATTCCTCAAAATACTTCAAGTGTTATTTTCCTCTTAGTAAATATGCATTACTGACATCAAATTCTTCCCTTCAGAATCCTGACTACCTAAAAGTTTCTTCCAGCATCCTCCATTTGTGATCTTCCATAATATGATAGAATCAAACAAAAAAGTCTAAATTTGCGTTTAAAAATATTTCTATGCTCTGCAGCTACAGAAACCCTGAAGGTATGATTAAATGATTGACTGAGATATATCTAGACTAACAATACTCAAAATGAACAACAGCATGCAGGAGTTACATGGGTTTAAGGTTGCCCTTGTGCAAATAACTGATTTTTAAAGCCAGCCTTTCATGATAATAAACAAACTCTGGAGGGCCTAAAAGTTTTACTTGCTTCAGTTCTGCTCTCTTTGGGAGCCCTGGATCAGAGGCTTGTGATCACTGAAATCCAGAAAGATAATGAAACAGATGCACTTTATTCCCATCGCTTAGTGCAGCTGGAAGAGCCTTTTGCATTGTCCAACTTTACCTTGAAGGAAACCCAGCAATGTATTATTTCATTCAGTGTATTAGGAGTGTGCCAGTAATTTGTTTTCCCCAAGTGAGACAACCTACAACAATGAAGTCTAACCTTTAAGTCACAAAAACTAGAAGCCAACATTTCAGATAACGTTGTTACAACAACTTCTCATAGCAAGTGAACTTCGACTTTCTTGCTAAGGCCCTGCTACCTACTTCCATTTAAAACAATTTCTGCTTACAAGAATTTTGCAAAATGTATTCAACTTCAGAACAGAACTTCCTGAAGAAGTTTTATCCAGGAAATATGAGGCTGTCAGTCTGATAATAAGTTTTCTAAATACACTATATACACTCTTACCAGAGCAAATGGAAAGTTTTCCATTTCCAGAGCCTAACATGACTCCTATATCCAACTACTTCAGTGGATGGATCATATAAATTAAAGGGCAGAATAAAGATTGCTAGACCAAGGAATAAACCTTTATCAGTGTTAGAAACTGGTAAATCAAACCCTTGATTCCTTTAACAAATTAAGAGACAGGCACAAGCAAAATCACAGCTAATTCAGGACTTTCTAGTTCATAGGTCTTTACATCTGATGTTTTGGTGGGTGCACAGAACCACAGGATGTGAAACTCGGCACTTAAAATTATTTTTACTGCCTCCTATGTCTAAGTACCCAGTTCACATGAACTGTTATTCAGATGTACAGAGTGAATTAGCAAATTACAATCGTACAAGTCAGCTGTATGCTCAGCTGGAGCATTCTGATGTTGGTTCCGGCACCCTGGGAAGCAGAAAGGATGAGGAGGAACCTGTAAACATCAGGCCAATGAACTTGGTAGAGCTGGAGTATGTGCCACAAATGCAGTGTTCAAGAACAGTCTTACTTACCTTACCTAGTTAGTCTGTGATAAAATTAGCTTCAAGTTTGTGGTCAAGTACAAAAGCACTTAAACACAAATGGCAAGTAACATCTAGGGGCACTAGGCCCATCATTCTCAAAGACCAAGAGCATAAAACTAAAAAAGGGGTAAGATCTACACAAATAAGAAAACATGGATTAATCAAGCACACACCTTCACCTACCACACGTACAAAGAAAGTATATCCATGCACTTTTACTAGCCCTTCTCCCACCATTTTCCTCACTACCTTCCTCTGAAAATCAGGTATCCCCCATTAACGAAAACAGAATACCAAGCTTCTGCACCCATACAGAAACTGGTACAATCTACTGCTTTAATAGTGTGCTAAACAACCCCAATTTGTGCCATCATAAAGAAATCAACCGCTAATAACCTTCAAGCTCCGAGTGTGTTCTTTCCTCATCAAGTTCTATCTCTCTGATATAGAGCCTTCTACATTTTACTTCAAAAAGGCATCTATCATATCGTATTAGTATCTAAGGTAGTAGAAATGCCTGCGAGACAACTGTCTAGCAGGTAAGCATGACAGTGATTTATAAAATCTGTTAAAAGCTTCACTGCATTAACAGAAAAATAGAATTTGTGTCTTTGTTGTCCAGTTCTAGTGAGCACATCCTACTTTCTCAAGGCCACCAAACCAGTAAATGTCCTCCAGGAAATTTAATAATTCTAGATGCACATGTGGACTGAGGTATAGTGTAGACAAAGCTTTAATAGCCTTGACTACAACCAGGCTAGTTAATCTATAGCTTAACCTCATTAAAAAATGGATTTGACACTGGAGATAGATGAGGCTTTGGCTGCCCCATTCTCAACAGCTAGTCACCTGCATCGGTATTGCAATTTTGTATTTTCAATTACTCCACATCCTGCTTCTCACAGGATGTTAACATTCAGGACAGGCCTTTCAGAGCTGTTAGGAGCTATGACTCTGCAGAAGTGCAATTCTCTGGTGGTCATTTCTTAAACTTTTAATAACAGACAAGCCATTGATCTTCAGGTTTTTCTACTTTTAACAGACACGTTAACCCTATTCTCAGCTTCACCTCAAGATGGAGATATCCATGCAAATCACATCAGTGATCTAAACTCACCACAATAGCTTCTGAAAAAGGAAAAGACACTGCACACGCAAATAACGGAAGGGCACAAGTTTTCAGAAATTCGGGTAGAATACCTTGCTGCCATTTATCTTGTATCCTTCACTAGCTTGCTTATGTTTTAGAAATTCAGTATCCAGTTGCAGGGGGAGAGGGCAGCAAGCAATGACTGCATGGGATAGAGGCCTCAGCTACCATCAGAATTCCGTAAACTATTTTTAGTTGGGCTTTAACAGTTTTCAGCCGCTTCAAGAACCTCAGTGCATTCTAGGTTTTGTTTCTCCAAGTGTCAGTCCTTTCTTAGAAACGGATTCAGTTTTCCTTGCACAAAAGTGTAGCACTCCAGCAGCGGATTCTAACGAAGGGCAAAAATTGACATAAGAGAAGGTACAACTATGAATAAGTCAAGTTCAGATCATGAATTTAAGTTTCAAGCATATTAAACTAGAAAAGATTCACGCATTAAGTTCCACAATTCTTATCACAAATGTGTTGACATTTGCTAGAAGTTGTGCTGAGAACACAAAGGACAATCAACTCTCTCCCCACATATAACCTTTCATCAAAAAGACTGTTATTCCAAATTAAAACATGCATTTAACATTCACTCCACAATTCTGGATTTGCCAAGAAGTAAGGTTCCCAACCTAAGGTCTGGCTTTGAGTCATGAAGTAGCTAGTCCTTTTAAAAAGGATGAGTCAATAGCATTTGCTTTAATTTTAAAAAGGTAAAAAAAGTAATACTTGAAACACTGTCCCAACCACTATCGGGACAACTAATTCAAGTCCAAAAGTAGTATTAACTGAAGTGATTAGTATGCCCGACCTTCAGAATAAAACTGCATCCTACATAGTTCCCAGTGTCAAAAGGCTGTAATATCCTTTTACTCAGATGCCAGAGTTTCACCTCTACAACGCTATGTATTTCTGTATAAACTCTGGACGTTCACTGAAAATAGGAAAGCGAAGAAAAAGGATTCACAAGACATGAAACTCTAGTAAATTGTTCATATAGCAGCATCAAGCTGATACTTACTGAATCTGCCAAATTTCTGCATGTATAATAAAAAACAATATTTCACTTTTCTGTAGGCCAAAGGTAACAGCAGGGAAAAAACAGGGCTATGGTAAAAGCTTATTAATCATCTGACATCATATATTTTAGCTGACACGAGGAATCTATTTGCTGCTGCAAGAAAATACCAACTTCATTTTCAATGAAGCCATGAACTTGTGCTGTTGAAAAAAGCTGCTTTGAACATTACGATCTAGTATGGGGATTTTTCTCTTCTTTATTTTTAAGTGATTAACTTTAGAACCAGATCGACCAAATGGATAAAAATCAGATCGACCAAATGGATAAAAATCAGAAGTGGACATAGATTTTTACCCTTGTTCTTATTAGCATTTATTGTTTCTTAATTACGCAAAGCAGAAGTAGTAACAACGTTGCAACCTTGGGGGGGGGGGGGGGAGGAAGGAAGGAAGGAAAGGGGAGCTGGCAAGAGCAACACACTAATACATGCTTTCAACAATTAACACTGCAATCTCACAGAAGATCAAACATTTACAAGCATCCTCTCAACGTGAAGACAGTAAAAATTGAAATAAGATACACCTTACAGCTCAAGACTATTTTATTGCAGGCACTGCCGCAGGGTACAGAAAAGAATCAACAGCACAAGTAACATCACTGTTGGTCCATTTTTAAAAGTTCACAATGCCCTTGCTCATTTCTAGAAAAACTGGCCGACATGGGCCTGACAGTGCAATGTAAAACTGTTTACAGAGGACATCATAAAAATAGATGTTTGGAAACAACTGAAAAGCCTCATATATGTAACTTTTCTATGCAAAAACTTAAAAGCATATTAAAATAAACTTTTAACTTTCAGCTAGAGACATGAGGAGTACGTAACCATCGAGATACAGTTGTTTCCAAGCTCTAATGAGTTTAGCCATTCCATCTTCATCAAGTTTTAAACTGTGGGCAAGTAGTTATCAAATCTCATCTCTATTGCTCTATGAAGAGCTCCAACCACATCAGGACCTAGAAACGGAACATATGCAGGGCGCCACCAAATACACATGGAAAAACCCTCAAGTTGCAGGTGGAGAGTGAACTGCTTCCAGGCAAGGGCTGGTGTCCTTCCTTCCTTTACATTAGTTCTAATGAACAAAGAAACTTGAATGCAACACGAGTTATTGCTGTGCAAAGGGACCGAGGCTCTCAGAAAACCCAGCAGTCTGATCTGCTCCCCCAGAGAAGTTCCAATTCAAAAGTTACCTTTTTCGAAAATCTAATGTCACTAAACAGCAGGGTGTATATACAATAAAGCATTAGTCTTATATTGTACATTCCATCTTCCAAGTTTCACACATTATTTCACTAATGACGTGAAAGTCGCTGCTGCACCCATCCCTTCTACGTTACCTAGTATTCCTGTCTTGAAATCACTCAGAGAATGTAAAGAAACATGAACTTTGTACTCAGAGAGCATATGAACAACATAGTTCAACTTTACCTTGAAAAAAAGTTAAGTTGCCAACCTGTTTCTTTATTCCAGGACAAGAGAGTTTCAAGAACAGTTTCAACTATGATTCATAAGGGATGATTCAACATTAATTATCTACATCACCAAAGAATTAGTCAACCAATACAGGGACTTCGATAAAATCTCCTAGTGTACCTTTCAAATAAAACATTCGTGCAAGTGGTTTGTCAAAGTCATACCATTTCTTCATTAAAGAGCCACTCTCACCTGAAAGACCAGTCATAAAATTAACAGTTAAAAAGTGTTCAGATCACATCTACTCCTACTTGCAAGATAGGCAGTTAAAGAAATGTCTTCACTGCTTGGCATGGGATGGAGTATCTTACCGTGACCACTGATGGTGGTTGTACATTAATTAAATAATTCGTAAAAGTTTTGTTTTGATTTATGTATCTATCTATCTATCTATATATCTATATATAGGTATCTCAACATAATTTTGGATGTTTGTATTGTAGTGGTGATCTTATCAAACCATGCCCTAAAACAATGCCTTACCAAATCGGCTTGAGGCATTCTTTACAGAAAAAAAAAGTAATTGCTGATTCAGTGTTGCTGCCTTTTTAATCAAAAATTAGCAGTATTTTGTAATGCTAGCACAAGTATTTCTAAATGAAGGTTTCTACAACAGCAGATATACTTCATTTTGAAAAGCTGTGCCATACCAGTAATAAAAAAAAAAAGCCTTTTGAAAAAACTGTTAGTAGTATGACTAACAGCAGTCACACTCCACCCAACACATCCACCCTTGCTAAATCCAAATACTCCAGATGACAAGCAACCTTTCCATACTACTTGCCAGCAGTTGTTTCAGTTTAGCTGCCTTCCTAGAATTAAAAAAGCATCTCCGAGATTCAACTTGAGATCTAAAAAGGCTACAAGCAGTTACTATAGTATTAGTAAAGAAGAAATTATTCAAAGGAGTCAAAACCACTTTGTGGCTCAGCTTTAGGAAACGCATCCTTTGTAGTGCCTGCACATTGAGAGTTCCAACCTCTCGGATGCTGACTCATGGATCATAGGAGTGGTAGATGGAGGAGGAAAGGGAGAGAAGCAGAATAGAATGTTACTGCGCATGGCTCTCAAAGGAAGAGTAAAAATCAGAAGGCTTGCAGTAGATAGCTGACACCTCCTACCAAAGGAAGGCAGATTTTTGCCAGCCGGGCACAACAGGAAAAGCATGCACAGCTGTAGGTTTCGGTCTTCACTACTTCCTGCTGCCCTCCAGGCAAGAAGGGAAGGAGAGAGTTGCCAACCAGGCCACCGCTGAGAACAGAGAAAGACCAGAATGCAGGGAAAAACTCGGCTAGCACAGGAAGAGCTTGCTTTACCTACGTCAGACGTTTGTGTTAGCATGGCTACCAGACTACCTGCTGTCCACCATTTGATGCGACTGGAATAATTTCAGTATAGACACTGCATGAAATGGCTCGCTACCTTTATCATTCAGAGACATTCAATCTCCCTAAGGAAGCACGAGCTCCTTGTCAAGATGGCACAGCAACCAGTGTAAGATTTTATGCATAACCTCTTAGGAACTAGATTTGGTAGAAGGACAGAGGGAGATTAGGAAGTCTGAAGAGTGAGCTTTATGTTGACGTCCCAAGACGTTAGTTCTGAAGTGGGGCACTGAGTAGAGGAGATCGAGAGGAGTGACAACAGCATGAGTGCTGGCATGCCATCACACAGGTTCCAGTGAAACTCTTGTCACAGGAAACAGGAATCAGTGCCCTACACGAGTCACATCATTTTCACAAAGGTGAAAGTTTTACAACTTAACTACGCCTGTAACTGTAGAAACAGTTTCTTTGGAAGACATGGACTCTTAAATGTGTTAAGGAATTAACTCAACTGATTCATTAAGCTAATAAGTCTCCAAATTACTTTCAAGCAAAGGTAACTCATTTTGACTGATTTAGGAAAAAAAAAAAAAAAAACCCTAGATGGCAGCATGCAAGGAAGCATATAGGTATTTTCAGCACAATCCAAAGTACTACTCCCTTGTACGTGAGCCAGAACACTTAATCAAGAAGCAAATTCAGTTACTTCCAAACCAGTCAGCTTTAAATTCACGTCTCCTAAACCAATCTAGGATACATTTACCTCAAAATTGTTTATTTCCTGAGACTTGCTTCTTCCTGTTCTCATGTTAGCAACACTAGACACCAATAAAAAAAAAGTAACTAAGAGGAGCAAAAGGAGCAAATAAACCACTGAAGATTATCTGCCACACAACTACTACTGCGTTACACACATGCAACTTCCTGCATCCACAACTCCCTGGTCACGTAGAATAAGGTCCAGCAGCCTCCACGTTGCTGACACGCGTCTCTTCAGCTCCCACTACAGTGCAGTACAGTACAGTTTCGCTATCGATAGCATCTGGAATTCTGCTGCTTGTACAGAAATGCATTCCTGGGCTTTGATGCATACTTGGGGTGTCATGCCAGTCTTCACACATTAGTTTTATACTATTCCATAACTACTGCAAATTCATCTCAAAGATTCCTCTGAGAAGTCAGCTTGAATCTGACAAAGCCGATTTCTACATGTCTTTATTTCTTATCTTCAATATAGATGTCTTACTTTATAAAATCATATTTTAAAAAAAATCCTCAAAATGTCTCTTAAAGACCCCTTGAGAGTATTTTTTCTTCATGAGAAGTAAATGAAATGCACACCCAGTTACTTTAATGCTTTTAACAGGTTATTAGCTCTGATCTGAAGAAATAAAGGGGTTTTCTCGTTTTCTTTTCAGCTTATCTTAGATAGATAAGGTTACTAACCACAGCACAAACAGGCACAAGGCTAAATTCTCTGCATCTCTGCAATTACCCAATGCAATAGTGCATATGGATCATTCCATCCAAAACCATACTCCAAATACACACTCAATTTTGAGTGTGTATCTCAAATACCTCTGCACATATGGGGCCCAGAGCATAGTGCAGATGATCTTCCTTCTCACAGTAACTCACGTAACGGTTGCAGAAGTTACTGCACTGACTTCCCCTACCCCAGCATATACTTCGCATGCCACTCCCCTGTCAAGTTCCCAGTCTCATTCCCCAGTACAGCAGCACACAAGAATACTGTATTTCTTTCTCTTAAAAAAAAATAGAAGAAAAAAGAAAGCCCCCACTCACCAGCACAGTGGTGCAGATGGACCTGAGCTCAGACTCCACCTTCTCCCGATAGTCCTTGATAAGCTGCATCTTCTTGTCACTGGTGTCTGTCTTCTGCTCAATGCTAGAGATGACCCTCCAGGCAGAGCGCCGCCCCCCCACTACGTTCTTGTAGGCCACTGAGAGCAGGTTGCGCTCCTCGTTGGACAGCTCGGCACCTTGCTCAGTTACTGCCTTCATGCAGGTGGCCATATCATCGTAGCGCTCAGCTTGCTCAGCCAGCTTGGCTTTCTGGATCAACTCGGTCTTATCCATGGTGGCTGGCAGTGGGGCAAGAGCAGTATAGTAGCAAAAGCAGGAGAAGCTGGAGACGTCACACTATCAACACGAGAATGCACCTCAAAACCTGCCAGAAAGAAGACAGTAGCCATGACGCTAGGATAAAACACTACAGAACGTGATCTTATGCCACCCCTCGCAACCCACCAAAAAACAAGGATCACAGTGAGCCTCGCCTCCCCTTCCCCATCTCCAGGTGCTTCTCGTGGAGAGACGGACTGCAGCATCCCACCCTTCCATGCAGGGCTAAGGGGAGAGGCACTTGTCTCAAGGGTCCACCCCTAGGGAAACCACGACCTAGAAACCCAACTGGGGAAGGCACGCGTAGCGCTAGCCAAGGGACAGCAGCCTGAAGCCCAATAGCTGGAAATAGCTATTTTTCCATCAGAGCGGACTTTTTGTCCTCACCCTGCTTTTCTTCCTTGCCTTATGTGAACATATTAGTATGCTGCCTCACAGGGACCTGGACAAGGATACCTAGTTACCACCAACCCTGAGGGGCCTTGCCCCCGTGTGCCACAAGCCCTGCAGGTGAGAGACGAAGAAAGGCAGATGCCAAAGCCGAGACAAGCGGGGAAAAAAAAAAAATAATAAAAGGAGCGAGACGAGCTCGTCCCTGGGGAGGCCAGGAAGGGGTTAAAACCCAACGGGCTGGCAGAGTGGGCCCGGGATCCGCCTCCCCCGGGCACCCGCGCTCCGCGCGGCGAGCGAGGCCAGGGGAGCTCGGAGCGACCGGGGCGGGGCGGCCCGCGGGCCAGGCCGGCGGCCCAGGCCGCTTCGCCTCCTGGCGGCGGGGCGCGGCGGGACCCGGGCCTCCCCGCCTCCCCCCGGCGGCCGCGGCGGGAGCGGCCGCAGCTCCGGCCCCGGGACGGCGGCCCTCGGCGCGGCGGGGGGCGCGGCGGCCCCGCACCGCCGGTGGGGGAGCGCGGTGGCACGGCAGTGGGTGGGGTCTCGGCCCCGGCGAGGGCGGGGGCCAGGGGCGCCCGCGTCCCCAAGGGACGGCGGGGGGGCGCGGGGGCGGCGGGGACGGAGGGCGGCCGGCGCTGCCCCCGCGGCGGCAGGGCGGAAAGAGGAAGCCGGCGGCCCCGCCGGGTGCGAAATGGCGGCGCTGACTGGCTGCGCCTCCCGCTCCCCGGGGCCGCCGAGCGCTCCACGCCGCGATCACAAAATGGAGGACGCGGCGGCGGCAGGCAGCGGCGGAGCAGGGCCCGCGCCCGCCGCCGGGACGCGGCACCGCGCTCACCTGAGTCCGCTGCGCTAGGCCGGGCCGCGGGCGCCACCCGATCGGCTGCCTCGCTCGGGGCTGTGGCGGAGAGAAAGAGCCGCTCCCGTCTCCGGCGAGAGCCAGCGCTAAAGGGCGTTGGCACAGGCAAGCCTACCCGCTGCTCAGCCCGCGCCCACGCGGCCAATCGCAGCCTGGCCTCCGAGCTAGGCTCCGCCCCCCCGCGCCCCGACAGCCAATCCGAGCAGAGCGCGCCGCCGCGGGGGCGAGCGCAGGCAGGGCACAAGCTCGGTTGGCCCGTGGGCTGCGGCTGGGGCCACGGGGTTTCCTCCAATTAGATCCAGGGTGAGATGACGTCACTGTCGCCATGGTGATGCTGCTACAACCCCCCCCCTTCCCTCCCCCGCCGTCCCCCCTCCCCCCTTCCCCGGCAGCCGGGGCCCGGCCGCGGCACGGGACAGTGCGGGGGCGCAGCGGGGCGGCCCGGGCGGCGGCGGCGGCGGGGCGGCACCGGTGGCGCGAGGGGACGAGGCGCGCGCCCCGGGGGAGCGGGGGGGGAGGGAGCCGGGAGCTCCCGGGTGGGAGGCGCCGGCCGCGGCCGTGCCCGCGCCGGCGGCGGGGCGGGGCGGAAGGGGGGGCTGAGGCGAGGCGGCCCCGCCGTACACCCCGGCGGCCCTTCACCGCCCGAAGGGGCAGCAGGCGCTCTTCTGCCTGCGGGTGGCTGCGCCCTCGGCCCGCCTCTCCCCTCAGCCGCCGGCGGGCGGTGAGCCCGGCCCTGCCCGGCCGCCCCTGAGGTAGCTCGGGCGAGGCAGGCCGGGAGGAGCGGGTAAGGCCGGCGGCGGCCGTTGGGCTCTTCCGGAGCGGCTGCGCTGGGACAAAGTCCGCCTTCCCGCGGCCGGGGGGGAGAGGGGCTCGGCGCGGCCTGTCGCCCCTCCCTGCCTGTGCCCCGGCCCGGGGCGGGGGCGGCAGGAATTTCATAGTCTGCTCCGGACGCGGTTTTTTTTCCAATGCAGGTTCTCAAAAGCCATTTTCAAGTGAGGGTGGCCGCGCTCTGCCCCTGGGACCGGGGTGACAGGAAGGTGTTCCTGAAGAGTTCGTATTCCCGAGGCCCCGCGCAGGGGGAGGCAAGCGTTTCACATAAGCAACTATCAATAGATTCGCTTCTCCCCCGCCTTGATTTCACCTTAATTTTCAAGAGGTCAAAAATGTGATGGACACAGACTGGAATTTTAGGTCCATGCTATGACATACGAATAATAAATGTTATCCATCCATGAATGGATAAACATGAGGCACCTATTGCTGTATGTATGTCCAAAACGCTGGCCGAATGGATGCATGATTTTGTCTGCACTCACGCTGCCTGAGTCTCAGAGGGTGTGGTAAGGACACAGTGGGTTTGTGCTGTTTGTCCTGCCATTCAGCATACAAAATCCAGGCGCGGATCAAATGCATCTGGTCTGTCAGGGTGCAGGCTAGTGCGGGTTCACCGATGTCTTTGTGCAGTACCGAGTCTCTGCATGAGGTGATGAGTTTTCTCACCTTTGGTTTCAGCATCACCAAATATAGTCATCCTGAGGAACTTCGGCATCCAGATGGGATGATGAATTCTCTGAATCAACCCCAGGATGTTATTGTCTCAACTCGTAAAGCTCTTGATCTGTGTTTGGACTAGGACTGGGATTATGTACATCAAAATGGGATCTATACTGTGAACAAGCCACTCTCTTTGTTGTTTGAGTTTGGGAAGCATTTATTCCATTATAAAAAAGGACCTATTGATAACACCCTTTTCAAAGTTAATGAAACTCTTTCAGAAAGTATTATGGAAATGTATTACTTTACCCCAGAAATTACTGTCTTGGCAACTTGCTACAGTTTTAGGTTGCCTTTTTATTCTTCCTTGTCAGTAGGATACTCTCATTTTCACCAAAGTCCCTAATGATTATCTTCATTTACGCATGAAGACCAAAATTGACCAATTGTGCAACAAAACCTTTTTTGATTAACATCATGTCTCCATCAGAGATAAAACTAACCATTGCACCTATAAGGCACAGAGGAGTGGGTTTTATTTGAGGAAGGACAGCTGACCTAATCAAGGCTACCTCCTTCACTGATTCCCCCCCAAAATGGGGAAGGTACTAGAATGGGGAAGGTACTGGCTTCAGACTGTGTGCTGCTTGCTTTTCAGGTTTGGATCCTGTGGGCTTCTGTGCCTTAAGACTGCACTGTGATATGGTTTTTAATCACATAGCCATAAGCTTGTTTCCCCAGAGGAACCCTATGGCTAAGTAGGAATAATGTTCTTCGGGGAGCTTTTATGAGGGGAGGCTTGAAGAATTCGTTGTGTTTAGTTTAGCAAAATAAAGGTTAAGAGGAGATTTGATGTCTCAAAAGGAGAGTAAATGACATGGATGTAGAATTGTTATTTAAATGGAAGGAAATGTGTGTAAAATGGACATTAATGAATTTGGACTGTGAATTAGAAGATTTGGAATTTTCAGAGCAATGAGGCTGTGGAACAACTTCCCTGTGCTGAGGGCAGGAAGCCCATCCACTTTGAAAGTGGAGCCTGATCAATTTATAAAAGTGCTTATGTGATGTAGTTGCCTGAGATAGCAGGAGACTAAACTCCAGAAGCTTTCCAATTCTGTATTTCTATTTAATGTTTCTTTTATTGCTTATTCCATGTATACTTTAATGTACAGTTTACTGCATGGCATTATCCTTCATTGAATTAAAAAAAAAATAATTTCCTTTAGAGCATTTCAGGAGTGCTATCATCCTACTAGCCACTAATGACTTTACCCTTGTCACGCTATGATGAAATGGTTGGCATTATCTTGTCTCATGTCTAGGAAATGAAAAATATCAACACTTCTGGATACCTATGTGGAGAAATATAAGACCTTAATTTCCAGAGTGGTAAATACTAAATCAAAGACCTTCATTTCCAGGGTGGTAAATGCTTTATGCTACTCGGCATGTACTGAAAGTCCACCTCCCACTGACTTCAGATGCACCTACTCACATTCAGCATCTTAGCAGCTCACACCACAAATTACTCAATTGGAGTGTGGGAGAAAAGTGAGGAATATATATAATGCAAATCCTTTAGACTTACATGTGAACTTTACGACAGAGTTAGAATCCATTTTCATAGAGGCTCAGTAATTTGCCATAACTATAAGACTCTCCTTTCTTTTTCCCAGCAGAACTGCCCCCCTCCATCACATGCTTTTCATCTCTGTAGCAAGTGAGGCAGAGATGGTACAGACAGCAGCTTCCTTCCCTACAGTCTGTACAACGGGTACATGGCAGGTGAAGGTACCATCTCACAAAGCAAACATACAGCACAGTGAATTAAGGTAAACACACAAATGAAGAACCCCAAAAAGCAGACTTCTGTCATGGGATTTACACAGGCTGCCACTGAACAACAGTATGACTGAGCTCTTTGGATCCGCAGCATACTCCTGTACTATCTGAAATAGGCCTGTCGTGGGTAGCGGTAGAAAAACTTACTCATTTTGCGTCCTGCCTTGAGTGGGATGGAGATTCTTTACAACGAGTCTCATGTCTGTTTGCTTAATGGCGAGAGAATGTATTTCATCTTTATAAAGGCCCTGTGTTCTGGTGGTTAAGGACTTTTCTCTTTTGCTCGTATGCTACTTCCTGTCATCATCTTTGCCTTATTATCTGTCCCCTAATTTACATTGCTGTCCCATCTCCTCCCCTTCTGATTCCTGCCTTCTGCTCAGCTCCTGCCCATATGCTCCTCATCTTGTTCTCCCTGCTGTCGTTCTTTCTGTAGTTGTACCCTCTGCCCCTCTTTTCTTGTTCCAACTTCTAGTAAAACTTCTGGGCAGAGAAGAGGACTTGCTTGGGAGGACTGGATGTTTAGCAGTCGTGTGTGAGAGCTGGAGTCTTAAGGAAATTCTGATAGCAAATTTTAAGATGTCAGCTGAGCATACTAAAATTGAGTTTTCTCATTAGGTTTTCCATATTTGCGTAGTTTTCCATGAAACCAGCAAAACACTTAACTTCCAACTGGCCGACTTCTTGATGAGTTTAAAGGCGCCACTCTGGTGGTTGTAGGTGTTGGAATTCTTCAATAAAATGGTAATAAAGTTTGTTAGCGTGGGCAAAACTGGAATTGCCTCTGATTTTCTCTGTGAAAAACAGCTAAACCATTCTAGCTGAAACATGAAAAACATTCTAAGTGTGTACATATAGACTGATCTGTATTTAAGCCTTTGGAGAGGAACTAAAATGATGGTCACAACTTGGCTAGATAAAGTAAGATACTACTTAGATTTGTTTATGTCACACTTGGTTTGGGGACTTGGGAATGAAGGGATAAGGAGAAGATCTTTTGTTACACTATTGTGTTTTATGTTCATACTGTAAAGGTGCTAGAGGTTGGCATGAGTGCTCTTCTACTTATATTAAAAAGTTGCCCATGTAAGAGGCTAAAGCATCATCAGAGTCCAGTAAGTAACAAGTAAATGCGAGCTAGTAGGATCAAGCTCTTCAAACGTTATTTAGCCTGATTCTGTATTGTATCTGTACTGTGCTGTGAGGAAGGCCACAGGACTTCTTAAATTTTTGAAAATACTTGCATGGCTTGTTCGTTACTGGGATAAACTAATCGCTTCAGGGAGGACAAACCTCTGAAGAAGTTGTTGAGTGTGTAGCTAATGGTGGGTGCTCTTTTACACAAACTGTTTTCTCCTGCTGGGAGAAGAGGAATCAAGGAATACTTGGGTTAGGAAGGTGACTGTCTGCATGGGTGGGTGGTACCGAACCTCAGTTTTGCTGCTGAGTGCCATTTGTCTGGTTTAACTTGCTGCAGGATATGTGTATCTCCCTGCTAGGAGTAGTTTGGTCTTTGCTGGTAAAGGATGATATTGATGAATATTGATAACCTGCTGTGGGGTAAATGCTGCTGTAGTCTGATATGCTGAAGCAGCTACTGATCATGGTTGGTAGTAAAGTCTCACCCTTTGTCTGACACTTTTTCTTCCTTCCTACTGTTACAGTAGTTGATGTTAAATTCCACTCCTCTTTCTGGGGGTGCAATATATTTCACCGTATTGAACGTGACAGGGTTTCTCTGCATCCTTTCCTTCAGTGGCATGTGGTACTGAAGAGTGGAAAAGGCTCTGGGGAGCAGAGTCAAACCTATGTTACCTGGGTGAGCTATCTCCGCACTTCAGACAGGTTTCCTTTCCTCCTGATGGCCTGTGAGGGAGAGAGGATGCTGGCTAAACAGAACCATTCCCCCTTCATGCTGTTGGCGTGAAAAAAACAGTTTTTTCAGTTCTGGTCCTAAGCAGGTGAAGTGGCTCCAAAGCCCTGGGGCCTCACTGTGCTGCAAATGCCAAGAGACACTCGTGGAGGAGTTCCATAGGGGATTCCTCTCCAGGAATACCCCGCACTGGTCTAGTTGGACACAAAGCTTTTGCAGATCTCCCTTGTACCTCTCTCTTGTTTTCCCTGGCTCTGTCCCAGCAATTGTGACTTGCAAGTGGGAGGACAGAGGAGCCAGCTGGAGCTCAATGGTATTCCTCAAAGTTGAGGTGTGTCTTTTTTAATGGAAATTAAACAAATAGCCTTTTAATGGCTTTTATTCAGTTGAATGCAGCTTGCTCTGCCAAAACATGAAAAAGGACCCCCTTTTGCATGAACAAACAGGAGTGGCAAAAGTCACCGAGATTGTCGAGTAAATTTTATCCTCCTATCAGGAGGCAACAGTAGGGCCCCTAGAATTAAGATGAATGCAGCTAATTTCCTTTTAATGGTGATTTGATTATTCTTTCATTACAAGTAACTAGTTCCCTTTTCTAATTATATGGCTTGCTTTTATCTAAGAAAAATTACCCAATTTATGGGAGTGGACCATTAAAGTCGCTCATCCATGAACAGTTTATTGTGGTGCTATGAGATTGCTGGTTTCAGAAAATGTCTATATTGCAATAGATATGTATAGATTTTTGGCTCTTCTGCTGTTTTGCCAATGGTCATGACAAATGAGAAGCAGGTAGCGGGAATGGATGTGCAAGGCAAAAATGAAATGCAGAGAGCAGAGAGCATAGACCCTGCACACATTTAGCATGTCTTTAAGGCAGTGAGAAGTATTGGAGGGGAAGGGGGCACTGGGGAACGAGACCGAAATGCATAAAGGTGCACTGGTACTTGGAAAGCCTTCATCGGTTGTTTAGTAAATTCAGGGAGAGCTCTGTCTGTTATGCCCTTGATTTCTGCACTTCTTGCTTTTTATCTCTATCTTCTCCTTCCCCTGCAGCTGCCGTATGAGCATGTTATCCAAACGGGAGAAGGGACATTAGTCAACCAAATTACACAACGCGGGCTGGAGAGGGGGCATTGGAGGTGTAGGTAGGAGCATGGTGAGGTTGTGAGAAAGCCTCAGGTCCTGCAGGCAGGTCACTGCAAGCCACTCTTGTTAGTTTGGCTGTCTAAACTGGTGTAGCTGTGATGGGCTAGGGATGTCAGCAGGCAAAGCTGGTGCAGAGAGGCAATATCTCTTACTAGATCAATTAACAGTTGGAAAAATAGACAAGCATTTGATCTGAGAGCACCCAATGTAGTTTCTCAATATAATCTAAACATACCTTTTTGTTCTATGCCATATAATATTAAGACTGATGGATATTTGAAGGTCAAGTGTTTGTCTGTATGGGGAAACTGACTGGTAAAGGAATCATGAATAATTATACCTGTACACTGTAGGTAAGCTGGGGTAATTCCCCACATGGAAACTCCATTCTAGAAAGAAAGTCACTTTTATTCTGAAATACAGTGCCTGCTAAGGGAGCAATAACAACAAACTGTAATTATCAGATTATTTCCAGTGTAGACAAACCATAAAAGTAAAGGAAGGAAAGGGAGAGGACAGAAAAGAGAGAGATGGAAAGAAGGTAGTCAAGCGCATAACCAGTTACCTGTGGGAAGATGTGATATAACTATCCTTTCTCATGTGAACTTTATAGGCTAAAATAAATGTTGTAGTGAGCCTCAGAAGTTTGTTTAAAGGTAAGACATTTTTTCAAACTCAGTTTTGAAGAGTTCTTGCTCTTCCATCAGCTCAGCGTGACAGTAGGATGTGTATGTATGAATTTTTCCTTGCAATTTGTAATGACAAGGTTCTTGGTTATGAGTTTAATTAGGACTCAGGACTGTCTTCCTTGTACAAAGATCAGAAATCTGAGGACTATGAAAAGTGCATGTTAAATCTCTAGCTAGTTATGATTATGTACCTGGTACACCATTAATAAAGATTTATATATAGAATGAAATAATCCTTCAGTGGAAGAAGGGGATGGTATATGCATATATATACATACATACATATATATATACATATCTACATATTTTAGGCTGAAATGCTCTTTGACAAGCCAAGAACAGGACACTGTACATGCATCTTTAATAACTGAATTCATTTTGGCAGTTAACATACTGCATCTTTGCTTTACTGAAATATTTTATCACCATTGTACTTATCTGCCATCATTATAAGCAAGCTGCTTAATGATGGCCTGTGCTAATGCAAATTGTATCACTTAATTACTTGCATTAATGTAGGAAGCCTCAGATACACAGGATGAGCGTCCATGGAGCTACAAGCAAGAAAAAAAAGCTTCAGAGTAGTGAAAGAGGTATCTAGGCAATGGGTTGCCTCCTACGTTAGTGGGATGAGCTTACCAATGGGAGGTTTTGCCTTCTGGAGAAACCTAAATGAGAGAGACATCCCCCCTTTCCCTCTTTTCATGTTCTGCTGCTAATGAGAGAGTAGAGCTTTCTGTTGAGGTGAAGAGCTATGCTTACAACATATAGCCCAAAAAGGAGCAAGATAACACACTGCCATTTGCTGTGTTGGTAGGTAATGCCATTTCTGCAGTGGGAGATACTTCTGAATAGAGGGATTCACGTGTGGTCCTGATCCATGGATGAGTACATGAGGAGTTTAGTCTGAAGGTGCTAGATGTTCATGATGTTAAACAGTGATGCTGGGAGGAGTTTTCAGATCTAATTTCCATGTATTTGAACACTGGAGACTTTCAAATAGAACACACAGAAAAGCTGTAATTAAATCCCAGTATTTAATTCGTTCTGCTTCTTTATGGGATTCCTCCTAGGGCAGCTAAATGGTTCCTGTTCTTCTCAAATTATTCTTGTTTGTGTAACCTTCAGCAAAGTGTTTTTGAAAGGTTAGATGTTATTGTTATGTAGTTAGCATTGCTCCCCTTCTTTAGAACAGGCAATTCTATGACTTCATCTAACTTCTGTAAGTTTAAATACAATGTTTCTATAAACCTTTGCCTGTGGTTAAAAGCTATGCATGGATCATTAAAATCATAAGATAATTAAGGGGAAAGCTTTAGTATAAAATGCTATGTTAAATGTATCAAATATTTCATAAATCTTTTTTTCTTGCATCACAGATTGCCACCTTTCTTAGCTATTTTATTCAAATATTTTCCTGGAGAGACGGTGTCTTACTTTCCTGGGTGCGATATTGGAGGAGTACTGGTTGGCCAGTTTGCTTTATTGTTCCCATGCCGCTGTTGTCAGAGCTGGGTAGGAAATGAATGTTCTGCTCTGTCAAACTCTTCAGGAATTCAGACTTCTTACCCTGCAGAAGAAGGTTGCAGAACTTTTCTCATGAAAAAAGAAACCATATTTCTACAATATGAATGAAAGCACTCACCTGGTATGTGAGATCTCTTTTCAAGTTCTTATTTTGCCATTTTTTACTTCATTGGGTTATTTTAAATGTAGAGTAATCTCTCCTGTCTTTTCCTTATCTCCAACACAAGAAACTTTTCAAAGTAGAAGTTTTATTGATCATTAATTTTCCAGCAGCCCCTCCTCAGGGGCAGATAACTCTGGACCAGGTCCAGCTGTTGTTTCCTGGCTTCAGTCCAAAATGTCCCCTGAAAATAAACACGTAAAGTCTCCATCCTTCCTATACTATGGAATCAATGTGCATAGTTTCGAAGAAACGTCTAGCTATATAATATGATGCAGAAAGCTAAGCTTTTGATATTAATTGTAAGTAGGTTTTCCTTCTTAGCACGCATAGTTTAAAAAATATGTTGTGGCTCTTATTGTGGCTGTTGTACTATCCCATACTGGAATCTATCAGAATTACAAAAAATGCTGTATGAGAAGAGAACCTGGAAAGACATTTTCCTAGAACTTATCAGAAACAAACTTTCTATGAATAAACTAATAAAATTCATCCTTCTCAAGGCAACAGTCAATGCCTCCTTCTTAAGAACCATCAAAATCTGTGGCTTGCGCACATTGTTTCCCCAAATATGATATACTTTGTCCAGTGTGCCAAATGCATCAGATCTTGCTTCATGAAAGTCAGTTTCTGCCGCCCTTCTCCATATATTCTCTCTCTTTTTTTAAAAAATTCTTTTAGATAGAAAGTGGCCATCAGCTATACCTCTCAAGCCTGAAAGGCCTTTCTGCTTGAAATCGTGTTAGTGGGACATCACACAAAGCGCTGTGCTTCAGAGTTGGTATCATAATGGGCTGACTTTCTCTTTAGACCAGCACCCTGTTGTGTTGAGGTTTTTGAACTGTAGGATAGTTCTACCATTTCCAATAGCTTATCTTGATTCCAAATATGTTTGTAAGAAAATGGTCCTTCAGTAAAGGTGATTTTGAGATTCTTTAGAATTGGCAGGTAGTCATTACTGAGGGCAGAAAAATCTTAAATGAAAAAGATTGTGTCCATAGGAGAGTATTGTAACTGATGTGTTCTTGGCTAGGTAGCTGCCCGGATAAGATTTAGGCATGGCGGGGACAAACATAGTAGTGATGTGAAATAACAAAGACTTTATACAATGAGCAATCATTTTAGAAATTATTAGTTCTCCAGCTTTATGGTAAGTTTACAGGGGAATCAAGAACCCCTTTTGGAGTCTTATGAAACAATTTAATTGAATAATTCAAACTACTTCATTGGATATTTAGTGAATATGTATTTATTCTTACAGAATCATGCAATCATAGAATGCCTTGGGTTGGAAGGGACCTTTAAAGATCATCTAGTCCAACCCCCCTGCCATGGGCAGGGACATCTTTCACTAGACGAGGTTGCCCAAAGCCCCATCCAGCCTGACCTTGAACACTTCCAATGATGGGGCATCCACAGCTTCTCTGGGCAACCAGTTCCAGTGTCTCACCATGCTCATCATAAAAAAATTCTTCCTTATGTCCAATCTAAATCTACCCTCTTTCAGTTTAAAACCGTTGCCCCTTCTCCTGTCACTACAGGCCCTGGTAAAAAGTCCTTCTCCATCTTTCTTATAAGCCCCCTTTATATATTGAAGGGCTGCAGTAAGGTCTCCCTTATAGATTAATAGAAGGGTATATCCTGGAAATGTCAAGTCTGTTTCCCAAGACTTTGTTTGGACATTCCACAGAAAGACAGGCATGGATTTCTCTCTTGTAGGCATAGTCCCAAGTTGCTGAATTTTTGAACATAGTAGCCCTAGCATCTCTTTGTAGCCTGTGGAAAGCATTTCCAGGGGACAATTCTTCCCATCCCAGTGAGCCTCTGGAGGTGTCTTTTTCCAGATCCTTAAGCAACTAAATAAAATGAAATAGGTTGAACATAAGCCAAAGTCTACAAATATGAGAGCAATTTGATGAATATTCATAATGACTGAAGTTTACTCCTACTGGACCAATACAAAGACTATATACTAATTATGTGCAGGTTATGTTCACTCAGGAGGCACATAAGCAGTCATCATGTCCGTACGTAGGGCTAAATTTCATACTGTTTAAAGTCTTATTTGTTAGGGGGCTGAATTTTCTAGATTTTACCCTTTTATATCAGACATATACTTTCAAAGTGATACATTTTTTCATGTGGAGAGGAATATTCTGTATTGCTGATGCAACTGGTTTTATTGTTATTCTTGGCACACAGCTGTTTAATTGGTTTGAACGAACAGTAGTTGCAGGGCCTGATAAGTAGGATGATTGTCACCAAGAGTCATTTAGTGCCTTGCTTTCACAGAGCACAAACTCCCTTTGATTCACATTAAAAGGATAAGGCCGGATTTTCATCTGATGTAAATCAGAGAGAAACGCTGCCTGTTGTGGATGTGTGTCTTTTGTATTTAATTAATTGCTTGAAGATTTTTCTTGTAAGCCCATTGTAGGATTTGTACAATCTCATTTAGTCCATCCTTGCTTCTGAAATTCTCCTATTATACCCCTGTGGACACTTTCTGTTTCTCATATATCTTTGTGATATTGGTACTGAACATGGCTTGCAAGGTGAGACTATATTGATTTAGACAGTGGTTTAATGCTTTCAGGACTTTTCTCAGTCCAGTGCTTCCTCATATTCTGTCAGCTTTTTAGAGTGATGCTGAACATTGTGCAAATGTTCTTATTTTGCTGACCACATCAATACTTAAATGATTTCTTCCAAGACTGTACTCAATAACATGGAGTTTCCTCTGTTTTGTGTTGTCCATTCAACCAGCATTTGTTAGGGCTGTATGCACCTTATCTCAGGCTTCTGTTTTGACTGTCAAATAACATTGTGTCACTTGCAAACTTGCCCTGCTCACTCTCTTTTCCACACCATTAGTCAAGACATCGAGCAGCAGCCTGCATCTTTAGGCACTCTGCAGTTAATATTTGGCCAGAGTAAAAAGTAAAACCTGTATTCCCACTTTTTTGCCTACATCAGTGACAACGGCAGAACTTAATGCAGCTGAGAAGGTGGCTAAAAAAATCTTCTTGTCTCTGTAGACTTTAGCATTGGTTGAAGTTTGAACCACTTTGGATGAAACATTATGCTGTGAGCAGCAGTGGTGGCATCAGAATCTCAGGGTGGTTCCAAGAAACCTATAAGAGTTGCAGGAGTGGAGCCCATGGATGAATGTTTCCTACAGCCTACAGAGCCATGCACTTGTTATCTGGAGTCTAACCACCCCAGACTGCCACTGGTTGGCAGCTGACTGCTTGGGTGGGAGGTGAAGTGTGGGCTAAGGTAATGGGTGCATGTTCTGCTCTCTACAATATGCATAAGCCTGGCTAGTGCACTGGAGATTGTACACAGCAGACTCGATCGCACTGGGATCAATGTAAGGCTCTCTGTACTTTTTTTCTCCCTTCCATCAGTCTTTCTAGTCGTTACAGGAAAGGGGTATTTCTGCACATAGCTTGTCATCACTATGGCTCATTCAACAAGCATGGGGTAGTATGGAAGTCCATAATCCCTGGAAACTCTGCTCTCTTTGCTATGTTGTATTCCCAAAGCTTCAACATAGGATGACTAAGTCCTGGCATCTTTTACATTCCCAAATGATTGCCTGGCTCCTTCTCAGCTATGGGCTTTCCACTCTTCTCATGCTGCTGAAATATTGATGCTACTTCATTGCAAAAGAGCTACTTAATGCCCATGTTTAAGTACAAGAGCCTGATGTGAGACATTCCCTTCTGTAGTTCATCTCATCCCTCAGATGCACATAGGCAGCTTGCAGAGGGAATGGGTTGGGGTGTGGAAGCAGAGAATGTGTGAGCAGATGGGGAAAAATGGGATCGGATATCAAAACACCAGGACAGGAGTCCCAGCTGAGAAATCTGAACAAAAAGAAGTGTTTCATTAGTTGGAAGGAGATGGTTATGTCTAGTCCAATTTGGCAAGGAAGATCCACTTACTTTTCAACATTTCACTAAGGCAGCTTCTGAGGGAGTTGTTCCTGCAGGCCTGTCTCCCCTCTCAGGTTTGTCTTTAATTATCAGCAGTAGAAGTACGCTGGGGGTACCTTTGGGAAGACGGTAAGAGGGATGCTGGAAGGCTCTGTGCTTGTTCACTGAAGCGTGACAGCAAATTCTGTGCACGTTTCAAGGCAGGAGCATGCCTGGTCGGCTGCGTCTGCCTCAAATGCTGCAATCCTACCTTATGATTCACTCGTACTGCCTGCACAAGTGTAGCCTAAACCTCCTATATCCTAACCCCTTTGCATCTCCCTCCTTC
The DNA here is from genome assembly GCF_018139145.2 of Gymnogyps californianus. NCBI lineage: Eukaryota > Metazoa > Chordata > Aves > Accipitriformes > Cathartidae > Gymnogyps > Gymnogyps californianus. Next base: position 111,047,940 of record NC_059473.1, read on the forward strand.
CCTCCACAAAGCAGACTCAGTACCTCTTGAGCCTGAATTTGTCTTTGCTCAACACAAAAAACCCAGTGTCTTAGAGTATCCCAGCAAGATGCCAGTAGGACTTTCAGTGCTAGCACATTCACTTTATTACTGGTGAAAATGCCTCTTGGCATCACACTTTGGTTTCTCAGCCCTGCATCACATTAGCAAGGGGTTGTCAGATTGTGCTTAGCCAGAAATATCGGGTGCTCCTATTTTGCTGTTAAAATATGGGCTTCTAAGTTTATAGCAGAAATTCTGGTGTTAATCCCTAAATACATGACTTTATACTCCATGATCTTCAGTTTTATCCTGTCTGTTTTACTCTTAGTCCACCTGTATAATACTCTGATCTTCCTCTGCACTGACACAGCCTTTGAATCTTGTGATATGCTCTAGTTTCATTAGCATGTTTTCATTTTCTTGTGCCAAGGTCATTAATGAAAGTATTAAATAAGATCAGTTCCAAGGTCCCAAGCTTGAAGAAGCCTTAATTGGTTGTGCAGGGTACATTTTGTAGATAAACAAAGGACACAGCATAGATCCTCATGGGAGCAAATCAGCCTAATCCTGGTGACTTCTGTAGAATTGTTCTGATTATTCAAAGGATGCTGCTTCATTTCAGTCTTTTGTCCTGCACACCGATAGCAAAACAGTCCCTTGTCCTATGGCCTGAGTAGCTTTGCAAGGACAACATGATTTGGAAGAAGCATGGTTGGATGGATAACACTGATGTTGAGGTGGAGGCAGGACAAAAATACTAGGGTCTTACTGCTGAGTGCATTTTGCAGCAACTTTGTAAGGTAAAAAAAGCGAGAGGGTCTTGTGCATATGTGGGAAGAGGCGGTGGATACACAAGTCGAATGCCCTGAATAGCCAGATAAGGAGCCTCACAGAAATGCTGTACATTCTCGGGGGCATAGAGTCCGAAATGCATTGTGCTCCTGGCGTGACTCAAACAGCCACTTGTGAAAAACAGATATGTCTTTGTATAAAGCATTAGTCAAGCTTATTGCATGTCTTCTTGTGTATGTAATACTATTACCATGATTCATGTGCACCTTTTACCTTATTTTATGCACAGAATTAATCGCACTTCCTGTGGAATGGGAAGAGATTTTTCAATGATTTTTTTTTAATAAATAGCAAGAAGTACATAGAGCTAAACATTGAGCAAAAAACCATTATTAAGCATCTGAAAAGCAGTTAGGAGTATTAAAACCCATGGGCTCCAGGAGGGTTATCTGCCCCTCCGTGATCCCCAAGAGCTGTTGTGCTGTAGCGTATCAGCCCTTTTCCTGCCCTCTTCTGTCTCTCTTCTCTTTATTATACTGAAGCTCTGGGGAAACACAAAGGAGAAGAACAAGAAGTTACTTTCCAACTTACAGGCATTAACCCAGTGCAGATGTCCTTTTGCCTTTTCCTCAGGTTTGGGTCTTCATTCTCACAGACTGTTTCCAGACCTAAACAAATCTGAAGTTACAAGGATTTCATCTTCCCAAATTTTTGCTGGTCCCCTGGGCCTGTTGTATAAAGACAGTGCTTTTCTGGTAACTCAAGGAATTCAGCATGGAATTTTAGATATCCAGGGAAGGGGCAGGAGGGTAGAAGGCTATTAACTGGAGAGACGCTTCAGGGGGTGGGTGTGTGTCTCTGTCAGGAGGGTCGATGGCTGCTTTCGGTATGGGATAGCAAAGTGCATGAGAGGCAAATTAGTAAGTGGGCACCTTTAGGGCTGTCCTCACTTCGAAGGATGTCACTGTCAAGCTTGTTGCCAGCAGGCAAAATCAGATTTTTTTTAAAGGACAGAGGAGGAAAAATACATCCTATTCCTCCAGAATACTGGCCCCAGACTAGACACAAGCACACTCCCTCCCAGTACGAGCACCACCAGAGAGCTGTGTCGATGCACAGTCTCCATGCTAAGGGAGAGCACTGCTTTTGGCGTAAGTTCATTTAATTCCAGGAGGTCAGCATGAAGTACACTGCAAAATGACAGGAAAGCTGCAGAGAATTCCCTATAGCAACTGTCAGAATTGCTTTCCTTTGGCAAGTGTCTGCATAGCCTGAGCTCAGCAATTTCCCTCATAATAATAATTTATACTGGCTCAAAGCTGAGGGCATCAATTAAACTGTAAGCCAGCAACATGTCTCTAGAAGTTTTTTCCCCCTTGTCCAGTAAGCACTGTTAGAATAAAAGAACTTTTCCTTCCAACTGATGTGGTTTTCCTTTAGCTGTGCATTTCTTTGACTGATGTCATGCCCTATCATCTGGGCAATCAACTCAGTGGAGGAGGAGGCAATAAGCTTTATCAGTTATCTGGATGAGGGGATCAAGTGCACGCTCAGTAAGTTTGCAGACAACACCAAGTTGGGCGGGAGTGTTGATCTGCTTGAGGGTAGGAAGGCTCTACAGAGGGATCTGGACAGGCTGGATCGATGGGCCCAGGCCAACTGTATGAGGTTCAACAAGGCCAAGTGCCGGGTCCTGCCCTTGGGTCACAACAACCCCATGCAACGCTACAGGCCTGGGGAAGAGTGGCTGGAAAGCTGCCTGGTGGAAAAGGACCTGGGGGTGTTTGTCGACAGCCGGCTGAATATGAGCCAGCCGTGTGCCCAGGTGGCCAAGAAGGCCAATAGCGTCCTGGCTTGTATCAGAAATAGTGTGGCCAGCAGGACTAAGGAAGTGATCATCCCCCTGTACTCGGCACTGGTGAGGCCGCACCTCGCATACTGTGTTCAGTTTTGGGCCCCTCGCTACAAGAAAGACATCGAGGTGCTGGAGCGTGTCCAAAGAAGGGCAATGAAGCTGGTGAAGGGTCTGGAGAACAAGTCCTATGAGGAGTGGCTGAGGGAACTGGGGTTGTTTAGTCTGGAGAAAAGGAGGCTCAGGGGAGGCCTTATTGCTCTCTACAACTACCTGAAAGGAGGTTGTAGCGAGGTGGGTGTCGGTCTCTTCTCCCAAGTAACAAGTGATAGGTCAAGAAGAAATGGCCTCAAGTTGCGCTAGGGGATGTTTAAATTGGATATTAGGAAAAATTTCTTCACCAGAAGGGTTATCAAGCACTGCAACAGTCTGCCCAGGGAAGTGGTTGAGTCACCATCCCTGGAGGTATTTAAAAGCCGTGTAGATGTGGCGCTTAGGGACATGGTTTAGTGGTGGACTTGGCAGTGTTAGGTTTACAGTTGGACTCGATGATCTTAAAGGTCTTTTCCAACCTAAATGATTCTGTGATTCTATGATGGATGTGGAAGGGCATTCTGGGGTGATAGAACAGATTTCTTGTTGTCTGCAATCTTATTTGTTTCGAAGAGAGGTATTTTTATTGTCTCTGAACATGTGCAGTGTAATGTATCATCTGATATCCTTTGGAATGGTCCCTTCCCAAGCCTACGTGGTAGAGCAGTGCTCCAGCTGGGATTCAGAGAGAACTGGAGCAGCCAGGTCTTCAGTAATACTGTGCAGTAGCAGGCCATGTTACCTTTTCTTGATGCCCTGGTACCATTGTTGCAGCCTACCTCTATTTCCTTTATTTTTATCACAGCCAGGGTCCTAACTAGCGTTGTATCTCTCATCTGCTTTTTTCCTGCACTAAGCACTTGCTAGTGATGTGGCCAAGAGGCAGTCTTCTCAAAAGGTCATCAGCTCCAGACTTCAGTACGGGATTGTGGTGGTAAATCAGCTTGCTACTAGCTAGAATACTGAAGACCAGCACTGGGCTGTTTGCCACAGCACAAGAAGGCAGGTAATGGCTGCAGCAAAAAATGGGTAGCTGGCAAAATAAGTTGGGATGTCAGCAGAAGAATGTGGGATATTTTCAGAAGGAGGATGCACCTACTGTTATTCTGAAAGGGTTAGACTCCTCCAACAGCTTACTGAATCTGCCTCCAAACTGGGTTTAAATCTTTGCCAGTTTGCAATAAGTAACATTAGTTGTAGGAGCAAGCCTAATTAACACTAGTCTACAAGCTCTCCTACAAGAATCCTCGGTGAAGACATGGATGACATCCTTCCTTCAATGGCATTGATCTTTCTCTTGGTTCAGAAGGCCAAAAGGGAGGAGGTGGAAAAACTTATGCCTCCTTGGCTTGAGCCACATCTGAATGTGCAGTATTGCCCTTTTTCATTCCTGTATTAGTGTTTAAGCTGTAGTTCCACTGTTGTACCAGTCCTTAGGCTTAAGCAGCTCTCTGAGTGCACTGGAGAAGCAGCTCTCTGAGTGCACTGCCATTCCCAGCTGGACACGGTTATTATTGTTTATTGTGTATTGAGTGTTCATCTCGATGCTATTAAACTCAGAGCAAGTTTGTGAAATGCACTATACATAACTCCTATCCCTCTGACATCAGTCCAGCTGGAGTTAGGCATGGAAAGGGAAAGACAAAAAGCCCTCTCCTGTCTTATCCCTTACTGTAGGAGATCACTTTTGTTCCATTTCCCCACATTCTTTGCATTCTTTCGCAGTTGGGGCTGGGTCTGGAGCGAGAACCAGCCAGACCATGAGCCTCCTGCAAAGCCATGGGCCTGAGGCACAGGGATGAACCTTAGCGAATGTTCACCTGCAGGAGAAGGGGGAGTGTGCCTTGTGGAGCATCTCGCTCTTTCCACTGAAGGGTTAGGGATCTGTGTCTGCAAAGGAGAGGGAGCATTGGGGACAAATATCTTCTGTTCAAATCTATTCCCTTTCAGTGATGGGGAGAGGAAAGGTTCCCTCTCCCTGGTGAAAAAGGCAGGACCAGCAGTAGATTTGGTCCCTGAACTCAGGACATCATATTATCTACCTTCCCATGTGAATTTCACCATTCATGTTCCCCCAAATCTGGGCAGAAGCTTCTTAGCACACTTCCAGGAGGATGTGATACACATTTGAGGGTACACTACAGGCAGTATGCCTTGTATGTACAGTAATGGGCTCACTCCCGTTTTGGTTGCAAGCTTTCACTGCCAAATATTTGGGATTAGCTTAGTTCCTATGGTAATGCAGGTATACATCTGCCAGGATGGATCTGCTCTGAATGATGTTTGCTTTCTCCAAGCTTTTGTCGTTTGAAGCATTTGTCCAAAGGAGACACTTCCTTTGTAATGCCCAGCAAAGGACAGCTTGGGAAACCACAGCAACCTGCTCCAAGCCAGCTTCTGACCTGAAAGGAGGAATATGGCCACAACACTGCATCCCACCGTTAGGGAAAACAAAGCTAGGAATGTTGCTTTTTTCCTGCTCAAAGAAAGCAAAGTGAACAGAAGCCTCACAGCCTTTTGTGTCAACCTAATTGAATAGAAAAATGAAGGACATCAGGTAATCTGGGCTTTATAGCTGAAATCTAATCTCTGTCAAAGCATTTCAAGGATGTGCATCATGCCTGTAAAAGGCATTATAATCCTGGTAACAGAACTCGCACGCTAATTTGCGCTGCCCTTGCCACAAAGTACCCTGGCAATTTTCCTTCTGTCCTCATTCTGCATTGTGAGGGAGGCTGAGCCCCGTTAAAACTTGCAGTCCGGTGGTGAAAGTGTGCCTGCCTTGCCCACATGTGTCAGTTAGCTGTTAAGAGACTACAAGCAATTTAAAGGCAATAATGTGATGTGGAGTCATGTGTGTTTTCAAGCATTGCTGTGCAACAGGCAGTGATGCCCTGGCCATAGCATCTTTGGGAAGGCCCTATCACTTTGTCATCGTGACTGTACTTGATGCATCAGAGTGAGTATCCCTGTAGGTCTGCGGTTACTGCTGTATTTGTTTATTTAGTCCCTTCCATGCTTCCTCCTCAGCCCTTTCCAGAGTTACAGAAGCTGGGGAGGACATTAGGATCTTTCTAATGAAGAAGTGTTTGGAGCATAATACAGCGTTTCCTTTGTGCACACAGGAAAGCTTTGCTCACCCTGAGTAGCTGCAGATGCAGGAGGCTGTTGGACACAGCCCCTGCTCTCATCATCTTCCACTGCCTAGATGTCACTTACATGCTGCTAATAACCTCCAGCCCAAAGAAGTATCACGTTTCTCTCATGGAGTTTTTCAAGCTTTGTCTGATTCATGAATCAGATTTAACCCCTGCTTCAAGCACTGCTTGAGAGCTGAACATTAAACATCGAAGTTACAGTCCAGCACTCCATTTAATTTCTTTCCTTTTGCACTTAATGCAGCATCTTGCTTTTGTTTAAAGTCCGCTTCCTTGCCTGTTTTTTTGGTGTATGCCCACACAATATTTAAATGACTGAGATTGCTGTGTGACAGATATTTAAAATATTTAAATTGCAAGCCAAGGACTCGTTTATAACTCATCATTTTAGCTGAAATCATTAGGAACCCTGAAGCACTGGTTGAGCCTTAGGCCTGAAACACTGCTCAGCTCCTTTTCAAGTTCAGAAGTTCAGCTTTCACCCACAGATCTAAAGTTCCTAAATGTTACAACCGCCTCGGTTTATGAAAAAAATTGAGATTCTGTTAACAGATGGCATGCAGTTTAGACTCTTAATTCTTCGTTAAATACCTCAAAAACATCATTAAATGCTGTGGGAGCTGGGCACTTACTCAGGTGCACTGGCTGATGGACTCTGACGGCAGGAGGGAAAGCCAAGCTAAGCCAAGCCAAGCCAAGCCACAAGCGAAGCACATTTCACCGTCCAGATCCTTTTAGCAGGTCCTTCCCTAGGGCACAACTTGTTGTTTACAACAAAGGAAATATTACAACCAAAACACAGTCCCCAGGGGGCTCTTCCCTGTCTCCGTTAACCGGAGGAAATAAGACACACCTTCCATGTGACCTGAGAAACTGCTTTCTAACGTGCCACACGGACCTGAGGTAACAGAGATGCCAAAACCATCCGTAGGCTGCTGCTCTGTCTTGTAAAAAGCTGCAGCATTTATTAAGACATGTGAGCTCCCAGACACTGAGATGTAAAAAAAGCAATGCAATGCTTTTGAAGATCCCACCAGGCCCCTTCTCCGATCCAAAGGTCACGTATTGCTATGACGTGTCTTGAAATAAGAAAAGCAATCCTTCTTCTTGACAAGTTGAAAGCAGTGCTGCACGCTGATACACATACGCTGCCCCATTTAAAATGTGGATCATTTCCCACCAGTTGCAAACTAGAGCTCTGCTTCGTGGAGATGCTGCACAAGCCCTTAAAGCACTTCGTCTTCGGCGGCAGCTGGGGCTGATATCAACTTGTGAAGGGTTCTCTGAAGTTTGAAGGAGCAGTTTTCAATGGGACAGCAGGTCTCTCTTTTCCTCTGGATTATAAATTGTGTCCTTAGGTTGGTCTCCATATTCAGAGTTGTCTTACTGAAAAGGTCAATATTTTATCAACGTAGCTGTCTGCCTCTCAATTTTGAGGACAACTAATATTTCAGAAGTGCTGAGCATCCATGATTCTTGGGCTTCTGGCAGCTCAGTTCTGAGTTTCAATTTATGTATTTAACTATGATGATATTCATGCTGCATTTGTTATGCAAGCCATGAAATATTTTTTAATAAAGCTCTTTTGTTAACAATAGGTCAAGTTAAGTTGCAGTGCTTTTTACACCAAATATTTTATTCAGAACTTGCTTTTGATAAATGCTAAACAATTGAAGGAAGGAAACATCTTCCATCCCTTCCAAGATCATCACCAAGTTGTCAGGCTTATGAGTAGACTACAGGGCAACCCTGCACCTTGACTTCTGGAGGTGGCTGGATCCCACCGCCTGCAGCGAGGCTCTGAGCGAGATGCTCAGGCCAGGCCAGGCCACAGCAACAGAACTGTCACCTAAAGAAAACATCAAAAATACACCAGTTTTAAAATACTCTTGCAGAATGGTGCCCAGCTGTAATCAGCAGAGGCGAACAAAATAACAGGAAAAACAGGGAAAAGCCTGAGGATTCTCTAAAGGTGTTCGTTTGAAATCTGCCCTTATATAACTTGTTGAAGTCACCAAATATGAACTAGGTCCAGCAAACTCATTCAATTTTTTATTCTATAAATAGTTTCCTCTCTCCAGCGGCATGAGTTTAAGGCTTAGTAGTGGTTTGGCAGTTTGCAGGGAAAAACCTGAACAGCCTGCCAGTTTGCTGCGAGGGAGGAGCAGAGGGATGGTGAAACACCCTGCGACTCATTCCCACTGGAGCCTACTGACTTAAGGTTTGAATTTAACCCCTTTGTGGGATTCAACATGTCCGATTATTTGGAAAACACGAAAGCCCAAACCTCAGGGGAGGCTGCCTTCTCCAGCGCCCTGCCTGCCAGTGTGACAGCGCTGGAGCCTCCGCCGCTCTCCCTGCAGGGCTTCAGCACCTCGGCAGGAGATCCCTGTCTTTTTATGCACACCAATTTCTGCATAGGTTTTCAAACGGGGGAAAAGCACCCAAAATGTTTGGTTTTTTTTTTTTTAATGATTATCCCTTACAACTTGCTTTCCCAGCTCAGTTCTGTGTTGCTAACTGGGAATGCAGACTTAAAGGAGGCAGTACTGGAGTTACTAAAGAAGCCAGGCAGGAAAGAGAAAACAATGGCTTGGATAACAACCATTCCCCCGGACAGAAATGGATAACCAGGCTGAGAGGGATGAAGAGGGATCCCTGAGCTCTAGCCCCTGTCTGGGAGGCTGTTTTGGGAAGGCTGGGGAGAGGGGGCAAGCTGAACTACGAGCACAGGAGCCCCGCAGTGAGGGAGGGAGCTGGAGGCTGCCGGGGTGTGTCAGCAGGAAGCTGGAGACGGAGACGGAGGGAGCTGGCTGCAAGCGATGCCGGCTGCTCCTACGACCCCCGAGGATGAGCAGAAGGGACTTGCCTGGGCTGGGAACAGAGAGAATACACGTAGGTAAGGGAATATGCTGGGAGCAGTATGTGTGTGCCTGGGGGGCTATACTTTGGCCATGTGTCACTTGGATTTTTGGTGGGGATGAATAAAAAAGGTTTCTTGGGGGGAAGTTGTAGATTCATAGCAATTCACTGGTGGAAAGCAAACCTTTTTCTGGGAGAGCTGAAGTAGCTGTAGTTGTTCACAGCTTAGTGTGAGCCTTGGCAAACCCCCCAGGAGAGGAGGGACACGAGCCCCTCTGCTCACTGAGCATCCCTGCTGAAGCTCCAGGAGGGAGGACAGTGTCTGTGGCCCAACAGTCACGACAGGACCAAATTCTCATTTATTGCTTACTGTTGTTAATCTTCAGTTCAAAAATCGTAAAAACACATCAGAGTCATCCCTGCCTCTGCTGTGGATCCTCCACTTGGAGGAGGCCCCAGAGGGAGGTCCTTGGAGAGCAGTGGACCAGCTCAAGTTACAGACCTGCTTCGTGTCACTGACACAACTGTGCGTGCAAAGCAAGTACACCGAGAGGTCTGTGCCCTGGCGTGACCCCAAAGCACCTCTGTGCACAGCATGTGCTCTCCAACGCAACATAGAGAGCCTGCAGGGCTGATGCTCCTTCCCACCGCCATCACAGGTGCAGCTAGCCCTTTCCTGTCAGGAACGTACCCCCCTCAAACAAGAAAGGGAGGAATATCCTCTCCAGGAGACAACTGCGAGGATCAAATGAGGAGGAAGAAACCTCTCAAGATTCTCCTTATGGGAATTTTTCGTGGGTGCCCCCTGCCATGACAGGAGTGGGATTCACCCCTCAGTAAGTCACAACGCCAATGCTCATCTCCCACGGTTCTGCCTGGGTTTGCCTGTGTCCTCATGTACTAACACGGCCCAGGTGATCCACACAACATGCCGATTGTCCTGGCTCTTCTTCCTGGTACCAAAAGTGTTTTGCCATTGAGTTTCAGTCCTCCTGTGCTTTTGTCCCAGGATCTCACCTTCCCCTAATACTCCGAGGCAGGGCATTGTCATGGTCATCTAGTGTTCAGGTCTCTGTCCATGTTGTGGGGCACCTGTATGATGCCTGCGGAAACAGGATTCACTGGCATCTCAGCTGGCGCAGGTTTTGCCTGTTGCCCCTTGCCCACCATGGATGCTCTGTGTGACCCATGTGCTGTGGGCAGGGAGAAAAGGTCTTCTCCAAAGACAGCGTCCTGCATTGCCGCGGTGCAGTCCTTGGCCAGGCATTTCCACCTCACACAGAAAGTGGAAGCCTTGTTCTTAAATATCTTAAGAGTGAGGTGTTTTCCATTCATAAAACTTCCTGAGATCCTTCACCATTTGCCTTTTCTTATTTTCATTCATTGTGCAGAGAACATTTTTTTCTTTTAAGAAGATAAGGAGTATGTATGTTGTTAATTAACAAATGTATTAAATGTTTCATCAAGGAAAGTGTTTTAACAGGCACTCCTGGTTTCATCCACTATTTACTTACGATAGGTGAGGTGAAAAGTGTTGCTTGAGGGAAAACGTGATATTCTTATGCCAAGACAAAATGTCTCTCAGCCCAAGTCATTACATTTACTTGGCCATGACCCTGATCAGAAGAGTAGTGAAACTAGTTCATAAATTGACTTTTCTATCAGCGGCCTGATGAAAGACTAGAGTCCACAGACTTTAAAGGTTGTACATGGCACTCTTTTGCAGAAGTTGTGCTGTTAATATTAATATCCTGGCCAAATTTTTATGTAAATAATTAAAAGTTGCCATATGGACTGTCCCCTGCATGTGGAATGAAACTTGGTCCTAACAAAGGCAGTGCTGAACTTCACAAGCGTTTGGGGTTAGATCCTCGTTTGGGGTAAATTGCGTTTGATACATTGACCTCATTATGCCTATATTTGATACGTCTATATGGAAGTTAATGGTAGTTTGGGCTGTGCTTAGACATTTGCATAGGACATATGTTATGCTATTTACATATAGAGTACAGTATATAGGAATACAGTATGCTCTTTGCAGTCTGATAAATTGCCAGTGAGTTTGTAGGTGTGATGCGATGTACCTGTGATCAGGGACAGCTGAATCAGGGATTGAAAATAAGCTGTCAGAGAAGATGTCATGAAAGCAGGCTCAGCCTACAGTGCCAGCACTTCTAACCTTTGGCTGCAGGGGAAGAGGCGGGGACACGTTCTCTCTTCTCCCATGGTTTAGTATCTAAAATGACTGCATTCGTGCCTGAAAAAATGAGAAATAAAACCCAATCTGTTTCTGTATTTCTTTTCCTCCATAAATCAAATGGTATTTTGGGAGGACTACAGTCCTACAGAGTAAGTGGCTTGACATCAAATAATTTTGTTGGAAATTGTGAAATGAAAAGGGGAGAAAGGAAATTTCTGTTCTTACTTCTTTACCAAAAATTGTTGTTCTTCTTCTTGGCCATACAGAGAGGATAATTCAGACACAATGGGCTTGTTCCCCTCTCACACACAGCAGCAGAAATCAATAACTCTACCAGAGTCAGGACTCATCTGCATAGGAAGTCAGACCACTGTAATTATAGATATATTGCTGCAGTTATGCTGTATAATCTCCCATGTGGATCCTCTTATTATAGGATAAAGAGTGACTTTTTTCCAGCTTAGTTTAAACTACCTCTTAAGAAACATCAACTGTGTTGAAAATGGCCACGGTTCATATTGGAAGAGAAATGCTCACATGGGGAATTATGTTGCCAGCATGATTAATTAAATTCACACCTTCCTTTATACTGGTGTAATTCCCCTTATCCATGGTTAGTGTCAGGTTCTAGGCAGTGTTAATCCTTCTCGCAGCCTTTTTAAACTTCTGTTGAGAGTCTGCTGCTAACGAGCTGTCCAAACAGAGAACCTTGTTTCTGACATTTTAATGGGAAGGTCCTTTCTGCTGCTGCACTGGGGCCGGGCAAAGCCAGAAGTCGCTGGTGTAATCACGTCCCTGAGACCTCAAAGCAGTGGACAGTGTCCAGTAAACATTACTGTTCCCAGTTTTACATCCTTGTTTATTTGTACTTAGTACAAAAAATGAAATCTTGGCCACACTGTTGCCAATAGCAGAAATTGGAGAGGGTCGGAGTGGGACAGGTTTTTGCCCAGAGACTGCAGAGCAGTTCTCCAGGCGTTACCTGTGTCTCGGTTCCCAGCTCTGGGCTCACTCTGTCACGCAACGGTTTTCTTCTAAAAGAATTAGTGAATTCAGTAAATCTTCCCCCATGAGACAAGTTACTTTTATCAGCTCCAATAGGATGTAACCATATGCACAGAAACTTGCTCAAGTCTCTGAACGAAGGCTGAGCTCGGGCTGGTAATAAGGACTGATTTTTAGCCCCGGGGCCATTTCTCCTGGTTGTTTGTCATGACCTGCTACACCTTAGAAACCAGAATGATCTCCCTTCCATTTCTCAATCCAACTGGCAAAAAAGATGCCATATTGTCAAATATTATAGTCAGCAGTCTCGGTGCCAGAAGGGCTGTTCTTCAGCAAATCCCCCTTGGCTGGCAGGACGCCGCACACCGTGCCACCGGCGGTGACCTGCCCTGGGGGCAGAGCAGTGAGGAAAGCCCGCTGTTGGCTGTTGGTAGTGCTTGCATTTCAGGCGAGTTGATGCCTTTTCGTTCTGTTTAAAGGCAAACTGAAATAAAATGGGTACTCTTCATGTGATTATTAAATAGATGCGTTCCTGGTTTTATTCTGTCAAGACAATTAAATCCTGTGGTTTTGCTTTAGTGTATGCAAACCTTTGAAAACCTAGGTTAGAAAGAAGTGCAAAATGCTGCTGAAAACACTGTGATTAAAGATGAATGAAGAAATAGCTTCTGCCTCCCAGCTTGGAAATATGAAGGTTCAACAGCTGAAATCTGAGGTCAGAAATCTGCCTCCTGCATCCTAGGGTTCTGGTAGGTTTAAATTGGAGATAAGATGATGCCCATCATTGAACAGGAGAGCTGTATTACTTTTTTTTTTAAAGGAAAAGTGTGTTAAATTATACTGTCACTGAGCCACTTTTGACCAGTGCCTTACTATATGTAAAAATTATTAAAACCTGAATTCCGCTTTCTCCATAAGAAAGTGCACCAAAATCCCCTTCTGCTTTCTTTGGTGGAGGACAACACACAGTACCTGCGTGGGGATGATCCTAGCTTAGAAATGGTGCCATACATGCGGATCACAGCTCAGTGGGGTGCTGACATATAAAGTCAGAGTGGGATCAGGTTTGGGTTTTGTCTCTCTCCTGACACAACTTTCTCTCACTTGAAGCCATAGAAGGTGAGGCAAGCTGAAGCGTATTCCTTGCATCACTCCCAAAGCACAGCTCCACATTTTTATGTGATAGCTACAGAGCAGTTTCCCGTACAAGAAGATACCATTCCAGCTTGCATCCAGATCAGAATGGTTTCTGTGATCAGACTTGCTCCTCTTTCTGAGCCTCTAGCAAGCTTAAAACCCCATAACTGCAAATAAAGCCCAAAGGTCTTGCTGCATGAGAGCTGAACTGTAAACTCGATGATGAATATTTATGGTGCAATACGGGCTCTTTCTTTAGCTGCGATTTTTCAGGGACTAGCTCAACATTGTGCAACCAGCTTTACAAGTCCTTAGGAGTATGTCCCTTTCTGCTCCAAACTCAGATGAACTTCTTTGGCCCTGTCTTCACTGATAACAGCACACAGCAGGAATGGGGAAGATGATACACACCTGAAGCATGAATATGCTGCATTCTTCCTGGAGAGAAGGAAGAGCATCACAGCTGATGGATGTCAATCACGTCTGCGTGTTACTACATGGATGGATGATGTACAGGAATGTACAATAATGTGCCTTTCTCTACAGTTTGTGTCCGTTCCTTTTCCCTTGAGGGATTCTTACATACTAGACCTGCTTCCTCAATACTTTGAAATAATTTTATTGACCTGATACGTTTGGCATGCAGAGGTGATACTGCTGATCTGAGTCACCCCCGTGGGATGAGGTAATGCTGCTAATGGCTTCCCTACGCGCTGGGGCGGCGGCGGCTGCCCTCCCCCATAGGAGTGGTGATCCAGAGACAGTGCAGCTGATCACAGGGGGCTGTTCCTCCTTCCAGACCTCACTCCTGCAGAAGGCTACTACACTTTCCTATTCTTCATTAAATTGAGTAACCCCATTTCTTCAGGCTTTCTTTATCCTTTCTTCCCTGTACATCCTGCGGGCAAATGCCACAGCCCCGCTCTGCTGGTTAACGGGGGCACAGATTAGTAAATCAAGGTTTCCTTCTTATACTGCGTGTGAGCAGCTCCCCTGCGCAATAGGTCCTCCCTGCCCTCTCTGCAGGGTGTAAGCTCCCACCGTGCACTCGGAGCAAGCTCTGGCCAGTGGCAGCTCCACATGTCACATTGCTCCGTGCCAGCAGGGTGTCCCTTTTCCCTTGGGGGTGCCCATGCTGCCTCTGCTTCCTGTAAGCACCTGCCTCCTCCTGCCTATGCCCGCATCCCTCTGCGTCCCTCTGGATCTGCATCTCTCTGCATCCTTCTGTGTCCCTCTGTGTCCCCCTGCACATCTGGGTGGCCAGAGCGAGGTGTCGGGCCAGCGAGCAGCCTCCCGCTCCTCCTGCTCCCTCCATTGGGAAGCAGCCAAATCTGACGAAGCAAGGCTTGCTGGAGGCTGTGCCCGCTCTGTTTGCTCAGAGGCCATGCGCGCTGTGTGCCCTATATATTTTTTTTAATTATGTTGCCCCTGGCTCAAGTGCCGTTCACCTGGAACAGGCAGCTTTTCCTCCAGTGCAGCAGTGTACTTATAGCCCTGCTAGAGCTGACACAGACAGCATGGGGCGTGCCCAGGTGCTCAGACAGACCACCAAAGCATTAAGTTTTATTTATTTTTTAAACGTACATTTTATATTATATTATATATTTTATAAAATATATCTATATTTTATATTGCTCCCAGCCCTCCTCCCCTCTGGCAGGGAGCAATCCTCTCTGGCAGGATGCGACCCCAGCAGCAGGGTCTGCAGGGGGATGCCCCTGTCCCAGGGACCGCAGAGCATGCCCGGGACCTCATGGCCAATCAGTTTTTATCTGCTGTCTCAAAGCTGATAAAAGCAGGCATAAAACTATAAAGCAAGCATAAACTTGGCATTATCTGATCCTACTAATTCTATATAAATGTAATGACGTGTTGGTGTCAGATCTAGATTGTATATATACCGGCGGTTTATCTCTTATTGCACAAACCTGACGTTGATGATCACATAACCGCTGCCACAAGTTCTCATAAAGAAATGGTCTTCACCAGGACTGGTGGCTACAGGAGATGGTGCCCATGCTGTTCTGTGATATGAAGGTCAATCAAAAGAAGGCTGTCACTTTTGGAACCTCAGGGTACTGAATGAGTTTTTCAGAATCATAGAATCATAGAATCGTTTAGGTTGGAAAAGACCTTTAAGATCATCGAGTCCAACCGTAAACTAACACTGCCAAATCCACCACTAAACCATGTCCGTAAGCGCCACATCTACACGGCTTTTAAATACCTCCAGGGATGGTGACTCAACCACTTCCCTGGGCAGCCTGTTCCAATGCTTGATAACCCTTTTGGTGAAGAAATTGTTCCTAATATCCAATGTAAACCTCCCTTGGCGCAACTTGAGGCCATTTCCTCTTAAAGAAGTTTCCCATCACTGCAAACAGTAATTTATCTCTGTGAGCACTGCCACCATTGCATCCCTCATGTTCAGCTGCCGTTTGCCACCACTACTTTCAAAAGAGATTGATATGATACAAATTTGTGAGGATGCGTGTTCCCATAGACATAAGTCTTCCAGCACATAAACAAAGAAGGAGTTTTTTGAAGATGGTGCCTCTTTGAATGAAGTAGGTAGTGTCGTGGGCTCATGGAAGATGCAGTCACGGGGTGCGAGTGGTCTACAAAATACCTGCACCCTCCCCAAACTGTTCAGAAATCACCTGCTAGATTTTATCAGAATGCTAAAGAAGCTGAAACAACACTTGCTAGCCTTTAAACCTCTGATTTAAGTGGAGAAACGTACTGGAAAGGCTGTGAAATTCGACATCTAGCTTTATAATAGAAACACCCACATTCACTCGAGAGCAGTGGTACTTGCTTGTCTGAAGTCTTCAGATTTCTTATGCATGCTGTGACATTTCCCTTCCATTTAATGGCATTAATCCTACGCTGGGATTGCCTTGGCTTGTTGCTGGGACGCTCTTCTGCCCAGCCTTTTGCTACAGTTGAACAAATGAATATTTTGTGGTATGCAAAACTTGCCATTTGGGTATTATTCTTGCTATGTGCTTTTTTCTTAAATTCCAGCACCACTTTTCTCTCTCTCCCTCTCTTTTGTGTGTTACTTTCTGTGTAGCATGAGCCCATCTGCATTTAGTTGGATGAGTGGGAACTGTGGGCACGCAACAGTACATGATCCCTTCTATTACATAATTAAATTGCCATAATGTATATGACTTAGGAATATGTCTGAACAAGTTGCTATGAATCATACATTTTTCAGCCTGAAACTGCCCTATTTGGCTTTTGTTAATCATTTCACTGTTCCTACATTTTGAAGGAAAGTTTCCCTTTGCTTCAACTCCAAAGGCAAAAAGATGGGAAGGGTGAAGCACGTTTCCATCTCAGTTATTCTAGCAAAATATGAACACAAGGTAAATAATACCACGTGCAGGTGAGATCAGAATCTGGCACAGTGTCTCTGTGCCCCACGATAAGAAGTTTCTGCAGTCCCAACCTACTGAACTGTCAGTATCAGCAAGCAAGTAGACGGGTAATTGTTGTAGTTCAACATCGCAAATATTTTTGGGGCACAGATCAGCAGGGAAAATAGATGCTTTTAAAAAAATTGATCCTTAAATCTGTTGTTTTCTTCTCCTACCAGTTGCCACTTGATCAAAATTTAAAAAAAAATCCTGTTCTGAACAAATGCCTCCTTGTCTTTAGCAGGATCCTGCTCTGAGCAAAATCCATCTTGTCTTTATCAGAGAGCAAGGATCCTGCCAAAAACATGGGAGAGATTTGGCTAGAACGAAATGCAAGGAGTCAGTGGTAAAGGGAAAAAAGGCCAACATCTGCTTATTTAATCTGTGCAAAGCTTTGTCTTCACTGGACTTACTTAATTTAGCTTTCACCATGCAGCTCAGAGCAGAGCTTGGCACTCAAGGTTTTCCAGTCCGGTTCGAGTTTACAATAAGTAGACGGGGTAGCCGAATTGGTGTGTCTGGGGAGCAGAAGCACGCGTGAGTCAAAAGTGACACACACCACTTGATTAAAGAAATCTGCCTGGTTCAGAGTCCCTGCCACAGCGCTGGCACCATCTGGGGAGGCAGCGTGTCTGACGGGCTTGTGTGCTTACCCAGCGGGCAGCCGGGGAGCTGCCCTGCCCTGGCCCCGGCATCTTCCCTGGGCAGGGTCTCGTGTCTGGAGGCTGGCACCAGCCAGGAGATCGCTCGGTGGGATCGCCTGCCCTGCGGGTCTCAGCTGGTTCTCCCCCAAAAAGTCCGTATCAACAGGCAACCTGTGTTTCAGACTGGAGACTCACTTTACTGTAGCTTTTGGTGATTCACACTCCTTCCTTTGTTTCTGCGCTATTTCTGCTGTGTCAACCACAGCACAGCGCTGGCATCTAAGGGACATCTTATTACCATGCAGAATTTTATACGGCATGAATAATCGAACCTCTGCAATGTGTTTTAGAGTCAGGCTTGCAAAATCTCTGGTGTAGCGAAGGGACTGACTGCTGTACAAAGGAAATGCAGAGTACAGTCCTGCCCTGCATAGGGGCGAGGTATTGAATGCACATATTTTGATGAGAATTTAATGTTCTGTGTCTTGCAAAATGTACTCACGGCACTGCCTGCACAGGTCCAGCCTCTTTTTCCACATTGCAGCATAGAGACTGCATGAAATGAATAGCGAATGCCGTGTGATTTCTCCTGGTTTCACAAAGCAGAAAGAAGTAGTAGTTTGGAAGGAGAGGGGGGTCTTTGTAATGCAGATTAAAGCACTTGCATTCATACAGGCAGAGACTTTCTTGGCACAGTCTGCGATCTTTCTGCAGCTTTTCTTCTTCGATTAGAAGATTCACCAATGTTATTTCTATTCCCTTCTTAGTATAGGTGTCTAGCACGAGCTTACATTTCATTCATAGACTACATTAACTGCACAATAGTTCTATTTATAAACATTTTGCTAGAGAGCACAATCAGAAAAATATAGGTGGTGTGAAAAAGAGCGATCACCCTTTGCTCTCAGTGGTTATGACAATATTTTCCTCTTGCACAGCATATGGTTGCGATCCCAGGGTTGTAGGGCACCTTGTAAATGTTAAGTACAAATGTACTGTCCTGACTTTTAGACTGTCTTTACCGGATAATAAAACCAGAAAATGTTCTTACCTTGCATAGTGAACTCAAGCTGTCCGCCTGCGTGTAAAATGCTGATGGTGATAAGGCAGGGTTGTACCCACCCTGAGATAGTTAATGAAAGGAAATCCCTGCTGGAAGCTAGTAATGGGAATGGCCTTCTCCAACTACACAGAAGTAAATGTGATCTGTATCTTGCCTCCCAGGGATTTTCCATTTTAACATAGCTGTTTGGACATATGTGCTGCAAGATACCCTGACACTCATTGACTTTAGCCAAAGCTGAGAGTGCTCATCACTTCTGAACCCATCAAGCTCTGAGGAGCAAAATTTCAGAGGCGGTCAAGCATCCTAAAGGTTAAGTACCTCGAGGATGCTAAGTACTACAGAAAATCCGGCAGAATATGACCCTGCAGGTCAGTGGCACAAGCAGGAGGACAACCCTGGAGGTCAGTCCTGCTTCCCAGTCCCATGCTCAGCCCATGCACCAACTCTGTCACTTGGTCTCCCACTGTGATAGTGATTGCTTAGACATTTACTCCATACAGCGATGTCCCTTGAGAATTGTAACAACACATTAAAAATACAGGGCGTTGTCCAAGTTATTTCTTCTGTACAGTTTTTTCAATCTATTGCAAAACCAAGTCCTTGATGTAATTCCAATGTATACAAAATCACACAAACTACTATAATAAAATAATAAAAGTGACCCTATATAAACAACGTTCATATGCATCAGCAAAGCCCACTACACCCTATCATTTGAACATAAGAGTCTGTTACAGGTTTATCTTTGTGGGTGTACAAATAAAGAAAATGACTAGTGCCTATTCTTGGAAAATATTATTGAATTATTTTTATGAATGTTTTCTGATAACTTCTCCAGTGGAAATGATGCAAATGCCTGTCAAGGAGTGCTCCAGGTCTCCAAGCTCATGAACTTAAAAAACAAAAGCATTCAGCACCTTTGCTTTGATTCCCACTGCAGGCTTTTCACCCTGATAGGCCAGATACCAGCTTTCTGGATGTTGCCTAAACCACTTTTTCTTAGGAAATTCATTAGTTTCCATCTCATACTAATCACCCCGAGTTACCCCTCAGTTTAGAGCAAGAAGTACTGAGCAAAGAAGTCATGCTTTACTTTTTGCAGAGATGAAGAACAACTCAATAATGTCACATTTTCTTTATTATAGTGCAAAACACTATGTAACTCTTTTTAGAGGAGGATGCTTCTGCATTTATCTGGATCTTTACAGCTTCTGAGCAGTTCAGGGAAGGAATAAATGAGAAGGAACCACAGAAACTAAAAGCCATGATTTTCCCTACCGTGTATTTTTCAATTTTTAGAGCATTGAATTGCCTACTGAAAAAGGATTTGAACAAGACGTGCAAGTAGGTGCAGTTGAAAAATTATGGCACCAGTTTAAGGGCCATATCCTGAAGTCAAATGGTTACTCTCAAATGTAGCACCTGGCTTCTGTAGTCTGTAATAGGAGAGCAACCAATCAACCAGCCAAGGACCCCAACATTAGAAAACTGGTCCAGATCATTGTCAGCTCCAAATCTCTTCTCAGAAAACTGAAATCAAAATTATACTTATTCAGAAGGCATTTGTAGTCACCATTTTATTCCAGTCAAATGTTTCTTCAATTATTTCAAAGCATGTCTTTCTATTTTTATCACTACTGATCAACCAAAACAAATCAATTTGTGTGTTAAATTAAAGAACTTCCCGTTGAATCGAATCAGTTTTTAGCAAGACTCATTTTTAACTCCCAGTACAGCTAAAACACCTGCCTTGTAGCAGATAATAGTTCCTTTTGCTTAATATGCACAGATGTCCTGGAATGCAAGAGGATAAGGATTTGGGGGGACTTATCTTGTAGGTTCAAGTAACAGTTCTTTTACTGGGTGTTTGTGGGTTTTTTTTAAATAATGGAAAGAAAAGTAAGTCAAGAGAACATTATTTTGTATTAAAGGTGAGGGATCTAATCCAAACCCTGTGAAATGCAGAGCTTTTTCCTCTGCGTTGCGTGAGCTTTAGACCAAGTGCCAGGCTATTTGCTGCAAAATGCAGCATTTTGTGAAGGGAGTCCCGACCCCACAGCTTGATTCGGTGCTGGAGCTGCCTGCCGGATCGATACCCCAAACTGTTCTGCCGATGATCTCTCTCTGTGGATGGGGATCATGACCCTGTTGCCGTTTGCATTTCCAGGCTGTGGTCAGGAACTACTGGGTTGAGCTGGGAGACCTCTGATGACAGGGGTATCTTTCCCTGGAGGGACCGGTACCCGCAATGCGATGGTGCAGAGGGCTGGGGCAGGCAGCGGAGCCCCGCTGGCGCTCCAGGGATGCCACTCTGAGGACGTGGACATCCTTGGCAGGCATCACACAGCAGGTCTGAGCACTAAACAAATGGACAGTTACGCAGGTTCATGTGGTTTCAAGGCATGTTCTTTCATGCAAATTTTTTAATAACCTAATTTGCTTACTTGCAACTGACTTGCTAACAGCCATAAACAGTCTTTAAAAACAATATGAATTTTATGCTGCTGAAAGGCAGCCCTGGTGACTGAAGTTATTGCTCCTGCTTCAGGGAATGATCAGCAAAAACCTTCCCTGCGCACTGCTGGCAGCCTGCCTCATCCCTGGCCAGCAGGATCACTGCCTTTGAAGTATGAGGCTGATTTACTTGGAAAGAGTGTGGGACTCCTCAGAGTCTCATCTCACCCCAGGTTTATTGCACAGGCAGTGGACTGGAAAGATTGTTAACGCCGACTGAATGTGCTGGGATCGGTGTGGCTGATGTGCAGGCTCTGAGGCTTGTTGGCACCATGCTGGGATGTTCAGGTCCTTGCTATGCGCTGTGTTACCCTTTCTAAAGTGAAGCTTGTTACCTAGAAAAGGAAATTTATTAAACCTAAAGCTGATCATGGTTTAGACTGAAGAAAGGCTTCCACTCCCCAGATTGTGAAGATCTCTCCTATGGCACATTCAGTCCATAACGGGTTGTCTCCTGTAGACTGTGCACTTAAAAGCAAGCAATAGATCCACAGCTTTCACCCTACTCTGAAGAGCAGATGCTAAAAAAGGCTTACGAGTAGTTGTGAACCAGCACAGGACTGCCAAGTGTGGGGATGGCTGGGTCCTGCCTCTACTTGGACACTGGGACTTCTGGTGAAAGACGTCCAAGAGCAAAGATGCTCTTGTTTGGGTCACCCGTAGGCTCCAAATCTGGGAGTTTCTTGTGAGTAAATGATGGTGTAAATCCCCAGAGAGACCCTTACATGTGGTCTGACCTCTAGACAGGACTCATAAAGCATTAATAAATTCTCTGTGCAGCTCTTCTGAAAGGCCAGGGTTTCCTCTACAGTGGTGTAAAGCCTTCCCTCTGCAGCTTCCCCCATTGGTTCCCATGCTCCAGCTGGGGCTGCGGGCTGGTCCCCTCATGCCTCCCTTTTCTAGCATTTCAGTTATTTTATCTGCTCACTGAGCAAGTGATGTCTGCCTCTCCCTCCTTATCAGAGGCCATGAAATGCGCATGAGTATGGAGAGCTGGACTCAGAGCGCCAGACAGCCGGTCTGTAAGCAGGGAGCCCTGCTATACCTACCCTGGAGGAGACGGGCTCTCCCGCCGCGGCGCCGGCCGAGGAAGGCAGGACACGTGCGAGTCTGCATGGTGATGCTCAAGGGGCTGAATTCCCTTGGTGTTTGTGTTTCGGGGTGACTGGCCGTGGTATCTAAGGGAGATGCAAACTGTGATTAAATCTCATGTCCAACACTGCAAAATAATGTCCATGTACAAAACTGAAAGCAAACACAACCTTTCTTGAGACTGTCTAGTTGCAGTTATCTTTGGAACAGCAGAAAGGGAAGAAAAATCATGTTGTTGCTGTTTTTTTCTTTAATGGATGTCCTCCATTGAAGGACGTTATCACAACTGTGATTTGGCAGTGGAGGTGAGTTGAAGCTGAAAGACCAGATGCTCAGGTGGTGTAAAATGGCTTTAGCTTCATGGAAATCAGTGGAGCTTCATTGCTTTACCCTTTACCATCTGATTCATAAGCCCCGACACCTTGTCTCCTGTTTCTGCTAAAATCACTTTTTCTCTTAAATAACACTTTTAGAGTGTTATAAAAGAATTTTCACTGAATTAAACAAACAGAAAATTAAAACCTTCTGAACTAACAGATTTAATACTCTGACTTATCCTAATTCAGTCTTTGGGCAGTTTGCTTTGAGAAAATGTTATGACACGAAACTGGGGGAGAGGATTTTAAATAAAAACCCAGCTGGATCACATAACCAGACCTTTCTTAATTAAAAAAAACCCACCACTTTTGTTTTTAAAAGTAATTATGTGATACAAACTCTTCTCGTTTGCTGATATCTCAGAGCCAGCCCTGAGATAAAGGCTTACCTAATGCATTGGGTTTTTTCCCAGACCACATCTGTCACATCCCATCAGCACCATGAGGTGCTTCCCATCCCCTTCCCCGCCTGCTTCAGTTGTAGTCGGTGGCTGAGGGGGGTGGAGGTGGAAGCTCTCCAAGCCTGGCAGCGCTGCGCCTTGCTTGCTGCTGGCCCCTTGCCCAACGGCCATGACATCTTCTCCCTTGGTCTCATCATCACGGAGTGATGATCATCCTTGCCTTCAGCAAAACTTGGCTGGGGTGTGATGCTGTGCCAGAACATCACTTCAAAATGCATATGGCAGCACTTTGAAAAAATGTAACAGAAAGAGATGAATAGATTTCATACTCCAATTTTTCCTAAGAATCTAGTAAGCAAAGCTGGACTTGAGGGTCTCAGCATACCTTGCACAGTTTGGAGTGGATGTAATAACACAAATAATATTTGCACAAATGCAAATTTTTATTTGCATTTATTGAAATATATTATTTTTTATTTTGCACTTATTGCAAAATATTATTGCAAAATATTTGTTTGCACAAGTGCAAATATTGCACAGACAACCACTTTTGGACCAGATGACCCCAGAGGTCCCTTCCAACCTCAACCGTTCTGCAAACCTACGCTGAGAGTCTAGTGCCATGCAGAAATTGCAAGAATGCAATCACAACCTCCATGGAGCATGTGCTCGCCGAGGGCTCGATCCTCCATCAGGGTAAATAAAGTGGCTGTGCTGAGGAGAGGGCACAGTCTCTGCAGCAGGTAGGCTCCCAATCTGCGACAGGGCTGCACAGGAAGCCAGCACCTACCCTGCCTTGCACAGAGACTTCAGTTTCCCCTTCCCCTCGCCCTGGTTTGAGATGTGCAGAACTGTTTTTTCCCTCCCTGCGTATGGATTATGTCATTGCAATCACCATGACATCATCTTCCAGGAGAGTCACTGACGCGGAGGGGAAAGGGGAGCGAGGCTTGCTTGTGCCATACCCGCCCAAGTGGGTTTGCTGCTGGCAAGTCTTGGGAGCGCTGATGCAGAGTGAAAATGTCAGCAGCCCTCATAAAAATTTGATATAGCAGTTTTTAAACTTCACCATCCTGAAAGCAAAGATCAAAAAGGAATTGAACCCACCAGCGGATGAAATGATAAGGCTGGAGCAAACTGAATTTGAACACTGTCAGATTTATTTCTATGGTATTTTTAATTGAAGACTAAGTAAATTAATAAATAAATAAAATTCCATGTAATTGCTGGCCAATATTCAAAAAGATCTTGGCTCTTTGCCCTGGGAAACCATCTGTCTTATACCTAGCAGGAGTTTGCACCTAAGTAATCTTTTTCCTTTTGGTTTGTTTTTTTTTTTGTGTGTGTGTGTGCTTGCAGTATGAGTTATTCCTTACCCTGGATTTCCTCTATCTCTGCCTCTTGTGAGGCTGAGCCAGTCGCATATGTCAGGTTTCAGCAGGCAGCAGGCTGCCTGCCCAGGTAGCAGATTTAATGAAAATTCTCTCTTTTCCCATCCAAGCAAACCAGTTATCATCCCGTGTACATGCAGGAAAGGCACAATAGTCTCCCAGGCCAAGAGCTGTCTCATCAGCAACAGACCCCTGGTGAAGGGCTGCCAGGGACAGCGGTGTGTTTGTGAGTGCCTGTCCTGCCTGGATCCGGAAGATTTACTCTGCTTGATGACATCTTTATGAACGTCCCCTTCATTTCTATTTCCTACCTCAATATGCTATCCTTTTCACACAAAATGAAGCAAGCTATTAGTACCACAACTGAACTGTAAACTGCATCTATGTATATATATGTGTACAACTAGAAACACCATAACCCTCAAATTTATTTTTTTTTTATTTTTCTGATTTTTCTCTTCTCCAGAACTGCCCCAGTCCTTAGAGAAAGGGTTTCTTCCTCAGGAATTTAACAGGTGAGGCTGAAAATTCATTATATTGAGTTGATTGATTTTAGCATGCCAGGTTTGCACATTATTCGTCTTCCTTTGGTTTTTAAGATAGAAGACCAGGAGTTGCTCTAATAAAGGAGATGTCCTTGGCACTGGGATAGCCCTTACCACAATGAGATGTTCCCTGCTGGAAGGCGAGGAATTATCTATCTATCTCCCTTGTTGTAGGTGCTCTGGGGCAGGGAGAGATCTGGAACAACTGTGTGGGCTAAAAGTCACAAGACAATAATGATAAAAAAAGGAGGGTGTGAGGGTTTTGTTTATTTTTAATATGTCCTTAGTTGTGAAGATGAATGGTTAGCAATACTCGAGGCCCATACACGCTCTGTTTGCAGGCACGTGGCAGTAGGAGACTGGTCAGGAAGGCAGCCCTGCTGGGAGATGGGATGGTGACCCGAGCCCTTGCACCCAGCCTCACCAACCCACGGTGTTTACAGCCCTGCAGACTGCCCCTGCTCTGTCCACGGCAGAAGCTCTCAAGCATCGTGGGGCATGTGATGCCACATGGGAAGGACAGCAAAGTCAGGAGCTTACTAACTTGATTGCGTACATGAACGCTGGTCTTACCTCTCCCATCCCACAAGATATTGTGTCAATCATCTAAGGAGCTCTACTGTTACTGCAGTTATAACAGCTACTCTAAAATAAGACTAAATAAAGCTATGTCACTGTGATCTAGTTTTAAGTCGGATTAGTTCTTGCCAAAGTGTTTGACGCAAGGGTGGTGGCATTCCCTGTGGTAGCCTGACACAGAGTAACTCCAATGTGAGTGTTGTCCAGCTCAGTCCCACTAAAACATTTCCGATTCTTTTAGCACAATTAAAAACATTAGGTACCAAAGACACAGTCCAGCCATAATCCAGCCCAGCCTTAGTGAAGCTCAGCCAGCTGGCTCATAAAACTGCAGTTCAGAGGTCAGAAAGACTCATCAGGAATAAATTAAGCGTATGAGAACAGCAAGGTAGAAAAGGAGAAGGAAACTAAGTAATGAAATTTTGCAAACCGCAAGAATGTTTTCTGCTTTCTACCAGGCCTTCAAGTGGGGCAAGGATGCTGTGGTACCAGTGGGAGGGACCTCTGGAGAGCAATGAGTCCAAGCCCTGCTCAGGCAGGGTCACCCACAGCAAATCACCTAGGACTGGGTCCAGCTGGGTTCTGAGTATCTCCAAGGATGGAGGCTCCACAAGCCCTCTGGTCAACTTGTTCCAGTGTTCAACCACCCTTACAGTAAAAAAAGTCTTTTTCTTATGTTTAAACAGAATTTCTTGTGTTTCAGTTGGTGCCCATTGCCTCTGGTCTTGTCACTGGGCACCACTGAGAAGAGCCTGGCTCCATTCTCTTTACTCCTTCCCCATCAGGTATTTAAACACATTGATAAGATCCCGCTCAGCCTTCTCTTCTCCAGGCTGAACAGTCCCACCTCTCTCAGCCTCTCGTCATGTGACGGATGCTCCAGTCCCTTCATCACCTTTGTGGCCCTCACTGGACTTGCTCCAGTATGTCCACATCTTCCTTGTACTGGGGAGACTCTCAGCTTCCAGATTCTGTTACAGCAGCATGGTTTTTGCCTCACAAATCCTCTATGTGCTTTCAAATAATAGAATAGCCATTGCTCAGAACAGTAATTTTTGAAAGAAATTACTTCACAGGCAAGGCCATTTTAGGCTTAATTTTAACTTCTGCATGGGAGTGGAAAGGTGTCTGGGTAATGGCCGCACTGGGATATGCAGTTTCACATAGATACTTCATGGTTTTGTTGACTGCACATCTGTACACAAATAACCAAAGCACTAATAATGCGTGCAAGGGAATGGAGGCCATTTGGAAACCTGTATGATTTTGATGGAGCACAGAGCAGAGAATATTTTTTCTCTGGTCATGTGCTTCATCACACTAGCCCATTTTAGCTATCCTTGAATAGACTTTGATGTTTTACAAATGTCCTTGATATTCAAATTATTTGGCCAGTGGTTGAGTAAATAGATTTCCTCCTAGAATTTGCTCATGTTCCCCAAGATAATCCATTGTTCATGCTGCAGGAAAAGTCACCCAGCTCACACAATGTGATTTTTGCTTTCTGAGCTTCCAACTGCCAATTCATTCATGCATTTCAGTTTGGCCAAGCAGCAACTTCCTGCAAGCCATATGATCAATGTCTATCACCAGAAGTATTTATGATGCTTTTCCTACGGATGAGTTAGCAAAAAGTTAGTTTGTAGAACTAAACAATTAGTTTTGATTAATCGAAAGTGAACAAAGTGTTTTGTGTGTCATCTAAGCATCAAAAGGTGGAAATGGGATATGATCTAAGCATTATATACCTGTCAAAGCTGTACGAGCTCTCTTTTATTGCGAAACAAAGCATCAGTGCCTGTGTGGTTACTCTGAGCTCAGCCCTACCAGGGCAGTCCCAGCGCTCTCGCACAGCAGAGGCACAGCACAGCTGTGTTGTCTGTTGAACACCACCACAGCTCTTTCATCAGGCTCGCCAACCTGATCAAAGTCAGTCTTTTTGGTGGCCCCTTATAACAACACAGATATAATGACTTTAATATTTATTCCAAGATTTTCTTCCAGTAGAGAAGGTAGATAATGTCTGTACCTAGTAAGACTATTTGGATTTAAAGACTAGCCTCAAGGCATTTATGAACTTGCACGTACAAAGGAGAAGGTTTATTCCTGAAAAATATCACTGTTAAAATACAGGAGAGTGGCACTAAAATGTAGTCATCTCCAAACCAAAAAGGATAGTGCTTCTCTGTGGTCAGGGTAAGGAAGGAGGAAAGGAGTCATTCCCACTTCATTATATGACTTGGAATAAACAGTCCAGTACCTTTGCGGGCAAAGGTGTCCTGTCAAGTCTCTTCTGTGGAAATCTGTAAATCTCTCTGTTTCCACCTTCGTGTAGAAAGAAGAATTCAACTGACTTCAGTTTTCCTCTTCTTTAAAATGAAGATACGGTTGCATATGTCAATTAGACTTGATCTTTTGCAAATGTATTGGGGATATTAAAAGCCTGGTACAAAAATATTGGCTTAAGATTTGTATATTCATCTAGCACCTACTACAGAGTGATGCGGGTGTGTCGCTGGGAGCCCGAGGTGCCACACTATACAAATAATGATCACTTGTAAGGGTACTGCTTACATTGCTTTGCACAGTTTAAATAAACTGTATTGAGATAACAGCTCCTTGGAACAGCCACTTATTTTAGGGGTTGGTTTTTTTCTGTTGTAATTATATCACCGTAGTTAAAATGACTAAACACTTTGAAACTTAGGCCAGGCTTCAGAGGTGTTGCAAATTTAAATGAAGTTTGATGGCTACTTTGATGAAGTCAAATGATAAGCAGTTACTATTATGAATAAAACATGAAAATTTGTTCACATTTGGTTTAGTACAGGATCTAAACAAAGGCTCCAGAGTATGAGTTTGGGACCAAATTCTTGGTTCCTTGCTTGTTTTTCACTCTGTCATGCTTCCACTGAACTGGATGAGAATCCTACCAAGGCCCTTGTGTCATTTTGAACTTTCCAGCTCCCACTGGCACCACTTTACATAGCACAAAGCAATTTGTTTTCATTAAAAAGGACATTAAGGTGATGTAGCTGAAATTGTTCTGTGCCCTAAATCTATATAATTTGTTGCTCTTGAGCAATTCGGCTCAGCTTCCATTACCACAGACTGACATCAACAAACCATTTCATCTTCCAGGCCTGTCACATCAAGTATTTTTTACAGCACTGTTGTAACTTCATTTCAGAAAGTGACTGTGACAAAGGGGCTGCATTAGATTCGGTGTCAATAACAATCTGATTTGCTTCTCAGAAATTTCATTAGCCAAAAATAAATTAGAAAGTGACATGTGTACGGCATAAGTAGTTCAAAGCCATTGAGAAATGAAGCCCTTTGACAAAGCAGTGCAGTTTCTTATGCATGCCCCAGCAGAAGCACCCTTGACCACTAATGCTTCCTTAGTGGTAGCATGACCATTGCTGGTCCCATCCTCTCTCTGCTCGTATTAGCTGCCAGGAAAATCCTTGTTTTCAGACCCACGTTCTCTAAAGTTGCTTGTATCCCTGTCATGGTGGCTGCTTCTCAAGTGATTGGACAAACTCTGGTTTTAAGTAACAGGAGATTAAAAACCGATGAAAGCAGCAGCATCGATGGGATGCAGGCTTTGGTGAGGGGAGTGTGGGGAAGAGCCTCAGCGCCCAGCACAGTGCGAGGGCTGCTGATGGTTTCTATGGGTCTGGACGCATTGGAAGGGGCTGAGACAAATGTATTCAGCTCCTCTGTGCTTTCCTTAACGCAGTGCATTACTTCTACTGCCTCTCTGCCCACTAGACAACTCTTTTGCCCTTTTTAACCACATTGAGTGCTCATGCACTGGTTGCTCCAGAGTCACTTCTAAGATGCAGTTCTTCTTAGGGCTGGTCTACCTTGCTTGGGTCAGACCAACTTTGAATTTGACTGCCTTTCAATGCCTTGCTTTTGAAAAGTCTCAGTTAGCTATGTGATCCAGATCTTTCTGTCCTCCCCAACATTTGCTGCATTTGAAATTTTACCAACAGTGATTTTGTGTCTTACAGATAATGGATTAAAATTTTGGAGAGGTACCAAGCTCCTGCTGATCTTCCTAAGATCCCATAGATAACAAATCTGTTTGATGAAGAAAATACTTTTTGAGTTGTTTATTAGTCACTTCTTAATCCACTTAATGCTTTATTAATATTGTATATTGATAATTTCTAATCAAGATGCCAATATGGTGCTCAGAAAAAAACCTTGCAAAAATCTGTTATGTCTTTGCAGTTATAAATCAAACACATAATCTCCTCAAAGAATTAAAACTTCTCTTTGGCAGGTCTTATCTTCCATAATTATATTTCTACTTTTGTCCTTCATCAGTTTTTTTTTACTTTTTTGTCTAGTACCACAACTCACTGTCCTTCAGTTGTTGAGGGGTGCTAAGCTGCTATTTTTTAATTTGCTACAACAACAGCCCTCTCCTAGACTTCACAACCCGCTCAGGCAGCCGAGGTTTATCCAACAGTTAGCACCAGCAAAGTGGACATCCTGTCTTTTTATTGTCATCTGTCCTGCCAGCTATGACCTTTTCTTCTAGATACTTAGTTTTCTTTATAAATTTCCTACATTTTGTAATATTGGATTTTGATGCCACAGAAGACATAAAATAAGGCAGGGTAAATATCTAATGGATGTCTTCCTTACATTGTTTACTGACATTTAAAGGGCATTTCAGCTGTGCCCATGTAGTGACACAGTGTTGGCACCAGCACCCATGGGACAGGAGAGTGTCCTTTGGGACACTGCACAGCCCCACACCAGCACAGCAGACCAGACCCTGCTCACACTGGTTTTACCATTAGTGGGGTCCATCCAACTCAATATTTCTCAAACTTGTTGAAAGTACAGCCTGATTTTGGCTCATTCATCTAGGTATGACTCACCTGAGCGCAGCCCCCCCCAGATTAACAGCCAAACTCAACATGTTTCTGTTCAGAGCCATACTTAGCTGGTCACTTCCATTTAAAGTTAGTAACCTTACTTAATACATAGCTTGCATTCACACACTGCAGATGCTCCAAAATCACGCCTAACACCTGCTTACCCATTCTGAGATGAGGCAGCAGCAGTTCGGAATAAGAAATGTCTCTCGTTTCTATGTGAAATGTCTATACTGCCAACTACCTTCAACAGCTAGCAGGTGGTCAGCACACCCATGGTGAGGATGAAGTGTTTGTACCTGCAGAAAGTAAAGGCTACCTGTCTTTTTTCCCAGACCCCGAGAGGTCTGAGTGACTGCCCTTCCTCTGTAGATAAGTGCACCTTGCAGATAAACCTTGGCAAGTGGAAGGGGTGGCCGAGACCCATCCCAGGAACTGTGGCTCGTAGCTCACTTCTGCACCAATCTGGGCATCACAACATAAAGGAAGCCTATGAAAAGGTCTTGCACAGTAGCCCTCAGCGGGGATTTTGCTGGTTATCCCCAAGCGCCCAGAGGCTGGCATATGGCAATTTGGCCGAGAGTGAGAAGGGAGGCTGTTGTGGTTTAACCCCAGCCAGCAACTCAGCACCACGCAGCCGCTTCCCCCTTCCCCCTCCCAGTGGGGTGAGGAGGAAGAAAGGGAAAAAAGAAGTAAAACTCGTGGATTGAGATAAGAACAGTTTAATAACTAAAGTAAAATATAATACTAGCAATAGTAATAATGAACTATAATAATAATAATAGTAATGAAAAGGAATATAACAAAAAAAGGAAAGGGGGGGGGAAGAAAAAAACAAGTGATGCACAATGCAATTGCTCACCACCCGCTGACCGATGCCCAGTTAGTTCCCGAGCCGCAATCCGTACCTCCTGGCCAACTCCCCCCAGTTTATATACTGGGCATGACGTTCCATGGTATGGAATACCCCTTTGGCTAGTTCGGGTCAGCTGCCCCGGCTCTGCTCCCTCCCAGCTTCTTGCACACCTGCTTGCTGGCAGAGCATGGGAAACTGCAAAAACTCCTTAGGATAAGCGCTACTTAGCAACAACTAAAACATCGGAGTGTTATCAACATTATTCTCACACTAAATCCAAAACACAGCACTGTACCAGCTACTAAGAAGAGAGTTAACTCTGTCCCAGCCGAAGCCAGGACAGATGTACAGGAGAAAGCTGCGAAGTTCTTCACAAGTTCAAGTACCAAAAAAAGACCATTTTTTTGTTTTCCAACATATAACAAACAAATCTTGTCTTGTTATTATTATCTTCTCAATTAATAACCTATACTGTTCTTTTTTGTATGATTTTGTTCACTTAATCTTCCACTGCATTAAACACAGTACAGACACTACACACTACAAGCTTTTTTATTAAGATCCCTGCCAGCCAGAAAGCATTAGGACCAACTCTGCACTGCTGAGACTGGATGGTTGGTTGGTCAGCAGGTTGCCTCTGCCCATGTCCAGAAGCAGAGATAAACATTGTGCAGGCTATAGGCTGCTGCAGATCAAAAGATGTCAAGACAAGCAAGAAGATCATAATTTTTCACTGTTGCCATAGAAATCCTCTGTTTTAAGAAGCACCTGTGCCTTCTGTGACCTGGATTAGCACACCCTGGTGTCATTTAGTCCCCTGTGAGCTTGACTTACATTTCTACTAGGTTTCATTGCCACATCCTCGCACCTCTGACAGGACTGCAGAATGATATTTAGAACTATGATGCAGTTAAAGCACAGAAAAAATAAGGTGTGTGGTAGTGGATGCTTAGGGAAGGGCACAGAAGTATGAAAAGTGTAGGAGAACTTCCCCAGGAGGCTTTGCCAAGGAACTCCTGAGCCACGTATGATATCTTTGTGATTGATAATCATATGTTCTCTCTTTCATCAATTTTTCT
Organism: Gymnogyps californianus; assembly: GCF_018139145.2. Taxonomy (NCBI): domain Eukaryota; kingdom Metazoa; phylum Chordata; class Aves; order Accipitriformes; family Cathartidae; genus Gymnogyps; species Gymnogyps californianus. Next base: position 111,079,927 of record NC_059473.1, read on the forward strand.
ATTCACTGTCTGAACCCATAGAGTTATGACATCCACCAATATCATGTGTCAGTGAGTTCCCCGGTTGAACAACGCACTGTGTACACCTCTTTGTTTTCACACCTGCCACTAGAAAGTTTTAGGCGAGGTCCCCTACCTTTTTTTATTATGAGAAATTGAATAATTATTCCCTATTAACCTTCCCTATGTGCCTCATGATTTTATAAACCCTAATATATATTTCTCATGGTCATCTCCTCCTTAGGCTGAAGATTCCTTACGTCTCCGGTTGTTCCCTATATAGGAAGATCACCCTTGCCTCCTGTCTTTGTGCTTTTTCTACTACTGCTATATCATTTTGGAAAGACATGCCAACACTCTGCACTGTAGACACGTATGGTAAGGCACACCACCATTATGATTTCTGCTTTGTTCTTGATTTCTTTTCTAACATTTCCTAATATTAAAATTAGCCTTCTAAAGCTGCTCCTGAACTTTGAGTAGACAGTTTAACAGACCTAGCTAAGATCTCTTTCTTGAGTGGTAACAACCAGGTCAGAGCCCATCACTGCATACATGGAGTTACAATTGTCTTTCCAGTATGCATTATTCCACATTTATCAGTATCACATTTCACCAGGCTGTTTATCATCCAGCCACTTACTATAGCAAGATTGTCCTACAACTCTGTGCAGTCAGCTTTTGATATTATTGCTCTGAATCGGTTCATATCACCAGCAATCTCTGTTCCTCCCTTTTCCAGACCATATATGAAGATGTTGTCATGTGATCCATATGATTCTATGATCTAAGCTCTGGAATGGATCGCTGTGGGACTTCACTGGTAATCATCTATGTCCGAGAATACTGCCTGCATACTCCTACCTTGTTTTTTCTGTCTTTTAATGGTGATTTGCTCATGCAAGGTCCTTCCTTCTCAGGAAGTTTATAAGGAGACTAGCTTGCAGACTTACCCAGGGAGAGTGAGGATTGTTAGTGAGCATGAGACAAAATGCACCTTGTCTGCTCTCCACAGGAGAACACAAATAGGTCAGCTACATGGGATATTACTCATGCATTAGACAGGCCATGCTTCCTGTAGCAGAACATCACCATGGCATGAAATAGCAAAGTGTAGGAAGCCAGAGACCTCAAGAGATTTGGCATTTAACTGTTTGAACAAAAAGGGATAACCATGAGATGTTTGTGGCTGCTTGTTGCAGCTCTTCTGGCCCCACTCTTCAAGACCTATTCTAATCTAAGGCCACCTGGCAGAAGATTTGAATGTACATTAAACTCTTGCAGGCTGATTCCCGAGTATGCATTTGACCAACGGTGGGCCAGATGCCTGGGAAATCCCTGGACAATGATGTTCCCAGTGCTGGCAGTGCTGCACACCACACTGCTTTTGCAATGAGAAGGGGAAAATTTCATCAGGAGAGGTTGAAAATGGTGCTGGGTTATGGGTCTGCTGTGGGGAGCTTGGAGGTGCTTCCAGAAGAGCAAAGGAAACAGGCAGTGCCACCTGCACCCATGCCCTTGCTGACATGTGCCAGCAATGATGTGAGGCAACATTAACTCACAGTCGTAGAAGCACTTATTACCAAGGCTCCTGTTTTTTTCTCTCCACGGCTGCTTGGGGCTGAGTGAAGAGCATGCATCTGCCCAGGACCACTCCCATCCCAGGATCCTGTGTGTTGGTGCAAGTTCCCCTCTGGACTTTCTAGTGGCAGTACATAGAAAAGCAAGTTTTCACTGTGTTTCCCTTCAGAGCCAAAATTAGAGAGGTTAAAAGTCCTTTAATTTTCTCTTGAAGTGTCTAATTTTCTTTACACAGGTTGATGCACACTGTAGTGCCTTTATGCCCTCTTGAGAACGTGGAGAACCTGTCTCATACAAATACCTCTTGTTAATAAACATAATAGTTCACCTTCAGTGAATAGTGAACAGTTCAGAGGTCTTTGAATAGGTAAATCCATTATCTGGTGGTGGTAATGAATCATACTGGCTTATGAAATCCTATTTGCCTATACGACACTTTATGTTCCAGCCAGCATCATATTCTGATATAAGAAATTTGCTAATGAGCACTAATACAGAAATAAAGCAATCATTGCTAAGAGAAAGTGGTCATAATATTTTTCCTGTAATAAAGATGTTATTTTAAAGAATATAATAATGCACTGAATACTGTTTCATTTGGTGATGTGGTGGGTTGACCCTGGCTGGATGCCAGGTGCCCACCAAAGCCGCTCTATCACTCCCCTCCTCAGCTGGACAGGGGAGAGAAAATATAACGAAAGACTTGTGGGTCGAGATAAGGACAGGGAGATCACTCAGCAATTACCGTCGCGGGCAAAACAGACTTGACTTAGGGAAAAAATTAATGTAATTCATTACCAATCAAATCAGAGTAGGATAATGAGAAATAAAACCAAATCTTAAAAAACACCTTCTCCCCACCCCTCCCTTCTTCCCGGGCTTAACTTTACTTGCCAATTCTCTACCTCCTCCCCGCCAGCGGCGCAGAGGAATGGGGAATGGGGGTTGCAGTCAGTTCATCACACGTTGTTTCTGCCGCTCCTTCCTCCTCAGGGGGAGGACTCCTCACACTCTCCCCTGCTCCAGCGTGGGGTCCCTCCCACGGGAGGACAGTCCTCCACGAACATCTCCCAACGTGAGTCCTTCCCACGGGCTACAGTTCTTCACGAACTGCTCCAGCGTGGGTCCCTTCCACAGGGTGCAGTCCTTCAGGAACAGACTGCTCCAGCATGGGTCCCCATGGGGTCACAAGCCCTGCAGCAAACCTGCTCCAGCATGGGCTCCTCTCTCCATGGGGCCACAGGTCCTGCCAGGAGCCTGCTCCAGCTCGGGCTTCCCACGGGGTCACAGCCTCCTTCAGGCACCCACCTGCTCCGGCGTGGGGTCCTCCATGGGCTGCAGGTGGATATCTGCTCCACCGTTAACCTCCATGGGCTGCAGGGGGACAGCCTGCCTCACCATGGTCTTCCCCACAGGCTGCAGGGGAATCTCTGCTCCGGCGCCTGGAGCACCTCCTCCCCCTCCTTCTTCACTGACCTTGGTGTCTGCAGAGTTGTTCCTCTCACATATTCTCACTCCGCTCTCTCTGGCTGCAACTGCTACTCCTCTGTAACTTCTTTTCCCTTTCTTAAATATGTTATCCCAGAGGCACTACCACTGTTGCTGATGGCTCGGCCTTGGCCAGCGGCGGGTCCATCTTGGAGCTGGCTGGCATTGACTTTATCAGACAGAGGGGAAGCTTCTGGCAGCTTCTCACAGAAGCAACCCTGTAGCCCCCCTGCTACCAAAACCTTGCCACGGAAACCCAATACAGGTGATAATCTGTAGGACTTCTGTTCCTGTGGTGAGTATTGGGTTATTGCTTAGCTTCACTGAGACTGTGATCTAATAGTTAAGCCTCTGCTCCAGCAGTCTGATCTGGTGGGCACGTATGGCCGTGTCGAGTCTCGATGGAGCCAGGGGCTTTCTGCTCCAGACCTGGAGCCCAAGCACAGTCAAAGCTAAGGAAGGTGCTACAGAATGGCACCTTGGTGCCATTGGATGGGCCTTGTGATACCCAATCCAAATTTGGGAAATTCTGCCTGCAACCATGAGGAACAGAAAACTCATTAAGAAAAAAAAAATGGAAAGCATAAATGCTGCCCAGCCTGAACAGGATACAAGTAAGCTGTGCAGGCTGCGCTGATCCGCACCCTGCTGTTTAGTGGGTCTGGTGTTTACAAATGCAAACAGCGAAGGTGCTCCCTGAGGTAAAGCTGGTTTCCTGAAGCCTGGAGAGAGGCAGCCCAGAGCAACTCAGCTCACGTGGGCACGTTGGCTTTTAAAGACCACCAAACATCACTACTGGGCCACAACTCACTGCACCCATGATATTTACCCCTCAATTTCCCTTCCCTCTTCTCCATGAGATCCCAGGTCCCTCCTCGTTCCTTACCTCTGCCATCTGTAATGCCTTAAAGACTTCTACACTGCAACACCTCCCACATCTCCTGCTTGACCCTGAATTTGCATCCCTGGAGCCCTCCATGTCCCTGACTCCCCCGTGACTGCAACAGCCACCCTCCATCACTCTCCAGCCAAGACAACATTCAGCTTCCCACTTGCTTGTCCCTTGGGCTGGGCAAAACAAAACGGAGACAGCTTGGCCACTGGCCAGCAGTACATATGTGCCGCTTGGCCAGCCAAATGGTACGTACATTGTCACCGGCCAAGAGCCTGACTTCGGGTCCCCGCAGCCTGATGGGCCACTTGGCTGCTCCTCATGGCCTCTGGAGGGGCTGCGCGGCTCCCACTCCCCCTCAGCAGCTGCGGGGCCGAGCAAGTCGCCTCACAGACCACACGTTGCACAGATTTTGTCCTAGTTTCTCTCTCCAGTGCTGCTTGGTTGCTCTCTGGGAGAGAGCTGGACCTGGTCAGGAGATTGTTTCGGTCACTGGTAGTCCTTCTGCCAGGGGTAGGGAAAAAATTTAACTTTTAAGAGTCACAGTGGAAGTATAACCTTGAAGAGGGATGCTAAGAAATGAAATGAAATTCATAATCTACTGCTGACAAATTGAAAAGCTTTCCAGTAGAAAATAGCCCTGCTGAGACAGTATGAACTTATGCTTCTCCCCACGCTTGGCTTGTTGTACTGAAGACGTCCAAAAAATGAGGTATTTTTTCTAATCTCCTTAATGTAGCCTACTAATTCTGCATATGATACTGAGACAACCTGGATTTTAGTGGAGGAGTGCACAGAGAAATAGATGGTCTTTCCTGAACAAAGCATCTTATTTTCAGGTAAATATTTGCAATAAAACAAGAGGAGGGAACTGACCCATAAGCAGACCTGTCTCTGCTTGGTAACGTTTTTCATAAGACAGTAGTAGCTCCTTGGCACAGAGGATTTGGAAACTGCTTTTGAGATCTGCTTTAGAAATGGTGCTTGGCTAATACCAAGTCAGGATTTACAGCTCTGAAACCACGTTGTTCAGTGCAAGCTCCGACAGAGATCCAGTACACGTGGGCTCTGACTTGGGCTTCAGAAGATGTGCTCTGCTGTCAGGCAAGTGCAGTGATCTTTGACCAAGCTAAAAAGCAGGAACGTAGAAAAATAAAAAGCTTTCATTTGTGTGTTGAAGCACAGTCAGCGAGAAAGCCGAACCTGCAGTTCAAACTCTCCAAAGGATAACATTATATAAATATTTTTTATCGAACATGTCTATAGCAAAAAGAATTAGGATTTGGTAGCTGAGCTCGTTTAAAGCAAACTAAATTTCCTCATGTAGGATGGTTTGTGTTCCTTGGTATTCAGTACATTATTCAAGGGAGGTAGCTTCGTCTGATGACACTGTTACGGTATCGAGGTAGCAAGATGTGAAGCATACATAATGTTTTCAAGCTGCAGAAAGAAGACTGTGCAGAAATGTGCTCTGCAGACTGAGGTGTTTTGTTTCCAAATGGTGGCAAATGTGTAGGATTTATTGCACTGACCTTCACTTCTTGGTGCACCTGGTAACCATGAAGGTTTGTATCAGTGAGTGGGTGAACTGTTTTTCCCTACAGTGAGAACAACACAGATACTGTGCCAAGGAGCAGCCTCTGGGAAAGCGCCAGGGCTAAGCACTCCCCAGCATGGGGCGGTTTTCTCATGAGCTGGTCCAAGCAGATGAAACAAATTCCCACCTCAAAACTTTCTCCTGTCTTTTCTGAGGGCAAGGTGGCTATTCCCTCTCTAACCTTCACTAACACAAGCATTCAGTTAATGCAGGCTCTTAAGTGCAGCCTTAGCTTTTCATATCCTGTCTTGGAAACTGCCTTGGGAGTATCTTAAAGGTCCCAGATTTTCATTTCTTTATGACAAGCTGGTTTTTATTTTAAACAGCAAGAAGATGTTTGTGCATGAAAAATTTGCTCAGCAACTACCAATACCAGGCAGTTCTGAGGAAGCTATGTTCAGTGCAAAGCTATAGGGCAAGTGGGTGTGAATTATCCTACAGCTGCCTTTTTTTCCTGAAAGTAAATGATATTAACTCATCGTCAACACTGTGTGATATGCTGGGAATGAATTTACGCCAACTGCTACTTTGCATCTCCCTCTGACTTTGGCATAACTGACCGCTGTCGGACACCAGCTTCTAGATTGCGTGGCTCATTGGTTTGTTGTAGGAAAGCAGTTTTGGTGTTCTTCCACAGCTTTTGGTGAATACCTCACACAACTGGATCTCTGGCAATTCCCTGCTTTGAAGAAGTATCAGAGCAGTTTGTTCTGCTTCATAAGCTCTAATAGTTCAAAGCAGGGATCAAAAATGATGCTACAGATTTGATTTTATTCAGAGCAAGGACCGCAAGAAAATAGAGCTTGAAGGGATCTCGGGATGCTTTCTGGTCCACCCTCCTGCTCCAAGACAGGATCAACTCTGTGTGACAAAATGCTGGCAAATATTTCAAGAGAAAAGATCATTTGGGGCCAACTACGCCCAAGAAGGTAATATCAGACCTGTTTTGGATATGCCATCACCCATGTATATTTTGTGAGTACAGCTTAGGCATTCATGCTTCAATATAGTCTAGCACAGACATGGTCATGAGGTGACCTTTTAAATCCTCCCTCTAGAAGCGCCGTGCTGGTCTGAGCTGTCCTGCCTGTGGGTGAGAAGGGCAGAGCCATTCTGCAAGTGCTGTTTGACACCCAGTGCAGCCGGCTGCTGGTCCGGTGACTGGTGAGATGATGCTCTGCCACCCCATCCCTCTTCCTAAGGCACAATGGTCACTTTGCTGTTGGATTTAGAGAAGGGTGTCCTATGGTGGTTAAGATTTTCCAGGCAGCATTTTTAAACTATTATTTATGCAAACATTATTTCCTGGGCCAGTGATGTTGACATGCAAATATAAATGTCCCATGGGTGACTCTGAATGTTGTCACTGAAACGCTGATGCTCAGACATGGTGTGACCCTCACATCTAGGAGATGCCAGCAGCATCTGCTGTAATGGCAGCAAAACGACCGTGAGTTTATACTATTAGGCAAGGTCTGTGTTGAACAGAGCCTGGAAACAAGATCTATTTCCAGCTCTGCTGTGTCTATCTCACCTTGGCCCCCATTTGCATTCTGTCCCTGTCTCTCCCTTTGTAAGATGGGAATAATAATGCATGTCAGCCATTAAAGGCTGGTGCCAGGTGTAAGCAAATGAAATACATAAAGCATCAAATGTAAAGCTACAAGTGAAAAACTCTCTACAAATGCTGTCAACTTATCTTTGCATTGCTCAGATAACAGCGGTATAAGTATCGCTGTGCTGATGTATCTGCTGTTTGGTTCTCAGAGATATTCTCATGTAAGTGAAAGTAAATCTCCCAAATTGCACATGGATTTATTTTCCATTTAGCAACTTCTCTGAGTAGTGGCCCCTCAACGTTCAGCTGAATAGCACAAGAGCACCCTGCAGATAACCTTCCCACACCAGAGATCAGCTTGTTTTCAAAGTGATTGCAGGCTTTAATCTGAGACAAAACATATGATTGATACTCCATGGTTTAAAGAGCCAAACTAATGCCTTATGATTCATCTATAATTTATAAGTAAGCACTTGCACTGATATAATGATGGGATCACTTGATGACTCATGCGTGATTTAATGTGTGTGCAAAGTTCCCATGTGTGTCAATCGGCGAAACTTCAGGCTGAACCGATGAGTTTGCTGCCTCGGCAGTGCCCCCAGGCAGCTTCCCCAAAACGCCTGCTGAAGAGCAGCAGGGAGGCCAAGGGTGCTCTCTTCTCCCATGCGACCTGTCCTCTCTGAAGTCCAGGCGGGTGTGATGCAAAAGGTAGAGGCACAGTGACATGTTCTCCAGGGTTTTGTTGTTGCAATTTCTCTTCTCCAACAAACAATTGCTATGGCAACCTCGCTGCTGCTCAAGTCTTCTCACCTCCTATTTATTCTAAAACACAGATACAAACTGTGACTGCTCCAAACATTGACATAGTTAAGCCATGAAAAACTTCAGACTAGAAAGTGTGGGCAGAGAAATGTGATCAGAGCATGAGATGACCCTGCAAGGCCTCGTTTACATGCAAATTTCATATCTGAATTTTAGCGAGGAAATTGTAGTTTTCATTGATGTGATGGTTTTCTGATCAAATAAGGAAGGCTTTTCTGGCCACAGTAGGCTGATACTTGGTGGTGCTGCTCAAGGAGGAACGATGCTGAGCACTTGGCCTTCCTCTTGGATGCTATAGTGTGCCCAGGGCTGGGGGAGATGGATCTGCTAAAATGAAACATTTATCAAAAGGCAGTTCACTGTAAACCTTTGCAAGGTACAAGAAGTTCGTGCATCACCTGAGAGGATGTTAGCTCAACAGGAAGGCAAAGAGACAAAGTCAAACAAAAAAAAATCCAGGACGTGGCACGACCGCATCTCACATTCCCAGCAGGGTTTGCCACCAGACACACACCCCTGGGCGCCCACAGGTCAACCAGGCTGCCGAGCTCTAATGAGACACTTTCACTCTCCCCTTATTTTTTGAAGACTTAGAATTATTACTAAGATGCTTGCTTTTTTTCAGTTGTCTGTTACTTTTAAGACAAATTTATGTGGGAATTTGAAAGAAAGATTCACCACAAGGATCTTCTGCAAAAGGTCCCTGGAGCTTCAGAACGGCTCCTGCTTTAGGGATGCCCCATCCCACTGGGCTGTGCAACATTGTGCCTGCTTGCTTCATGAATCACCAGGTTTCGTTTTCTACTTGAAAGAACAGTTTTTCACTGGAAAAAGGGTATCTACGGTGTTTCTAAGAGAAAGGTTTGTGTCTCCTCTGTGCTCAGGGGGCTCCTGCCCTGCTTTATCTCCTGGTACAATCTAAGTAATGTCCCTGAGAAGGGACATCTCAGACCAGCTTCTGCTCTGATGTTGGTTGAAAACTCATCTTTTCCAGCTTGGGCTGCCTATGAACCTCTAGATCTAAAATCTGTTCCTGGCCCTGCCACACAGCAGGAATTTTGGGAAATAATTTGAATTGTCTATGCCTGATCTTCCATGTATGCAAAGTGAGGATAAGAGGAATTAATTTGTTGGGGTTTATGAGATTCATTATAATCATGCTTTGAAATCTGATTAACGGGACAGAGTTCAAGCATTTATTGTTTTCTTTGGCTCAGGTTTCTCCCTGTAAAAACAGTCGCAGTGGTCATGCTCTAAAACTGTTTGTGTGAGAGGTTTGATGCAAACCCCTAGAAGGAAATCAGGAGCAGTGGAAGGAAAACACAGACGACTGCACGGGGGGGAAGAGGCTTTCCTGCAGAGGTGAGTCAGTTCCAGGGGAGAAGGGCAGCTGTGTCCAAAAATAACAGTGCCAGAAAACAGGCACACGCTGCTGCGCCGAGAGCATCGTCCATCTGAGGAAGACGTTGGGTTTCATCTGTGAGTTTCTTCTCCTCTTTATTCATCAAGCAGGTTTCTCATCTGCACTGAATGCCACCAGATTTGTGTTTGTATTTTTGGAGTCCATGTTAATCTGGCCTTTGAAAAATACCCTGGCCACATTCATCTCTTGGTCCACAGGAAATTCAAAGTGACCCAGAGGAAGGAATTTATTCCCCAGAGTTAATTTCTGTTTCCTTACATGTTTTTTAAGGCAAGTTGATTAACATGCATTTGTGTTCAGATTCTTGTAGTTCTCACTAATCACTCTCTTGTGTTTAGGCTGATTATACCAAACTCAGGATATTCTGGTCTGTGTTACTCTTTGGATAATGCCGGTAACAAGCATTTGTTCTTTAGTTTTCCTACAGTGGCGTTGCTGCTGAAGGGCTTCTTCATCCTCTGTGACTCTGTAAGTGCGGCTGGGCATAACAGAAATATTATCCTAATGATTAACCCCTAGCATGTTTAAAGCAAAACCTTAACTGTTGGGTGTGGTTGTTAAGGAGAGAAATGGATCTCTTTAAAATCCAGACTTTTTCTGTAGAACAGGATAACAAGATCTTCACATTAAAAAGTTAGCAGTTAAATTACCCTATACGAAACAAAGTCTAATAATACCCAGGACTGTCACTTACACAGGAGTTTGGAAGCAGAAGCGAGTCAGAAATGATCCCCCATGCAGAGAACTGGCCCTGGCATTTTACCTACTTTTGTCTGTTTCAGGAAGGGAGAGAGGAAGGAAGGAGAAGATCTTCAGACAAGAGAAAGCAGCACCTGTCTTTCCCTGCAAGACTCCCCACCTAAAACCCTCATGCAGCTGCTGGCCTGCAGGGAGTCGGCTGGCTTGTGGACCATGCCAGCCTCCCTCCAGCATCCTCCCAGGGACCAGGGTACATGCCAGCCTCCCTCCAGCATCCTCCAGGGACCAGGGTACATGCCAGCCTCCCTCCAGCATCCTACCAGGGACCAGGGTATATGCCAGCCTCCCTCCAGCATCCTCCCAGGGCCTGGGAGGAGCTCCCGGGGAGTCACAGCTTCATGTGCCACAACAGCATGGTCCAACTTATACAAATGGCAGGATACATGAGTTGGGGCCATGACATTTTTGGCCAGGCTGGAACCTGGCATGTCCCATGTACTGTAGGGAGGGAAAGCATGAGAGGCCAGGAGGAGCTCCTGTCTCAGCTGACTCCAAATAATTAGGCTCAGAAGGAAACAGAGCCTTCTCCAGGTTGCCTCAATGCTCCTCCTCATCCTGGCTAATGTCAGTGATACACCAGGAGCATCACTGTACTGTTCAGCATCTCTGAGCTCACTTGTTTTCAGTTACAAACCAGATTTCCTACATCAGGACCAAATTTAAAGCAATTCCACTTGCTTTTGTACTTACAAACCAGGTTGAAACAAGCCTTTTTTCTCCTTGATATGCCCACATAATGCTTGGTAATACTGCTAGTAAGAACATGGCACAGGTACCTCATCCATCAGTCCACAGTAGTCTGTTCAGCCCAGCCCGCTGGATTTACACTGTGTAGTTGCTTATGGGCAGCTATTGCTCATCTAATGTCTCATAGTGATTGCCCAGTCTATTGCAAACATCCACTTAGAGAAGGACTGTATCAGATGATACTGGTGTCATATTAAGTGTAAACATGCTTTGTAACACATCCAAATTTTATAAGTAGAGAAAAACACATACTAAATATTTCCAGGCATTTGTTGAGTGAAAATCTGTGTGCTTTGAGCTTTGCTGCCGATAATTTTAATAGCATCCCATTTTAATACGGTATTTATCAATTAGGAATAGCTAGTAATGACTTCAGTGGAAATGAGGGTTGGTTTTGATACAGCTAAGAGTTTAATGTTGAAACACAAGCTCTACCTGACCCATGAGACAAGTGCTGCTCTCTCCTCAGGACCTCTTTGTGAACTCCATTATCTGTAGGCTTGTTTTCTTGACATTGATTTAACTTTTATTTAGCTTATCTTCCCTACGCTTTAGGAGGGCCTGACAAGAGGCTTTTCTCATTCAAAGAAAGAAAAAAATAAAAATAATCTGTTGTTGCTGGCTCAGTTAGATGCACAGCTGTTTAATACATAGCTTCAGACTTTTAATTAATTAATAGTAATAAATGAAAAGGCAGTATACCTAGAGGAAAAAAAGAGATTGTTCATGCAAAAGCTGCACCAGCCTAGGTCCACCCTAATGAACAAGGAGGTGGATTTGTGGGATCTGGATAATCCAGGGAACTGGCATCACAACACAGCCCCTCACTCCAGTGCTACTGGTCTGAACCCAGTCTGTGCTGCACGCCTCGAGATGCGGTTCCTCAGTGCAGCCCCGTGGCTGGTGGGTGAATGGTGGCTGCTGTTTAAATGCCAAACCAACAGCAGAATGGACCAGATTTTTGTTAGCAGAGTTGAACGCTATGTGGAAAGGGCTGTGAGCTCCCTGTGGGTAGAGCAGTCCCTGATGGTGGATGCAAGGGGGCATGTGAGACGCAGAGGATGGGCAGGGACCTCACTGCCACTCACCATCTCCCTCCCACCCTCTCACAGTCAAATCCAATCCCGTCTTCAAACTCACAGGCGTTTTTTCCCCACTCTGCTCCCCTGGGGAGCCTTTCCAGACCTTCTCTGCTCTAACAGGCCAGAATCAACTTTTCATTTTCAGTCCAAAGCCGTTCCTGAGCAGAGCAGCCCATTTGCTCTTGCAATGCAACAGCTGACACCAGCCCTGCCATCCCCTAGCTTAATCATCATCCTTGTCCCTAATGTTTGCTGCACTAATGGAGATCACTACCATCCCCACTCCTCCCAATTTACTAGGCTAAATCAAGCTTATTTTCCTCATGTCAGCTAGGCTTTCCCCCAATCATCCCCAGAGTCCTTCCTTGAGCCTGGTCCACTTTGGACTCCCGTAGGACAGCCTGTTCCTCCACTGGGCTGGCACTGCCTTGTCTGTAATGTCATTAGCTCACTCCTGCATTTCACGCCAAGGTAATTCCTTAATATATTAAATAAGTTTAGCTCCAAGACAGTAAAACCAAATAAGCCCCATTGCTTGAACAGGGAAGTTTTGTAGACCAAGCAAGGATGGAGCCAGCCCTCATGCTGTGAATCCAGATAGCCTCATTGATTTCAGTAGGTTTATACTGGTTTAAACCTGTGACGTTTCATCAAATTCACACGTTGCATTTTTAAGAACAAACATGAATTGGGATCTTCATGCAGAAATTATCTGGATGTCTGTGGATATTAAGGTAACCTCCACCCATAAGCTCCCAGGACCTTGAAGTCATAGGTCAGAGAGCACAGGTAAGGGCAAATCACTTCTCAGGCAGCAAACAGGGACTGCAACAGCCCACTGATCAAAGGCAGATCTTTCCGTGGTGAAAATCAAGGTAATCTGCTGAAGCTGAGGACACCATACACAGGTCTCAGCTTTTACTGTGACGTTAAATCCAACTGTTCACAAACAATTAGAGTGCAACGAGGAAAAATTAGAAAGAACATGTCTATAAAGTGACAGTGAAAGCTAGCCTAGGATATTCCCCAGGAAGCCAGTCTGAAAGTCTGTATTGGAAAGTTTGTCTGGGCTATTAGTCTGCTGACAGCCCTATTGCAAGGTCTCCATAATTGCTCTGGAAAGATCTTGGATCCAGGCCCTGCGGGAGACCACAGTCCATTCAGTAATGAAAGACGTCTGCAGCTTAAAACCCCTGTAAAATGAAAAAAAGAACTGTTCCATAATCAGAAATTCTTGAGGTGTGGGATGGAAGGGTCAAGTAAAGACCCTGCTGTGCTGCTTCTCCAAAAAAAAAAGTTAAGCATACTATAGAATCACTTCTAGCCTGGGCTCACTTTTCCATACTTTAGTGATTGATTTCCTAATGTGAACAAATATGGGATTTTCCAGGCATGTTGCAGCAGCACAACCCTTTCTCAGGAATTCCTGGCAAATAAGCCTGAAAGGGGTGAGGCCACATTCCCAGATAAAAATTCTGGGGTAGGATGGTTTGCAGAGGAGATACCACTGATCTGGGTTAGTCTGCCTTAAAACCTCATGCACTGACAGCTGTGATCTGTTGGGATCTTCCTGGTGACTATCAGTTCTACATGTTTTTGCTAGCTTTGATACCTTGAAAAATAAATGCAGCCAAAAGGGTGTGAATACCCACCATGAGGTAGAGGCCATGATGCAAACTTGTCTCATGTGAAACATCAGAGAATCACAGCAAGGTTTGTTTTGGTGGGGAACACAGGACAGCCCTTTGGGACCTAATGTTCTCCAGGAGGTGGCTGCACTGCTTGCTTTGCACTCATGTCTCATGATACCACCCCTTGCCTGGGGCACGGGAGTGTATGTGCACATGCTTGTGCACGTGGTAGAGGTGATGGGGGTCAGAGCAGGCTGAGCTCCTCTCTAGTGCTGCCCATTGCTCGTCTCAGTCGTGATAGACACCTTCCTTTGACTTTCCTAGCACAGCTGCATCACAGACTCAAGCATTGCTAGCAGAAGACAGAAGAGGCCTTTCATATTGAAAAAGGCAGAAGGTGCTGTGGAAGCTGTGTCTCAAAGGCCGTTAGCCAAACTTCTCTAAACTTGCAATTTTGACTTGTTGTGGGGTGGTTTATTGCTGCATTTAGCCCAGACTGCTCTCTCACTGGTTTCTGGAGAGCATCGGAGAGAGGTGCTCTCTGCCTCATGCCATAAAGCCAGGTGATCCATAAAAAAGCCTTTTGGAGGGGCTACAATCCTTAATTACACTGATTCAGCATAGCAGTGCTAACGAAGACACAAATGAGAGTTAAATCCGTGCTTGTCTTACACTGCTTACCGAATCACAGCCCAAAGTTATTCTGGACTTACCCTGGGAAATCTCTCATAGAATCATAGAATCATTTAGGTTGGAAAAGACCTTTAAGATCATCGAGTCCAACTGTAAACCTAACAATGCCAAGTCCACCACTAAACCATGTCCCTAAGCGCCACATCTACACGGCTTTTAAATACCTCCAGGGATGGTGACTCAGCCACTTCCCTGGGCAGACTGTTGCAGTGCTTGATAACCCTTCTGGTGAAGAAATTTTTCCTAATATCCAATGTAAACCTCCCCTGGCGCAACTTGAGGCTGTTTCCTCTTGTCCTATCACTTGTTACTTGGGAGAAGAGACTGACACCCACCTTGCTACAACCTCCTTTCAGGTAGCTGTAGAGAGCGATAAGGCCTCCCCTGAGCCTCCTTTTCTGTAGACTAAACAACCCCAGTTCCCTCAGCCGGTCCTCATAAGACTTGTGCTCTAGACCCTTCACCAGCTTCGTTGCCCTTCTTTGGGCACACTCCAGCACCTCAATGTCTTTCTTGTAGCGAGGGGCCCAAAACTGAACACAGTATGCGAGGTGCGGCCTCACCAGCGCCGAGTACAGGGGGACGATCACTTCCCTAGTCCTGCTGGCCACACTATTTTTGATACAAACCAGGACTCTATTGGCCTTCTTGGCCACCTGGGCACACAGCTGGCTCACATTCAGCCGGCTGTCGACCAACACCCCCAGGTCCTTTTCCACCAGGCAGCTTTCCAGTCGCTCTTCCCCAGGCCTGTAGCGTTGCATGGGGTTGTTGTGACCCAAGGGCAGAACCCTGCACTTGGCCTTGTTGAACCTCATACAGTTGGCCTGGGCCCATCGATCCAGCCTGTCCAGATCCCTCTGTAGAGCCTTCCTGCCCTCAAGCAGGTCAACACTCCCGCCCAACTTGGTGTTGTCTGCAAACTTACTGAGGGTGCACTTGATCCCCTCATCCAGATCACTGATAAAGATGTTAAACAGAACTGGCCCCAATACTGAGCCCTGGGGAACACCACTTGTGACCGGTCACCAACTGGATTTAACTCCATTCACCACAACTCTTTGGGCTAGGCCATCCAGCCAGTTTTTAACCCAGTGAAGAGTATGCCTGTCCAAGCCATGAGCAGCCAGTTTCTCCACAAGAATGCTGTGGGAAATGGTGTCAAAGGCTTTACTAAAGTCTAGGTAGACAACATCCACAGCCTCTCCCTCATCCACTAAGCTCTCTGAAGTTCCTTAAAGAGGATTTTACTTCCTTTCCCTACCAAGGTTTTCATTTTCTTTGAGTAGGTTGTCTCCCCGTTTGTCAGGAGAGCACAGGCCACCAACCAGCTCAGACACACAGAATAATGGTTAAAACCATTGCTTCAAATTGCATGTTTGAAAAAGGGTTCTTGGAAACATGTAATTCTGATATTGTGAAACCGTAAGACACACAGGGCTCTGCATATGTGGGGATGTTCACACTGGAAATGTAGCAGATGTGTTATGAGCAGTGCCTGGCGTATTATTTGGAGAGGGTGGGAGAAGAACTAAATCCTCTGTCTGACATCTCAAAAGCAGAGCAAGACTAAAAGCACACCATCGTGGTGTGAACAATTCTGAAATTAGACTTGGTTGAACTACTTATTATAAAATGTATTCAGCATGTATTTACTTCTCTTCTGGCCAGTATATAGCCCATGAATCAGCTCTGATTTTCCCTAATTGTATTCACCAACCCTTGTTAAGCAGATTGAATGAATGACAAATTTTTAGCCTCCTGGCTTTCCAAAGTGTTTGCCTTAATTATGTCTGGTACAAGGCCATTCCCTAGCATAGCAGCATATTTACCTGCAATTTAGCGTCTGTCTCTGGTATTTTTACAGCTACAGCAAGAAGATAAATCCTTAATAACCAGAAAACGTTGTTCTGTTAAAATCAGGGAAACACTAGGGCTTGCAAATGTGACATTAATACCTAGCAATTGTTTGAAACTGCTCTGGGCAGTTTTTCTCAAAATCTCTTAAACCCTCTCCACATTAAAACTACTCTACGTGAGTAGTGTACATGAAACGCATAGATTATTCACGGTGATTATTTACTTGCGAAGCCTTGTCAGCAGCCAGGGAGGGAACCAGAAATGCTCTGCGTCTCTCCAAGCCAAGAATGTGGATTTTCTTGCTGTTCATCCCCAATTCTCCCACTTTATCTCGTGACTCAGCTGCCTGATGCAAGGGTTTGCAATTACAGCTTTGCTGATTAGCTACACAAGTTGTGTGCTGTGGTTTCTAGACTTCACACGCAATTTTGACAAACGTATGGATTTTACAAATTCACTTTTGAAAAGCACTTTGCTGTCCTATTTTGTGAGTTTTCCTGCTGATAAACCCCAACCACCTGAACATGAAAGCCACTTGGAAGCCAAGACACAAGAGCCAGCGATAGGGCACACCAAGACTCACTTCTCCTCTTAAAAACCATTCAGTCGTTTGCTTAACACAGGTGATAACCTCAGCACAGAAAGGATGCTCCAAGCAAGCTACCTCCGAGTGCCAATGAGCCCGAGACACCATTGATCCAGCCCCTCAGTTTCCATCAGCTCGGCTCACAAGCAGCCTGCAAGCAGGCGCTGCCTCCTGTCAGGGGGTTAATACTCCACGGACGAAGCCGTAGCTAAACAGCAGAGGAAAGTTCCTACTGTTTGTGCCTGCAACTGAAATAATCTCTCCCGGACCATGCCAGCTCAGCTGGAGGAAAGGCCCCGGGGGCTGACATGGTCTCTGCTTCCTGTTTTTCTCTTTGCAGAGTAAATGGGTTTCTAAGGTCTCCAGAGACGTGCCTGAACCAAAACCTCTGATCTGAGCATCCTTGAACTTTTGGTAAGTTTGGATTCAGTTCTGGATGCAGAGATTGCAGGTCAGATGATGTATTTTTAATAATATTTATCCTCAGAAGGCTCTGCCCGTCCTCCCTGCACTGCACAGCCCAGTGACCGCACGAGTGCTGCTATACCTGTGAGCTAACATGAAATGTTAAAAGGGGAGGATAAATCTCAGCTTACCAAGCAGCTGTGCATTTTTTCTTTGCCATTGTGCATTATATGAATTGCAAAAGTGTGTCTGTGTAAGTGAGGTCTGTCGTTGGCAAACCCCGGTTACGCCGTGGGGGTAAGCTGGGGAAGGAGCAGCTCCTTCCTGCCTCCCCTTCATAGCTTCTTCCAGCAGTGGGTGAAACATCAATAACACATTTTAGCATTCAAAAAAGTAATTTCCCCTGAAAGTCTTGGTTTTACTAAATTTCCATTAGTCTTCTCTTTATTTTTAGATCTTTGATTTAGGGGATACAATCTTTATAAATGTAGATATCAAAATTAGTGGTCTGGTCTGAGACATAAAATTGAACTAAACTACCAGGTTTTTGTGTTAGTATTTACTGCTCTCCCAAGAAATAGTGCAACTCAGTGCAACCAGATCATTCAGCCGCATACCATAACTTGTCAGCCACAATTCATATGATTTACAGTTAGCCTTTTGCTCCCAGTGATCATTAAATAGTGATTATTAAAACATGAATTAAGAATTAAGATCATTATTATTATCCTCGGAGCCTCATGGAAAAGGAATTCCTTGATAAATCCACCCTCATTTTTCAAGCCCTTTAGCTTGAAAAGGGGCATTTTTCCTCTTAGAAATTAGGGCCCAGATAGCCTTTTTAAATGTATTTTATTTTATTAGTGGTTTCTGTGGGCTGAGATGATGAGGTTGGTGTTCGGCGTGTGTCCTCACACGTGTCCCATTGGGTGCCACTGATGTAGGCATAAACACAAACCCCAGAGTGGTGTTGGCAGCTGGGCTACACGGGGGTTTTGTCCATCCCAGCTAATGTGCTGTGGAAAACTCCTTCCATTTATAATTTTGGCCACGTGTCCCATAGAAATGTTCAGCGCTGCTTGTGATGATGCCAAACGGTGCTTGCAAGTACTTTGGCAAGGCTACATGTCAAATCCAGCTTTCTAGCCAGGGCTGCTGATGTCAGATGATGCTAGCATGCAGTTTCCTCACACTTTTCCAATTACAGCCTAAAGTGTGCAGGTGAGGTTTTGGCATCCCCTTGCCCCAGCATGCACAGTGCCACTCTGTCTTTCAATAAACTACAGCTACGGGGTAGCCAAAAGGATGTGCAAGTTCCTGGGTGCCATCTCAGCAGTGTTTGTGTTTTCATGCCATCGTGATATCTTCCCACTGAGCTCAGGGAGAAGCAACTTCTGAGCCGAGGGAAAGCAAGGAGCTGGAGCCTCCATCTGCAGCCTCCCTGGGTTAAGTGGGGCTTTCTACCTATTAAAACACCAATATTATTCCATTAAAGTAGAAGAGAGTTCCTCCACCAGCTAATGTGCTATTACTTATTAATGTAAAACCACTACCGCGCTGGTTAGTGAATTATCTGTCTTCCTGCAACCAGTTTTTATTTGTCTCACAGGGGTTACTTGCACTTTAGGATTTGTTGCCTGGGACCAAAAGCAGATACTTCTGGGCACAGCCATGTGCAGCACAACCTGCGGTCGAGCACCATGCCCTGGGGTAGGGACGGTGCAGGACCGAGCCTGGACATCTCACCACTGCAAACACTTCCCCGTGGGTGAACTGCAGAGCCTGCAGAGGACACGTGAATACAGCCACAGAAAATCACTTGTGGAAACCCCAGAGCAAAACATTTAGGTCTTTTGAAGGAGAGCTGCTTTTCCTCTGACTACATACACTGTGTTGGGGTTGGGTGTCCTAAGAAAATTTCACTGCTGGTGAACTCATTGGGGAGACCAAAGGCTGAAGAGATGAATGCTGTTGAGAGAACAGTCATGGCTTAAAATCCTCCACCTAACAGCTGCCACAATGCGGGTTGCTCCTTTTGGTCACTTACTCATCTTTATTAATTTTAACTCAAATATCACTTCTCCCCCCAAACCTGCAAGTTCTAGGGTGTTCCTATACATTTTATCTTATCTCTTGCCAGCAAAAGGCTAGCAAAGGTAGTTTCTGCGTTAATGCAAAGGTAGCATTACAGACAAAAACAGAAGCAGAAAAAAAATTAGTTTACTCATGAAGAAAAGACTTCTCATTATCAGCCCTCTGATCCAAGGTGGCATTTCCTCCTGGGCAAGGAGAAAGCAGGGATATGTGTGCAGGAGGGGTTATTTTTTCTCATGCTTTGTGTGCCTTCACATGCTTATTTGGGTATTCTGATTAATTACCCCACGTGAAAAGGGGTCTCATCCTCCCAGTGTTACCTGGAAGCTAATAGCATCGGAAGAAGGGAAACTGCCTCCTAAGAAAAGGCATTAGGCATACAGATAATGGCTTTTAGCTTTCTGTTTCCCAAATACTCTCTGTCCCTGTGGGGGTTTCATAAATCACCCTCTCCAGAGCTCCTCTCAGGCTAGTCCTTGCAATCAGATGTGCACGGTGCTTTTGAAAGCTATCATGTGCAGAACTGTCTATCTCACTCATCGGAGAGACGACATTGTGGGCTCTCGCTGGAAGTCCACACATGACTGGTTGGGGAAGGCTTGTGCCTACAGCTCAATGCAGCATCCACAGTCTGGGAGATCCCCTCCTGCAGCCCATGTCAGACAATGCTTTTCTGAGCTCAGGAAGCATCTCTGAGGACAAAGCCATTGGTGGACATGAAGTCTGCTGTTGCTAGCAAAGGCCATCTTGCCAAGGAAGAATGGTGGCATGGCAGGGAGCATGTGGCTGCTTTGGTGCTCCCAGAAAGCTCCAATGAAGCCATAGTGTTAATTAACTTTTTGGAATTAATTAACTGAATCTCTTCTGTTTGGTGCCTGCCTTAACCTTTCCTCAGCAGAAGTGGAGGGAGATCTCGGTCTGCTCCTGTCTCCTACCACACTAAAGCGCTTCTGCTGGAAGTGCTCCTGCCCATGCCCCAGAGCAACAACCATGTCCTCCAGTCTTCAGGTCATCTCCTCCCAGACATTGTTTAACCTCTTCCTGACCCGTGCTGCCCTGGATATGTTCTTGCCTCACTCAGGTGCCACTGCTGCTCCAGCACAGCCATGCTGTCCCAGTATGGAGGTCTGGATCATGCCCAGTTCTGCACTCAGTCCTGTGTCGGTTGTGTTGAATTGCTTCTCATTATTTTTGTTACATACTGGCATACCAATCCAGCAACACACCCTGCTGATGTCCCCCGTAGGAAAGTCTTTAGAAAGTTAGCAAAACCTAAAAATCCCTACTGAAGAATTCTGTGGGGCAGCTCAAAAGGCTTCCATCATTATGTTGGTACTTTCCCATACAGCGATGCGTTTCTTCATGTATATGATGCTAGTATTGCCCTTCCGCAGACTTTTGGAATGAGCTTATTTGAGTAACCCTGCTCTGTTCTGAGGAAGATGGGAAAAAAGTGAGCAGGTTTCGATGTTGGTACTGATCTTTGTAGAAAATGGTGTCAGGAGGTGCCCAGAATAACTCTCCCCTGCTGCCAAAGGCTGTGGACATCCTCCAGCCTGGTGCTGGAGGTATAAAGGGAGGGCGAGGAGGAGAGCAGCAGGGAGGACAGAAAGTGATGGCTGATGACATCCTATGTCCATTTGCTGCCACCTCCTTTGGCGAGCAGCAGTCTTTGCAACATGCCATGTATGTGCCAGGAGCTAGCAGGATGGAGAAAACGGACTCACATGTCTGGTGGCACCGATATGGGGAATAGGAGATGGTAGATAGATACAGGCTGTACTCTGTCCATAACAACCTTATCACATTTCTTAGGTGAAATTGCCTGAGTGACCGTAATGGTTCCAGATCAGAAGGTGGCATTTTGGCAGCCGTGCCATATGTTAGAGCAGACACTGGCTGAAAGCTCCTGAGACCACACCTGCTCTTGCTCTTGCCTGTGTCATTGAAAATAGCACTTTAAGGAAAAATACTTTTAAAATAATATATTCCAGCCACCGTAACATGGAAGGGAAGTGACACAGCAGTCTGCACAATAAATAGGAAAGCAGATAAATCCGGGGCCAGATTTATCAAGTGACTGTTTTCATCAGTCTAAAAGGAGTGAAAAACATACACTAATCAGAGCAAAAATTTCGTTTTGTATTGTGCAGGCTGCTGGGCAGCGGCTGGGCAGGTAAAAGTCGGACTCAGCAGGGCCGAACGTTTTGGGGCACTGCTGCGCTACGGGGAGGCATGGTCCTCCCCGCCTTTCGCAATAGTCCTAATTCCTCCTGGGGCCACCGATCCACGGGGCTGCCAGGGTCCTGGTGTAGATGCAGCCTCGAGGATGCACACAAGCACGTTAAATGTAAATAGCCTGCTGAGGAACAAGCATTTGCGCTTGGGCAGATACATGTATAGCGGAATTGGGCACCTATACGGGACTTTTCCAGGAAGGGCACAGTGCTGCGAGTGGCATGGGGAGCCCCAACAGTCTTATTCAACAACTGTGATTCCTAATTATAATTTTTTTTGCCTTTAAGTGCTCCCTGTTACTCTGCAGTGATCATAATTATTTACCTTGCAAAGGCGATGCGAGGGTTAATTAGCCCGAACGTGCAATTTATTTGGGAAATGGGGAATGTTTCTTCATATAGGAGCTAAATATCGTTAGCTTTAGTAATTGGAAGAAGGTACAAATTTTTTTCAACTAACCAGAATAAACAGGAGATGGTTTCTTTGACTATTGATTTAGCTCATGATTTTGCAGGGATTAAATTATAGGTGGCTCAGACTGCCACCTATAAAATCCAGGTAAAATCCAGGTAAAATCCAGGCTGGTGGCATGTTGCTGCCACTGGAGCTGTACGGCCGCGTGGGTGTGACCCTGCCACCACCCTACCCCAGACCAGGAGTCCATGCATTTACAGAGGGCTGGAAATGGAGATAAAAATTGGGATCTACTCCTTCCACAGTGCCCGCTCTTCCTAAAGCCATCAACAGGATGCTAATAAAACAGTCCTGCTGAAATAATTCATTAAAAATGTGGTGTTCCCTCTCCCCCTCTCCACTACTATAAGTGTGACGGCACCCCATTCCCATGGGTTTTTTCCTATCTGCTGGCACCCATTTCAGGGGACACCTGGGGCACGGTGCAGCCTATGTGCTCATCCCCCAGCAGTGGCTGCAGGGAGTTGGAGGAATCAAATCCTGAGTCCTCTTGAGTGGAGACAGAAATACCCATTTCACGCTCTTATTTAAACATTAAATCACCAAATGAATCCTCTCCCAGTTCCTTCCTCTCTTCGGGTGATTTTCAGACAGAGGAGACGCTAAGCTGTAAACAACACTTTTTTTCAGCATCGGTTCACTCCATAAATGGTTATTCTGGCTGCGCTGTGGCAGGTTTTATTGTGTGATTAGGCTGACAACGTGCTAATGCTCTGCCCTAGACCTTCCACATTCCTTAGGCAGAATTTACACATCCAGAAAAAAAAAACCAAACCACAAACTGAGGAAGCACTTTCTGTACTGGAAATTTTGACCCATCTCCATGCCTCGGTTTGCAAGGTCACTCTCTGAACCTTGCAGCCTTGGTCAGCTGCTGCTCCAGCATCTCCTAAGCCATTTACTTGACCCTGAAGGCCTATGTCATCTGCTTCCCCCATACCTGTGGTCCCAGGTGATGAAAGCAGAGGAGGGCTGTCACCGGAGCAAGGTGAATGTGAAATGCAGCCTCCCCTTCCCAGGACACAGTGCAGTCTGAGCGCAGGCACAGTGGCTTTGTGTCTCCCACCACTGGCAGTGGTTCAAAGGCAGAGGCGAGCTAAGGGATGCCAGTGCATGGGGATCTCACCGTGAACTAGTCCGGGTCTCTGTTCCACTTTGTACCTGCAAGTTTTTCCAGCTATCACAGAAGCTGAGCGCTCCTCCACCCACCCAAGGCATAAAACACAGATGTAATTTATTTCAGTGTAGCTATGCCCCTTTCTGTATCTTATCCTGGTATTTGAGCGCCTTTGCACTGGAGGAAGCATGTCCATGCTTGGAGGATGAATGCTTTTCAGCGCACTTGATGTGGTTAGGGCAGTGGAGTTCCTCATGTAGACAAGCCCAGATCTGCTCTTCTCAGGCTGGGCAAGGTTAGACCATCCCTGGGTGTCACTGGAAAGCCTCAGCTGCAAAAAAGCTATTTATACCTACCTTGTCTCAACAAAAGATGGAGTTTGGATGGGAGGAGGACCATCACAAAATAACTAAAAGTAGAACTTCTTGAAACAGTGAGAAAGAGAATTTTTCTCCCATCTTTTGCCAGTGCAGGAAAGAACGCACCAAGGCTGGTTAGAAAAACCCTCCCTACGCTCCCTCGCAGCTTCCCTTTTGGGCAAACCTTCTGAGTGATCTCTCCCTGCTTCTTCTTGTGTGGTTATCATCTGCTGGATGGTTTTTGCAGCTGTCAGGCTTGGGGGACAAGAGCCCACAGGGCATCCCATGGCCACAGGCTCCAGCAAGTCTCAGGGCAGGGGAGACCCTGCACCTTGGCCCACACCAGCCAAGGACTGGCATCATTTACCATTGAGAAGACTGATACAAAGATTGCTCTCCCCAGTAGCCTGCAGCTACTGGTGCAGGAAGGATCTCATTCTCCAGCTGATGATCCTTGTTAGGGTATTTTTTTAGCAATGCTAATTGAAAGTTTCTTGCTTCTTCTTCCCCTTCCACAATTTCCAAGAGGCAGGGAAAAGCAGGGGAAGCACCAGGAAGACCCATAAAAATGTTCAGATCTGGAATCACAGAGGTGCACCTGCCAGGCTGTGACTTGTGCAGGGTAGGGAGTGAGTGGGTGCATCAGTGTGTTTTGGGGCAGGCAGAAAAGAGCTGGGGGGACCTATGAGGGTTTAGGGAAGAGCAAAGTGGGGGATATCTTTGTCATCATTAAAATGATAAAGCTGCACCTCCTTTCTTGAAGAGCATCTCACAGTCTGGGGTGGTTGCTCAAACCCTGGATGCTGCCATGAAATTTCTGGCTTGTTGAACTGGAAGTCTCTCATGGTGTTCCCAACCAGCCCTCACTACAGGACTTGTGCCCAGCTCTTTCCAGCCTGGACATGGACCTGTCCGTGCCCGAACCAGGGTGCCGCGCATCCTTTTCCAACACTGTGGACCCAGCCAAGGGGATCAGTGCCTGTGCAGGCAAAAAATGAATCCACAGACGAAGCCTGACATTACATCTCATGAGGAGGTGGTTTTGACTTATCCATGATTTAATCATAACTCTAGGATGGGAGCAGATCTAATAAGAGACAGTTTATTGCTTCTAATTGCTGCTTCCTTATACACCTTGGGCAACCATCTTTCCTGACAGTTTATTTTTATATTTACCCACATGTACGCACTCAAGGGACTCATCTCACTGTAGCATCCCAGCTTTTGGTATGGCAGGTACCACCTCGAAAGCCAGGGACATGGGTAGGCTGTGCTATGTGGGTGTGCAGGATGCTGCCCCGGAACCCAGACCCCCCCAGCTCATCGACGGGGTGTTCCCCTCCATGTACTTGCCCTCTGCACCAGCATGGAGGGCGAAACCTTCCTCGTGTCCTCATGCCAGTGTGCCAAGGAAGACACGTCCTGCAGCACTGAGAGCAGCTGAGCACCTTGTGATGTTTTTCTAGTCCTATAAAATGAAACAAGTCTCTGAGGTGGAGGGGAGGTGCTGAGCCTTTCCAAGGAGAAGTCAGCATAAAACAACAGCCTGTTTCCTGGGCTGCATCAAAAGAAGTGTGGCCAGCAGGTCGAGGGAGGTGATTGTCCCCCTCTACTCTGCTCTCCTGAGACCCCACCTGGAGTACTGCGTTCAGCTCTGGGGCCCCCAACATAAGAAAGACAGGGACCTGCTCGAGCAGGTCCAGAGGAGGGCCACGAAGATGATCAGGGGGATGGAGCACCTCCCCTATGAAGACAGGCTGAGAGTTGAGGTTGTTTAGCCTAGAGAAAAGGCGGCTCTGGGGAGCCCTTATAGTAGCCTTCCAGTACTTAAAGGGGGCCTACAAGAAAGATGGGGAGGGACTCTTTATCAGGGAGTGTAGTGATAGGACGAGGGCTAATGGCTTTAAACTGAAAGAAGGTAGATTTAGATTAGATGTAAGCAAGAAGTTCTTCACTGTGAGGGTGGTGAGGCACTGGAACAGGTTGCCCAGAGAAGCTGCGGATGCCCCATCCCTGGCAGTGTTCAAGGCCAGGTTGGATGGGGCTTTGAGCAAGCTGGTCTAGTGGAAGGTGTCCCTGCCCATGGCAGGGGGGTTGGAACTAGATGATCTTTAAGGTCCCTTCCAACCCAAACCATTCTATGATTCTATGATTCTATAACAGCTCAGGGCTGGATAAAAACCCCAAGCCTTCCTCAGCTAAAGCCAGATTTGAGCTTCCTTAGGTATGAAGTGTAAGAAAGGCAAATACACTGTTGCAAAGAGGCTAGGAAAAGAGAACGGCGTAACATTTTAGCTGGACAACTATTTCTACTTCATTAAAATATTTCTACTTCTATGAAAATATGTAGAAAACTTTGCCAAAAATAAATAAAAGAAACTATTCTTCAAAACGTTATTGGTTAGTAAACCCATTTAATATGTGAAAATAAACACTTTTTCTCCAGAGGCATGGCAATTTTATATGCGCATTCCATACTTTCAGGGTTTGTTTTCCCCAAAAGATGTGTGAGCGCGTGTGTGCACCGTTATAACTCTGCAGGTATTAATGGCCATCACTGGGAGGGGAAGGGTCCATAAAATTGCAGGTCTCATTAAGGTAGCGATGGGTCCAAGCCAGCAGAAAGAATAGCCAAATGCCTTTAGGTATTAAAACCAGCTGCAGACAAGGACCTAATGAAGGTATTAGGCTACCTGGCTGGAGCAGAGATAAATCAGGAGGATTAACAAGAGCTTTTCTGATTACAAAAGCAGAGCAGGGGCTGGAGGGGTCCTGCCTGCAGGCACGGAGGGAAGTAGAGTGATGGGGCTTCTTGTAGTGCTCCCTCATGCTCAGAGGGAAAAAAGGAAAATGCTTGTTTTCTGAAGAATATATCCAATTTACATGGGCTGCTCACCTGTCTGGAAAGTCTCCTTCCAGCCCTGAGTGTTGGCTGAGGACGAACCACAGTGCCTGCGTGGGGCGGCGCAGGCTGCACGCACGGTGATTAGGATCAACTGCGAAGGCAGGGGAGGAATAAATAACCCCGACCACAGCGCTGGCCTGCAGCCAGCAACTCACCGGAGCCTGCCAAGCCCCAAACCAGTTCAAAGAGCCACCGATTGCATAGACAACCCCATCCACCTGCTGGCTGCTTCCTCCTCCTCCTCCTCCCTCTGCCATTCAGGGTTCAGGAGTTGCTGCCCTCTGTCTTCACCGCTCCAGGTCAGGGAGATTTGGCCAACATCAGCAAAATGTAAAAAAAAAAAAAAAAAAGAATTCCAGCATTTGGCTAGAAAAGGAGCGCTTATCCACTGGGAATGGGACAATCTGCAGCTTTCCAGTGCACGACAGAGCCCTTAGGGGCTTTGCACGAGCCCAGGATGGAGGACTTGGAAACCGCACGGTTGCGGATGCAGTTCATTTTGCAGCGCTCCACCCATGTGCCTTTTACCGTTTCTCTCTGAATCCTGCAAAACTGCCCTCCAGGTAACTAGGTAACTAATGCACCAGAGTTTATAAACTGCTGTGTTTAAAATATTCCAAAATTAGCTTTTCTGCAGTCCAGATGGTGCATCGTGAATGCTTAATGGCATGATATAAAGATTTTACTGGCACTCGTGAGGGATGATCCAAACAGCTTACTTGTGCCTCTTCCCTCCACGCGTAATGCATCTGTTGAAGCCCATGCCAGGAAAACTTTGCATCCCACCACTTTGTATTTCATGCGTGCGTGTGTGTACATACAATTACTAAATGACAGTAGATAATATTGAAAGAAAATCTCAGCAAGTCACACTTTACATTGATGCTATCCTGAATATTCAGTTAACTCTCTGTTTCCCTCCCTCGTGCTGGATTCTGCTCATTAAATGTTTTCATTTCCTGCAAGTCCAGGTCCTCCGCTGGGGTAAAGCAGCGGTGTGGTGGTTGCATTGCGGGTCTGGTCCTTGCTGGGCTTCCCATTTCCCAAGGGACCTCCAGACTGAAGCACTGAGACCGCAGAGCCCTAGGGCGAGCTGCCAGACTTGGAGCAGAAACCCTGGCTTGAACCAGGGCTCAAGCTCCACCAGGTCTTACTAGCTCCTCGCAAAGCTTCTTCCCATCCACTGGAATAATCAAAGCTCCTTCCAACAAAACAGCTGCTTCTAAGGACTATTGAAGTGCTCTTGTAGAATCAATATTCACATCTTTTTTAACATTAATATACCCCTTCTTTTCTCATTTTATTTTGCAAATAAAATCACAGATGACCAAGATAGGGCACAGCAGTACTGGGAAGACAGTGGCGTTGGCCAGCATGTGTTCAGAGCAGGGCGACAGCAGGTTTAGCTCTGTGCTGGCCAGCAGCAGGCACAATGGAAACCTGGATTTCTCCAGTTCTCTGAATGGCTCCGCAAGAGACGTGTTGATGAATAGTGAGGCATGCCTGTTCGGGAAATGGTTTGTAACACTGCTGCAAGAAATATCTCTGGGATGGAGTCTGCATAAGGACCCTGAAGCATAAACCAGCCAACCTTCTCTTCACTGTACCCATCAGCATCAAGGTTGGAGCAACACAGGTGGAGCATCTTCTTGATGCTCTGCATCTTCTTGAAGGAGAAAGAGAGCAGCAAACAGTCCGGCACAGAACAACAGAGCAGAGCATGGCTTCTTAAAAGTGCGGGTGGTGCTTGGGAACTGCAAGTGACCAAGTGCAAGGGTGTGTAAAGTGGAGAATGCTGGACGCTGGCCTTTTCCAGTGGGCAAGGAGCCTGATTTTTGCATCTCTGGTAGAAGGAGAAGCTCAGAGCTGAGCTGCACAGCACTCACAAGTGCTTTGGGGCCAGTTTGATTTCCTCCTGCCCGCTACAGCAGCAGCACCGGGGATGCAAAGCAAAGGCACGTGGTCATGCCTACAGCAATGTAACAGGAGATGCGATTCACCACAGCTGGTGTCACCGTGATGAATTGCACAAAGCCTAACGGCCAGAGATTTATGTCACTGGCAACAGAGGGAGCATCCCTAGTTATGCGATGCCCACAAATTCTTATCTATTGTTTTATGTTTATTGTGGTTTTTTCTTCAATATGCCACATAATACTGACATTTATGGATAGATGAAATAAAAGTCTATTTGATCAAACAGCTTGTCAAGGTCATATATAAAACACGTACTCGGCCAGATTTAATCGGGAGGGGAGAAAGCAGAGCCCTGTGCTGCTCAGCCTCCCTGGCCCTCGGGGTTTCCTTGTGATGAGGAGCAGGTGCCTCGACAAAGTTTCCAGTCCTGCTCAGCCACAAACGTGGATTTTTTCATGGTGATCCTCCAAGGCTAGACATTGGCGCCGAGGCTGTGGCGTGGGACCCCTTGTGCCACAGGGGCTGTTTGTCCCTTCCTTGTGCACGAGGACACAGGGGAGGCTTGGGGAGCCATATCAGAAAGTACGGCTTCAGCTTCATTTTCAGTTCTGTTACATAGTATCCATGGAAACAAGGATGACTTTCCCATCCTTTTTGGGGGAAGGCACGGCATTCACTGCAATACGGTCTCTTCTACGAAAATTTTGAAAATAGCTCCACAGGGCGACTGTTTTTTATCCAAAAAGCCTGCAGTACAGTCGCTCGGAGGGAGCGAGCCCCTTTTAACCCTCCCACGCAACATGGCATTTCTCAGCAGGGCTGAGGATCCTGCTTTCCAGTTGGATTTCATGGGAGAGGAGGGCAGCCAGCACCCTGCGCTGACACCAAACCCCTTCCCAAAGCGCCCAGGGATGGAGGGAGGTGGTGGTGGTGATGTGGGCAGGGGAACGGCAAGGCCATGGAGATGCTGGGGGAAGGCAAGTGGATGAAATACTCACCCGGCTTCATGAGCAGGGCTGGTTTGGGGCCATTGGTGCTAAAGACATCACATCTGGCAGGTGTCATAAATATGTGATGCCGGGGGTCTGACAGGGAAATCTTGCTCTGCCTAGAGATGGAAAATTTCTGGAAGTTTT
Source organism: Gymnogyps californianus (assembly GCF_018139145.2). Classification (NCBI taxonomy): domain Eukaryota; kingdom Metazoa; phylum Chordata; class Aves; order Accipitriformes; family Cathartidae; genus Gymnogyps; species Gymnogyps californianus. The sequence goes on from NC_059473.1 coordinate 111,109,294, forward strand.
GAAGGCTTAAGGGGAAAAAATGTTTTTCCAAAACCCCACCAAATTTGGGAAAATGCAAATAATTTCAGTAGTTATACCACTTATCAGAATGATTCCTTTTTTAATTATTTAAGGGTGAAAAATGTTTTATGCAGTTAGCACAGTGAAGGAGCTGATGGATACATTTACAAAGCAGAGTACCAATTTTTTACTTTCAAATGATGAGAGAGGTCATTACTACACGAAGTACTTATGCCTGTGTTGCCCACTAATACATTTCTAACTTGAGGAAAAATAAAATGCTGAAAATTAAAAGCAGCCATCTAGCTGTCTTTTAAACAAGAAAGAAGGCTGTATCCTACGACTCAGCAATGGGACATCAACAGTGACTTAACAGAATAGAGCAAAGGCTTGAAAAATGAACATTTGTTCTCTCTGTCCATAGTCTCTGCAAGGTAGCTAACACAACAATGCAGTCAAGACCAGTGTTAAATTAGGCCCACAGTGTTGAAGCGTAGACTTTGTAAGCATTTTAATTGCTTAATACCATTCTTTTTTTAAATAAAAGACCGTCATTTCAAATACTTTAGTTATAGAAAGCATTTTGAAGAGCTGAGAATAGCAGAAGTAATGTCATGTTAAACATCTCTCTAACCTTGCTTCACTGTTCACTCTGAGCAAAATTAATTTACAAGAATGTTTCTCCTACATTTCTTCTCCAAGTATCCAGTTTTCCATATCAGGAAAAATATGAATTAAACAGGTTTTTTTTTTCTTCCAAGTCCTGCATTTTCCCAAAGTCTCCTGTCTCTCAATTTGATCCTGATCCTCCCACATTTGGGTCTCTGCACTAGATTTTCCTGGCGATTGAGTGAATGGGGTCTTGTAACCAGATGTACCATAGCCCAGATTTTCAAAGCCATCAGACACTTTGCTCCCATTAATAAGAAAAGGGATGTATGCACCCAAAAAACTTGGAGAGATTTGGCCCCATCGTCATTCTGTGCCTGTGGACCGTTACTGAATGAAGGAGAAGGACTTGCTTTGGCTCGTTTGCTTTCCTAACAATTTGTTGCTCTGGTTTCCTGTGGAAATCTGCCACTCTACCTTCAGGTCCTCCTGGTCCAGCCGCTGGACCTGGTGGCCACTTTCTCCAGCACTCGGCATCTGGGAGGTGCTACCAAAGCCAGCTGGGGTCTGGTGGGCAATGGGGACACAGGGCGGACAGGGGATGTTTCTGGCATGTGGTGGCTGTAGGGGCTGGGGCTTGATGGCCCCAACTCACCCCGTGGTGGCATCAGCCCCGCGAGAGTTAGGGTGGGATGGAGAGGCCAGCAGGCTCCATGACCCCAAGGCAGGATGTGACCTGCTGGCTCTGGGTGCCTGAGCCTCTGCCACCCCCTTTTGCAGCACTGCTGCCAGCAGCCACCGCAAATGGTTTATATTGCAATCCCTCCCGGTGGTAATCTGCTTTTCTGTGAAGTATCGTGTCCATTAGCTGTGCAAAAATAAAGATGCTTAAAAAGAGACCATGTGCTCGGGCTCCCATGAAACCACCTCTGACGGCAAGTTTCTAGGTGGTACTTTCCTCTCTGAGGCACTGCTTAATTAAACTTTAAACCTGCTGCCCCCAAACCATACTCTGAAAAAAAAGACGGCTGCCTGGGTGTGAACTCCCCTGCTACGCATGACTTTTGCTTTGCAAACACGGCCATGCGTGCGCCCAGCTCTTGGCTCCAGCAGCACAGCTGGGACTCCCCCAGTGCTCACTGGGGTCTCAGTCTTCCCAGCCCCTCAGTCACAGGTGGGGAGGGACACAGGTGAAGTGATTCGCCATTTCTGATGCTCTTTGTTGGCAGGGCCATCCCTGGTACATGACATTACACCACAAAGCCAGCTGTAAATTTTGCCCCACCGCAAAGAAGATTATTTTCTTTCTCTCAGTCAGTGGGTCGTTGTGGTAGACCTGGTGGCTCAGAACAACAAAGCAAAGCAAGGAATGGGAGACAACACCAAAACGACTGAAATCCCTGCTTCCCTCCAAAGCAGACCATCTTCTGCAGGCTTTCTTCTGCACAAAACTCCTTTCATTGTGTCTGACGTGGGATTCAGCAGCCAGACAGCAGTACAAAGAGGCTAGATTTGATGTTTGTTTGGTGGCTGCACAGAGCCCATGGAAACGTGCTGGAGGATTTTTTTTTTCCCCTGTTCAAAGCTTTACCTGCTGGTGAGTCACTGGAGGGCTGGCTGAAGGAGCGTATCATGCATAATTATTTGGAAAAGCAATCTGGCATGCTAACTCCTGTCACAAAACATGTGATTCATAATATACATAAGGACAAAATGCAACACAAACACTTTAGAGGATCCCTTGCCTCATTTAATTCCCCCATCACAGTCTTAACCAAGAGGCAAGGAAGATGTGGGACTCAACAGGCGCTTCCCAAGCGCAGTCCCCGGTACTTTCCGAGCACCAGAGGAGCTGTGGTGCAGTGGCCGGGAGGGAGCAGACGCTTCCTTCCCCCTCCCCGGTCTCTGGAGCAGGACGGATCTGTCTCTCCCAGCCTTGTCAGCGAGCACCAGGAGGTGTGAAGCGACAGCCATGGAGCTTTGGGATCAAAGGTGCTCTGTCTCCCTCGATAACTGAGAACGTAAATGCAGAAGAGCCTTTGCCTTCTACCTTCCTCTCTCCTGAGGAGCTGCAGGAAGGCAACATGTAAGCAGAAGATGCGCACACTCACCCACGTTTCCCTGTGCCCGGGACATCTCTGCAGCACAAAGCAAATGCTCCCTTGGTTTTCTCCGTCCAGGAGACTTGTCCCTGCCAGGGCAGCACATTAGGACAGCATCCCTCAGCAAAAACCCTTCTTGGCCAGATGCTTGCCGCTGTGGTGGTGTCAGTGCTATAATGAGTGCTAATTCCATAGGAAATAAATGGCGTTTTGATTTCAACTGGCACCAGAGAAATAAAGGCAAGCAATAACACATAAATATAAAAATGAAATAAAATGTCAGCCTTTCGGATGGCCTTAGCTGGACGTGTCAGGCTGCCTCAACCGTTCTCTGACACCTCTTCTCCCCACACATGAATCTAGCTGTCTTACGGTACAGCATCCTTTGGGCTGTGGGTACTTGCACGTGTTACCTTCCCCAGCGAGAATGTGGTCAGAGTGATAACAGACCCAGTGTGAATTCGCCTGTTCCCCTCTCCCCTGATTTATACATCTTACCAAGGCTCCCTGCTTCTGAGGCCAGAGGTGCCTTTCTCTCCCATTCACCCAGGGAAAGTCTCTGGTTGTCTGAAAACCAAGTGCAGGACTGGTGGCAGACTGAAAACCAAGAAGGTGGAAGGGGAAAGGAAAGCGGCGGCTGTGGCTCTGGTGCAGCACAGGCTGGGAAGGTGATGGCCCAGGGCACCATGAAGCTTGGTGCAGTTTATGATGATTTTGCGTCTCAGGGGCTTTGCTGATGTAGTGAGAGCTAAGATGTAGGTGAAAAGAGTTGCTTCCAGGACAACCCAATTTGCTGATAAAAATGCCCATTTTTATAAAATGCTGGGTGCCTTAAATCTCCTGGGAGGAGATCAGGTCGATAGGACGGCGGGCTCTCTCCCCTTCTCACATGGTTTGTTTGCAGAGCGCTATGGCAAGGGAGGGCAGTTCTCTCCTGGATGCAGAGGTGGGAAGGGCTGGGAGTCACCGTTTGCCTTTCAGACAGCAACAGGGTGTTGCCAGCTTCACACTGAAAAAGAAGAAAAGAAAGCAAGAGTCCACTTGTGACAAAGGTTGGTGGCTGGTGGGTTGCAGTGGAGGATGGACGTGGAAGGATGGGGATGTGCAAAAGGAGGTTTTGAGAGTATTTGATGTGGAGTGGATGGAGAGCCCACACAGCACTATCTTTTCTCCCAGATCCCATTGCTGGAATGGGAGGGAGGGTTTTTCCTAAGCCTCCCAGGGCACTGCAATTCCAGCACATCAGCTCTGTGTTACCTGCTGCAGCGCAACACGTGGCTAAAGCACTGCCAGACAGCCTACGCGTGCCTTACCAGTGAACAAACCCTCGGAGGCTCTTGCCCAGAGCCTGGCGGGCCCAATTTGGGCAGCCCTCACCCTAGCAAGGAGCCCCATGGCATGGGGAGGATTGAATTCCTGGGCAGGAAAGCCCTGCTCCAGACGGGAGGGTCCTGCATCCTGGCACATCCCCAGCAAGCAAAACGTTAATGGAGTTTGCTTCCCTTATCGCCATGCAGACAGTTTCCATTGCTCATTAAGGCAGGTTCTTTAACCATACATTTCTTTCACTGAACACTTTCATAAATAGCTTCAAGTGGCCTTTTGACAGGTTGGTGCTGCTCTACTTTCATTGGGAAACAGCTCAGTCCACGTTGTAGGTGCCCTCCTTCAGCCAAGCATCCCTGGGAGGAGGTCAAAGCCCCTGCCCACGCACTGCAGTGGGGATACATGCCAGCCAGCTTTGCTCTGGGCCTTTTGGGATGCCCATGGCCTAGCCTGCCAGGTGCTGGAAGGTATTAGTTGTGTCGAGTTGTGCTCAGCCTCTGAGGGCCTCCAAAACTCACGTTGCCCAACCGCATCTCCAGCCAAATTAAAGGGCAACTCAACCTGCCGCCAGCTGCTGGCTACCAATCGGCAAGGCCTATCAGGACAAAAGGCTGAGAAGCTGTAGCCTAAATCTGCTTAAGAGAAACTAGGGTGTCTCTGGTTATTTACTGTAATAATAACGGAGAAGAACAGGAGCAGGTCTTGCAGCAGCAGTGCAAGATTTGCCAGTGCTTGTCTGTCAAAGCCCGACTGGCTGGTAGCAGCACAATGTACTGAGTAAAATGCCAATCCTTAGGGCTCCCCTGAGCCCTGGGAAACAAAATAAAATCCCTGCAAGTGCAGAACAACGCCCACGCCGCGATGAGCAGCTTTGAATTAGGAGAGAGCTCCAAGCGAGCTCGGCTATGAGCACAGCTGGATGTACGGCTGCAGCATGGGGGGCTGCCGGAGCTGACAGACACGGCTGCTGCTGGCTTGCCAGGCTGGAGTTTTATAGAGTAACAGCCATGAGTCTTCCTCGCAGGAATAGCAGGGCACTGACAGGAGAGGAGGATATCATCAGTGCCCCGAGGCAGAGGACTGAGTGGAGATTTCCCTCGGGGTCTCAGTGTGTGAAAAACCACTCCCCATCCGTATCACATACGACTTTGCAGCCCTTGGTACCCAAGAGGCAGTAGGGATCGTGTTCTTCCTATGATGAAGAGTTCAAGGACAACCTCCAGGTGGGCTCCTGCTGGTGCTTCCCAGCAAACTATGTCCCGTAGTTTGAGGAGCACAGGAGTTTTGAGGGATAGAAAACACAACAGGTCAGTTGTCCAGGCAGTTCAAGTTGCTGTGCTGTAAAATTCACTGGCGGCAGAGGCTGCGCCAAGTCTGCATCCCGACAGGCAGGCTCAGGATCATGGAGAGGAAGAGAGGAGCAGAGCGATCTCTGGGTGCTTCCTCCCCACAGCATCGACTGCGTGTCGTTTTTGGGAATGAGCAGAAAAATAAACAGGCAGGAGCTGCTAACTGGTGCTACAACAAAGCTGCAAAACAAAAGGTCTGTGAACCAGAGAGATTGTTGGAGAAAGAGTTTATTGCAAGTGGCTAAGAAACTCTTATATACAACAGAGGGTTCAAATGATAAGCTATCTCCAGCCAGCTAGGTCTGGAGCTATTCCTGTAGCCTGCATTAAGGTTTCTTACCCCAGGTATGTATCAAATCACTGTTGAGCACATCAGGAGTAGAAAAAAAATGGTAATAAATCATTGTGCTGACCCTGTAATCGATGCCTTAGCAAGGTAATTCCTCAGTGGATCCCCTCCTCCAACAGGAGGTCAGCAATGCCTAGATGCCAGGTCTGCAAATTCCCTATTAACCCCAGGAGTTATAGACTGTGCCTAAGTATTATTTGCTCTTCTTAGTTAACGAAGTTATAATTAGAAACTGAAAATCCTACCATTGGTTAAACAAGCCAGTGCTGGACAGTTTGCAGCTCCCAGCGAGCGACGGGGCCGCTTTATTCGGAGGGTTATACACCAAGTCGTTCAGCCAGAAGCAATGCACTGGGCTTGTGTCCATCAGAGAGAAGCCCAGCACTGCTGTTCGAGGGCAAGGCATCTTTTTTTGTTGTTTCTTCTTTTACATTTTGGTTTATGTTTCTCTTGCTACAGGGGAGGTGTGCAGGTGCATGTGCTGCCATTTCGACGGCAGGCATCCTGTTGCCCATGCACTGGCCTGTCTGAATCCCCTGCCTGCATCCTGTGCATCGCCCTCGGTCCGTCTTCTTCATAATTTTTGCTACCATGAGCTTTTTTTTACCTTTCCTTCCCTTCATTCAAGGAGCTTTCTCCCCTTGGACTTGGAAGGCGACTAGACTTTTTTTGTAAAACTTGAAAAATTGATAGAGACCCCTTCCCATCGAAGAGAGCCACGTGTCGGAGGGGCTCCCATCATGGAGATCCCAGGCTCAGCCTTCCCGTGGGACCCTGGACGGCTGCCTGGGGACTGCTGACTGACCTACACTGCTCAGGGTTGTCTTTAACTCTTGCTCTGCACAACCTATGTAGCTGGGCATGGGAGCAGGGTGTGCAGGAGAGGGCAGGGCCCTACTGCTCCCCAAAAGTCTCTAACCGAGCTGTGCCGGCTCATGCCGCTTGTGAGTCATCTGGGAACCACTGATGTGAAGTGAATGGTGCAACGTGCTTCTTTCCCAAGCACTAATCGTGGGGTCACTGCTGACTCAGAGGTGACGTTTAAGGACTGGGAGTCACGCCTGCGGCACAGGAGTACCTACTGATGGCAGCAGGCAGCCTGCCAGCTCCTGCCCTTGAGATCAAGAGGGTGGTGACACGTAAATAGGGGAATCATGGAGATAGCACCTGCACTGATGTCAAATGGCTAAGTCGGTGATGTTTGAGGGAGAGTTGTCTAGGTGACACAAACAAAAACAACCCTCCCTGTCAGATAACGCAGGTCTGAGTTTAGATGGCAGAGATGCTGCTGTGCTTTATTGAATTGGTCAAACAATTAACCTAATTTTTCATTTTCCAGACCACACGCGTCCCATAAGAATTTAAATATTGCCAAAGAGCTAATGCCATATCCGAGGTTTAAATATAGCCTCCTGGTAGCTGATAAGAAAATAGAGGAAATAAATATGTTTAAAAGGCATGTGTAAGTGAAGACATTTTTAGAAGACTTAAAACCAGAGCAGACCAAAAATAGTCCGCAAGCAAAATGAGGAACTCCAGGGTTGAACCTGGAGTGTCTGATCCTGGACTGAGGAGGCTATGGAGGAACACAAGTGTTTTGCTCTGTACAAAGTAGACTCCGTTACAGGCTGGACCAGAGCAAATCCTGATCTGCAGCCCTCAGCCTTGCACCTGTGCTGTGAGCACCACTTCGGTTCATCGAGCATCAGCTGAGGATCCCGAGCAGGATCTGGTACCCAGCACTGCCAACGCGCTGTGTTCAGTGGGATGCTCCCCATACCTGGTATTATTTCCTAAATCTCCGGCAGTGGGGTGGTGTGAGGGGGGTCGTACCTTCGTTTCCCTAGAGCTGCTACCCCCGAGCTCCCAGGGAAAAGGCCTTGTCCTGATTTTGGCTGGGACAGAGTTAATTTTCTTTTAGTAGCTGGTACAGTGCTGTGTTTTGGATTTAGTGTGAGAATAATGTTGATAACATGCTGATGTTTTAGATGTTGCTAAGTAGCGCTTATCTTCAGCCAAGGACTTTTCAGTTTCCCGTGCTCTGCCAGCAAGCAGGTGTGCAAGAAGCTGGGAGGGAGCAGAGCCGGGGCAGCTGACCTGAACTAGCCAAAGGGGTATTCCATACCGTGGAACGTCATGCCCAGGATATAAACAGGGGGGAGTTGGCTGGGAGGAGTGGATTGCTGCTGGGGCATTGGTTAACAGGTGGTGAGCAATTGCATTGTGCACCACTTGTCCTTCCTTGGGTATTATTTCTTTTTTTGTTATATTCCTTTTCATTACAATTATTATTATCATTATATTATTATTATTATTCTTAGTAGTGTATTTTATTTTACTTTAGTTATTAAACTGTTCTTATGTCAACCCACGAGTTTTACTTTTTTTTTTTTCTGCCTCCCCATCCCACTGGGAGGGGGCAGGGGGAAGCGGCTGCGTGGTGCTGAGTTGCTGGCTGGGGTTAAACCACGACAGGCCTGCACACCGGGAGCACCCCGACCTCAGGTCCCTGCAGGAGCAAGTCCTTGCGGCTGGACCCAATTTTGCCGAGTTTTAACCCAGATCCAGCATTCCCAGAGCCAGCTGCTCCGCTTCCCTGGCTGGTGGTGCTGTTCCTAGGCATCCAGCTCCGGTCACACCAGGTCATGCCTCCCCTGCACATTTCTGGCCGGCCGGGACTGCGGACAAAAATTTTTCCAGCTGCATTATTCTGCAGAAACACCGAGTAGCCACTTCATGCTGAATATGCAAGCTCCCATCTGCACTCCTAACAGTCACCCAACGGTTTAGTTGGTCACTTGAGGACAAGGAATAGTTTTAACGATGTTGCCCTTGTTTCTTAAAACGCACTTGTCGTTCTGCAGCCTTTTGTTGCCACACAGCTGTTGTTAGCAGGAGTTTGCTGTGAGCTTCCCAATACGCCTTTCTCAGCTGGCTTCTTTCCCTGGTAGCACTTTAGTTGCTGTTGAAGGTGAGGGACACGCGGACACGCATGAGGAGCACATGGGAAGCAGCCAGAGTGGTAGCGGGTGCTCATTTTCTGCATCCCCCAAAGCAGTGCTCCCCTTTGTGTTTACGGGGAGAAGATGAGAAAGATTTGGGCTTTCGATGTATTTGGGGGGTACAATTTGGTTTCAAGGGTGAAGCAGTTTACCAAAATCTCAGCATCTAGAGTGCTGTTATGGTTGACTTTTGCTGTGGTTGCTGGAAAGCTCGGGGTGTTGCACAGCATCCCCACCAGCTCCACGTGGAAACTGGAAAAAACATGTCTTGGTAGTAGGTGAGAACCAGCGTGGCAGGGCTGGTGCGGGCTTGAGGGATGTATCGCATGGGCCTTCCCTGTCATGGATTTTTGGTGTTGGATCTGAGGGTCCGATCTGGCTCTGTCTGCTTTAACGTTGGCATGGAGAGCGTTCAAGCAAATCAAGAATTGTATTTCATATTGCACGATGTTGAGAAGAAAATCTGTCTCAAAATGACTTCCCCATCTCAGATCTTTCCAATGGGCTCTGCAGAGGCAAGAAACCCAGAAGGTTTTCCTAATTCTGCCAGGGGCTCTTGAGTGGATCAGAGTGCTTTGTTTTCCTTTCAGCAAGGAGGAGGCACCAACCCTGACACAGCTTTGCAGAGATGCTTGAGCTCTAGAAATGAAAAGTGATATTTTGCTTCTGTTTTGACTTTTTGTTGTATTCACTTGCAAGACTCCTGTAATTATTTTGCTTTGTTTTGTTTTCAAACAAAGAAACACCACTTCAACCTAAATTTAGTGCCCCGTGTTTGTGAGCGATCTGCAATTAGCAAACAGTGTATCTGTGTGCGTGATGGCAGTGGAGAAAAGGGCCCATGTTAGTATGGTGGGTCATGGTTTTTTCTCCCAAATAAGCAACATGTAGGAAAATACAGTTAAGCCTGTGCATTCCTGCCTGCTCCTTTCCTGATGCAAACATGGATATTGATGATAGGGCTATTGATAGAAGTTGTCTCTGAATCTCCACAGATTTCAGCAACGTGCTCCCCAGCTTGCTCCTTCCATCTGGACCCCGCGATGGCCCATGTGCATCCCGTACCCTGCACCCCTCTCCCAGCTGCTTAGAAGGTGTTTGCAGAGTTTGCTTGCTGCTACAGTGATATTTAAATCAGAAAATGAAAGCATTGCATATCAGCAGCATCCTTTTAAAGTATGTTCAATGCCTCTTTAATCTAACTGTTGCAAACCCCATGATCCCTGCTTAACTGCATTTTTTTAAATCCATCTATACCAGTGCCCAAGTTTTCTCCCTTGCCCTATCTGCTACAGGATGGATGCATCTCTGTCTCTCCCTCCTTCCTTCCCTCTGCCCTTTCCTGAGGATGTGCCTGACAGCATATTCAAGTTTTATTACAAAAGAGAGCGGTTACTCTCCAGCGGGCTAGCTTGGAAAGGGCTGGAATTTGCATTTTAGCTCGGAGGAAGGAGATTTGCTGCCATCTGCACCTGGTGAGAGAAAGAGCTCCACAGCTGGAGGCAGCTGCCAAACTTCTGCCAAAAACCCTGCCTGTGAAATAAAGCAGGCTGCTCAGTTCTGCACTGGGTACAAGTGTTAAGTCTACAAATACATTATCAGGCAAAGTGATTTTAATAACAGAATATATTTGGATTGTGTACAGCTGGATCTAGGCATGACAGAAAATGGCCATACACATGCAGAAAGAGGTTTTTTCCATTTCCATAGTTTAAGCAGCGAGATCCACTGGGTTATTATCCCAGTACTCATGTAAGTGAGTACTGAACACAATTCAGATCTCCTACACACATGCACTGCAGAGCAGAATGAAACTTCTGGAAATTTTACATCAGGTACAATCAACCTGTTGTCAACCCAACCAACATGGGGCTGCTAAACAAAGGAAAAGAAGGAAAACAAAATTGTAATGCTATTTCCTTATTGCATGGGCAAACACCCTGTATTAGGCACAGAACTTCCCGAGAGCAAAGTCCAGGACTGGGAGGGAGAAGGTAGATAGGGGTAGGTGCACTAGATGATGACCTTGTGGGTTAACGATGCCGTCATACTGACTCACATAATCTACCTAGGTAGTTAAATATACATAGAATTGGTTTTTCTAATGATGGATACTTTTTGGCTGCAGCCGACAGCTGCTACAGATGAGGGCTGTGCAGGGGTTGTAGGTGAGCGCTGGGGCCAGCTGCTGGAGTCACCCATGGGGCTCTGCCATAAGCAAACCCCAGCAGCCCCAGAAGCCCCCCGAGTGGTACCTCGTGGGGTACCGCTGCCTCCCCCGGAGAAGGGGAGGTGGCTCCCAGGCTGAATTCAGGGGTGCACGTGGCGCTGCATCCTGTCCCAGCTCTGTGAAAGCCTCCATCCTCGCCACCACCCTGCACCAAAGGGGTCTCTGGCTTGGGGGCAGAGTTCACATCTCGAGGACAAGGTGTCCCTTCCAGGCTGCCTCCAAGGGACCATGGCTCCTGGCCACGAGCACGCCAGTGTGTGGACACCTGCCTGCCAGTATTTGGGCTGGGGCCCTGGCCCTAGTTAATGTACCAGCACAGAGACAGTATTTCTAGGGGCTCAGGGGAAAAAGCTGGGACTGCTATTTTAGGATATCCATCTGTGTAGTCCACTCAATACTGGATCTGTGGGGCAAACCAGCCTCACACCGCCTGCCTGCGGGGACAGCCCTGCCTTCACTGGAGAGTGCCGGAGCCTGGTGCCTGGATTTCTCGCCCTGTGGGTTACTGACTCAATTGCAGAAAACCTGAGAACATTTAATTCCCTTCCCTCCTTATTTGTTTTTCGTGAGTCACTCCATAAATAACTATCCACGTGAAATGCTCAGCTGGGAAGGTTTCGGTGTGGGACCTACCACTACTGCTTTGCTTGTACTGAGTGCCAGCATACCACCGTGGAGAAGCTCAGCATCACAAGCTGCAGAGCAATCTGCAGGTAGTCTTTGAATACCACCAGCAGTATAGTCATTTGGTTCCCTAGACAAATACAAATTGAAAAGGTAATATTTAATCAGCATTTAAGTGAGCAATATAACAGCACGTGATCTTTGCTCAGACTTGTTTGTTCTAGTCCAGCTTCTGTCCAACGCCAACTGAGATCTTGAGGGCTCTGCTACGCTGTTCCCAGTCACATCTTCACCTCCATGTCTTGCTTTTCAGTAGGCTTCACTGCAATTGCACAGCTCTGCTTCATGAGCCTTGCATGCTCCTGTTCATCTCAGGCTGCTGTAAATCAGGAGGAACCTCACTAGCATCCATGGCATCAGCATAAAAGCGATAAGAGAGCCACATCCAGTGTAGCGGGGTGATTCATTGCCTTGCTATTTGCAGGCTGGGCTTGCATAGCTGTTCTGGATGCAAAGGGAAGGGAATACCCAGGGCTCACCATTCCTCTTCCCCTCTGTGCTGGTTTTGACTGGGATAGAGTTAATTTTCTTCATAGAAAATTAACTCTATCTCAGCCAAAACCAGCACACCCTCCATGCCTCTAGTGCCATCCTTTTATGTATCTTAATGAGGAGGTTTAGTGTGTCAGTGGGAAGGAGATGGGCCTACAGGAGCCATGCTGAATTCCTAGTGTCTTTTACTTCTATGGTTGTGGATGGTGCTTACCAGTTGGTAAAATCACGTAGGATCCTTCCATCCACACCCAAATATTTTGGTGTCGTAGGGACCCTTCCAGTAAAGACTCTGCGGGGTGGACCTGGGGAGAGGCAGGAGGCAGGGAGTGTTGTGGCTGCGTGGGGAAACCACACCAGGGTTATGGATGGACTCCAGCACCGTGACCCAGGTCCAGCTCTGAGCGCCAGAGCAGTGGGACGTGCGAGGCCGCGGCAGGAGGACCGGCAGGAGAGGATGGGAGAGCGCCGGCCTCCCACCTCTGCCTTCCTCCCTGACCTCTTCCTCTTTGTTTTCTTCCTGTTGCTCTGAGCAAGCTGCTGAGTCAGAGCAGCAGGAGCAGGAAATTCTCTATTTGGAGGGTGAGATCAGAGTGTTGTTCCTGCAAAGCAAAAGCAATTTATTTTGCTTTGCTGGCAATTTCACTGCAGTTGGGCCAGGAGGCTGGGCAGCGTGCTCCTCGTCCAGCGTGCTCGCAGGCTGCTTGTTTTCCTCACACCATCATGATAGCACAGATATTGCAAATACAATTACACTGGTTTCACAAATTAAGTATTGCAGGTACTGTAATGAAGTGTGAGTTGGATTATTAAGAACAAGTCATAAGATTTTTTCCACGCCCATTTTCACAATAAGTACTTATAATTATTCCATCCTGAGGACTCTGAATTTTAATTATATTTTAAATTGTTGCGAAATGCTTAATCTGACACAAGAGAAAACGTATGGGGAAAAAAAGCAGCAGCCTTTCATCTAGGGATGTTACAACGGTTAACAGGATGCATCTTTCAAATCTGTTTTGGTTTAGAGGTTTTATTACTTAAGAAAGTGTTTTAGGACTTTATATTCAGGGATGTAAGTTTTTAATTTAATTGGTTTTGGCTCTGAAGGTTTACAAAGAGATACTTTCATTGGGCTGCAAATGATATTTCCCTTACAATGTAGAGGACGCCTCGTCTCCGTCTAAATGAAAAGCACAGTTCTGTTGCCTTTCTTCATAAATGGTCCTTTCAGTTAGAAAGTTTGCATGGTAAAGCCCACAGAAGAGAGAGCAAAATCTGATTCTCTAAGAGCCTCTCTCAAAGAGCAAAGTCAGGATTTTCTTTCAAAATTTTTAGTGCAATAAGCAAAAAAAAAAAATTCTTAAAAACTTACGGCAGCACTGCTTTGGCAGTGCCCATTTTGGCCAACAGTACATTGGTTCGAAATGATACGGTTGTCCCAGATGCACATTAACCTCCCTGCTCCACATGGGTCATGGCAGCAGACCCAAACCCTCACAATCCACAGTGTCCACACGTTAATTTATATTCTTAAATCATAGCTAAAGTCTTCATCCTGTTTCTCCCTCTCCAAAAGTATTTAGATGAGGTACCCACATTTTTGACAGCTGAAATCAGGGGACGTGCATCTTGCCTTATATGAATATGTGAAGAGGAAGCTTCCAGTTTAATAATTGGGAAAAGATTTAGGGTTACGTTTCTTTGGACCCCTCCGAGTCTGCTTTGTGGCTTGGGTAGCACAAAGCTGTTCGTAATTCCACAGGTTACTAGACTTCCTCCACCCAAAAAGCATCTCGTGCTTTCCCCAGCTTCCCCCTCTGCTCAGAGAGTCGGGCAGGCCCTGGTGGCACTGCAGTTGGGGGAACATGGAAAGCTGCTGAGCTCTCCCGGCCCCTCTGGAGTGCAGCACATCAAAGGATCTGACCCAGGTCTCCTGACTCACGCTCATCTTCCATGCTCTTTGCATTGAGGCACCTCTTGTTCTTTGCCCACAAAAATGCAGCCTTGTTATTATTTTAAAATTGTAGGGGGAGGAATGAGCATGCTTTGAGTTGCTGCTTTTTCCTAAGGCTATTTGTCTGTTTGGGAAAAAAAAAAAAAAAAGCCACTTCTTTTCCCAGTGTGAAACACTGCAGCACTCCAGCACAAGTTCTGCTGGTGCCGTCCAAGGACAAACCCTCTTGGGTGAAGAGACGTCTACTGTTGACCTCCTCAAAAAGGTGAAACCTCTGGGGTCAGTCGCTCTACCCTACGTCTGCTCTGCTTGAACCCCCAAAGTCTCACTCCACCTGTGTGCAGAGGCGAGGGATGAGCTGATACGAGGAGGAAGGAGATTTGCATTGCCGAGGAGCAGGTAGCGCAGCTTGAGGTTGTTTGGTGGGGTCCACCTGCAGACATCAGGATGCGTGGCTGGAGCTAGTCAAGCTGTTGGCCACTTTCACACTTCCATGGAGATGTAGAGCAGGGATTCATCTTGGATGAAGCCTTTTTGTGCATGGCAAGAAAAGGCTTATCTAATGGACAGTGAAATTAAATAGTGGTAATTGCCATCTTCATTTCCTGTACCCTGCCCTGGGAGCATAATAACAGGTTAGGCCATATAAAAATGTTCCTGAATACCTTTAGCAACATGACAACAGAAGTTAACTGCAAAAATTTCTAGAAAATCATGGCGTCAGCAATACCTCTTGGCACTTGACAGTTCAGGTCTCGCTCTAGTGAGGCAGCTCTTTGGAAGTGCTCATGAGCAGTGGTTTGGTAGCAGATAGTTGCCATGCCATCTTTCTTTCCATTTGCTTCCAGAAAGACCGGGAAACCCTCTGCTCCTCTCCATTAACAATGGTCACGATGAACGATCTCACTCGCAGAATGTCTCCTTTTGCAAAGAAGTACTCGGAAAGAGGAGTATGGGGTAAACAACAAGCTTTTCATGGGCAATGCAGAACAGATAAAAATAGGATCATCGTCTCCATCAGCCATCTGGTGACAAAATAGGGCTGTGTGTAGCGTAACTGGTCAGTGAGACAGCTATTATTTATAGAGTGCTGTAGACAAGCATCACGCTTCTCAAGGGCTAAATCTGTTACGGAAATTGGAATTCATTCCCTAAAGAAATCACATCCCAGAGCAATCACATTATAAATGCATGGCCAGCAGGTGGAGGACAGCAGCCCGTGGCCATGGCGAACAGAACGAGTGTGGTCACTTTAGCTGTTTGCTTGTTCTCCTTCCTCCCGTGCCATTTCCCATCACCGTGATGCTCAGGCTGATCTGCATTGCCATCGTGCCTACAGGCCAGCAGTCCTCACAGCCAGGCACCGCACAACAAGATAACGAAGAAACTCTCCTACGGCTACCAGCTAACAGTTTGGTGTTTTCTATTCCACTGCTTCGTCCTTCCATCATATTATCCCAGCTCAGCAAGAAACACAAAACCAATTTTTAATTCAGGAGAATGGCTGGGACATTTCCACTCTTGTGGGAAAAATAAATACAAATGTTGGCTGTAGGTTCTCACCAACTCCTACTCACTTTCAGCCTGGTGCATTGGCAATTAGAGCACAGGTTAATAATACATAAGGACACGAATGATGCATTGAGAGCTTAAAACTGATTTTAGGCCTAACAGCTTAGCTTGCCACAGAATAACGCAGCATTGGAGTGCTGTGTGTTCATGGCTACATGGGTAGCAGCATGGGTTACAGCAAAGGACGTGCTTCTTTTGGAGTAAAAATGGATGACTTTATATTTTAAATGGGGTGTTTATATGTGCAAGTGCCAGGCAGGATTGGTATGGGTCACATGCAGGTCAGAGGTCCCGTACTCAGTGGCTCCATGCAATGTGCCCAGACAGTGGGGTGTGTGTCCCTGCTGCCTTTCCCACCTCTGCAGCCCAGCTCAGCGGCACTGTTGGACCCTCAGCTTCTCCAGCCCTGGTAGCAACAACCAAAATAAAGGCAGATCCTGATTTTTTCCAGGGGGATGGGGCCCTGCTCTTTGCAGCAGGATGGGCACCATGCTACCCTTGCTGCCATGGGGAGCCAAGTGGCCACTCTTTATACACTTGAACCCAGGAGACCTTGTTAAGAAGTAAGCACAGTAAATGGTTGCTTCTATTAAGATGTCCAAAATTGATTTCCTGCACTGACCACAGCTTAACGAATAATGTTACCAGCAAAGTTTGAAGCTACAGGTTTGGAAATTGTTGTTGCTACAGATGTCCTTAGCGATGCTAAATCCTGCTTTTCATTAAGTTCCGGCTGCTTTTGAGTGCAAGCTCTGTACTGCACAGGACCCCACGGTTTTGACAATCGCTCATGTATAATTTGCTGCTGCTGCTAAGGGAGCTTGTATTGTGTTCGTGCTGAAAGCCGCATCTGCAAGATCGCTGCAGGAGCAGGTCTGAAAAGATGACTGCAGAACTGGAAATAGCTGGGACGGGAGGCTGGCCGTACGAGCTGGCCGCTGCTGCTGACTGCCGCCCACCGCTCCAGGCAGCCAGAAATCAAGGGGAGTTTTGACCAACAATGATCTAAAGCACTCGGGCCCCTTGTGCTCCAGTTCGGTCCCGCCAGCCGTGATTCCAAGTGTTTTATCTCACAGCAAAGCCACCTGCCAGCGGTGGCCGGGTGACTGCCTTGTTTTTCCTGCCTGCCTGTGAAGCTCCAAGCTGCGATGGGCTTGCGGAGCACCGGCGGCAGTAAAACACGCTGACTGCTGGATCCCCACCTCCCTCTTGGTGTCTCCCCTTCCCTGCATCCCAGTCTGAATGGGTCTCTGGGATGGTGAGTGGGACAAACAGGAGAAGCTATCTGCGAAAAATCTATTAAAATAATATTCTTGATAGTTAGCGCATTTGCATGTGTAATGGCCGAGGTGCTTTCCCTGGATTATGCCATCGCAAATTCGGGAATGGCCATAAGGCATGTCTGCTTGAAGCTATAGTGAGCAATACTGGAAAGTGCTGGGTGGAGCAGGGAGGGGGACAGCTATTATGTGCACATGGTCATTACACATGTAAACACGATATTAAAAATAGAGCTGGCTGAATACTGCCAAGCATTTCTCTTACTACCCGTTGGAATTAAAGAGAGACATGGGTTTGGCTGGAGTCCCTGCCATTTTGTTCATCGCTCCTGTGATCATTTCAGTGTGAGAGAAAAATGCCTGCAGAAAACGGATAATAAACCCATGTGTGTGAGTATTTACATGAGAAAGTTTGGTTCCGTATGGGGTGGGACACCATTTAATGCAGCAGCAGCAGAACAGGATTCCTGAAACCTCCTGCCAAGGATTTGCGTCCCTCCCTTGAGGTGCAGAGGCTGCTGAGATGCAGCTGCAGTAAGTGAACACAAATCATGCTGGAGAACACTCAACGAAGAGGGCTCCTGGAGGATTGATTCACACCAGGTGAAGAGTGAAGATCAGCACGGTCACTCCAAAGGAAAGCAGTGCCCTGTAATTTCACCCATCATCATGAGAGGCTTTTCATCTCAGAGACAACATGGAAAAAGTGGGAACCTTTGGACTGAGCTTTAGCAAACTGGGACAGGATGTGAAAGAAAATCTAAAGCCAAGGACCCTCAGGCTGAAAGGCTGAAATTGATCCTCAAAATTCAGAAGGGGTGAAGAGAAGAGCCAGAAAACCGTTTTGAAGGCTTGGAAAAAAGTCCTTACCCATAAGCAGTTCAGTCTCTTTAGTTTATGATAAAAAGAGAGATTGAGAGGTGATGTGATTACGCTGTAAAGATACTTTCCTAGGGAGAAAGCAGTGCATGCTAAAAAGGCTCTATAACCAATATTGTCTCCTTGTTTCCTTTATTTTCCCATCTGTCTGTCATATAAACCCAAGTAATATACCAGGAAGAAACAGAAGACAGAGCTGGGATGAAATTTTCATAAATTCATTTGACTTCAATGTCTGACGTGCAATTACAGCCACCACATTTTGCACCTAAGTGGCTAGATACTGAGTAGGTGCCACTCAAGAGTGTAAAACCTTGCGAAGAATAAAGAGGACGCTCCATTTTCACTTTCCGAAATTTGGAACGAAGTAGGTCTGATAGAGACTCTCACCTGCCTGCATACTCTCTTGCCTTCCACGTGGGGAGGCTCTGGCCCAAATTTGACGTTGTCCCAGGGTTCGGAGGTGAGGGGAGAGTCCTGGCACATGCCAGATCTCCTCCAGGTCTCCAGCAGACAAAACAAACCCGTGCTGCTCAGCTGGGGATGCTGGTGGGAAGCGCACTCTGGAGTGGTTAATGGGGTCATTCTCAGGCTCCTGGAAACCTTGAGAGGTTTTGAAAAGTAATATTATCCTGTCCCAGGAACTAACTTGCTTTGAAGGGAATTAGAGAGGGAGAAAGAAAAAGCAATATAATCTTCAGCTGTCACCTCTGTTCCTTGTCTTTACCTGAGGGATTAAGCTGTTAGAACCAAATGTGAAACAAATATTTTTCAGGCAAGTGATGGCAAGATACAAAATTACTTTTTTTTGTTGCTAGAATTGATGGAAACAAAACCAAACCCATCCCCTCCACACTTGCACGCACGTAAAAAAGAAGTCACTTTGTCCTGGCGTGGGATATAACCTACAAGGTGTTTCTATTATTAGCATCGGCATCGGCACTGGGAATAAACCGTACAGATTGATAAAGCAAATACCAGGTCAGCCGGGATGGGACCACAGAGGGAGGGCGGTTTCTATGGCGATGAAGAACAGCCGTGATGGGAGGTATCATGTGTAGGCGGCAGCGAACGGCAGCTTTGCTCCCAGCAAAAGTGGTTAGTTGCTTTGGAGACAGGTGCACACTGAAAAAAACACCTCCGAGGGAATAGGACGGAGACGGGGGGGATCGCGGGATACCAGCTATGCCGGACGTGGGCTAGCCAGGAGGTGAGCAAATGAGGTGGTGTCAAATGTGATGCATTTTTGTCATTAAAAAGCCTTTTCTGTGCTAAAACACTACAACCGCGAGCACACAGTTCAGAAGTGGCACACGTCTAAAGGCCAGCATCCAGGTGATGATGATAGAGAGTAGTGAAGAAGTCTACAAATTGAAAGGTAAATAAAAGCACAACTGATAGGAAGAATAAAAATGACATTTAAAAATGAATGCACACGCCTTACTGAAGCCGCTGCTGCAGCGGATCTAAGCACATGAGCTGATTGAGCTTCCAGGAGCTGCTTGTTGGTCTCCCATGCCGCCAGGAGAGGCCCACGGGAAGATGTCAGTGGGGAGGTAGTTGGTGGGATGGTTTCTCTCCTCTTCCATACAGTTCCAAGCTCAGAAAACACACAAGCAAATATTCAACTTAGGGTCTTCCCTGTTACCCAAAAAGGGTAATTTCACATGGTGGAAACCATAAAAGGCGAATATGACGACGTAGCTCATAAAGTGCAGGTGTCTTGCTCAGTGGACAGCTGTGCTGGCTTTGGCTGGGATAGAGTTAATTTTCTTCATAGTTGCTAGTATGGGGCTATGTTTTGGATTTGTGCTGGAAACAGTGTTGATAATTCAGGGATGTTTTCATTATTGCTGAGCAGCGCTTACACAGAGTCAAGGCCTTTTCTGCTTCTCACCCCACCCCACCAGCGAGTAGGCTGGGGGTGCGCAAGAAGTTGGGAGGGGACACAGCCGGGACAGCTGACCCCAACTGACCCAAGGGATATCCCATACCCTATGATGTCATGCTCAGCATCTAAAGCTGGGGGAAGAAGAAGGAAGGGGGGGATGATCGGAGTGATGGCATTTGTCTTCCCAAGTAACGGTTACGCGTGATGGAGCCCTGCTTTCCTGAGATGGCTGAACACCTGCCTGCCGATGGGAAGTAGTGAATGAATTCCTTGTTTTGCTTTGCTTGCGTGCACAGCTTTTGCTTTACTTTTTAAACTGTCTTTATGTCAACCCACGAGTTTTTTCATTTTTACCCTTCCAGTTCTCTCCCCCATCCCACCGGGGGGGAGTGAGCAAGCGGCTGGGTGGTGCTTAGTGGCTGGCTGGGGTTAAAGCACAACAGCCCATGTACAGTTGATGTTTAGGGACATGGTGGGACCATCTCTCTACAAGAAGGTGCTCTATCTGAAAAAATGAAGCTGTAAATTAGTGTCCCCCCAACCTGTCCAAGCCTGAGGAGATTCTGCCATGTTTCTGTCCCTGCCTGGGTTGTGGCCGAAGAAGTAGTGAAGTTTGCTGGGTCCGGACCTATGAGACACAGCTGAACTGCAATGTGCAGAGGTTCACACCTATGGATCCTCTATCGACATCTGTATGGCCCTTGTGACAGCTTCAGATGTTATGGAGGTGTAAGTGGTTGTCGTGGTTTAACCTCAGTCAGCAGCCAAGCACCACACAGCTGCTCCCTCACTCCCCGTCTCCCCCCCAACTCCTGGTGGGATGGGAAGGAGAATCGGGAAAGAAGGCAGAACTCGTGGGTTGAGATAAGAACAGTTTAATAACTAAAGTAAAATATAATACTAACAATAATAATAATGATGAAATATAATAATAATAATAATAATAATAATGAAAAGGAATATAACAAAAAAAAAGGAGGGGGGGAAGGAAAAAAACTTCCAGTGATGCACAATGCAATTGCTCACCACCCGCTGACCGATGCCTGAGCTGCGATCCGCCCTCCCGGCCAACTCCCCCCTGTTTATATACTGGGCATGACGTTCCATGGTATGGAATACCCCTTTGGCTAGTTCGGGTCAGCTGCCCCGGCTCGGCTCCCTCCCAGCTTCTTGCACACCTGCTTGCTGGCAGAGCATGGGAAACTGAAAAGTCCTTGGCTTAAGATAAGCGCTACTTAGCAACAACTAAAACATCAGAGTGTTATCAACATTATTCTCACACTAAATCCAAAACCCAGCACTGTACCAGCTACTAAGAAGAGAGTTAACTCTGTCCCAGCCGAAACCAGGACAGTGGTTAATCCTCATGGCACTCACACCAAGTGTCAACACTTGACGTTTGCAGAGGCACAGACGTGGAAAGGAGTGGCTGCGAGCACGTGTGAGGAAGGACGACATCTCTGCTCCTGTGCTGCCTGGGCTGGCTGTGGGTGCTGGGGCTCACACAGGGTTAGGGCGAGGGATGGAGCCAGGGGGTGCTCCCTGCCTACGCAGGACAGGGTAGAGGACAGCCTGGAGGCACCGAAGTGGAGCAGCAAGGCCAGACCTCAAGCTCCCCCCATGCTCCTCAGGGAGCAACAACAAGGAGGGAGTGTGGGGGCTGTTCTCTGCCCATTCCCAGGCAACGAAGTGCTGGCATCAGCAGTGACAACGCTGCCACTAATCCATAGCTTCCCCAACTTCACATTAGTATCGTGTGGCATGCTACGACCATTTGCACAATTGCATTAGTGATAGATGAGTAACCTTAGATCCTCCTCCTGCCTCACAGGACTGAACAGCAAGACTGAAGCTAAAGGATTACTAGTTACCATAAAGGGACCAAAATGAGAAGTTCCTCCTTCATCCATCCTGGAACATGGGGTGGTGATCATATACATTATCCCATTAGTAACAGGGCTTTAACAAGCTGCAAAAGGCTTGAAAAAGTAATTTTATTTTGAGAAATACATCTGCAAAGTTTATTGTGCTCATGGGAATGTAATTCATATCCTTTGAAAGTCAATATAACTTATTCTGCAGAGAGAATTGTTAATTTTTTACTGGAAAAGTGGTTGCTTAATAGAAAAATAAAGATTTATATAGATATCTCATTTAACCAATTTAAACATCTTAGTGAATTCATGGTACAATACCTTGTATATCCAAAGTTATACTCCTTGTTTTTCCTGAATCATACCCTTTTGCTGCCCAACACAATTTTTACTGGAAAGGTTTTGCCAGCTGTGCAAAAGCAAGACTGAAACGGTGTGCTTGCCCTCCTCCTGGAGCTGCTCCCTGCCCTGCGAGGGACATGGATTTCAATGCACTGGAGCATCCTGCCTGGCAGGTCCCTGTCCTAAGGAGCAACAAGAAATAAAACCTTTCTGAACGAAGGTTAATCCCGACTCCCTCTGTTTCTATCATTTATTTTGGAGCTTTATTTTGAAGCCAGTTTCTTGGCAAACTTCCTCCAAGATGTGTTGTTGAAGTTAGTTAGTTTATCTCTGTAAAGCTGCTAACACTTATTTTACTCCCTCAGTTATACTGGGATGGAAAAGGATTTTAAAAGTAGCCAAGCCCTCTGTTTTGAACTTTTTCCTTGAAGTTTTAAAAGTAGACATTGTGAATGAGTCCTTTGTACAGCAAATTGTCTCAAGAAGCTGAAATGAAATAACCTGAGCGTGATACAATCCAGGTGAATTTGTTGCAGCATTTACAAGGCAACTCCTTTCCCATCAAAAAAGCAGCTTTCCGGGAAAATAAAGTTGAAATAATATTGCTCATGCTCCTAAGAAGTTTTTGAGAGAGGAAATTAAAGATAAATTCAGCTTTATGAACAGTCATGCCTATTAGTCATTTGTCATTACCACTGTTTGTGAGTAAGTGAGAGTGACTATGTTTCTGCTTTATTTGGTGCTTTGTTTTCACAACCTTGTTCCATTTTCTCTTACAGAAGAGCATGGATTTTTTTACCAAGGACGTCTCTTCAATGTTTCTGAATTTTAAGACTGAAATTTTCTTAAACTGGAATTTAATGCTGTACAACCCTGCCTACCTCCTGTTCCAACTGACTTAAGCCACGCTTAGTCTCATGAGCTAAAGGGTATCATCTGCAGGTGAAATAATGAGAACAGTCCTAGCTATGCGCAATGTAATCACCAGAGTTGGCCTTTGGACAGCACAGCCATAGTAGCACATACCTACAGCAAGCGAATTTGGAGTAAGAAGCAAGTGTCCAGTTTTGGTTTTTTACCCAAAGGAAGATAACTGTCGCCACACTGGAATGGGATCAATGAAAGGTGATTTAAAAAACTCAGTTTCTCTGAGATGTACGGAAACAATTGCCCATCGGAGCAAAATGTGCTCCGTGAGCGCTGTAAACACACACCTGTAGTCAACAGGAGACCATGAGCTATGGGTGGAAGAGTGCAAACGCTTGGGACAGCTCCATGGAAGCAAAAGCTTCATCCTGGGAAGCAGAGACGAGATCATCCTGCTCTGGGGCCCAGATGAACTCTCCTGCTCACTTTCAAGCCTTCCTCGAAAACCTCCCAGCCACACACTGATGTCAATGGATGCTACTCAGTTCTTGACATTTAACATGGTCACAGGGTGAAGCGGTTCATAGAAAGCTCCTTGTTCTGGCCCAGTAGTGAGTGTACATGGGCTTAGAGCATTTTTCCCCAGAGCTATGCTGCAGTCTTCTAAAAAATGCATGTGCAGGCAGCTCATTCTGCAAATCCTATGGCAACTGGCTGCACAACGGATGGTTGGCTGAATTCAAATGTGCAAGGCTTATACATTAAGAAATGTTGTATTCAAATGGAGAAAACTTTCTAGAAATATTAATATTCAGCACCCACTATCAAGAGATCATAGCAATCTGACAAGATCTGACTG
Organism: Gymnogyps californianus; assembly: GCF_018139145.2. Classification (NCBI taxonomy): domain Eukaryota; kingdom Metazoa; phylum Chordata; class Aves; order Accipitriformes; family Cathartidae; genus Gymnogyps; species Gymnogyps californianus. The sequence continues at coordinate 111,132,958 of NC_059473.1, forward strand.
CTTTGAATTATTATTCATGTACCATGGAATATGTATTTTTTAACTAGCATTGTAAATTAATGCCAGCAAAACGTAATTTGTAATTTAAATGTAAATCAGAATTGACTAAGAATATAATTAAGCTTTGAATGCCTAGCTAGTATCTGCTAACCAGACTGTTTTGTGGTGTTTTTTTCACTAAGGTTTTAAAGTGTATTATTCACCCTGAATACCTCAATGCATATTATCTTTATATGTGTGCTATAAAAATGTAAATAATAATAAAAGATTAGGTTACACACTGTTGAATTCTAGATTGATACATTTCTGTGAAACTGAAAACTGCTTTATGCAGAGTTATATAGGGTTCTTTATCAGTGTATAGAGGCTGCTGGCTCAGCCAGGGGGACGTTAGGAAGGAACAAAGTCCCCCCATCACAAATGGTGCTTCTGCTGCTTGAATTCAATATTGTAATGAACAGAAGTAAAAACCATGATGTCTTTTATATAATCAAACATAACACAATCATGTAGCTTTAAGTGGTACACAAATTTATATTTACTTCAATGCAAGATAATTGTAAGTATATAGAGAATACATCTATCAGTCTATCTGCATATTGAAATCACCATGTGGTTGCATAAACATTTTGGTACTGGCCAAGCTGGCATGCAGAGCTCCCATTGCTCTCCCAGCCCACTGCTAGCCCCTCAGCACTGGCATTTCCCCACTGACGCAACCACCTGTGGGCTGTGCTGTAACGTAGGACCACAGGTATTAGTGAAATGATCTCAGTTAAAAAAAATGTAAAATATGTAGCTACACCAGTAGAGACAACTAACTGCGAGGCTGAAATGTAATTTAGATTTCAGCATAATAAAAATATTTTCTTATGGAAACAGGGACTTTGTAGCAAGCAGCAACTGGCAAGACTATGTGCTTGAGAAATTTAGGCTATTATCTTTAAAACAAAGATGAAGGACTGATCAAAATGAGATTAGTTGAAGAAGGCCTGGACTTACCCACATTTTTTAAAACAGGTAAGATGATTTAAAAATGCCTCTTTTGATCTATGCACTTGGACAGCTATCAAATATGAGGAAATTGCTGCCATTCTCTTCCAGAAGGCAATAGGACCTCTTTGTTTCCCATCAGCACCTCTGTAGCCCATCAGCACAAGCACCTATCATCTATCTCATCGGTGGTCCTGAGGGTTTTCAGTATTGAATCTCAGATGCACTTCCCCACACTGCCTTGGCCATCACTATGGAAGGGTCTGGATCCCCAACAGGCAATGGCTGTGGACTGCTTGCTCCTGAATATTAAATATATAGATCTCTTCTTGTTCTTCAGTGGCCAACTATACGCATTTTGGAAGGAGAAGAGCACAAAGGGAAAGGGCGCACGGGAAGGACAGGCAGAGGCTTTGGGCACGAAGTACAAGGAGAAGAGCATCTCCTACCTCTCTGTGCTGCAGCACCTACTCCTTGGAGATGACTAGCATTGTTCTCAAATGTGCAGTTTGACCGCAGTCTGAAGTTGCCGTTAAATCCAGGCAATGAATGAGTGGCCAGATGCCATGTTTGTAGTCAGGAAAGGCTGTTTTTAAAGCACCGGAATTGTAAAATGCTGGTTTTGTGCATCGGATGACTTTACATGCTAAGGTATCCAGGGCCCAAAGCCTGCTGTCAGACATGTGGCTCCAACCCTCTTTGACAGGCAGAACTGAAATTATTACTGACAGCTGAAATTAAGATTTTAATAATTACGCGAGCTCTTCTTTGCATAGACCCAGCAGGAGAACATCCTGCGATGTGCAGTGTGTCAGCCACTTATCCTGAAGTAAATGAAAGCTGAGGCTGTGCAGCACTGGCAAGATGTTCAGCAACTTTCAGCACTGGGCTCAAGCATGTTTTCGTAATAGGAATAGTGGATATAAGTTCAGCAGGAAGTACACCCTTGTGTGAAGGTGAGGACAGACGTAGCTAAACAGCACACAGAGTGTAAATGATGTTAAACACTGCTTAAGTGGAACAGAAGGAGAAAACAGAAAGGGAACAAAATGTTTTAGGAGAAGGTTAAGAGGAAAATTAAGATGATGGCTTCTCCCTTCCCACACTTAGGTACTGATTTCATAATCAAAATCCTCCTTTCAGGGTTTGTATTTGACTGCATGCTCACAGAGCCTTTCAGTATTATTTTGATTTGACTATTCAGTAAAGAAAATGCTCCAACCTTTGCACACGGACAAGCCCTTAGTATGGCTCTTGCCTTCTGCAAGGGCTTTGTCCAAGCACAGCCTTTGTTGCCCGGCCCTTGATGTAAAGAAATCAGGTCCTGTTCCAAGGGGAACACTGTCTGCTTCGAAGATTACAAAGCAACGGAGAATATAGTTAGGAAATTCTGATGCTGCAGGGGACCGAAGGTTGGCTGGGGATGTACAGCCAAGGGACCCTGGAGAGGTGGTCTCCCATGTTATCTACCATTTCCTCTTCCTCAAGGAAGGGTTGCAAGAGAAGGTCTCTGGACCAAGACCCATCTGCCACTTTGTGGCACCTGCTTGTCAGGGCTCCTTCTCCGGAGCTGGATGCACTGGCTGGAAAGCCAGCTAAGGTTGTCTGCTTCTGTGGTTTGATCTGGAGATTTGGGGTCATGAGCCTCAAACTTTAGTTTCTGCAGTTGCTTCAGGAAAACCTTGGTTTGAACTGACCTGGGGTTTCCTAAAGACGTCCCCTAACTCTTGTGATTTTGCAGAATTACTGTATCATGGAAAGGTGGGTTGGTGGGGGGGGTCTCTACTCCAACCTGCTGCTCAAAATGGTACAGCAAGGCAGCCACCACCTTCCCTAGCTGAGCTGGAAACCTCCAAGGATAGAGACTCATCCCTGTCTGGATGCCTGTCCCAGCTTTGTGCTACCCTCCTGGTAAAAGAGGTTTCCTTCTGTCCAGTCCAAATCTCCCAGTTGGTGGTCTGTCTAACAAGGGGACAGCTGCCATGGCTTGAGGAGGATTTGACACTGCTGGCCTCTCTGGGATGAAGGTCTGTCAGCTGGTGTATGAACCGCTTCCACCGCTGCCAAGGAAGAGGAGTCCTTCCTCCAAGATAACTCATCTGTGGCCATTCATTACCTCATCAGGTACAAGTTGTCTTCATCAAATCTGCCGGTCAGTTATTAATCGCTTTCCCACAGGTTTCAACTCATTGCAGCACATCTTGTAATTTCTAAGGGGCTTGTGACTTTGTGATCTTCACTGCGCAGAAAAACTGATGATTAGCTACGTTCCCCTTGATAACTTAGAAGTGCAGGTGGATGCTCATCCAAGTAGCAGGGGGTATTGAAGAAAGGGTAGCACACCAGAAGCCTGATTTTTGCTTTCAGTGAAAATTTGCAAGAAGTCTACGTAGTACACAGTATCTAAATCTATAAATCACACATTTGAATACATAAAGTGTTATTGTTTATATGCAAAAACATTTATATGCAAATTCTAAATAATTCATCACCATAACAATCTCATCAGCTTATCTTGAAACCTTAATTTAGGCCTACACACATTCAAATAGTTTGTTTTCCTGCTGAAACTATCTTCTACCTTTTGCTGCTCACAGTCCTCTACCAGCCCCATTTTTCGAGAGCTCAGCTCCCTGCAAGGAGGGCAAATGCTATTGCTGCTTTTCTGTAGCTTCAAGAGACACAGTGACTGAGAGGCACCAGCCATACGAGTAACTCTGTCATGCAACTCAGAGCACATCCAGCTCAGTGGTTGAGATCGGATAAAAAGATGGTAAGCCTTCAGCTAACAGGGCAAGAGCAAGGAGAGGAGAGAACGCAGGAGGACTTCAGTTGCTTTTCCATCTAAAACCTCTTCTTCTTTCCCTTAGCTTGTGCTTGGTTATTTTCTCTTCCCCTTTTCAATGTCACTGACTTGAAGAAGGTGGGAAAGAGGCAGAAGGAACACATTTTTTTCACTCCCATGAAATGCGTGATGAGAACTTTCCACATCCATCCTATACTGTCACCATTGCGTGGGTCCTGCCATAAGGAAAAAGTGGGGGGATATGGGTGCTGTGTGTTTCCTTATACACCAGATGCTGTCATACCAAAACACACCTTCGGTGTACCTCCTGAACAATAAATTTAAATCACCAACAGTTCACACAAACTTTGACCCACACTAGAGATTTCAGAGTAAAATCTTTTAGGACTCTTCACACCAATGATAACTTTAATTAAGATACAAAACCCCACTGCGTAGTTCTAGCAATGAAACCATTTTTATCAGAAACCTTTGGGAAGGGAGGGGGACACAAAAGGTGACTAGTTTTAAGATGGAGCTTGTCATGGTTTAACCCCAGCTGGCAACTAAGGACCACACAGCCGCTCGCTCACTTGCCCCTGGTGGGATGGGGGAGAGAATTGGAAGGGTAAAAATGAAAAAACTCGTGGGCTGACATAAAGACAGTTTAATAAGTAAAGCAAAAGCTGTGCACGCAAGCAAAGCAAAACAAGGAATTCATTCACTACTTCCCATCGGCAGGCAGGTGTTCAGCCATCTCCAGGAAAGCAGGGCTCCATCACGCGTAACCGTTACTTGGGAAGACAAATGCCATCACTCCGATCATCCCCCCCTTCCTTCTTCTTCCCCCAGCTTTAGATGCTGAGCATGACATCATAGGGTATGGGATATCCCTTGGGTCAGTTGGGGTCAGCTGTCCCGGCTGTGTCCCCTCCCAACTTCTTGTGCACCCCCAGCCTACTCGCTGGTGGGGTGGGGTGAGAAGCAGAAAAGGCCTCGACTCTGTGTAAGCACTGCTCAGCAATAATGAAAACATCCCTGAATTATCAACACTGTTTCCAGCACAAATCCAAAACATAGCCCCATACTAGCCACTATGAAGAAAATTAACTCTATCCCAGCCAAAACCAGCACATTCTCCACCTCTTATTCCATACCATTTATGTCATGCTCAGGTACCACACTATCCAATACAATTTCATTAACCACCCCCCCCCCCCATCCTTTGATATAACACACAGATATCATTCCCTTAGTCTTTGGAACACCTCTGTAAAATGTCCATAAAATGCCCATAAAATGTCCACAAATGTCCACAAAATGTCCACTGAGTTCATTTAGTCCATAACTTCGGGCTCCATCTGTTATGGTGGTCACTCAGGACAGGAGAGGTGGTGTGCTGTGTGGAGTTATTGGGCACCAAAGCCAGCTCAGGTCAGGTCACTGCTGCACTTGCATCGCTTCTTGTAAGGCTTGTCCTCCATTGGTTCAGGTGGTTCCTGCTATAGTAGTTCCTATAACGTGCAACTCAAATCATGGATTACAACAATTTAAAGGTATATCCATTACAACCTCCACCTCTGGTCCACTTGGGCCAGGTTATAGGGTTTAACAACTCCTCCCCTTGCTCCTAGCCTGGCTAGCAACAAGAGGTTCCTGCTGTAGTAATTCCCATAACATGCAACTCAAATCCCAGGTTACAACAATTTAAAGGTATTTCCATTACAATCTCCACCCCTGGTCCCTTTGGGCCAGGCCATAGGGTTTAACATTGCAATGAACTCCTCCCCTTGCCCCTGCTCCAGCTTGGACTTATCCACAGACTGCAGTCTCTTCGGGATGTACCTGCTCCAAGTGGAGCCTTATCTATGAGCCACAGTCTCTCCAGGGCTATACCTGCTGCGGCACAGACTTATCCACAGCCGCAGTCGCTTTGAGGTGCACCTGTTCCAGCGTGGCCTTCTCCATGGGCCACAATGCCTTCAGAGATATACCTGCTCCAGCATGGCCTTACCCACAGCCACAGTCCCTTCAGAAGTAAACCTGCTCCAACATGGCTTTACCCATGGCTGCAGTCCCTCCAGGGGTGTACCTGCTCTGTCATGGGCTTATCCATGGCCACATGCTTTGACATGCTCCAGCATGACCTCATGCACAGCCACTGATGCTTCAAGGTGTACCTGCTGCAGCATGGACTTATCCACAGTCACAGATGCTTTGAGGTGTACCTTCTCCAGCGTGGACTTATCCTTGGGCCACAATCTCTTAAGAGGTATATCTGCTGCAGCGCAGACATAACCGTGGCTGCAGATGCTTCAAGGTGTACCTGCTCTGGCATGGGCTTATCCACGGCCACAGATGCTTCGAGGTATCCTGCTCCCACGTGGACTCATCCACAGGTCACAGTCCCCCCGACTCGAGTTCACACTGGAGTTCCAGCCTGTCCAGTACAGCAGCACAGAAACAGCAGCGATGCCCTGGCCATCTGCCAGCGCAGGCGCATCACCACTGCTGTTATCAAAATGTTCCCAGGCAGAGCAGAGTAAGATGATAAACACTACAGCAGCACAGCACGCAGCGAAAGCAAAAAGCAGCCACTAACGAGCACGAGACTCTAATATACAGTAAGGCAAGCAAGCCCCATGGCAAGCACAGGAGCCTGCCAATTAATAGCTAAACAGCAATAACAGCTATAAATTCGATCTGGCGCATTCCAATAAAATCTGTCATTATCTCGAACCCTTTGAGCCCCATATTGGGTGCCAAAAAGGACTGTCGTGCTTTGACCCCAGCCAGCCACTAAGCACCACACAGCCGCTCGCTCACTCCCCCCTGGTGGGATGGGGGAGAGAATCAGAAGTGTAGAAGTGAGAAAACTTGTGGGTTGAGATAAAGACAGTTTAATAAGTAAAGCAAAAGCTGTGCACACAAGCAAAGCAAAACAAGGAATTCATTCACCACTTCCCATCGGCAGGCAGGTGTTCAGCCATCTCCAGGAAAGCAGGGCTCCATCACGCGTAACTGTTACTTGGGAAGACATCACTCCGATCATCCCCCCCTTCCTTCTTCTTCCCCCAGCTTTAGATGCTGAGCATGACATCAGATGGTATGGCATATCCCTTGGGTCAGTTGGGGTCAGCTGTCCCAGCTGTGTCCCCTCCCAACTTCTTGTGCACCCCCAGCCTACTCGCTGGTGGGGTGGGGTGAGAAGCAGCAAAGGCCTTGACTCTGTGTAAGCACTGCTCAGCAATAATTAAAACATCTCTGTATTACATTAACACTGTTTCCAGCACAAATCCAAAACATAGCCCCATACTAGCAACTATGAAGAAAATTAACTCTATCCCAGCCAAAACCAGTACAGAGCTTTAAAAATATATGGATGAATCGTTGTTTTCAGCAGAACCGACTTAAGGAGCCAAAAGGCCTTTTTTTCAGTCTTGTATCCTGTGTTCCAGTGGAAATATTGGAATTAGGCAGATTTTAAAAGTGAGCTGGGTTGATTCCCTATTTAGGGAATGAGACTGCTTTCATATAGTCATATCTCAGGGGGAAAAGCAGAAATGTTGTCACTCGGGACATTTAAAACTGGATGGGGGAGCACTAAACCAGAATCTAGAGAAGAATCCAGCTCTGGAAGGGAGAGAGGCAGTGTGCTGCAAGACAGTAATTTCCTCTCTAATTTCTACTATATGTGTGTTTTTCATAGTGGCTTATTTATTTGTGCACCCGACTCCTCTGGAGACAAACAGAAAGGATTCATCTTAACAAAACAACTCTCTGAGAGGCTGAGAGCCACAAAGAAGGAAGAGAGGAGTAATAAAATTATCTTTGTGCTTTATAAATAATTTGTAGTTGGGATAAGTAAAATTACACTCAGCAACACTCACATATCTTTTCCTCTCTGGCCCCTAGGGAGTTAAACTGTGAATGCACTGAAGAGATGCAGTAAGAGTAAAGTCAGTTTGTAGCTGAGTTGTGTCTTGAGGATCAATATGCTCTTGTGCGCCTGCCCTTTCTGGCAGGACATGGACTATAGGACGGAGATCACGGGCATCTTTCTGCGTGGGATCTGCAGCTTGCAGCGTGCCAGCAAATTGGAATATTTCAGCTTCGTTAACTGGTTTTACTGTGAATAGCAATTTCCTTGTTGGAAAGGCAGCCTGTCTGAACCATCCAGCCTTCTCAAGTTTGGGCACCACCTGGTGCAGAAATGCACGGAGAAAGAAAAAAAAAGCTGAATGGATGGGAAAAGCTTATGAGTACGTGGGGTTTTGGCACAGAAAATCATCTTCATTCAAGCAGAACATTTCCCCCCTCGTTAATAGTGTGTGAACTTCCACAGCCTTGTTTCTGATGAGATGGTGGTTTCACCATTTCAGCTTGCATCAGGGAGCAGGTCATAGAATCATAGAATCCCAGAATGGTCTGGGTTGGAAGGGACCTTTAAAGGCCGTCTAGTCCAACCCCCCTGCAATAAGCAGGGACATCTTCCACTAGATCAGGTTGCTCAGAGTCACATTTAACCTGACCTTGAAAGTTTCCAGGGATGGGGCATCTACCACCTCTCTAGGCAACCTGTGTTCCAGTGTTTCACCACCCTCATCATAAAAAATTTCTTCCCAGCAAGGGATGCTCCTCGCCCAGCTCCCACCAACCCACTGTCAGACGCTGGAGGTAAAAGCTGGGGACTCTTGGGTTTGGCAGAAATACACCTTCAGCCACAACCCAGATGTCCTCCGAGGTCCCCAGCCTGTAACCTACTGTTTTGTTGAAACGTGCTCCCATCAGACTTACCAGGGATGGGAAGGTCGCACAGGGGGGACAGTGTTATTTGAGAGAGCTTCCCCATTTGGAAGCATCCTTTTGGCAGGGAGAAGCTGCCCAGAGGGAAAATCAGCCACTGTGCCGCCAGATCAGCCATCTCAGGCCTAGTTTTTAAGTGCTAAAAATATTCCTGATGCAGCAGAAGACACAAACTGAGTTTTTCTGCAAGCCAAGGAGAGGAAACGGAGAAGATATGGCCAAATTCCCACAAGAGGCATCACGACAAATTAAAAAGTGTAATTTATCCAAGTGGCGCACATGAAGATCACACAGAAGGAATGGTTCTCAGCAAGATGTGAGTGAAGACGGTGGACCCTATTGCCCTTGATCTGCAGTGGGAGAGCAGTAATGTGGAGGATCTTGTTATGATTTCAATAAGAGTGAGCTGACATCAGATTAGACACTGTATAACCAAGATTAGACATCACCCTGTGGGGGATAGGAAATCTTCAAGTTTTGTCTCTGTTACAGTGTCATCAGACACCAGGTTTATAATAGCTTGAGACAATTTGCATTTACTCTGTTTATACCAGTCATAAATAAATTGCTAACAAATATTTATAATATTACAGTACTTTAGGATGCATAATCATAAATAACAATTCACAAATACTATAAATAATATTTCACAATGATTACCAATGAGTTAACCTTTTTCACACAATGAGTGAAAGAAGGCTGAGCTATTACATGGAAAATGGTGCATGTTTTGGGGTGGGAACACTTTTCGGTCTGTTCTGCTTCATTTCTAAAAGGTGTTAGAAAAAGAGTGAATGGTGAAATTGTTCAGCGGGAAGGGAATCTCTGCATTCAGAGAGAGACTGTTGTGCTTGGGGATGGTTTGCTTAATAGCCAGAGGGAAGAGAGGGAGACTTATAGGGATTTCCAAATTATGCTGATCAGAGAGGAAGGAAATTGTACGTTGCCATCACTACTGAAGAAGTCAGGTGACTTTCAAACAGACTGAAGTCACGAAACTCAATTTCTACCACTTTTATCTGTAGTGGTGGTATGTTGCGGGCAAACCCATTTATTTGGTTAATGATAACTGCACTTTCTTTTATCCCGAGGATGCTGTGAGGCTAAACATATTCAAATGCAAAGCCCTGAGCTGAGCTCTGAACCCTGCTGGGGTATATTCCTATTTCATCCGGGGACTACCACCTGCGTGGCCACACCAACAGCTGGATATAAGAAACCAATACAGCTGAAAGTCAAAACTAACTGATTTTGGCTAAAAGTTACTATGGTTTTGGCAGCTGTAGCCACTGCAGTTATGAAGCCAAGGAACTAATGGAAATATTAAATTACTAATTATACCTTTTCTTAGAAGTTTGCATAGGGATATCTGATAACTTCACAGCAAATCATTAGGGCCCTGAGAAAGGTATTTAAATGGAATATAACATTGAGATGGAGAAAGAACTGTGTTTAGAAATACACACCGGTCAGGCTCCCTAAGGATGTTCTTTGTTTCTTTTTCCTCTTCAATTGAACAGTATCAAATACTCCATAATCCCACCGTGCATACAGTGTGCAATAATAGACATTCATAACAAGCAGCACTTACAGTGCTTGACATCTTCAAAGGTCTCTACAAACCTTAGCTAATTAATCTGTTTCAACACCCCTGTGGGCTAAGCATAATTATTCTGAAGAAGCTGAAACAGAGAGGTTAAATGAATTACTGCAGGCCACAGACAGTGAGGGACAGCGGAGGGCTGGGAGCGCTGCTGCTGGCACTCTCCAACACCATGCCTTTCCTCTTCATGCCCTTACATGCCACAGACTCTGGAATATATGTAAAACTAACAAAAAGTTAAGCAAAATGCATGGCATCATTAAGGTTTTCGTATGGTGCTTATTTGGAATGACCTGCTGTTACTCATAATTTTGTCTCCTGGGAGCGAGGTGACCCTGAAGTCCCATAAAAGACCCTAAAGTGACAATAAAACCATCCCACTGCTCGTTACCATCATTAATATTGCACATGGGAATCAGGACATTAAGCCTCCGAGTTCAAATCAAACCCAAAATCTGGCATCCTGGTTTGGATTTGGTGTTTGGGTTTACAGTATTAGGTAAGGTTGGAGCCTATTTCCAAAGCTTACCACAGGGGAGTTGTGCACCATCTCTCTTTCTGGAAGCATCTCGATGCCTCTACAAATATTTATCTCTTGTGTTTGATGAAAAGTTGGGTTTTGATGCTTTTTAGCCCAAACTTTTTGATTAACGTAGATACACAAATTCAAGATCATATTCTATAGCACATGCATTTTTGTTTTAGTGAAAAGGATATAAGATTTATGATCCATATGTTTTGAACAGAATGTTTGGAATTTCCAATCTGAATGATTTTATCTAAACTTTCCCTTCATATTTATGTTTAAATAAACATGTCAAAGAACTGCTTTGCACCAACATTTGTCACAATCATGGATGTATTTTAGAGCGATATTTCTGAACTGCCAGAAGCAAACCTCCCTTTGTAGAAGGCAGATCTGCCCTGGTGACCTCAGCAACGCAGATGAGATCAACGTGCCACGGCTCCACATGTTTTCATGCCCGTGCTTATACATCATTCAGTCCTCTGATTTTCAAGGGTGCTTCATGCCTTGCCATCACTAAGAGTCAAGGGTGCTCAGTTTCTGCAGAAAATAAGCACAAACGTATACAACAAAAGCATAATTAGCAGATGAATCATTAATTCTCATTGTTCTGCAGCAGAATCAAGAGCTCTTCTGTCAGGGGGTAGCAGGCAGCTCTAACTGACTGTTAGCAATGTAAAATACATCCATCACAGTCACTTCGCTCCCTCGGGGAAGCATCAAGGAAAGAAAGATGAGGATGCTGGAGCTGATAAGCACTGTAAGGCCCTGATTCTGCAAAACACCAAAATACGGGCATTTCAGTCATGCTGACTTCAGCAGGCGGTGAAAAAAAGCATGGCCTTAGATACTCAGCATCAGCAAAATGCCAATTTATTAAGATAATCAGGCCTAAGGGAAAAAAATAAACAAATTTCTTTAACTTATTACATGTAGAATCCCCTGATGCCTTTTGGTTGTGACTGTGGCCTCACACCAGGCTTACAGTGTCGTAACCCTGTGGGTTTTAATGGAGCTGGTCCTCATTCACCGTGGGTAAGATCAGGGTTAGCCCACGAACTGAGCTCTGTGCCAACACCAGAGCTTTTGCATATGGTTTCATAAACAGCTTTTTATTAATTCTTGCTTCAAGGTGCCTAGTTTAAAATAAGATGATTTTTCATTTTCTAGCCTGGCACATCAAGTATCAGAAGGACAAGAGGTGGTTTTCTGCTTAATGCCTGATACTAAGAGCCAAGGTCCAGCCCACGCGCTGGCTCTGGGCATCTTCAAAGGCTTCCGAAATTTTTAGAAAATATTGTATCAAAAACATTCCTGTTGGTTAGGATACACATTGACTGTGGCAGATCAAATTAATCTCTGGTGTTACTTTGGTCCCATCAGTGGATTAATTCCAGGAATTACTTTAATCTATTACCTTTGCTTTCATTTTCTATTAAACGATTGTAAAAAAAGATCAATAGGGAAAAAGTGATGCACAGATAAAGCAAACACACAAGCAGAACTAAAAATAACCCGGTGAACTGCTCTCACTGGACAGTATAAATATTCCTTTCAGGTTAAAAATATTTCTTTGAGGATACGGAGCCCTTAAAAACCAGAATAGATCTCAGACAATAACACTTCCTCACAACCAAGGGAGTAATGTGTTTTTGCCAGTAAAGGATATGCTTTGCTTTACAGAGGAAACTCCTGTTGGCTAATTTCACCATGGAAACTCCAGGTCTGACTATAAAAAGACCAACTTAACTCCTGACAAATATCCTTATGCTGGGAATAACAAAAACTAAGAGCGGATGGTGTGAACCCCAGGTAGGGGGCTAACTGCTGGCATGGAGTAGCTGCGGGGGGAGCCTGGCATGGGCTGGTCTGCACAAAAACCAGCGCTGAGCACCCAGCCATCTCCAAGTCAATAATAAAACCCACGCTAAAACCAGCCTTAGCATCCCTCTGCCCAAATCCCCCATCCCAAAAGTGACTGACGCATTTCCCTTCCACTTCTGGGACAAACGTGAATTGGCCAGACATGAGAATAAGGCCCTGAGTTTTCAGCTTCAGTGGTGTTTCTGACCCAGAGCTTTCTCACATTGCTCCCTTGGTCGGTGACTCTCTGAGGCTGCTTTGTCTGAGGTGGTGGCAAAGCACTTGTGCAAGGGCACGAGCTGTGCGCTGGAGGTGTTTTGATTTCCTTGGACCGGTCCGCAGAGACTTTCAGGTTGCTGTTTGCTCCTGGCCCCGCTGCCTGCTTTGATGCATCTTTAACACAGACCTTTTCAATTCCCCCAAAGGAGCAAATATAGAAATATATAACATAAGTATGATAATATTATTAATAATATTGATAATAATATAATAATAAACAATAATGCATACTTATGTAACATAAATAAACAAATACTCTTGCTGATGATGGATTAAGAGAACCAACGTGGTCACTAGAATGTTTATTATCAATCCTTTTACAGATGTAATGGTTTCCAGTTTTAATTATGAGCTCTGTCCTGCTCTGTCTCTGTCAGAGCAGTATTGAGGCACTGTGGGTGATGGCTACACACACAGCTAAAAAAGAGCACAGATAAGGGAAAGGCCAGTCCCCATAATCTGCAAGCAGACAAAGTTGTGATAAAAGAGTAGCCAAAAATAATGCACTGTCTTTTCTGTGTAATCCCAACCACCACAGTGATTTATAGTAAACCAAAGGCAGTTTTACACAGGTTTTATCTTTCTTCTCTAGAGGTAGAGAATTTACATAGGAAATAGCCATGATTTTACTTTGCTATTGCGCTAGATGCTGCCACAACATCTCTGGATAACCTGAAGAGTGACACTGCATGGGCTAGTTGGTCTCCATCATCCCTCAGTGAAACAACAGGCAGCGTTTAGGAAGAGGGAGAACTGTAGTCCACAATGTCATGCACTACTAAGCAGAAAGATGCATCGTAGCTCTTGTTTTTATATTTCAGAAAATCCAGGAGAAAGGATGTATTTTTTTACTCTAAATTAAAAAACCCAAACAACCCCAAACCAAACCAAACAAATAATTTGCAAGTGTTCAGGAGTGTTGAAAATCATTTTAGAAAGTGCTTTAGGCTAATTTTGTAAACCACAACAGAGCTGTAGTGGGTAGAAACACACTTTCATCTTATTTATTTCTCTCTGTCTTTAAATGCTGGGTTTGTTAGGATAAGTTTCTCTTTCAAATCCACTCGGCACGACATATACTTTCTTGGTTATGAAGTGTCTGGCCACACAAGTACAGATACAGACATGCCCGATGTACTTATGATCTTTCTGTCCCGTATTAACATTGGGCTAAATTTGGCCTGGCTTTTCAGCCAAGCTTTTCACCTCAGATGGTGCAAAAATGAACAGGGCTGATTTTCCATACACCTGGGACTGTGTTTTCCTGTGCGCCTGTAGCAAGATGGGTTGATTCATGCCAAAATCGGGACAGATGTGCTGTAATTCGCTGTATCCAGCACAAAGGCTGCTGGGCAGATGGTGTGATACACAGGGCGAAGTACGGGCACTCAAACTGGCTGAAGCACACGTGGGTTGGCGTTGTCTTCGAAAGATGTTCAGCGAGCAACAGCGCAGGTGAAACCCCACTTCCCGCAGCTTCAGGTCTTTAATCTCCGTGCCCTCTGATTGCAACCACCTCCCATATCTTCTTCCCATGCCAAAGGACTACAAGTAGGGACTTGTAGTAGGGACTTTGAGGTCTCTGCCACTGTATTATTTTGTGACCAAAACTGGCTGGTGGGTTTAGAAACCCCAGCCTTTCCCCTCCTCTCCTGGTCATCTTCCCTGCTTAGAGAATTTCTGGTAATTTCAGGGAATTTCTGGTGACTTCTGCAAGCGGCAGAGCATGCGTGCCCCGGGCTGCCTCTGTGCGCACTGCAGAGACAAGCACCTCCAGAGGGAGCATTCGCCCTGTCTTAAAACACCATCTAAGCAAGGGGAGGAATTTCCTTTCGCAATTTTAGCTGGTTAAAAACAAGCAAAATGCATCCTACCCTAGTTTATAAATGCCAATGCTTCCACTGGCTTTTGCACGCCGAAGCGTGTAGAATTGGGGGTGAGAAATAACTCTTTCTATATTGTCAGAAGGTAAAGCAGTCTGGGAGGGACTGTAGGTACCTGGATGCGTTAACAGACGAGCAACAAGAGCACAGTCCCTGCTCACCAGTGACAGATTTCTCACCGTCCAACACATGAGTTGAATTTTGAGCAGTAACCAAGTCCTGAGATGGACTGTGAAACACTTGATATTTGGTTGTGTTGTGTAGCTGCTGAAGCACATACAGACTTGAGAACATTTGCAGGTCCAAGAGGCAGAGAAGTCCCTCCACAGGGGGTGTGGAGCTGCTCCACACCATTTCTTGGCATTTTGGGGTGACCTGCAGCTGGGCTGCAGACAGCCAGCGACCTGGGAGGTTACCAACAGGAGGGGCAGAGCAGTTCTGCAATATGTAAAAGTAATTCCTCTGCAACTGGCACATGTCTATATGCGGCGCTCACTTAGTCCCTCATACCAGTGACCCACTGTTAAATTTATAATGATGTCTTCCAGTGCCGTAAAACATGACCTCCAGCTGCTTACTTTAGACTGAATTGTGTTCCAGGCATTTTGTACTTTATCGGAAAATGTGATTTGTTATGTGTTATTTCACAGTTTGGTCTCCAGTAAAAATATTGTTGATCTTGTTTCTTTATTTTTGTATGTTTATTTATGGGGAAAAAAGAAAGACAAGACCCAGTCTGAGTTCTTCTGCAGTGTGAAATGTTATTTAATAAGTAGCAGAAAGCAGGTGAGCTGGGATTCTGCAATTGTCTCTTCAGCAAATTAGTTTTAACTAGTGTAATGGCAAAAGCATTCACTTCCAAAAGAGGAGAAAGTTCAATTTTATGCAGTAAATCATCCTTTGCTTTTCAATAATTGGGATCATGTGTCCAGCAGAACAAAAATGCCCAAGCTTTTATAGATTTTCCCAAAGTCATAAAGAAATTGTGCCATGCTGTTAAATGTAATAGGCAAAATATAAGCCTTTTGGACTGTTTCATTATAAAAAAGAGAAGAAACTTAAAAACCTGAAGACCAACATATTTGGTGGTACATAACTAGTTCTATGTCACTGAACTCATTGATTAAACAAGAAAGACAGAAGATCCAAAGGAAGCCTTCTCCTATGTGGCATTTACATCTCTGCTCAACATTCACTTCTTCAGCATGTCTACAAAGTGTGAGTCCATTTTAACTGTCAAACAGGTATGAAACAAATGTGTAAAACCGTCTGGAAGTACATAGCCTAAAACTGAGTAATTGTGAGACCTTCTGGTCTTCCCTAACTTTGTCCCTTCCCTGTTGTTCATCACCTCTTTGGCTCAGGCAAGAAGTTACCTGGTACCCCATGGTACGTGGGGTGGCTTCTCTGGCTGCTGTAGAAAAAGCTTGCTGAGATGTAGGCCTGGGGATGTCAGATCTCTGGGGCATTTCTTTGCAAAGTAGCTAAAAGCAACAAACAAAGTAGCTCAAATTCTGAAGGATCCTTCTTGGGTCCAGTGAGGATTTTCGGGCTGAAGACTGTATCCCCCATTCAGGGCCCACAAAAGAGAAATCCACTGAAAATCTGAATGCGAGAGTTCACTGATAATTTTATTCTGGGCAAGACGTTGGCTTCCTGCAGACTGAGGGTGATGGTAGCCGCTAAAGGTCTCATTTTGGACAGAAGAGTTTTGGGGCATGTGCTGGGCAGGGGGGCAGGAGAGGCAGAGGAGCTGGGCAGGGAGTGCTCAGGGGGAGCTCGATCCCTTGCAGGAAGAGAGGGGCAGGGAGGAGCGTGATGGGGGGTGTGAAGTGAAGAGGAAGCCCAGGTCCCCTGGGTGAGGAGGGGGAGAAGGGAATGACCAAAACCAAAGACATCTCAGGCTACAGAGCAAGGAGGAATCGTTGTGGGGCTGGGGTCAGCACAAAGACCTCTAGCTCCCACAAGGGCAAAGGAGGGATGGGACGGCACAGGGGGTCCCCGTCACTCGTAGCCTGTACAGGAAAGGAGTGGGGCAGTGGGGGGATCTCTCTTTTTTCAGGGGGAGGCTGTGAGCCCCAGCTCTCCCCCTCTAAGAAGGGCAGAGCCACAAGATGCCTTGCTGGGCTCAGTGACACTGCAGCATGCTCAGGAGCCCCCGGCACACGAATCTCCTCTTTGCCAGACTGCATCCTTTACTAGGACACCTTCATGTGGGGACCTCAGCAGCACAGCATCACATCTCTTGTAAGAGCTCTGTGAAGCTCGTCAGGAAAAAATCATTAAAACATCCCTGGGGTGCTGCTACAGAAATAATAGCACCCCCTCCCTTCCTTTTCCCATAATCTGCCCACCCACAAACCTTCCTTGGTATCATAAAAAAAGACAGGTCTTCCTTATGGCTTCTGATCATGTTTTATAATTTAATAGGAAGTAATATCCTTCTTCTAACACAACCTGTTATAACATATGTTCAAAATACCAACTCCAGAAATGTTCTACAGAAATTACTATAAAAATTCTGTGGCTTCTTCAATTAGTTTTTAAAGAAATCCTGAAGTTCCTGCAGAGTGGGCACTTCCAGAGAATTTTGGGGGAAAAAAAAAATCATGATCTTGTAATTGAAAGTCAGAATGCTCACAGATGCTCACAAAAGCCTCAGTTCTGCCTCCACAAATGGTGTGATTTCTCTGAACTTGGGTGGAAGCAGGCATGACAGTCCTTACAGCAGGGCTGGGCCAGGAACTATATAATTTAGGAAATTTAGTTAATTATGTTTTTGTAGAAACTGGTTCTGATCACTTTGACATTATATTTAAATCCCATTCAAATGCATTAGAAAATACTGACTTCCCTGCAGATTTGACTGCTTGTCCACTACATGGACAACGTGTGAGTAAATTATAACCTACTTTCCCATCAACTCTGCTTTTACCTAGTTTACTTCTTTCTCGCCCATGCTACACGCACCAATTTTCAAAACAAAGTGAATAAACTAGCATAAGCATTTAAGTGTGTTTCCACTGATTCCCATACTCAAATTAAACATGCAAATGAAAACATAAAAAGGAATGACTTATTCATGTTCTTAGGCAAAGCATACATATTAAGTTAATGTACGTGTATCAAAGAAGGCACTAAGTGCTGACTCTTGGAAAGCCTTGTGTAGGAAACTGTACTACAAACTGTTCATTTAATATTTTTTATTGCTTAATATGAAACTTAGGAAGACTGACTGTATTGATTCTATCTTAAATATTTGACAATATATACTCATTTAGAGCAACCGCCTCATTTCCAAATATATATTTAATGAAGCACATGCCATTGTAGGCAGACATTTAAAGTATAAGTTTCATGTCTTTAACATTTTAAGAGTATATTTCACATTAACAACTGTACAAGGGAACAACTCCTTTGATGCAGCATGTCAGATGGGAAGTTATCAGTAACACAAAGCAGCTACATAGGATTGCATGTGCAAAGCTTCAGAAATACAGAAAAAAATATTTTTAAGAATAACAGAGATTGGTTTTAATTTGCAACTTTTCTTTGAATCTTGTTTTTATTTGTTTGCTGCTCTAGTGAAAATTATACATATGTGCATTTTTAGATCTCTTTATACTACAAGAGAAGACTAGGGGGGAAAAAAATCAGCCAGTGATGTTTTTTGTGAAGTGACTTCTTCTGCCTGCTAACGAGGTGAAGGCTTAAGGGATCTGCAGTTCAAGTCTCAGAGTTCCTAGCAAGAAAAGGCAAAAGCACGTCAAACTAACAAACCCAACAAATAGCTCAAGGACAGAGCTAGAAAGGATGGTTTCAGCACATTCAATTACTGGAAAGCTTTCACAGGAGGAAAATTGTCTTCAGTGGCTGAACTGCATTTGTATATGGAGTATCAAAGTGCTGGGGTTAAGGTTGGAACAGACTCAAGTTATCTCACCCTAGGTTAATATGTAGGAAACGCAAAATAGAATAAGTGAGGAAGAAGGAAAAAACCAGCATAGCCTAGATAGGAATCTGCAAAGCAAGGAGAAAACACAAAGTTATATTCACAAGATGGGTGGCCAGGTAAGCAAAAGGCAGTGGAACAACTTCGCTTGCTAGGAAGTTGAGAGAGGTTGGGGCGCAAGAGCTGATTGCTTGGACACTGCGTAACGAGCCTGCGCAGCGAGATGCAGGAGCCAAATCTTCTGGTGTAGGACCTACAACCAGGCATTTACAAGGCTGACAGAAACATGGCGAGATGTCCCTTCTGACTGGAGTGCAGGCATCAAGAGGAAGGCAGTATTTAGGACAAATGGACATGGAGGTAGGGGTGACAGAGAAGCACTGCACGCTACTCATGTGGTAGTGTATAAAGAAGGAAAAGCATGAGACAATAAAATTAATCAAGGTCCATTGCCTTCTTGAAAAGCACTGTAAAACTACATGTTATTACAGCAGTAGCATAGATCCACTGAAGATCCTCTAGATAAAATCTGACTGTGGCTATGGAACAGTGGAATAGCATTAGACAGTCAACAGGACCTATGGGAGACCTCCTGTTCCTAGAGATAGATCAGAGCAGAATGATATCAGTAATAAAACTGAGGCTATGGGTGATGACAGAGCTCAGATGTTCCTGAATCTGGACTGCTGACAGATTTTTTTTCAACAAGATATTTATTGAGCCTGCAGGAGGTAGTGCTAATTTAGACATAGTGAGGATGTTACAGAAGAGGTGGCTGTAGAAAATAGCCCTGATCAAGCAGATCATAGAGGACTTTGATTAAACTGAATGGAAAGATAAACAAATCTGTGTTTTTCTGGGTTCTCATGTTTGGCTTTTTTTAATCTCAGAGCAGTGAAGTCAACTGAACTGAGGAACTTGGAGACTTGACTGCAAAGAAGATTCCTGAAGTCAAAGGTATATAATTGAGTCTGCATTTCGGTAAGGAGAAAAAACTCACGGAGAAGAACTCCAGACCCAACTGATGACAATCCACCTTGAAAAGGATACAAGGAGTAGGCAAAGGGCCTGCAAGAAATGGAAAAAAAGGGGCTGACTAACATGGAAAATTGCATCTTGCAGGTCAGAAAGTGTGGGGAGAAAGTGAGATCTGCCAAAAGCTGGGCTGTGTTACACCTTGCAAAGGAAATTAAAAACACGTTGTAAAATGTTCTTTAGTCATATAAACAAATAGAGAGCAAAAAAGAGGAATTTGAGGCTGCTATGCAGTAAAAATTGGGGGTGGGGGTTAAAGATAAGCTAAGCATGGGCCAAAAATGAAATTAAAACTTTGCTTCAGTTTTTAGTAAGCACTGTGGCATGTGGGGCAAAGATGGTGTGACTCATGGGAATGAGAGAGCATCTGGAGCAGAAAGAAAAATCTAAGGGCTTAATATTTTCAGATGAAGGTGGCAGTCCCATCTCTATCCAAAACCCTGAAAGAACCAACACAGGAACCTGCCAAAACTAGTAAATTGATATGTTAACTCAGGAATGGATGCTGGGAGAAGAACAAAAGTAGCTTCTATATTTTAGAAAGCATGAAAATTTTGATCTAGCTAAACACCAACTGTTAGTTTGATTTCAACAGTCAGCAGAGGTAGACAAAAGGGAGTATAGTTTAGCACAGCTTAATCCAAGGCAGGTCACACAACACTACCCTGCTATCTTCCTCTGATAAGCTTAACTGATTCTTAGCAGGGAAAATCTCCAAATTTTTTCTCGTCTTGTTTTCAGTAAAGTATTTCATATGATGTCACTTTAGAAACAACTACATGAGGAACATACCCAAGGCAGGTGAAGAATTGGCTAAAATGGAAATGGTACCTAAATAAATTGTTGGGGTAGAAGACAACTCTTTAGGGAGCTACTAAAAAAACTGATCTTGGAATCAACTTACTATTTCTGTTTAGTGAGCTTGACATAAAAAGCATGCCAATGCTAATGACATTCATCACTGACAAAGACAGAAGAATCAGAATACAGTTCAGAAAAACCTGAAGGGCTTTGAGGATTACAAGAATAAGAAAAGGATGGACTTTTAAGGACAGAGTCATGCATTAAATTTTTTTTTTTTTGGTTTTGCTATAAGCTTGGAATTAATTTGTTGACAGGCAAAAGACCTGAGAGGATTAGCTGACCACTGGTACCTTTAAGCCAGGTAACTATGGTGAAGAAAAAGGTAAACTTGTTGTTTGCAACCTTAGGTTTCCTTTATAGTCAGTGGAAAGAAGTAGGACACCGTGACTTCCTATTTTAAAATGAGATGAATGACCTGTGTATGGGACTTACCTTAAACTTAGACAACAAAGTTTGAATGTCTACAGTTAGGTTAGATGAACCTCCCCGAAAAACATTTTGCATGAAAGCCCTCCTTTACACTGTATTTTGTCCTGTGTGGTGCTGCTGACTTTTGCTTGAAGCAGTTCATGGGAGGTAAGCAAGGCTATAAAAGTCAGACACCTAAAGTTTCAATTATTTTTGGAAGGACCGAGTGTCTCAACCCTGTCTTTGAAATGCTTTTGCAGTCTGCCTTTTGAAACTGGTGGTGGTGGTGAGCTCAGCCCCAGCAAAGTGTTGCTGTGGGTGGAGGCCTTCCTACAATAATGCTTACTAGGTAAGTATGATTGCACTGATTCATGCCATGAATAGCTGCCGAACACTCTGCAAACACTGGTGAGTTACATCACCAGAAGTCCCAAGGTTTGGGGTCATATTTTTATGCAATCAGTGACCCCTATTGATCACTGGATTGCAAAGATGAAGGTGCTGGACTCAGCTGGAAGTCCAAGGAGGTGGGTCGGACACACAGCACAGATGCTCTCAAATACATCCCAGGCAGTTGTCTCCAGAGGGATCATTCTGCCTCTGAGCTGACATGCAGAAATGCAACACAAGACTGTAACTTACCAATAACTGCTGGACATTATTGATGGCTGTAGTTAAGCCTAAATTTCCTATTTGCTATTTTGTTGACGTTTGAATTTTCCCCTCAGATGTGTGTATAACACTGATGTGAAATTCCAGCAAAAATCTCTCTTTCTGCTCTCAGTTTTGTTTTATTTTTCCACTCTGTGCATTTGTCACCCAAGCCCAAGCTGTTGCTAGGAGACAAAATGTGTTTCGGTAGCATCACCCAGCTGCTGGACTGTGTGGCTGTAGTACCCATATTCAGTTAGAAAGCTTAAGTGAAATATTATTTTCTTGTGCCTGCCGTGATTAGCAGGAGTCATCCATCTGCCTGTTAGAAGTGAGTGTAAACACATACACATATGCACGCTGTACAGGTCTTCACGGTTCACGCTCAGGTATGGAAACAGTGACTCCCCTTGCCATTAGGGTCATTTCTGTTGATAGAAGAGGGTGAAAATAACTCCAGAGCATGACAAATTAGGGTTTTTATTTTGCATCCTCTTTCCCTTGGTTTATTGTTTTTTCCTAAGAAAACCAAGGGAAAGAGGATGCAAAATGGGGGTGCCACCAGCCTTCCTCATCCCCATGCAATAAGGCCCACTGGGTGCTGGGAGGTCAGTTCAGGTTGCAGGAAAAAGTGGGGTGCATCACCCTCCTCTGCCATCAGCAAAGATTTGGGAGCTACCCAGAGGAAAGGCCTGGGCACTACTGCACAAAAAATTTAGTTTCCAGGAGCAGGTTTATGCACGAGGAGCAAACCTCCAGGACCCTCCAATGGAAAGCAATAATTTGCTGACTGTAAGTCAGCCACAGCTACTAGACTGAGAAGATGGAAAAACTGTTCGGCATATACCAGAGAGTCTTGGGAAATAAAGCCATCCTGGACCAAATCCCCCTGGCATGGTGAAAATCCCATGTAAAGGGAGCTTTGAGAAGAGTCTGGATTTCCACTGCGGTGATACGGTTTTCCCTCCGAGCGCCTGCCCGCGTGATTAGGTGATAAATTCTGCCTTGCGATCACTCATCAGGCCAAGTAAGACCAACAGGGGCAATTAAATGCTGGAGGAAAAGATAAGGATCACTAATCAACTTGCAAATCATCTAATCAAACCGTGCTGTTCACATCTCACTGTTCCAGTGGATTTATAACTATAATTATCCTATTTTAATTTTTTTCCCAATCAATTTTACATGAGTATTTATTTTCGTGCGCTAAACATATTGTCCTCCATAGACTTGAGGAGTTTTTTATAGTCATGCTTCTTAAACAGCCACCTTGCATGGCAACTCTTAACCTTGACGCATATACAGAGACAAAAAACATTTCTAGGGTATTGCTCTTGGCTGAAGTGCAGCATTTTATGGTGTATATATATGTTTTGCTTATACATATTTTACTTTTCATTAGGGATTTCATAAAAAATCTGAATATTAGTAATGATTTAGCTGTACTATAAAAGATTACAGATTAAAATATATACTATAAAAGACTGCATAAATTTTTTAGAATGGTTTGATTCTCAGACAACTAAAATCCTCACATCTTCAGTGGTTTACTTAGACCCGGTGCAGGCCTTGCCTTTTCACATCAGCTACACCTAATATATTACATATTGCAAGAACAGTGTTAATGAGGAGACCATTAGCATATACTTAGGTTACCTAATATTTTACATTGTAAAGGTTTTTAAAGGAACTTTTGGAAGACGTCTTTCTTTTCCATATGGGACACCTCCAACAGGAGTCCAGCAGTTAATGTGAGGCCTCTCTTAGACTTCTGAAAAATCTCTTTCGACCTGGCGACGTTGAAAAAAGCCAAAGATCCTTTCCTTTTTTGTGTTCCCTAGGTCAGAGCCCCTCTACGCCTCAGGAGATGTCGTTTCAGGTGGATCCTGCCAGGTGGGACAGAAAAAAATGGAGCCCCTTCCTTGTCACTTCCACTGCCCAAATGTGAGAGCATACTGGAAAGGCGCTGCAGCAAAAGCCAGGCAGCTGTAGGTTCGGGCATATATGTATCTGCTAACTGGCTTTAATAGCATCATGCTTTAATGAGTTTTGATGGGATCTTGCAGATTATACGAGCTGTTGAATCCTGGCATAAGCTTTGTTAGGTAAGCACTGAAATTCTTAGCAAGAAATTCGGAAGCTTCACAGTGAAAAAAGGGGACGGAAGCCACTGAGTTCATGAATTATCCACGTACGAAAATGTAGTCCTGTCCATAGTACTGAGCCAACACGCTAAGGACAAAAATAAAATGAAACAATTATTTCTATATGTAAAACTTGTCCAAAATAATATTAATGACAGAACAGTTATCAGGATTGCACAGTGTGTAAAGCCAGGGAAAATTTTAGTCGTTCTAAGCACAAAGCTTTGGAGCAAAGAAAGGGATCTATTTTCCACAGCTATAAATGAGTCTTCACCTTTATGCTGCACTATTCAACCTGCTATGACAAATCCCACCATGAAAACCCTTTTATTGACCTAAGAATTTCAATCCCCAGCCATGGCTTTCTCCATTGCAATAAGAAGCAAAGCAGGGCTCATCACAGCAAACATATGACACTCAGGAAATTAGAGAGCTTTAGTAAAAAGAAAATAAATCCCACCTTTTAAATCAAGAAGCTTTTGTGACCATTTATGTTTTCCATATGTGGTGATACTGTATGCTGAGCCAAGAACATCTTTACATCCCCAGTCTTAAAGCTTAGAGGTAGCTGTAACATATCATGCACAGCTCCATGTTGCTACTGGAATAAAAGACTTCACTAAGCTGCCAAAAATAAAAATAAAACGAGCCCCCTTTCTAAAATGTATTCCTATATTTCAAATGGTAGCGAGAGATGACAAATAGCTGGCAAAGGCAGCAATTCATTGGATCAATAGATAAACTACCCAAATTCCAGAAGAAGCCTTGAGAATGGCATTATTGAAAACTAAAGCACAGCCACCGAGGCAGCTCCTGCAGTCAATCATACCACACATTTAAGGCAATTCTGCTCCTCCTGGGTTCAGGGAAAGCTGACCAGAAAGAAAAAAATCCCTGGAAGACATACAAAAGAGCAGCCTCTGCAAGCCTGGATTTAGGGCCTGATTGGGGGTGTCCTGGATTTGGCTGGGATAGAGTTAATTTTCTTCTTAGCAGCTGGTACAGTGCTGGGTTTTGGATTTAGTGTGAGAATAATGTTGATAACACGCTGATGTTTTAGTTGTTGCTAAGTAGCGCTTATCCCAAGTTAAGGAGTTTTTGCAGTTTCCCATGCTCTGCCAGCAAGCAGGTGTGCAAGAAGCTGGGAGGGAGCAGAGCCGGGGCAGCTGACCTGAACTAGCCAAAGGGGTATTCCATACCATGGAACATCATGCTCAGTATATAAACAGGGGGGAGTTGGCCAGGAGGGGCGGATCGCTGCTCAGGCATCGGTCAGCGGGTGGTGAGCAACGGCATTGTGCATCACTTGTCTTTTCTTGGCTTTTATTTCTCTTTTTTTTTTGTTATATTCCTTTTCATTACAATTATTATTATTATATTATTATTAGTTAGTATTATATTTTATTTTACTTTAGTCATTAAACTGCTCTTATCTCAACCCGTGAGTTTTACTTTTTTCCCCGATCCTCCTCCCCACCCCACTGGGAAGGGGCAGGGGGAGCGGCTGCGTGGTGCTGAGTTGCTGGCTGGGGTCAAACCACAACAGGGGGTTAATCCAGATTGGTGCTACTGGACCAGAGCTTTCTGTCTGGGCTCCTCCGTTGCAGTTTTACAAGCAGTAAATTCAGAAATACGAAATAAATGTGGAGGCTGTGTAGCCCATAGCTCCCTGTGTGACTCATGGCTGGTGCAGTTCCCTGCTCTGTGAGATTTATCGCATCTGGACCCAGCCGTCAGCAGAGGCTGAACATCCACGGGAGACGGGCGCAAGCCTGGAGAAGAGCCATGTTCAGGACTGCGCCAGGCAAACCTCCCCCAGGGACCCCCCAGGGCTGGCTGTCGGGATGCTGGGCACGCTTGTCCGGGTGCCCACTGGCAGCTAAATCACACTGAGCTCCCAGATTGATAACAGGATTATCAAATCTGCTCAAACAGTAACAGTTTGTAATTCTGGCCAGATGTGAGAAAAATACCCTTTCTTTCTCTCTCTGAGCCCTGCTTGGAAAGAAGTCCTCCAAATCTACCCAGTTTGGCAAAGGTTTTTTCCCTACAAGAATGACCGTGGCCCCTCCTTGATAATTGCCTCAAGAAAACTATGTGTAAACTGGAAACCGTCAAAAATCCTAACACTTCCAAACTTGCAAAGCAAATCAATAAAACTGGAAGTGGAAATCCCAGACTGATAAAACCTCTGGGAATCCAAATATATTAAAGAAGTGGCTGCTTATAGCTCAGCATTGAAGTAGCGGACACAAGCCCACAGTATTTAAAATGTGTGATGAATTATCTACTGTCAGTCTCTGTAGTACAATCCAGATAAATCAATGATACGTTTAACAGGACACTGGTGTGAAAGCAATATTGGGATTCAAATAAAGAAAAAAATCAAGATGACAGTAGAGGATTACATTTCCATTCATACTTCATTCATCAGTGATTGGGATAGCTACCTGCACTCCAGTAGGCCCCTGAGCTGTTTATATACCAGAAAGCTGAAATAAGTGAATGCTTAGAAAGACATAATTTGAAACCCTTATTCCTACAGAAAGGTCTTTGTTAAGGACAAGCCATAAGATTTTCCAGAACTGGGATGTAAAGCTGTACATACACCTCAAGAGAATTTTAAAATGTTTTGTCAAGTGCGGGTAACAAATTATCTAAGGACAACGAGCTAAATGGTGTTTTGAAGATGGTGGCATTGCATCAGTTAGGAATTCAGCCCAATTTTATTATTTGGACACATGACAAATGATTTATTACTGTAGCCATTTGCTTAGGGGCTCAATTAATAAATATTTATGCAGCTGTTTCTGCTATATATGGTTTATCAGCAGAAGTTCAGTGGGTATGAATGATGTCATTTAAAACCAAGATATATTTAATGGTCTATTTAAGGATAAATTAACCTGTATAATGCAATGTATGATATTAATGTGATTCCAAAATTTCTTACTGGGAGGCATCCACATACATACATTTATTGGAAGTGCAAGATTTTGTTTATTAGATGGTTTAACTGCCTCAGGTTAAAAAGCAGAATTATTATGCAAAAGCTTTGACGAATGCATTAGTACTTTGTGATCTCTTAGGTGTACAATTTGAAATGGAAAAAGTGTATTTCTAAAAACAATATGCCATAAGCATCTTTATTTGTATTGCTTGGAAGTAGCATGGTGTCATTTTATATGGAGAAGTGTGTTAGGAGACCTCAACCTGCGTCTCTCTTGCAGGTGCAGCTCCCATCTCCAGAAGAGGTTCTCTTTTAAGAATAACCCCCAAAAGGCAGTGTCCTGGGCTCTCTCTGAGGAGGTGACTCTCTAGCAGAAAGAAAGACATGGCCTTTTCCATTCCAGTAAGCTAAGACGCTGGAAAGGACTTTAGCAAGAGCTGGAAAGGAACTGTATCCTGTTCCAAGCAGTCTGGTTTGTTTGCCATCCTTACCACCTCAATCAACCAAAGGAAGCTGTGAAGAACTGAAGCTCTCCTCCTGATGCAAACCTTACACAGCTTCTCTAAATGCTACTTCTGCCCACCATCCGATATTCCCCAGCTGAGATGCTGGAATCTTGCCTTAACGAGACAGCACGATTTTCTACCTAATTCACTGTCTCACCATAACACAAAGGTGCCTGTCTACAGACTGGATCCACACGAGATGACACAGGTCCATGAGCAGCAGTAACTGTAGGAGCTGTTGTATGCACATGGCTTAGCCACTCCCGTCAATATTTTAGCAGGATGTGTGTTTCTACATAGTGCTAAAATGCTGAAGTCATAGGTTCCACCACCGCTATTAGTCCTGGGGCTGCACCTTTTTTCCAGCATGGAGAGAATGATTTATGCATCTTATTTTGCTTGTAGCAGTGAAACTAGAAGTAGGTGCACACATATAGACACTTCTTTACTGCTTCCCATTCTCTGAATTAGTTATTCTTCTTTTTTCTTTTTTTTTTTTAAGGCAAGCCCTCTGATCTCTATTAAGCTTTTGCTTCGAGAATGTCATCACCAAACTTCCCGTAGCTGTTGTTTATAAAGGACCCAGAAAACACCAGTTGTATTGACGGCTCTGCAGCAGCTGATGGCCAACAGCCAGCCTTGCAGCTCCGCTCCAGGGCTGGGCACAGCTGCACGACTTGTGCAAACCATTTGAAAGCCTGAAAACTCCTTCGCACTGTTTGTATTTGTTTCCCCATATTTACTTGTTTCTAATTTGGCAATCAAGCATATAAATGTGTAGAACTATAAACTGTATTGGAAAGCAATCTGTGTTAAACAAGACAACACAATGATACCAGCCTCAGCGCAATACAGCAGCCAAACCAAACTTCTGTCACGGCATAGAAAGCTTCCTGGTTGTTTTTTCTTGAGAGGCGTTGAAAAGTGGTTTAAAAGTGTACAGTGTGTATCCATACTGACACTTTAGAAACTGTAATATGTGAAGAGAAACTACGAGTGTAGGGGATAGGAAGGGAGGAATGGGGTTTCCTCCGGGCAGGTTTGACAGCAGTCACTGCAGCAAGGCAGACAGGGAGCTACTGCAGCAATACTCTGTGCTGTAGCAAACCTCCACAAAACCCCGGTCTCCTCTAGCTGGCATTAAGGGTGCTTAGAAAAGGAAAGGGGAACAGATATGAAAATATATTGCACTTTCTCAGACAGGGAACTGAGAAATATATTATTTTTTAAACTATCAGACGCCCTTCAGTATAAGCATGAAGGCATGCAATTATGGAAATATGGGTATATTGTTTAAGCAGCTCCTATCACTTTGGGAGGAAGGCATGTTTATCACACTGCCTTCTTTAGGCATCTAACCCAAATATGATCCAAATGATCGAAATTAGGAGCTTGACTTTATCATAGACATTCCTGATAAGCTGAAATGAGAGGACTGAGGTGCACTTTCTGAGCGAGGGTGCTATTGGCAACACCAAGAGCCTACACCGCAGAAACCCAAGTACAAGTGAATTTGGATGGAGCCATATCAGTGAGATCCTAAAAACACACCTGACACCTGAATGCAGCCGGCCAGATGGTTTCCTGCCTCAGCAGCCTCCTGCCATCCACGCCAGAGCACGCCACCAGGTCTTCCCCAGTACTAGGACGCTGGTGGCTGTCTGCTTCTTAGCCACGGATGGCTTTTCCATGCAGCAATATTGGGGAAAAGAAGGCAAGAGATCAGAGTAAATACAAAACTTTGCAAAGGGTTGTCAGATGTTCCCAAAGGGTCCTATAGTGAAAATCCTGAGACTTAAGAAATTGTCTCCTTCAGGTGCTTCACTTTGTGTCTTTGGGGTTAAAAGGCTACTGATAAGAGCGACTAGGAGACAACCAGAGTGAACACCCTTCTCTGAGGAGGGCAGGGAAGGTGAACAGGAAAGAGGACCCAGTTTGGCATATGCATGCCACAAACGACAGGTTCCTGCCCGATCACTGACCACAGCGAATGCATCTCTAATGAACCTCACGCTCTCCTGATGATAAGCATCCCAGACAGCAAGAAAGTGACAGACCCTGGGGTTCAGTGATCATCACTTATGTGATTTATGAATAGACAGTTGCAAAAAGAAGTAGCAAACTTGAATTTTTCTGTATCTTTCTGCCTCAGACAAAGACTTAGGAAAATGTTCTGTATTTTCTGGTTCTAGTGGGAATGTTCTTCACGATACTTTTCTGAGTTAGGCCCGGAGAATATTTAAGCTGTGTGTTAATCCATCCTCAAGCCCTGCTTCTTAATAAAAGACATTCCCAGAAAGTGATGGTTGAGTGGAGAGCTGTGAGAATTGCAGCTACATATTAAATATACATATATATATATAAATAGTTAATTTTGCTTCTCCTCAGTCTCCTCACGTATCACTTTAGCTTCCTTAATGATGAAGTCTTTGGAACAAGGAGTGCACAACAGCATTTTCTGGAAAGCGCCTGGCAAACCCAGGGAGCAGCAACGTCACAGCTTTGCCAGCCCGGCACACCCCAGCAGCATCTCCCCAGACGTTGGTGTGTGTTCTGCAGCAGCTGATCAGCATCTGCGTGGGACACCCAGACCGCTGACATCAGGGGAAGCTGTAAAAACCTGGATCATATTTTCCATCTTTTTTTATAGCCAGAATGTGTATATGTTTTAGCCATTCTCTTGATGGTTACACCCCATCCAAAGAGTGATGGAGACGCAAGGATGGAGCATTCAGACCTGACTGGAGGTCTCTGATCTGTCTGCCAGGTTGGAAACTCTCTGCTACCCCGCAGAGTGCACTTTTTCCTTCACAAGGATAATTCTGGGCTAGACTGTTTTGCTTTCCTGTGCGCTGCTACAGAGCTACTCAGCCATGTATGTTTTCCTGCGTGGGTGGAGATAATCTCTGTGCCTTTGCCAGCACCTTCGTAACTCTTTTGAAGCTAAGGGTCACATACAAGTACTTTCTGTTGGTGTCAGCCTGTTCTTCAAAGTTATTTCAGGTTTCCTTTGTGAATGGATTATTTTAACATACTTTATTATATAATCTTGTTGAAAGAACTTTCCTGCAAGTTTAGAAATCACAAAGTTAACTAATAAACCATGTGTTGTTTTTTCTCATGGGTTTGTGAATGAATAAGGATGGAAAGTGGACAAATTTTCACTTCAGATGTTAATTCTGCACCAATTTCATGTATTTGCCTTGTATGTGCAGGCCTTTTGTTTGCCAGGCAAAAGAATGCACTGGGGTGCAGTAGAGAGGCAAATACAGACAATTTCTCGCTACCTTGCCAAACCTTGAGATATCTCAAGGACCGTCACCCTGCAAGTTCAAAGCTCATGCGCCAAGCCCTAAATATCAGGCAACTAGCCCCAATTTCTTTGGAGGAGAATTTGTGGATTTTGATCTGTCTCTTGATATTTCTGAGACTTTCTTGTCCTTGGGTGTAGACAGGGGAGAACTGTGGTATCCCCCCCCATTTCTGGAATGTAGTCCCTGACGCAGAAGTTCTCATCGTACATCTGTTTCCCCTTTCCATTCCCAGCCCGTATACCAGCCCTCCTCCGCACACCCATCCAGCCCCAGGTGCACTCCTCTGCCTACTCAGGGAGTCCATGAAACTTCAGAGGGGAAAACACCGCGGGCTCCTTTATTCCACCTTCCCAGGTCTGGTGTTGCACAGAAAGACAAGAAGGAAGACAGATGAAGGCAACCCGGAACGGATGGGCTCTTGCTACTGAATTCCCGTACCTGAGAGGTTAACCAAGTTACGGCTCAGTAAGGACTGAGAGTAAGCATGGCCTCCAGTATTGAGGCCAGCAGTATGACAAGGGATGTGCCATTGCCTAATACTGCTTGTTTTCACAGGAAAGTGGAAAATACTGAAATGTATATGAGCTACAGAAAAACATTTTGACAACTCGAAGTGTATGCAATTTTCAACTTTTTAGCCTAGCAATTATTTCACTGTGGATTTAAAAAAATATTTCACACAAAAGTTTATCTTAAGTTTTTCCTCAACATTTCCATTTTTCAGCATCAGAAAAAGGGGAAAAACATTCCCCTGCCACCATCCACCAATTTATTTTTTCAAACCTTCACATATCTACTTCTACCTTCTCTCTCCTTTCCCCACTTCCCTGCCTCTTCAGACAGAAACACTCATCAGATGGGGTTTCCCTTCCAGACTGAACTTTGTAGGGCTTCTCCCATTTAGGAGACCAGGTCCAGTCCCAGCAAAATGCTACGAGTTACAGGGAAAAAAACAACCAACCAACCAACAAATGTTGGCAAGACCGCAAAATACAGAGCGTGTCTGTAGGAGGAATATATTCTCAGGCTGGGGAAATACTGAATTTTCACAACATTGAGGCAGATAATCTGGAGGAGGATGGAATTTTTTCCCTAGCACTCCCTAGTACAAATAAACACCGCTGAGAAAACAAACTTGTTTAGGTGAGAGAGGGTTGAATTAAACAGCGGTATCCATTTGTGGTCACCTAAAGCTGCTTCTATGCAGATCGCTTATCTTTGTTTACTGCTCTAAATTGCCTAAATGGTGTGAGCAATTCTGGGGATGGGTGTATGCTGTTTATGCCTTTGTTTGGGTTTGCTTGCCCTTGTTGTATGGACAGGGATAAGATGAAAATAAGATGCCTGGTCTGACTTTCAGATCTCCTTTTTCTTCCTTTCTGACGATTGTGAAGGATACTTAGAGTACATTAGAATTTTTAAATCAGTAAATTATCCCTTCCCTATCTTGGGCATACTCTTGAATTACCACGTAGTGTCTTATGTGCGTGGCTAAACAGAAGAAATGGAACAAAGATTGTGAAAGCACCAGTAATTTGGGCACGTGGCCTTTTTACCACACATTATATTCATGTGAGAAAGCAAGCGTCTATTTGGCTACCATCGAAAAAAATCCCTGAGTAAAATCAAGCCCCAAATCCCTACTCTGTGAGGCCACATGATTTCACACACTACCTTCAGAGTGTGATCAGACCACTAAGTGAAGGTGACTTTATTACACAGGTATGTGCTGGATTTTCCTCGGGGCGAGGGTGGGATTCCCAGAGCGCTCCATGCGTCGGGGATTTGCATCCCACCTTCCCAGTTTCAAAGTCACTTCCGAGGAGAGCTCATTTGAAGAGGTGCTCTAGGTAGGCAGCACGGATAGGGAAAGAGAGTTACTATTTTTTTAAACCTCTATAGCCAATGCGAAACGTTTTCTGTGTGCAGACTGACCCAAGAAGTGGCGGCTGTAAGAAGATCAATTACTTATAAGTTCTTCACATGCCAGCAATAGAAAAGAAGGTATAAATAAATAAATAACAAAGACACGGCAGGGAAAGAAATCTCTGATGCAATAGTAAGCTATCGCTCCAGAATTACGTGCTGCAGGATTATGCGCTGATCTGACTAAGAGAACTCGTGGTGTGCAGATCTACAGATCCATCTGCAAGTGGTGACAGCGATACTTCTGTTTCCCAAGGGTGAGCTAAGGCTAAATACATTCTTCTGTGATAATTGCTACAGTATGCACACATACACCTAGCCCAAGTCAGTGTCCAAGAGGGCATGATCAAAAATCCACTGAGATGAGGAAAAAATTTTCCACTGTCTTTAACGGGCTTTGGATGGGATCTTGAAGCTTATACTTTAATGAATTCTGTTTAAAACCAGGAAAACAACTGGTGCAGGAACACAATGAGTACTTTTGATGCCCTTAAAAGGCCACCAGATGGACAATATTCAATCATAATTAAATCACTGTCCTCAAGTAGAGACTACATGGTTTAAAAAGTCTTAAGATGAAACATATCAGTAAGCTGAAAAAAGCATGACTCATCCCTAGCTTTCCTCTTCTCATCCTCATTGCACAAAAGCTCTTAAAAATTGGTTTCAGCATTTTTCTCCTGATTATAATGCTCGATCCCTTTGTCACTGTTAAATGCATCCTCTTAAGCCAAAAATTTGCTAGAACTGTACTGCTAAAACAGGGCTGCAATTCAATTTGCTATACTCAAACAGGTCCTCACAGAGTCTCAGGTGCACCTCAGTCCTGGCCAGAGCCTTTCTGCACTTTTGATGTCCTCATTGTATAACTGATACCTGAAATGAAGACGCGTGCAGTCTTCAGCATTGCAGGAGCAAAGCTTTCCTCTGCGACCTTTCTGTGTATCTACAGAAATAAGTTCTTTTAAGGATATTATGTAGGGTTGAGACAACAAGGAACCGTCATGGCTCTGTCCCCTTGTCATTATGGTCTACTTAGCAACACCACCACCACAAATGCCTCAGTGCACAGGTGAGCTCAAAACAGCACTGAACCTTGCTGAGGCACAATACATTCGCGCTGGTGTGAAGCTATCTAGGTCCCATAGCATGCTGTAACTTACAGGCTTAATCAAGTTTTGAATAGGGATGGTGACCTTTTCTTTCTTCAGAACGAAAGGACAGAAAAATGAAAGGACAGAAAAATAGATGGTGAGAAAAGGAGGGCAAAAGCCATTGGGGAAATTAGACTGTAAGTCAAAGCAAACCTATGCCTCTATTTTACTATATTTTCATTTTTATTATTATAATAACAATCACAACTACTTTTTATAGCCCCTCCTTTAAAAAATAGTTAATGAACTGCAGGGGATCCTAGCAATTTAATTGCAATTTTTTTTAATGTTGTAGTTAGAAAATATATGTTTCTAAACTCTCCTTTTAAACTCCACAATCCTGCCTAAGTATTTACAATAAAAACTATCGTAAAAGCTGTGTATTGTGGGTGGGGAATAGAAACCGAGAAAGAGAATTTTTTCATTATTTTAAGGGTATATTAAATACTATTTTCGGTTTAATTTTCTTTGCAGAACATTCACGTTGCCAGGACCATGTCTAGTTTAGAACGGCATTTATCAAACATCCCTTGTAACCTTGAACACACACGTCAGTTTTGAAGAGTACAGCACCCTGGCTAGGGTGATCCTACTGGTTCTTCTGGATTCTCCTGAATCCTGCTGTGATCTCCTCTTGACTTGGGAAGTGCAGATTTGAGTCCAAAGCTTGGGAACGTTCTGAAAATAGGGGTTTGCATTCTACTCATTTCTGTTTCTTTTAGATTTGGCTTTCCTTCACCTCTATGTATTCTAATGTGGAATCAGCTATCATGGTTCTTTTGGAACAAACCTTGGAAACCTGCTCCCCGTGCTCTACGGATCCATGCACCATGGCCTCTTGGAATCATGATGGAATGAAGCATGATAGGAAAAGGTGCAGGTTTTTTTGAGATTTTCATATTTTTGAAACCAGAATAGAAGTTGTTGGCTCCTTGCCGTTGCCTTGTTGTGTCTTTTTATGAATTTTCTCCTACTACCACATGTCATCTTGTATGTGGTTACATTTAAATTACTGGGGAAAAAATTAAACCAGTCTGAAGCAACCATTAAGGATACCAATAGATATCTCCTGTTTACCAAAACCATGTTTGAACAAAAAGGAAAACTAAACTCTACTAAGCATAAAGGATATGCTAGGCTTGTCTGTTAAGACTTGGCCTAAAAAGAATGACTTCTCAGGTTGCTTTCACATGCTACTTCCTTTGTAGCATGCTTTGGGATATTAATGACTGGCTAACAAGGACTTTGAAAGTGGTATCTT
The DNA here is from genome assembly GCF_018139145.2 of Gymnogyps californianus. Taxonomy (NCBI): domain Eukaryota; kingdom Metazoa; phylum Chordata; class Aves; order Accipitriformes; family Cathartidae; genus Gymnogyps; species Gymnogyps californianus. Next base: position 111,167,861 of record NC_059473.1, read on the forward strand.
TTTTGAAATTTAGTTTAACTTAGAGCTCTGCTAGTGTGTAATTAATTAAAAAAGCTTCTGGAGCTGAAACTTAGCTCACTAGAAGATGGGTAGAAGCATGTAAGACTGCTCAGTGTTCAAGTCCTGCTCTGGACTCGGCTGTGTCACGATTCAATAACCAGACTGATTACCAGCGGATTACCAACCATTTACCTCAGCAATGGCTTCTCTAGCACCTGGAGAATGGCTCCAGCATCACAGTCCCTTCTTTCTGGTGTGAGTTTCTTTAGATATTTAAGGTCTACCACTCAGACTATTTAAAATTTGTGCTTATATAAAATACATTTTTAAGACATCATCTAATGACAGTAAGTGCTAAAGATAAAGTTGCTGCAGCATAAAGGTACTGAAAAAAACCAAACACCCCTTTTTTTGCTAAGACCATGTGCTGGTATCCACATATTGGTACTGACAAGCAGCTCAGAGTTCATCATGAGAAATGATGGGAGAGAAATGGTAAATGAACCATTTTATAGCCCCTATTGCAACCTCAGAACCAAGACTACTCTTTACTTCTATGCAGGAACAATGACTAGTGAATACTTCCAGTTATGGATTATGTCCATCAGTGATCCCACCTTTGCTATTTCTCTGGTTATGGAGCATGGGCCAGTATTTGGGCTCTGGCAATCCTAATTCTCGATGTTAATGAATGACTGCAGGAGAAAATAAACCTGTGACAGAAATCTACACATAATGATTCCAAAACTTATCAGCACTTTTGAGGACTTAATTAATTATATTGTGAAAAATGCCCCATGAACACCCCCCCTCCCCCCCAAGGCTGTGTAGGACAGAATGAGTACATTACTTTGCTTCCCTAATTCTGCTGCTTTCTGCATTTTTCTGACAGTCTTACATTCCTGCCTGCCACTGCCCACAAGTATATTTCTTTGCTGCCCAGTTTTAGTCAGCAGAGGAGCTGTGTGATGCACTGTGCACTCACTGAATATGCGCAGACATGTGCATGTTTACCAGATTAACAATCTCCAGGATCCCGTTGGATCTGAATTCCTAGCAGTGAGTAGCTGTTCCCAGCAGTATTATTTGGAGCCCCTTCGTGAATCCCAGCTCCACAAGGTGGCTCTCGATTCCTTCAAAAATACCACTGCGTTTGTGGATTAAACACATCCGAGAATTGATCTTCAGGGCTCTACGGACGCACAACGCTACAGTGGAACCCAAGATCCCCTTTAGTATGCTGTGTATTTTTCTTTCAGTAAAGCTGGAAACTAGACAAAGTCTGACACTATTAAAGTATTAGAATTTGAAGGAATGTTTCATGTTAGCTGCTCAATAAAATCTGACAAAGGAGAAAATAAAGGCATTATACATGTCTGGAATGTGAAATGAGACATTCAAACACCCACTGCCTGCTCTGTTCCTTTGTGCCTCCTAAGATCGCCTTCTCTCCTAGAAGTGTCCTTCCCCTACTCTGTATCTCTGTAGGATCAGGTTAACATAGTCAACAGGTAGTGACGGATGTAACCTCTGCTAGTATGGACAGAGATAGCAGCTTGGTGCTCCTCAGGAAAGAGATCTGCCTTTGAAGGGTAGGACCCACAATGAGATCTTTACTTGACTCCAGCCAGGTCTTCAGCATCCCCAGGCAGACCTCCCAAATCACTTTGTTGCTGACCACGTTAGCATGGCTTCAGATCACACAAGGAGGTTGAACCCAAAGAGTTTTACCTTCTAGAGCAGCTCATCTGAATGTGAGGTCCTCCCCTGTGGTCTGTGTCTCCAAACACCCCTGGCTGGGTGATCATCACAGATGATTACCAGCTCTCTGTGGCATGGAGAGTCACAGGCGAAACTGGAACCAGACTGTGGCACTGCGATGTACCTGTGTGAGACAGGCTGGGCTGCAGCACACGTGCAAAGCAGAAGCTGATGGTGCGAACCCCAAACTTGGTGCGTAAGACTGATTAAGTCTGCCCTCCCTCCTGGGTGCAGTATTGCTGCTTTTGGTAGTCAAAAATTCAACTTCATGCTGCTCATATCCTAAGAACAGCTTAAGAAAACCTGAGTAAACTTTGGGGAAAAAAGTTATCTGCTTTCTGTTGTTTGGGATGTTTGAGGTCATATTTTCAGGTTGTCCACAGCAGGGCTAGAAATGTATTTAAAAAATAAAATCTGAGAGCTGAAGCTGTGTAGTAAACACTAGCTATCACAAGGCAATGCTGGGTGTGTCTAAGCTGTAACGTTAAATTCATTCTTCTTGTCGCTTCCTTCAAAGCTCTGCCGAGCTCAGCCCCTCCCTGGTTACCCTCCCCTGCCGAGCTTGCTGCAACCCCTACGCTTCGCTGCTGTTCCCACCTTTGTCCCTTCTCCTGCCGGCTCCTTGCACAACTGTCTCTCTGTGCCTTTGCCTCCACCGCACTTCTGCTTGGCACAGCTTTTCCCCTTGACCCTTTCTATAGTGTGGTCTCTTCTAGAGATCAGTTAGAATGAAGCCATCTGCTTCTTGTTTTCCTAATTGCCCTTTTGTTTTCTGTCTGTCTTTCAACATGAGTTCTTCCATGGAGAGATGGTGCAAAAATGAAATTGTGGGTGCTAATAACTACGTATATTTTCTATAAACTTGAATCTGGTAGATCTGCCCTGTGTTCATCTGCACAATCTTTGGAGCAGTTGAGGTTGCTTTTCTGCTCTAACTCTTTGTAGTAGGTGTCTGACAATGGGTAAAGAGAATCTCTGCTACAGAAGTTCGTATCCTGGAGCCAGCACAATTTCATGAGCAATATCCTGAAGGATAGGCCAAGGGACATGTCTTTCAGTCCAATATGTAGTTTTTACGTTTTCACATGTAGAAAGTCTGCAGTCAAGAGCCAGAAATGTGATATCAGCAATGGAACTCAGTTCATTAAAAATTCAAATCAATGGAAACAACAGGACGTATTATTTATCTAAGCCTCGAATCAATCTGACTACTATGCATAATGATCTTAATTAGAAAAGTGAGCTGAAGCAGGAAGACAGTCTGTCTCCTGGCTTTGAAATTATCATACTCCTATCAGTATGCTTGGGTAACTTGTAATTAGGGACAAAGGTTACACATAATTTTATATGCTGACAGACCGGTTTTATACATGTCATTTGAAAAAATATTTAAGAAATAGATGTAAGACTTGCTACCCCTATTATGCTTTGATTTTTTGCTACTAGATTACTAGTCTGCACTAATTACTTGATGGTCTTAAGAAATACCAATAGAAGCTTTGCATTTATGTAGAGCCTGGATACTAATAAGTAACTAGTAATATCAGTATTAGTCTTTGTACAACTTCCCTTCCAAAGTTCGGCAGCTTTTCATACCTCTGTTTCACCCGCATGGAAAATGCAGCTCAGAATAGCAGTGTGGGTTGCCCAAAAGCAGAAAGTAAGTGTTTGCCTGTTCAAAAACTTTACTGGCACGTTACACCAGTATGCCCAGAATTACACCAATATAGTTCCCCGTGCAGTCACCCACACTTTTCTTCTTGTCGTGCTTATCTTCAACTGCTGCCATTGAATATGAAGTGTTCTGGTTTTGACAACTTGGCAGAGTCCTGTGATTATGCTTTAACATTTTTTTTTGACCAGCTGTAATTAGAAAACAGAAGTCCTATCTCCGAGGTCCTGCCTCATCAAAGCAGTCACTTCCACGCTTAATTTAAACAAGTTCTTCAATTTAGTTAAATCCACTGAGCAGGCCCACTGCCTGCTCACAGCGTCGAGTCACACACGAGCACTGCTCTCAGCAGGAGCAATGCCTTATCTTCTGAACTGGAACACAACTCTTGCTGTTTTGTCACAGATACAGCTACTCTGATTTTTTTCAAGGTAGTATTTCATCTTAGAAATTCATTAGAAAAAGATCAAACTCTTTCTGTCACACAAAATGGCCTTGCTTTCCCAGAACAGTATTTCCACAAACAAAAAACATGGAAATTAAAATCACAAGTAGGATCTGTTTCATCAAAGTATTAGCTACATTTCTGTGAGGCTGACAATCACCTTCTTAACATGTCAAGAATTACATGCGTAATTCTCTTTAATGGGTGTTACAAATGTTCATCCCACACTGAAAAAAGATCACAGTTGGTATGAGTAATAGCTTTTTTCTTGAACATGAACAGTTCCCCTCTAGCTCTGTACATATCCTCCAACATCAATGTAACCACAGCTGTCAAGGCAGCCTCACCTCTTTCTATGTATATTTTAGCTTTAATTTTTTCCCATGCTTTCACTTAGTGGACCTTTTTTTTTTTTTTTTTTAAGAAGGGGCCTAAACCTGTTCTCCAATTTTGTGGGCAAATTCATTGCAATAACAGATCTCAGTGTTTAGACATCTTTAAACGTTATTATTAGCGTGCAAGAAATTAGAGACCTACATCAAGATCTGGAGGTTTGGGTGTTGTTTTTTTTAATTGAAAGCGAATTTCAAATCATAGTTTCCCTCGTTCAAGGATCTCTAAGCACTTTACATAGTTAAATGAGTTCTTGCGGCCTCCTTTTGTACAGGCAGCAGCAGTCTCCCTTCCAACAGCTTCTGCACGGCCTCAGTGGTCACCCGCCATGTGCGCCCAGCCAGGGCGACACACGGGTGAGGACGCAGAGGCTCAGCGCAGAGGCATGGCGGTGGGCTGGGGCTGGAGGGGCATGTGTCCCCTCGGGTCCCCGGGACACCGCGGCGGGGATGCGCCCGAAGTCCCCTCTGAAGTGAAGCACCCATGTCCCCTCAGCGGGGAAGCGCCCACACTCCCTCAGCAGGGAAGGGCCGCACGTCCCCTCGGTGCCCTGCTGTCCCCCAGGGGCCCGTGTGGGCCACCACGGCGGGAGCAGCGCCGAGTCACGCAGCCCCCCCATCGCCACCCCCAGCAGCACCGGGGAGCAGAGGTCCCTCAGCGCCTTCCAGCCACCCCGCCGAGGGCTCTCCGGCGCGGGGAGACGGGAGGAGCGGGCGGGAGATGGCGAGCCCCCCGCCGGCGGCAGGCTCGACAACCGAGAGGCCGCCCGCAGCAGCCAGGCCGGGGGTGCCCGGCCCCCGCGGCGGGCCCGGAACGCAAGTGCCAGGGCTGCCGTTTCCAGGCCGGCCCGCAGTGCCGGCGCTCGGCGCGGTTGCCACGGTGTGGGCCCCGGGGCGGCTGCCGGCATGGACGAGGAGGCCACGGTGGGGGCCGGGCGGCTCCGCGGCGCAGGGAACGGTGGGGGCGGCTGGTTTCGCTGGGCCGGAGGGAGCTGGCGGAGCGCGGCGGCTGCGGCCGCGTGGGAGGCGCTTCCCCGCCGGGCGTTCAGCGGCTGCGGGCTGCGGGGTGGGGGGGGTCCGGCGGCGCTCGGCGGCTCCGGCGGGAGAGCGGAGGCGCCGCTGGGCGCTGCCTGCCCCGGCCCGGCCCGGCCCGGCCCGGTCCCGCCCCGCCCGCCGGGCACGGCCGAGGCCCAGGCCCGGGGGCGGCGGGCGAGGCCCTGCCCGGACCCCTCGGCGTGGCGGCCGCGGGGTCGGTGCGCGGCAGCCGGCGGTGGCGGTGCTTTGTCCCGGCCGGGGGCCGGTGAGGGGCCGCGGGTCTGCCGCCCGCCGTCCCCCGCGCCCGTCCCCAGCACGCTCGTGTGGGGTGCTTCTGAAAAACGCTTTTAAAAAATCTGTTCTTTTCCCTCTTTTCTCCTTCCTTCTCCTCCGGTTTCTCCGGGAAGTCTGCCTTTCTCCCGGCACGTTTCTTCACCGACTTGTGCAGGCTTTCTTCCGCTGCATATGTTTCTTCACAGTTCTAGAAATTTATTTTTTCTTTCGTCTCCCGCTCTCTACTTTTTGTCTCTGCTTCCATTTCTGATGGGTGTTTTTTTCCAAGCCACGTCGTGTGCACGCTAGGTGTGGTTTATTATTCCTCTTGTTCTAATGTTCACATACACAAGAGCTGATGCTTGCCAGCTAAAAGTATTTGTTCACAGTTATCTATGACTGATAGCAAATGCTATGATTACTTGTTATCAACCAGAGCTAACATAAAGGGCATAAATGTTCTCCTCTATGAATAATCTCAAAAGCTGTGCAGTAGCTAAGTAATAGTGCCATTTGTTTTACTTGAAGACATGTGAAACTCCGTTGTTTTTTTTTCCTTTTAGAGAGATTTTAATGAACGCTGTGCCCAATGTTCAGAAGTAAACTGGGGTATCACTGATGGAGGCAGATTTTATTGCCGATCTTGCCACAATGTTACTGAGGTAAAAAGCTAAGCTACTGGCCTTGGAAAAGGTTTATTTTGATTGCTTCTTGGTTTTATATTAAGAAAATGTTAGATTTTTCTCCTTGGCATTAGGAGTTGAAGGCAGTATTGTGATTCTTCCTTTTTCATGCTTTACTTGACACTGTTTAAAACTAGTGTTCCTTGAAATCACAGAATTTAAAAGAGCCATCTTAAGATGCTGTGTTGCTGTAGCGCCGGCATGCTGTCTAGATGCCTTAGAAGTATTGCCTGGGTATTGCTGCACTTTAGTACGGTACCAGTGTAGGCAAACCCTGATGCACGTCACCTGTATGTCCAGGATAGTAATTCTCTATTTTTGCAATTTCTGAATGAAAAGTTCAGAGTGTTCTCTCTCCCTTTAGTTTAGGAAATTTGAACAAGTTCCTCCATTATGTTTTATGATGGGGCAATCTCTGCAAGTTAGGCCTGGCTTTTTGTCTTGCTAAGATATATTCCTGTTTTGCAGAGAACTAGAGAAGTTGTAAACACTGATTTTATTTCTAATGCAAGAATCCAGACAATCTCCAAAGGTTTAAGAAAGCAGGAAAAAACTGGTATGTATGAGTTTCTCTCTGTATTTTGCATAAGAGTGGCTGTTCAGCCAGGGTTCACCTAGCCCATTATGTCTTTGATGGTGACCAAAAGTAGATAGCTAGGAAAGACTGTAAGAACGGGAACAAAATACACCCCCCAGATGCTGTCACAACCTTCAGCGGTCACTTTTGGTGACTTCCTGAGCCACAGGTTACATCTGTGAGCCTGGTGGTGGGTTTTTTTTGGATTGAACAGAACTATGTGTTACTTATTGCCACTTTGATTTGTGGAAGCCAGTACTCACTGAAGATACTGGTGGCATGCATTCGGATGTGATGATCCCTTTGTTCCTTCCTTGTGATGGCTATCACAAAACCAGAAAAGTTGTCTGTCTTCGTAAGTGAGATGTGACGGTGGTCCAGCTCTTAGAATGCCAGTCTGGCTTGTGTTACAGGTACTTGGCCCTGTAACCTACACACAAACCTACATGGAACAGATTTCATACAGTTACAGTAGCTAAACCAATATTACATCTTTCATCCAGAGTCACTTCTATACTTTTAATTTCATGATTCAGAAGAATAGTAGTCATTACGTATGATGATATATGCCATAAGGTTGTTATGGTAAGGCTGCTGCTGGAGCTATGTATGTATACTGTGATGGCTGGATAGATGTTTTACTGTTGTGGCCATCTTCAAAAGGCAAAAATGCATTACAATGCCAAATGAAGCATAGGGTTATCTTTGTCTCTGATACGCTGACCTATCTCAGCTCCACTGCGGTGGCAGTGGATTACTACATTCCTTTGAAAAGAACAATTGTGTGGAAATGAAGGGAGGTGTGAAAAGGGGAACAACCTTAACACTTCCACTTGTCTTTATCCTGTATTGCTCCTAAAGTCTGAGCTGTGTACCACTTCATGCTTTCTGTTTCTCCTGTTAGGAAGGTCATTAGCCATCCCGCAGGCTTCTTAAGAAAGAAATCCTTAGCTTCACACAGTCCCTTCTGTGAGTGCAGTTACATTATACTATGGCAGCTTATTTTCGTGCATTTATAGGAGTAAGCTGTATCTGTGGTTAACAGTTAAAGCCAACATCATTGAAGCGGGGCAGAAGCTTTGGGCAGATAACTTCTAAGATGGTGAGATGCAAGGTGTGATTGGAAGGAAAAATAATGAAGAACAGGTGTGGAGGGAATGAAAAGGAAGTTGAGAAATGCAGAGAAAATTTCTAAAACCAAAAGCCTGTAGAAAAGGAGTTGTAAATGTAGAGAGGTGAGGGTGAATAGTAAATGTAATGCAGTTTGAGGGAATAGTGAATAGATTGGAGCAGGCCTGTTCCTTATGAAATTCATGTTGTGCTGAGATTTGCTAGAAGCTCAGAATATATGAGAAAGTTTCTTTCATTTAAATGTGTATGATTCTGTGGGAGAGAATGGTGAAGAACGTGGTGATATTGGTTGTTTTTTGCCTGACTCACCACCGTAATGTGTTCCAGTTGCCTGTGCCAGGGATGGGAAAGAAATGATCATATTTCATTTTTTAATGACAGGTTCTCAGTTATTTTAAAACTGGTCACTTAACAACTCTCCACTCGATTACAAATGCCACACTAGAAGTTATAGTGAAATCTATTATTCTTGGGAAATGTGTGGAGAGCAGTGCTTGTTTAGTAGCTTTTCTTCTTGATTGAGAGTGTGAATAAATATAAGTTAATGGAGTATTCAGTGTAGCTGGTCTGTGCTCTAGGATCTGAAATTATTAAATAGAGAGGCATGTCTCTGTCCTGATACCAAGAGAACAGAATATTAAGTGGAAATAAGTGTGCATAAAGTTAAAAAATCCCCAAAACAGTACAAACAAAAACCCCATACTTTTTCTTTTTTACTTAGATGGAGGCTGTGAATGGTATGTTTGTGAAGGCTTTCAGCTTGTACTCAAGAAACAAGCTGAAGCTTTAGAAGCATTGGGAGTATGTTCACAAATGAAGGTATGTAGATGTCAGTGTGAGCTGTACATGCTCTGTGTGTGTGTTACAGGAGGTGTTATTTTAAAAGATTGTAATTTTTAAAGTGAATCGAACAACTCCCTGTTTAAAAACATTGAGCAACATTGAGCATATGAAAACAAACTTAGCTTCTCCGGTAATTTTAAAACATAGTTTATAAATCACAGTTAATAAAATTAGAGCTGGAACATTGTTCAGATTCCTGAGTTAGAAATTACGCTCTGTTCTCTCAGCAATTAATGATCTTGTAAACTTTGTACTAATCACTATCCATTTGTATTTATCAGGATGAAATTCTGTACAATTTTTGGAGGTGTTACCTTCAGAAGAGCAAACAGGCGTATTGCAACAGACCAGCTGAGGAAACTGTCAAAGCGTTATCAGTAAGTGAAAAGCTCAAATCCCATGATGAGATGTTGGGTGTCTTTTAAAAAGCAACAACAGAAACCTTTGTTCAAGCTACGTATCTAGTTTGTGTTAATGTCACTGCAGTATGAAGGATGTCTTCTAAACAGGGTTCCACATGTCCATTTTGTTGTTCGGGTTTTTTTCCTATTTCAAGAGACAAATACTTCTCCGAAAATGGAAAACTGCTTGTTTAAAAATATTGCTTTGTCTGGCATAGATAGTCAGTAGATAGAGCAGAAATTACAATACAAAATGCATCATCAGCTACCATCCTTTTGTGCCTGCTCTCTTGAAGTTACTTATTTCATCAAGCTTTGATTCTGTGTATTGCCAACTTTCTGGTCTGCCAACTAATGGTAGCAGATTGAAATGTAATCACTAGAAGTGTTTTTATCTTGAGAAATCCTTTAAAAATACTTTTTTGCAGGGTTTCTTTACGCACTGGTGATTCATAGGGAAAGTAGAAATGTGAACAATTTGGGTTTAAACTTCATTTACTATTGATCTTGCATCTATCATGCTTTATTTGATTTCTTCAGATTGAAACAGTAACTAACAGTAGATAATACCATGACTTATTTACAAAAAACAGGTCTGCGATAGCAGTACTGATGTGGACAGTGAACCGGAGAAATCTAGCCTTCTGCACTTGTTGTCCCTCTCTGAAAGTGAGGGGGATCTACAGACTGATTGCAGCTTTGCCTCATCAACTAGCAAGGTCTCAGGTAGGAGCAATGAACTGAACTACCTGGAAACCATTTTTGTATAGTTTTTTAATATAAATAAATATATATAAAGTGTATTCATGTACAATGAATTGGAGGAGCTGGTTGGAAAGTTTAAGGTTTTCAGTCCTGTTCGCCACTAGAGTACTTTATATTCTACCAGAAATAGAAGACTTTCCCCCCCAACCCCCACCCAAGGAGATGAAAGTTGAACAGGACCTGGAAAGACAATGGGAAATGCAAGAGGAAGTTCTGTTTTATAATGAGTTTGCTCCATGCCTCCTGTTTGGAGTGGGAAAAAATTGCTATTATATATGCAAAGCTAGATGTTCACAAACACAGCAGCTTTAAAGAATAAGCACTTGTTTAGCTGATAGCAGAGCTGTCAGTCGTGACTTTGATGTTAAAAATCATGAGCGAGTTCTTTTGAGGGGGGGAGAGGTTTGGGTTTTTTTTTTCTATCCCATAGATATAGTTAGCTTTCTAATTTTTTCCCTTACAGTATTTTTGGTACTTCTTTATCTTTTGTCTCTGCATTCTTTTTACTGCTTTTCCTATAACCCCTTCTATCAAAAATCTTTTAGCATTCCATCAGTTTCTCCTTTCTGTTCACAATATCAACTTGAAAATATTTACAGAATGCTAAACATTTTAATTAAAATGTTATAGAAAATTGGAGTGTTTGGTGCTACTGGGCAAGTGCAATGCCAGGCAATGCTGCAAAGTCTGATATTAGAAATACATTTCAAGGCACATTTGAGAACTTTTGCTTGCATTTTAAACTTCTCATGGTTTTTCTTTTTTGCTTTATTCTTTGCTTGCCTTTTCCTTCTTTGTCTGTTTCAGTGTTTCTTTTTCCCGTTATGTACTACCCTCTTTATGTCCCATTTCTGTTCTTCTATGATATTGCCTGTCTGCCCTCAGAGGAATGCAATCTTGTTCTTTCATGTTTTTCTCTTTATTTCGTAAAGTCCAGAAATGGTAACAGAATGAGAAACTTGATCTGCAGCAATTTAAAAAATTAAGAAATTTTTAAAAATCCAAACAGAATTAGAGAGAGGGAAAAGGTGCAAAAATGGTGACACAAATTTTTGTGAATATAACGTGAGTACCTATTATCCTTATATATTAAAATGACAAAATTTTCAGGTAAAGAGTCACTGTATATTTGTACACGTAGAAGATCTTGGGTGTTACACAAATATATATTACATGAAGAGGAAAGAATTGAGTGAAAAATTTCTAGTGAAAATATTCCATTAAATTTTCTTCCCCTTTTTGATGTCTAGAGGAACTCCTTTCTTCCTTGGTACTTGTGCCTTTTATAATTATGTTTCTTAGAGTTTTAGAACAGCTAGATAGTCTTAAGATAGGCCATAATTTAACGTGTTCTTGGTCTGTTTTTTCAGAGATTGAATTTGGCTTTAAGTAGTCATACCGATTTCAGTAAAAGCACTTGAAATGAATTAAGAGTTCAGTGACACTAAAAGTACATTTTGGTGAAGTCAAACAAACATAGAAATTGCTTTGTATATTCAAATTTAACACAAGTAATACTAAATGCGTTCTAGTCAATTGTAAATTCTTGTGAAGAGTCATACGTTTCCTTTTCTGTGCCATTTTTACTGAGCTGTTACTGCTACAGACTGGAAAACTCAACGCCCTTTTTTTCCTAAGAGGCTTGTCCAACCGGCAAGCATTTTTTTTTGTTATTTTTGTGTAGGTTTAATAGCAAATTCCACTGAGTATAGCGCTGAGATATTGCTAAAGAAGCCTATTAAACTCTTAAATTATTAGATGTGTGTAACTGTGTGTTGTCATGCCTTGCATAAGCTGGAAGAAATAAAAGGAAATTGTGTGCCATCATTAAGGCCACAAATATAATGAGGATTATTTTAAATTGTGTTGAATGTGAAATTAATAATGAAGCTTCAGTTGTGAAGCTGCCTTTAAGCACAAGTATCCATGTAAAAGGTGAAACTGTTGACTAAAAGGATTAACTGATGTTCCTGCTTTTGTTCTCTGACGCACCTATACATGATAGACCTCGTAGGATGCTCTCATCTAGACTTTGTCTTAGTCTGTAGGAGGTGTATGTTTGAGCCGGTTCTTTTAACCTGCTGCTGGATCCATAGTGCTGCTGGCCGCCGTTTTAGGAGCCGGTAGGTGGCAATCACAGACCAGTTCTGGCTCAGGAGCCCGATATCTGCGGGGCCTGTCTTCACACCGCCTGTCAGCGGGCGCTGGACCTCTACCGCTGACCGCTGTCACCTTACAGGCTTGGCTGTCACCTGCCAGCATAACCACGGAGCTGCCAAGCTCTCTGAAGTTTTAAACTGTTTTTTGCAGGCTGTTTGCCATGGCCCTGCAGCTCCCAGCTGGGGAGCTGTGGATCCAGCCCTCGCTGTTCCTGTCTGAACAGGTGAACAGTCTGTGGGGAAACACAGTGAGAAAATCTCTACGGAATCGATGCTGATATTTTGTGCTGGTGTGCTTTAAATGCATTTTTGTTTGTCCTGGGTGGGTCATGATGTAGGGAAGAGAGGCTTTTCTTTTTAGTTCCTCCTTCCCTGAACTCCCAGGTTTCACTGCTGAAAAGGTTCCTGACTCATAAATCACTCTACTAAACTAAATTTCTCATTGCTGCTTCTCTTAGTTTTTAGTGATTCATCTCAGTAAGGAAGTAGGGAGGTTTGGTTGTTTGTTGTCATCGTCGTCCCCCCCCTTCACCATTTGCTGTATTTTGTTCTAAAGGTGTTTCTTCTTCATTGAATTTAGATACGTTTTTTTAAAAGAATACCTACGTTTCTGCAGAGATCTAGAGATCACGGCAGGTGGATACACACCTTAACCTCAGTAAAATTTCTGCAATGTAAATCATTTTCTTGTTAAAGTCCTGACTGTGCTGAAGTTTAAAATGGTGTTTTAATCCCCAACTCTGAGGCATTGACTTAAGTACATCGAATTTTCCCTTGTTTCCCCACTGTTCCCTTATCTCTCAAATGGAAAATAGTATTTCCAGCTCCTAAGTACTGCTAGTTATATGTTGTATAGGAGTTAATGTCCTTCTAGAACTCCAGATTTAAGTGTAGTTCCCAACAAAAGGTCTGTTTTGGTGGGTACCAGAGGGAGTTTTGTCTCTTCATATGATCCAGTGTCTGAGTCAAGTGAAGTAGCAGTTTATGAAACAGGTTACCTGTCATCTCATATCGTGGTAGATGAATAAATTAGAGTTAAGCTGTTTAGTAGAAAAGTACACAAACTACCAAACTACTCAAAGTAATGATTTCAAAATGATACTAGTTGCTGAACAAGGGTCCTTGTATGTTCCTTTATCTTGTTTTCTGTCTACCATGGATCGTGTGTATATCATATCAATTACTCTTTTTTTTTTTTTTTTTTTTTTTTTTCTGTTTTAACATAAACCCAAGAAAGCACCTCTGTGTGCTCCGGATCAGTAGATGGTAGCTTGTATTTAATGAAGAACCAAAAGGAGAAACTGAGGATGACGATGCCAATGACCCTTTCATTTTGTTACATGGCATTACTCTGGTTGAGAGAACCAATGACGTTATCTGATCTCTTAAGGTATGAATAGTCTCTAGTGAAATATTTGTTAGTTTTATAAATAATAATTTTAAAAAAAATTAGATCTGTACTATTGCCCTCTTACTAATTTGCTCGGTAATAGTGGGAAGTTCTCTGTATTTAGTTGTCTTATCTTTTCTTTGACATAACAATTCGTGCAGCAGCTTTTGGAGAACGTTCTCCTCTGTTGATTGCAATGAATCTCAAAGACCTGTAAGGGAGAAGGTTTTGGAGCTAAAGAAGCTTTTTATCCTTCTCCTTCAAAATTTCTTAAGATTCACCGGAGGTGTGCATGGTCACACTTTTGCTGCATTTGCTGCTGTCAGCATGCCAGAATTAAAAGAGTAAACATTCTCCGGGACTTACATCAGTGTCATCATACGAATGATACCAGCAGTATATAGTGATCTGAAAGGTAGCTAAGTAGCTTCATGCAATGGAGTTGGGCACAGAAATTAATATAGGAAGTCCTTTTTTGTTTTCATATCTTTGTATCTGTAATTATCAGTGTTCAGAATAATACAGCTTTTAATATAGTAGAAATAAAATGTTCTAATAATAAGGTTTGATGCTAAATGGAGACCGTCAAACTATTGCTGACAATGCAGTTCCCTTCTCCCCCCTACAACAAGGCTATGAACACATTCGTTATTACTTAAGGAATGAAAAATAATTCATCAACTGTTCTTGTTAGCAATAAATATTTTAAATCAGGCCCAAATAGTTTAAATTCAGGAATTCTTAGATTTTCATTGGAAGACCTTTTGTATACTGATACTCCTTCTTAACAAGTGTTGAAATATTGGGTATTTTTAAAAAGATGGTGAAAAAATGTTACTTTGCCAAAATTTAAGGAACAGAAAGACTCAAGTAACTGTACGTTGGCAAATCAAATTGGAAACTTGGACCAAATAAAGGAAAAACTGATTCAAAATTCAGTTGATACAGTAGATTTCAGTTCTTTAATTTTTATTTTTCAAATATGTAACCTGTGAGCTAAAAGGCAAGGCAGTGAGTACATCATCCCCCACCTGTGGTGCATATAACTAGTATTGCTGCTGAAAGTGTGATGAATGCAAGGGAAGTTTACCCTAAAGCCTGATCTTCCATCGTGGCCTTTCTCCCCCTGGAGTGCCAACTTCCACCTGCACTTTTCTAGATTTGTACAAGCCTTCCAAAAGGATGGCTATTGAAGAAGGCTCTTTTGCAAGTACTTTTAAAAAAGGGGAGGTTTGTATGTCTCAAAGTACAGCAGTTAATACTAGCTAATTTATTTCTATGCAAAACAATGTTTAACCCTTTGATTTAACTTTAGGGGGTGGCTGTTGCCTTCATAGATCAGAATTGCACAAACCGTTGCATATTTGCATAACTGGATATGCTGTTGCATAAAAGATGCTTGTAAAATGTTCAGCAAAATGCCACAGTATTCAGAATTCAAACTAGCATGCTGCAATACAGAAGTATTTATTGAATAGATTAAGAAACAGTAGAACTCAAAACTAGTTTTCAATAACAAGATTTATTACTGACTACTGTCTTCCTACGGAAATTCTGTAGGACTCAGAACTACCGTAGCATACTCTGTATTTTTGTCAATGATTAGAAAATAAATATATAAATCCTGTCTGATAACGTTTGTATATGGCAAAAATCCAAGTAAGAAATTGCAATTACCGGGATGGAGCAAATGGTTCACAGTAAAGAATTATTGCTTAGCCCATCCTGTTTGGAGAGAAAAATGAATAATTAAGTATCTGTTCTTGGTTACTGTATCTTGGAAACTGTCTCTGGAAAGCATGTGGGGTCATATGAGGCAAATCCATCCTCACAAGTTCCTGTCTTAGTATGATGGTGTGGTTTGGAAAAAAACAACCAAACAACAACAAAAAAAAACCCCCAACTGTCAAAGTCAACTGTTAAGAGGAAAGGTAGATTGTGTTGTTTGCATATTAATGGTATATTGTTTTATTTGGCACTTTAAAAACTGGGGGCTGCAGAAAAGATCCATGAAAATGATTCAGAACCTGGAGAACATCCTTTGTACTGAGATCCTTAAGATCTGAGCACACTTGCTTGAAAGGATTTAGAGGAAACATGAAAACAGTAAAAAAAGCTGGAAGAGGAGAGAAAAAAAATCAAGTACCAAATATAGCACAGAAAGGCATAGTCAGAAACTAATAATTGGAAATTGAAATAAGGTTATTTGAATGAAAAGGTATGTAATTAGATACAGTTTATGAGTATAATACTTTTAAAAGTGGCTAAATCGGAATGATTCAGTGACTTTAAATGCACTGAACATATGAACTGAATTAAATGCAGAAAGTGATGCTTAAAAGAATGTCATTTGTATTGCAAAGTTTTACCATGATACGATAGTTACATAAGACTGTAATTACATTATCATGCTTCCCTCCCTACCCTTAAGGTCTTTGCCTTTCACAAGTTTGATGAAGAAGGGGAAAGAACTTTAAATTGCATGAACTACCATAAATGACTTCTTTTCTAACTTCTGAATATTTAAGTTTAAAAAATCAGACAATGTTCACATTTTTGCATGCATTAAGATACACAGATCAAAATAGCGACAGACTAGAGATGAAAACTATGCAGAGAAAACATTAAGTATTCAGCATTACCTTTTAAATCTTTATAGGCAAATTGTTTTATTTAAACCAGCTGAATTACAGTTGTGCTTAAAGTTCTGCCTTGTTTTTTCCTCAGTTTGGTTTTCTCCCTACCCTGAAGTCAGCTGACTACCACTCCTCCCTTATGATACATGCTTAGGCACCATGGTAGGGCAATCTGCCAGCTTTTAAAGGATTTACAACACCAAAAATATACTCCTCCTTGCTACTTGACACACTTAGCAGAAAAACACTACAATTACCTCCTCTGACAGGGACATTTTGTTTAAAAATAACATTTTTAACAACCTTCTACTCAAGTCTATGCAACACATTAAATCCTTTTCCATTGTGAATAGTCTCACAATACTCCATATCCTGTATATTATTTATCTAAATAATGAATAAAATTGTTGGCTTTGGAAAAAGTTTCAAGATGCTAGACTTTGAGATTGTGAGAACTAATGCCTTTGAAATGAGGTTATACTTAGCTGTGCTGGCAAGACCAAACTTGTAATCAGTTTGTGGCATTACTGTGTGGCTTTAACAGATGCATCATTTCCTCGTAGCATGCAGAGGACCTAAGATTTTTTTTCATTCTTGGACCTTACTAATGTATGCTGCTGCTGTAATTAAAAGAACATGGACCATGTGCTGTATCTACCAGTCAAGTTTTCAAGCATTTCACTGATACAACATAGTCTTACAAGTGTTTTGATCATGTCTATTAAATGAAAGGTTTGGAAGAGCAGCAGACAGAAGAAACTGTTCTGAAGTGCTATTCCAAATCTGGGCTTTTGGAGTAAGTGTTAAAAACCTGAATCATCAGCACATTGTATTCATAACAGGGTATTTACGCTGTTTCATGTATTTTTAGAACATAAAACTAACTCTTAACCTGAGAGAGAAGAGCATTCTTTTGTATGGAGACAGTAATTTCAAGCTAGGAAAGATGTCATTACTCTTTAAACAGTTGCAATGCTTTGACTTGGTACAGCCAAATTAGTGAAAACTTCCTGTCTTTTTTAAAAGCCATTTTGATGGACATTGCTTGTCTCTTGCAGTGTAAGGATGTGGTTCTTGCATCTGTTTAAGCTGATACAAGTTTCTGTTGCTGTGGCCCTACATAAACATTTCTGCCTTTTCTCTTGCACTGGGTACTAGCATTCATCCAGTTTATGGTGTATTAGTTGAAAGAAGTAGATCTGCAGAAAAACAATTTTGCAAAAGAAGGTTTCACCGGACATTTGAGCGCAGGTTAATTCGCTTCATCGCAGTCCCTTTCCGCCTTGTGCTGGCCATAATGTTCCTGCAGTCAGCTGAGTCTGGAAATCTGGCTGGTTGAAATCAAACCCTGGAAAACAAAAGACTAGTTCTCGATCTAATCCTCTGTCTGAGAAGTCACACAAGTGCTTTTGTCAGCAGGGAGGAGCGTGTGGCAGAGGACTGAAGGGAGGGTGGGATTTCCCATTTCAGAGGCAGCAAGCTGTTAGGGTGGTTTGGCTGCAATCACCACTACACCACACCCGAAGGAAGGTCCTGATTGTTTGTCCTCTTCCAGCTGCTGCTGTGCTGGCTCAGGAGGTTGCTGCTCTCGGTGTCTTGGTACCAGCTCTTCAGATCTGACTGCTAATTGTGTGATTGTGCCTTAACACGTGTCAGCCAAAGCTTATCACCAGTTGAGCCAGTAATGGGTCGCTGCTGCTGAAGGAGGAAGGTCTTGCTTCCCTTTCTTCTGTCCTCCTGCCTGTGTGATGCATCCCCTTCCCTCTGCCAACTCTTGCGCTTGTTGGAGCCATCTGTGGGCCTCCTCAGTTTGTTAGATGATGGGAAAGAAACTCTTCTTTCTGGCAGTAGGGTAACAAGTAGTCCTCTGCTGCTGTTATGAGTTACACTTGTGGAAGAGGATGATGAACAACAGGAGCGCACAGCCAGACCAGGAGGAGGGAAGTAGGACTAGTTATGTTGAGCTTTTAGGTTGGCTCAATCCATTTTGTGAGACCATCACTCAAGTTTAAGTTCTTCAATTTAGTGTAGCTGACCTTGACTAAAATGAGCTAAGGAGCTGTTGTGCAAGCTGCTCAGCAGATCAGGCAGGGTGGCAAGGACAAGCAAATAGTGCTGGGTTTGGATGATAACCTCACCGAGTATGCGGACCAGTGCACATCTCCACTCGGGAGGGGGAAATGCTGTTTACTCTGGTTGAGGAAAGCTACTGAAATTTCATTAGCAAAATGTACATCACACAATTTAATTAGAAAGGATTGTGCAGCGACTTTTACCTCTTCATTTAAGAGACTAATATGCAGAGCTTCAGAATAAAAAGCATTGGTCAATGTGATTTTTCAGATTGCTGTTATTTTTCAGAAATCATAAATGGTGGGTGAATGCCAACTGAGAGTTTTGATTAAGAAATGCACTTTTCATTTTAATCCCGATTTGAATTCAATTTTTTGATTAAACTGAAAATTCAGTTAAGAATGTTTAAAAAAAATTAGGATGTAACTGTAAACTTTGCCGTAACTAGCGTTTAAATAGAATTTTTGTCAACTTCAATGGTATACACTACATAACATGCAACAAGTGGTGATTAGGGCACTGGACTGGGAGAGGGAAGGTGAGCTTGTGAATTGCCATAGGCTCAGGAGGGAGGTGAATCCTCCTCAACAGTGGCTGCTCTGTCTGTGAAGACATTGTTCTGCCTTGGGTTTTTTTGGGGGTTTTTTTTTTGGTTTTTTTTTTTTTGGTCCTCCAGACGCATTTTGAATGAAAGTGGCAGATTGCTGTGCTTTATGAGGAATTTGGTGTTTCAGCTTGTGGGATTGGATCCAGCTGGCACTGAAGTGTTTAGGTACTGCCTGGCATTGGGAGCAGATGCAGAGCCCAGCCTTACAACCACTGTAGGAACCCAGGAGGGACTTGCAGAGTTTGTAGACCAAGAAGTTACTCATCTATGTAGCAAGATCAGAGAGAGACTGCAGATAACACAGCTTGCAGGAGAGAAAATTGTTTTCAAATCTAGTATTATTTAAAGAACAGGGTATTCTCTGTTTGAAATGTTAACTTATTCAAGTTTAATGTACTCTTTTAACAAAATTGTTTTGGGGAAGAGGAGACAGGAACGCAGTTCTAGCTTAGTCCTGTGGGAGACCACTAATACGCTTTAATCTGGAATGAGAGTAGTGTCTGTTCCCTTTTGAGGATCCATACTTGTTCAGTGCTTGCTTTGCCTGGTGTGAATGTCAGCTAAGATGCTAGGTAAAAGCAGGGGTTTGGTATGGTGGTGGCTTTTTATTGGTATCTGTTGTTAGGTCCCATCTTTTATATATATGTGTATATATATATATGAAAAAGTTAAGAAAAATCCCAAATAATACTGTCAACCACTTACCAAAGCCAGTTTTTAACAAAAAATGCATTATTTGGGTGCAAATAAAAATTAAATTATTTTGTATTTATTAGTATACAAAATAATTTCTATTCATACCCAAATAATACTTTTTAAAAAAAAAATCAGAATTCAGATCTAATTAATGGGGCTTCAGGTCTGTGTATCTGCTCATCATTCTGTGACTTTCCTCCCTACCACATTACCTGACTCAAACTCCTCCAGCAGAAAGTGTGTTTTAAAAGTAAAATCTACTTAAAGCTTTAGAATTTTGAAAAAAAAATTCCATACCATTCCAAGGGGGCTTAAAGCAGTTTCGGAAATGCAGTAGCTGAAGAACGTGCAGAATAAACTCCATATAAGCGTGTTGATTGTAAGCTTACTGCGATAACATTATCATTTGTCCATCATATCTGAGCTTGAACTTAAAGGTTAAATGGTTGAACTGGTTTTTGTCCTATGGAGCATTTAGGGGTGTGTGACTTCAGATAGAATTGCTTAGGCAGTATAATACTGATGTTAGTTCAAATCAGAAGTTGATTTGTATATTAATTTTAGAATAAACATATGCATTTGTCATACTAAATACTATTTTGATTTGGTCTTCATTTTTTTTTATGCAGGTTTGTTGTTGAAGGTCATATTCCATATTTGAATGTTTTTCAGCATTTTCCAGAGAAGATGAAATTATGTGGACTTGATCTTAAGATCTTTTGTGTAGAGGTAATTTTTTCTTAAAGGGAAAGATTAAAAAAAAATGACCAAAACCTAGGTATCTTGTGGTATTTTAATTTTTTTGGTCACTGTACTAATAAATTGATTAAATCTATTCTTACGTTGTAGAGTTCATATTTTGCATTATTGGATCCTGTGCAGAAACCAGTGCACTCTGTGACTCGGAGTGCTTTAATCTTTAACCAGTCTTATTAAGCTGATTACCTAAGTTAAAACGAAATCAATAAGTACTTGTGGAGAAAAAGGTATTCAGAACTGCTCTTGGAACACTCAGAAATAGGATTTGGCTTCACGTCTAAGGGCAATATATTATCCTTTTTGGTGCTTATTTAAAGTATCTCTTGAATTTGCTTGTAATTCCATATTCTTTTCATAAAATATGGTTTAGATGCTATCTCTTGTTCTGTTTCTTGCTGTACTGGTTGAGATATATCAAACCTAAAATCTACATAAGGGGTTATGGCCCTTCTAGAAGCTGAATAGTGATGGACAGTCTTGAGTAAAATGTAAATTTCCCTTATTTAAGGTTATTATGTATTGTGGTAACGATTGCCCACTGGCATTTGTGTTGCAGAAAAACAGTTTATTATGGATTTTTGAAGCGTGCAAATAAAATCTTAGCTTTTAAGAGCAGAAAGCAGCAATTCTGCTAACAGGAAGAGCTAGGTTTTGGTCTGCTATAAGGTGTTTGTAGCCCAAAGCCTTCAGTGATGATGTTGCAAGTAATGTTACCGTTCTCCAATATGTAGCTTATATTCAGCGGGTCGTGAGTTGTTCAGAAGCTAATCTGTAGCTTTTTTTTTTTTTTTTTTTTAATACCACTGCTATGCTGTCTGGATAA
Source organism: Gymnogyps californianus (assembly GCF_018139145.2). Taxonomy (NCBI): domain Eukaryota; kingdom Metazoa; phylum Chordata; class Aves; order Accipitriformes; family Cathartidae; genus Gymnogyps; species Gymnogyps californianus. The sequence goes on from NC_059473.1 coordinate 111,188,982, forward strand.
ATAATAATTATGACCTCAACTTTTAAAAATCAGGACCTAAATTTAATATAAAACCTCTTGATTTCTTTCTCTGTCTTAGACCTTTCCTTAATAGAAAAGATACATTAGGTTGAAATGTGGGTGTAAACTTTTTTTTTAAAACTCTTTTAATTCTCAGTCTCTCTGTCCTTCTTTGCCTCTATCCTTTACAGGTGTTTTTGTCTCTCAAAATAGAACTTGTATTCTGGCCTGACTAAATAAAATACTTCCCCCCCGCCCCAATCCTACAAATCACACAGATAAAGTTTTCGTATGAATCACAGCTGTAAAACTTGTACCATGCCTCGAAGTGAGAGATCTGGTTTGCAGAGAGGAGATGACAATTGCCCTTGGAGGATCCTACTGCTTTTTTTTGGGATAGAGCTGTTTCTGGCATGCAGGATGATCTGATGCCAGTCCTGAAGTTGATGTCATCAGTCCCTATTAGCTTACTTTCTCCCAGAGCTGTCGGTTTGGATTATTCTACTGTCCCTCCATAAGCACACTTCCACTATGGATTGTAGCATCTCCTGATGTGGGAGCAGGACTTCATGACTTGAGAGCCACAAATTGGTCAATTTAATCTCGTTCCACCTTTATATAGAAGTGGAAGTCTAGCCACTTCACCCTCTGTCTTAAACACTTGTATAGCATATATGCACTTTCCTTTTTTCACAAACCAGGAAAAAAACCCAAATCTGATTTTTTTTTTTTTTTTTTTTGTCTTAATATTGCTTATGATGCATCTGTATCTGCTGTGGTCTGCTATTTAGCTTACAGGAAATTGCTGATCTAAAAGCTGAATCTGTGTAACTTCTGACTTCCATCTTGCTTGTCTGTGATACTGACACCTGCACCCCTCACTTCCAAAGTATAAGTAGATATACATACTAATCAAGTAATCTCTTAACTTTGTTTTCATTGAGATACATAGGTAAAATTCTGTGAGCTTACTGTACAGTTTGTTTTCTAGCCACTCCAGTATTATTGTGGCTTCCTCTTTCTAGGAATATCTGCTCCCTACTTTGCCTTCAACATTCCTTTAGTAATGCATCCTCCGGTTTATTTAGTTTTAACATTTTTGACTACATCATTGGGCTGATAATTGCAAAAACCTTACCAGCTGTTTCCTACATCTTATGTTTCAGAACTGATCTTGCTGCTCATTGCAGCACTGAGATTACCAATAGCTTACTGTATCTAGTTTTGACATCTGAGTTTTGAGAAATTCAAGAGGTGAGGTTATTGTCCTGGAGCAGGAAGTCAGATTGTGTAATACTCTATCCTGAAAATACAGCCTGCATTCTTTTCTCCTTGGTGTTCTGTATATAATATTCTATAGACAATTACCTTGAAAACCTTTATGGGATTATGACTGTTAATAACCAGACAGGTAAGATGCTCTAATGCCATTATTTGTTATGCTTCAAGTCTGGTGAATGTAAGCTGCAAACATGTTCAAAAATCTTGATAACTGACAGGACTATTCAATATGTCTCTCTTATTTTGAGCAGATTTTTAGTGCATTTAATTGTCATGTGCTAATTCCCTGCAGACCAAATTTGAATTAAGAAGTAGTTATGTCGTAGTACCTTGAGGGATTTGAAGTCATACTAAGCAACATTTTATCAGTTAAGTACTGATGAAGCCTAACTTGATGTCCTGGTTTCGGCTGGGACAGAGTTAACTTTCTTTTTAGTAGCTGGTACAGTGCTGTGTTTTGGATTTAGTGTGAGAATGATGTTGATAACACTCTGATGTTTTAGATGTTGCTAAGTAGCGCTTATCTTAAGCCAAGGACTTTTCAGTTTCCCATGCTCTGCCAGCAAGCAGGTGGGCAAGAAGCTGGGAGGGAGCAGAGCCGGGGCAGCTGACCTGAACTAGCCAAAGGGATATTCCATACCATGGAACGTCATGCCCAGTATATAAACTGGGGGGAGTTGGCCGGGAGGCGCGGATTGCGGCTCGGGAACTAACTGGGCATCGGTCAGTGGGTGGTGAGCAATTGCATTGTGCATCAGTGGTTTTTCCCCCCCCCCCCCTCTTTTTTTGTTATATTCCTTTTCATTACTATTATTATAATATTTCATTATTACTATTGTTAGTATAATATTTTACTTTAGTTATTAAACTGTTCTTATCTCAACCCACAAGTTTTACTTTTTTTTTCCTTTCCTTTCCTCCTCCTCACCCCACTGGGAGGGTGAGGGGGAAACGGCTGCGTGGTGCTGAGTTGCTGACTGGGGTTGAACCATGACACTTGATAAGGCTCATCTTGTATAAAACCATTCTCAGTGGCTTAAAGTTTTTTTTCGGTAACAATTTCTCAGATACCTAAAATATGCTGAATTTGTACAAGGTTGAAGTTGTTATAGCTTTAAAAAAATAAATGCAACAATTATTACAAGGTGAGTCACATCTACTTTCTATCTTTCTATGTAGTGATGTGTGTATGTGTACATGCACAAGGGTTTTTTTTATGCCTCGTCATTTAGTAGTAGTATTTCATATGCAAGGAATGTGACTAGTCTCAGGCTTTCCAGCTGATGACCTTCTGTGCTGTGTAATACAGGAATGGAGTCCATATCACTGACAATTTTTCCCTGTCCTGCCTACAATTTAGCAATTAGAGGTGACTGCAGCATCTGTCATACAAGGAGAGGCTGAGAGAGCTGGGATTTTTATCACTGAGAAGAGAAGGCTGGGGGGGATTTCAGTAATGTGTATATACACCTGACAGGAAGGAGTGGGGATGGAGTCAGGCTCTCTTCTTGGTGGTGCGCGCAGTGGAGGGACAGGAGTCAACGGGCACAAACTGAAATACAGGAAATTCCATTTAAACGTAAAACTTTTTTACCATAAGGGTGATCAAATGCTGGAACAGACGGCCCTGAACCGCTGTGGAGTCTGCATCTCTGGAGATGCACAAAAGCTGACTGGACACAATCCTGAGCAACTTGCTGTAGTTGACCCTGCTTTGAGCAGAGGCGTTGAACTCGATGATCTCCAGAGGTCCCTTCCAACCTCAAGCATGCTATGATTCAAATGGTATAGTATGCCTTGTATTCTATTTCACATTTTCAGTGTAGGTGGCAGATAAGCCCTTCATATTTTAGTAATGAAACAGCTAATTAGAAGGGCATAATTCTTCATTCTGCCCAAACTGAACTTTATTTAAAATACCTGCCACAAAGGTTATCATTTCTGGACACCTCTGTCCAGAAGTCTGGGAGCTCTGGGTGTGACTGCCTCATAAATAAAGAGAAAAGGAGCCTCCGCCTCTCTGTATCATCTTTATTATGATGCATAACTGTTAGACATGTGTCAGGTTCTAGCTGGAGATAAGTACTACCTCACAAGTATTTTATGAAGGATAAAAGTACCTTATAAAAGATCTTTCTGTAAAATAAGTTATCTTCCATATGTGTTGATCTTTCCATTGCTCCAAGTCTCTTCTCTAAGCCTTCACTTGAGTAGTCATCCTGTTTGTCCCTTCCTTTATTAAAGTCACGTGTATGTTAGAAGTTAGCCTTTGGTGAATGAGTTTTACTTAAATGCACGATCAGAGGGTTCACAGGGCAAACAGCAGCAGTAGCAGGGTGCTCCTGCTTAGTTCTTAGTTCAGAAGTTCCAAGTTCCCAATACAAGAAGAGAAAAGCAAATTTTCATCTTACTCTGCAAAATTTTCTTTTTCTAAAACAAGTGTTCGTATTCCATTTGATTAAAACCTTTTTTTATGCATCAAGAAAGAATAAGATACTTAAGTTTTGGTTTTTGTTCTATGCAGGAGATCAAGTTTTTTTTCTTGCTATTTGCAGTTTGTTTAACTACAGTAAATCCCTGCTGATCTTGAGGCTTGTGCCAGTAGCCAGTATGTCTTTGATGAGCGCAGTCATCTTTTCTCTTTTAGGTGGAAGTCATCTTTGTTTCCTTTTTAATGCACAGGATATATATTTCTTTAAAAGCCTGCTAGTGTAGGAGTTAAAATGAATTTGTAAATTAGTAGTAGTATATATAAAGTTCCGTGGCTAATTTGCTTTCAGCTTGTTTTGTTTTTATTGATAGTATCTGTCCTCCAGTGGAGTGACACACACATTCCCTCTTCCACTTCTGCTTGAAGTAGGGATACATCCTTAAGATAGGCATCCTTTATTGCGCTTTTAGGGATTTGTCTTTATCCTCATACAAAATTGATTAAAGCATCCCTTTTCTCTTGAGCTAGCAACAACTTGTCCTTGCCATAGATCTGTTTTTCCTTACATTTTTGACTCAGGACTGTATACTCGATTATCTTTTATGTAGTTATTTTGTTTGTGCTTTAAAGTTGGTTCTGCTTTGCTGTCTCAAGTTTACCTTTAGCTTTCATTACTTTTTATAAAACTCATTACTTTTTAGTGTATTTTACCCTTAATGCATTGTAGATTGATTTTTTTTATGTCAAAAAATAATTTTTGTTTTTGATTCTCACATTCTTAATACACACACACAAACTTAAATGTACATGTATATATAGGCAAGCAGGTCACTCCCATGGCTGTTGGGCAACATGATTTACTCAAGTATTGAAGATAACAAGCGCGTCACTTTGGAGTATGTGCTGTGTGGAACAGGATAGGTGTAGTCTCATAAATATCTTTCAGATCCTGCTGTTCTGAAGAGCTTTGGGAATGGTCATCTTTTTGATGCACGAGTATCTGGACTTGGCGAGGAGCCTGATGTGTGACCTCAGTGAAGTTCCCTTCTCTCTATCTCTCCTCCAACTTTAAAATAACTCCTTTCTTCCTGAAGTTATTAAGAATCTTTTTTTTTTTCTCGGGGATGGGGGGGCTAGGAGAAAGTTGAGCTTGGTGGGTGTTAGATGAATTCTGTTTGGAATTGTCCACCAACCTGCCCTCGAAGACAAAAGGAATGGGTATTTACCGAATTATCCTTGCTACTTCTTCTGCCCTGGAGTGTGGTCATGGAATGGCTTCTCTATATAAGCCTTTCTCTTTTTTCTTTTTTTTTTTAATCTTAGGTGTTAGTAGCTGAACAATTCTAAGTCTGTCTGAAACCTTCTGTCTTTTACAAGGCCACTGAATGCTTCAGTACTGACAGGGTGTTGTTGATATACCTTGCTCTCTAGGAACCTATATCTTAAAAATGCTTCCTTTTTTGTTTTATGATTTAATTCCATTCCTTTCTGTCTTCCTCTGTGGTTTTGTTTTTTTCTTTTTTAAATATAATCACTGAGTATTGCTGCCTATAACAAGAATTGTATTTAGACAGCTTTGACTTTGCAACGTGAGAAAATTAATATCCAGGTTACTTTTTGGTTGTCTTAGTATACATTGTTATTTTTGTTTTCTTTTACACATCCTACCTCCAACTTAGCCATGTTAACAGAAGCACTATTTAGTTTGAATTCTGCTCTATATAATTCAGCTATTTCCATCCCTAGATGTCTTGATTCTTGAATAACTCCTAGTGTTACTCTTCAGATTTTTTCCATGATACAGAAATGCTTTCTAAACTTCCAGCTGAGAGGGATGTTAGCATCTTCCTTACCTATAGCCTTTTTACCTGTAGCCTCTTTCCGTAGCCTGTGGAGAATTCTTGAATGCATCCTGGTAAAGTGGCAGCAATATACTGTGCTTTTCAGAAATCCGTGTGGTGGACAAGAGGAGAAGCATCATGAAACTCAAAAGCACATGTCAGGATTTTCTCCCCTTTCTCCCACCTAACTGAAAGGCTTCTTGTTTCTTTCTTCTCCCAGATATCTTTTTTTCTTTCAGGCTTAATAGCTTATCATTCTACATTAAAATTGTGTCTATTTTTGTCTGTGTCAGATTAGGCCAGTAGCTCTGGGCAGCTCTCCATTGTGTGCAGTTTAATAAGAATTTTAATTCATGCTCCATTATGAACTGATGTTGGCTTTGATGGGAAAAGGAAGAATTTGAAAAGAAATATTTGCTGCTCTAAGAAAAGGTCTAATTCATCCAAGGTCTTCCTTTTCCTTAAAGTAACCTGTGATAGGTGTTGAAGTAGGTACCATAATGTATTTATAAAGTAGACAGGAAGACTTCAGCTCTTTTGAGAATGTGCCACTTCAGTGCGGAGTGTTTTATTCTGTATGACGCTTTAGATTTATTTGATTTTATTTGAGTTGGAGGAGTATATACCTTGCACGCATGCATTCACACACACCCCCCCTCCCCAGCTTGGATTATTAAATTTCTTTCCTCTTTTATTTGGGAATGAAAGGCTTGCTTTAAACATTGAGAGATGATCAGTCTTCTCTGTGCTGTCTGGAAACTTTCCAATTCTTTGGTTTCTTCTTTTACAGTATTCTATAGCTTGTATTTTCTTTTTGTTATTCTCTTCTGTTTCTTTCTTTACTTTTTTTTTTTTTTTAATTTTGCTTGATTTTATTCTTGGCAGCACTTTTGTATCCATATTTCCCTGCCACTAATCCTTCTGCCACCCATCTTTCTGTGTCAGCTTCAATCAAATCGCACTTCTGCTGAGGATTTGAGAGATCCAATTTCTGAGATGAATTTGCCAAGATACTCCTCTGCTCTCAAGGATGCTTCTGTTTTGCTCCTTTGTTCTGCACACTTTGCTTTCCAGCAGAGCAGCTCTTGAGTTTTGAGTACAATTATGAGTTATGGTCTTCCAGTGAGACTTTGTGGTAATTTTGATTTGGGTCCCCTTTAGCTATCCCATAAAGAAGGAAAAAGGTTTTTCAGAGCAGCTCCTTGTGGGAGCTGGAGCTTCAGTTGGCTGTCTCCTCTCCTGACCTTATGAAGGTTGCTTGACTGACAGGATATTTTTAGCTTCCATTTTTCCCATTGCCATTGTATTATTTTGTTCAGGATCTGTGCCAAGCTAATAATTCTAGAGTTCCTGAATCTCCCTTTTACATTTTTTAAAATACTGCATATTAATGTGGAGAGTCCTTTGATGTTTAGAATTTCTTAAGATTATTTAAAAAACAACATTTGTGTTTCAGAGAGCTCCTCAGTTATTTCCGTGAAGCTTCTTGTGTGTAAATTATCTGGGCCTCTCCTTTGTAAAATACTCTGTTTTATCAGATACTGGTTTGCCTTTTTGCAGACATAATTTTTCTCTTCCTTACATATGATTTTAACAAGATGAATTCGTATTCTTTTTCCAGTTACAGAACAATCCTGCTTTTTCTTCATATTTGTTTCATGACTTACCCATTTACCTGTGGCATTGAAATTCAAGGTTTGGGGTTTTTTTCAGTTTCCCTGCTGCTTACGGCTTAGTCGCCTTTACCTCTTGTTTCATTGCGGAATATCTATAGTGCTGTTTCTTGCCTTTTTTTATCCAGGAGGTTGTCCCTGAGCACTATGCAGTCAAATCGCCCCTCTGCTTCAAAAGGGGGATTTTTTTTTGTGGTTTTCCCTTTATCCCATTATCCCACAATAAAAAGAGGGATATGACAGGCCTGTCTGGTCACTACACAGTGACCTACCAGGACTGTATTTGGAGAGGTCTGAAGTGTGTGCTTCAATATCTAGGAGCTACACATTTTTGTATTGTTTACTATCCTACTTGAGAACAAGGTTTAAACTCGGGACTTGTATCCTTGTGCAGTACTGCCCAGTGCAGGACTTGTCTTCCAGGTTCAAAATGATGATGTAATATTAATCATTTATGTTACAATATGGTTAAGTGTTGCTGAGTTTTACTATAGCAAGAAGGTTAAAGATATCGAACCTCAGATTTAGTCCCTCTTTCTGATTCTCCTCGTTACAGGCAACATTACAATTGGACTACGGTTATTAATACTTGTGCTGTATAAACATTTTGTGCCTTGTGACCATCTAACAACTCAGTTGCTCGGTAAAAACTGGTTTGAATTAAATGGGCATATGCCACAAAAATGTATTTGAATCAATTCAGCATTGTTCAAGCATAGTAAAAGCCATTTTGTTTTGTAAATTTAGCTGACAAGTTTAAGTCGTTTAAGACGCCTCCTGATTTTGATTTCCCTGTGAATGGTGGGGGCAGAAGAACTGTCAGGTAGCCTGGAGGAAAACATAAAATTGGAGGGTTTCTCATGGATTAAGAAAAGACGATTGCTCAATATTTTGACGATTACCTGCTGTATACAACCAAAACTAGGACTTGGTTGTAGTCTTCAGCTTTTGAGGCTAATGGCTCAATTTTAGAATTAATTTGTCGTTCAGTCCTCATTAATTTCTAATCATTTCTGCCAGCTTGTTATAAAGTGTGAGGGGGTTCATATCATTTATGCTGCTAGCATTGGTTGAATAATTTGGCTATGTTCTGACCAGAAGCAGCATCAGTATTACAGGTTTCTTGAAAACCAGTTCTTTGAATTTACAGTACTGAATAACACATGGAAACTGTCTATCACTTCTGTATCTATTGCTCAGCTGTGTTGCTTGGCTTAGTCACATTGGAAACACTTGTTTGCATTTTCTTGTTAGACACTTTGAGCTGCTTCTGTTTTGTTTCCTGCAGTCAGGAGCATATCACAAATTGATAAAGTATTTTACTGTGTTTGAAGTTCCTAAACTTAGACAGATAGGATCTTCCTTGGGAAGCTTTGAAAAGTAGCTACCTCTCTCACTTACTGAGAGCATTTTCATTAGATAACTTAAATGTAGATACTGAAGAAGGATAGATGGCGATTAGCAGAGGGACTGTTACTAGAGTATTGGTGCTTCACTCTTCTTGCCTACGCTCTGTTCTTTTCGTGGAGGGCTGGGCAAGCTCGTAGAGTTTGCATGCTGCTTTCACTCACGGTGGTAATTCTTCCCACCTTGCACCGAGAACAAAACCTAAGTACTTTTTCATCATTCTTTCGAATACAGAAAAAATGAGTGTCTTCTCACACAATAAAATAGATGATCGGTGAACTTTATTGCTGCACAGGGAAGAGTGAGGTCTATACTCAAACCATGAGGTGCTCAGGGAAGAGCACGATGTCTGTGAGGACGACGTTACTTAGGAATGGCTGTAGAGCATGCTGCTCATACCTGCCTTTCTCCAAACGTAGAGCCGGTGGCCAGATATTCTGGGTAAACTCTAAGCTTATATGGCATAAGCCTATATGAAGCTGTAATATTGACCACTGAAGATCCTTAGAAATCTCATGATGACTGTTTCCAGTGTCGCTAAAAATATAGGTATTTGTCCTGCTCTTCAGGCTAATGCCTCCCTCAGGTTTGCTGGTATCATTCCTTGATTTGTACCCTAAATTGGATGCAATGTGGCTGAGTGCTTTTATACAGCAAATGATATTTCATTCTTTGTGATTGTTTTATATCAAAGATGCTATTTATGGTACTATAATTTCATCAGTTTAAAAGCCGAAGGATTAGCATTTGCTTCATTACAGAGTTTGGGTATGTGAATAGAAGTTTATAAACTTGACAGTATTTCTTAAGTGCTCGTGCTTCTTTAGTTGTGGGTGTGGATTTAGTCTCCTAATTATAGTACTCTTCTAGGAGGGGCGGATGAAGTGAATCACTGTTCTAGGGCTTTATGTTTTTTGTCCCATTGTCTAAGGAGGAGTGAAATTCCTCTGTATATTTTTGTATTGTGAATATTGCATGAGGTCGCTGTACTGAAATTCTTACTGTGGAAATGATTTATACCATTTGGTGACTGCTTTGGTATTGCTAATTTGATAGGTGACAACAATGCGTTCTCTAAACTGACATTACTGTTTTGAATGCTGATATGTTAAATCACTTTCTAGTCTGAAGATGGTTTTTAAAATAAAATTGTCTGCTGACCATTTTTGATGAGTAAACCTTGTAGGAAAAAGTAAAGTGCATATCATTGATGCAAGTAAAGACTACCTACCCTTGCAGAAGTAATTTTTAAAGAAGAATGATAATTTTAAACAAAAAATCCCAGTGTAAACCAAAGTATACCTACAAGTTGTTTAGTCTTCATCATTCTCTTCAGTCTTGTTTTTTCACTTTTGTTCTCTTTTTTTCTTGATAAAATTCTTAATCTATGTTATAAGCAGTTTGGAACAAGTCTTGAAAAAAATGCTACCCTCTTGATCAGATTTATGGGGGGGAGAACAAAAAAAGGCAAACCTTCCCCATTGTGCATCTACTGAAATATATAATCTCTGAGCTTCACAGTTATGAGAATACAGATGGAGCAGAAACAGCTTGAAATTTCTCAAATTTTCTTCCTTTCCAACAGTTGACTTAAAAAAATATCTTGAGTCTATTTGGAGAAAATAGTAGTAAGCAAAGAAAAACTGAGTGGGAAGGAGAAGACCTTAAAAGACAGATACAATGCAAGTTTTGAGTTTTTGGTATGGCATCATTACAGTAGGTAAGCATTACATGTTAGTTTTTGGTTTTCTTTAAAAAAAAAAAATCATAATTAATTGACCCATGAGCTGCTATTAAAACGCACAGATATACTTTTTTTCCACCAATGTCTGTTTTGTGTCGAAGCACACCCATGAAGTACATGTCAATCAATAGATTTGTCCATGCTATTATGTTTGTTAAATAGGAAGTTATTTTATTTTTTAAAGAATACAATTTATAGCGTTCTCTGAAAGCTGGTGTTATCAATGCTATTATGTTCATGTACCAGCCTTAGTTTAAGTATCTGTGTGATCTTAATTATACAGGTTTCTGTACTCCCTTCATGATGCTGTTTTTGAACATGCAGTTGTTGTAGCCCGGCTACATTGGAATTATTTTCTAGTAACTCCTGACTTGTAATAAAGGAATAGAGTTCAAAACAACTTTATGTTAATGTATAAATCTATCATGCACCCATATCTTAAATACTATATGGAATTCTGGCTGGGTTTTTTGCTTTTCTTACCCTCCCTCTTCTCAAAGTTGCAGAAGAACTAAGAGGTACAGAGAGTCACAAGAAGGATCATGAAATGTAGGGACAATTTTCCTACAAGAAACAATTAATATTATCTACTTACCTTTCAACCTAAAGAAGAGGTGACTAAGAGGAAGATGTGGCGATAGTTTGTAGAACATATTTAGGAGGCAACTGTTCAATGTCTCTTCCAATACAAGGACTGGGAGGTGTCAGAAAAGGTTGCTGGTCTGCAGGTTCAGAATCAAACAGCAGGAAATGCGTCTTCATACATTTTGTGGGTAATTGGTGAAACTCCTTGCGTTAGGATGTTCTGGATGTTAAAAGGGCCAGATAATGACTGGACAAATGCCATGAAGGAAAAGGGACCTGGAACTAAAAAATGCAGAGATCTCGCTGCTGACTCAGCCACAAATGGTGTGAAGCTGGACAGACATTTGGCAGTATCGTTGTGGCTCGCTTGTTCATAAATTCCTCCCTGCACATCTCTCGTGCTTGCTGCTGGATGCAAGGCTAAATAGATCTTTTTGGATTGATGTGGTACAGCCACTTCTTTTGTTCTGGGATTTCAGATAGGGTTTCAGTTTGTGGTTTTTGTGTTCTGGGGAGACTTCTTTTAAGATCGTAAAACTTCATTTTTCATTAACTAGTTATCTCACAACAACTCTTTTTAAAGTTATAGTTCAAGCCTTTAAGTTAGATGAACTAAATACCGTCCTTTAAAGTTTCAGATTTAGAGATCTGGGGATGTTTCTTATTCAACTTGAAAAATGTTGAGGAATGATTAAATGGTAAAAGTATGCAAAATCATTGCTTAAAAGGGTTATCTCTAGCCTATGGCAAAGAATCCAAGCAATGAAAATGACACAGTTTTCTTAAGCAAAAACTTTGCTTTTTGAAAAAAGATTTTGTATGCTTGTATTTTTCTAGTGAACCTTTGGTTTGTTTTGGTGGAGGAACTAAAGGAATTGCTTTTTTAAAAACTCACAATGTAAAATTTCTTACTGTTCAGTAGTAGGGATGATCCCAACACGAGGAGGAAGAGGGAACGCTTACAAGAAGTCTGACCTAGAAATGTGGCAAGAGGAGAAACATGAAAAGCCCTGTAAGAGTAAATAAATTCTAGGTCATGGGGGAGCCATCCTGGAATGGCAGAGATGGCAGCTTAAGGGTTTTTGCACTTTACTCCTAATATTTCTAAACAGCCTTCAGTTCTGTGCAATTCTCTTTTGGCCCTAAAAGTAAGCACAGGTCTTGGATTTGTGAATAGATTAAGCTAATGCTATCTTCTTTTCATGTCTTTGAATAGCGATTAAGGTTTTAAAGTTAAGCATATGGAATTTAGGAATTACTGGAATGAATTTGCTTTTAGCTGAGACTAATGTATAAGTGCGCTAGGGTGTAGTCATTAATCATTTAATCTCATATTGTTTCTGAACCAAGATAGCGTCTCAGTTTAGCAAGTGGAAAGTAGTGAGCTGCTGCATATATCTTTGCCTTTTCTTCATTTAATGTGAGAGTTTAAGCCTGCATTAGTGCATGCCATGTGAAGCCAGCACAGTTGCAGAATATTTGGTTCTTTCTCTTCTTTTGATGCTGATCATTACCCCTTGTCACGCGACGGTGCCTTCAGCTACCTGGTGGCTGTTCCTCCGGGGCTGGACTCTCAGGGGTGGTGTTGTGCTGCTCTATCACAAGGTAGAAAACTGGGACAAAGAGACCTGCCTGAGGCAACGGGGTGAATTTGTGGCACCATCATGAGGAAACCTGAAGATTTCCTAAATCCTGTAAAGTTGTACCCGTATTTCTTTTTTTTTTTTTTTTTTTTTTCACGCTGGCCTTTCAAAAGGATTTCATATCACTTAATAATCTGCTACTGGCTAATACCCATGGCTTCAAGCCATCACGCAGCTCATAGGAAACTGCTGCCATTTGGACTGTCTCACGCTCCAGGTTTTGGTGGATTGCATATTTATATTTTAGTTTGGGTCTGATTCAAAAAGTAATTCCTGACTGTATCTATTAATAAACTCATGAATGCAGGTCAAAATGTTTGCTCTGTTTTCTCCCAGTGTTCAGACTGGAATGACAGTGGCTTTCTGCTTCCCTGGAAAGTTTATCCAACAGACTGGCTTTTAGACACGTTCCTCTGTTTGCTGAGGTCCTTTTCTCAAAACATTCAAGATCTGATGCGTAAGGGCCTCTTTTCCTGACTAAAAGTTGAATGAGCTTAATTGCCATATGATTTTTTTTATTTTAATTTTTTTTAGTGGTAACTATTTAAAGAATTCAAATTAAGACAGAAGCTGGTCATTCTTGTTTATTTTAAAAAAATCTTCTAAGAGATATAAAATTCTAGCCATACACATTCTGCTAATCAGCTATGCTGCTTTTACTTTCCAAAACAAGCAGCGATTCCTGCTTTGGTCTGCTGGTGTTTTGAGATACCTTGTAATCTTAGTTTTGTTGGGAGTGGGTGTCTTTCTATCTGTGGGATTTTTTTTTTCTGTCTAACTCTGTATTTTTTGTGCATTTTAACAGGTGCATGCAGTACTTGTTCAGGATAGAAAGTAGTGCAGAATGAAAAGAAGCAAGGCTGAGGCTTCTATTTGAAAGAAAAAAAAAAGCTGAGGAGGAAGTTCACTGCTGAAAGGGTTATTGTAATCAAGTTTATCATGGGAGCTTGCTGTTGTGTAACAGAAACTCTAGCTTGTCCATACCTGTCTTTAAGCATTACTTAATGAAGAAAGAAAACAAACTTACCAAAAATATTTATGAAATTCAATAAAATTTGTTTTCAAACTCTTAAATTTCAATACATTATGACAGTTCAGCTCCTTATTGGATTACTCTCTCCATTTGTAGAAAGACTACGTTGTTTAGAAAAGTGATATTTGTCAGAGCTAGCTTGTAAGCATGAACAGGCTAACACTCAAGCACATGTCTCTGTTGGTTTAATAATATTGAAACTCATTTGTTCAAAAACCACTTTAGCCAGGAATCATGTAATGAAAAAGATGTCTTCCTCTGAAAGTAGCCTATTAAAAGGTCTGCTATGCATCCAACAAAAATCTCTTATATTTTTGTGTCCTGTCCCGTGTCGCCCCCCCCCCCCCCCGGTAAAGGAGTACATCTACTGAATGTTCAGTTAACTTTTTCTTGTGTGTGTGGGTTGCTGGCTCATCCACGTGCCATCTTGAATTCTTCAGTAAAAACTGCCTGTGTCAATTTAATGCAGTCTCATATTCTAGCACACCTAGATTTTTTTTCTCTCAAAAATGCATAAACATTGTTTATTGAGTCTTCCAACATTAATCTTTTTCTATACAAAGATCCTTCTCACTTCCTCTGCAACAATGATCAGAAGTAATTTGGGATTTTAAGATGTAGTAGCTGTTTCAGCTGAAACAGTTATCAAAGGAGAGAGCAAGAGAGAGGCTGCCAGTGTGACTTCTGTGCTTTCAAATGGTATCTTGACTTTTTTTTTATTTTTCCTCTGTGCATTTGTTGCCAGGCAGATAACTTGGGCAACCTGTTTGCCTGTCTTCAAGGTGCACAGATTGATTTAGTTTTCCTGTCTTAAACTTTCAGTTGTCCTTTCTGCTCGATGGCAGGCTTGTAAAGCAGCAACTTTAATTGTGTGCTTGGTCTCTTTATGTCTTTTCTAGTAGAAGGAGTCTCACGAGCTGCGTATTTCTTAGCAGTTGTCTAAATGGAGTTGTAGCAGTTTCACCCGTCTTTTTTGTTCTTGTCATTTGGTTCCCTTTTAATAATTCCAGGCACACCCTCTTGCTGTTACATCAGCATCTGTATGTGATTCATGGAAATAAGAGTTTGAAGAAATGTATCCGCTCATTTAGTCCACATAAAAATGATGGCACCGAGTCAGACTCAAGGCTCATTGAATCTGGTCTCTTGTTTCTGATAGTGACCTAGGAAAGGATGTAGGAGCCGGGTGCAGTGGTTCTCCCCAGTATACTTTCACACTCGCCAGCAATTCACAAGTCTGGGACGTTTCTATACAGCAGTGGTAACAGTGCTTACAATGTCATAGAATCATAGAACGGTTTGGGTTGGAAGGGGCCTTTAAAGATTCCCTTTAAACATTGCGTATGTCTTTTCTGTGTACCCTGTGCTCTGGCAAAGAAGGCGTTCATGAAGAGACTACACAGAATCTGACTGTGCAACAGAGTTCACTACATTAGTTTTTTTCCAGCTAGGTTAGATGGCAAAAAAGTTTTAGTGAATGTTGCTTATTTTTTAAAGTTTGTATTCATAGTAATACACAGTGTTAAAGCACATTTAATTTGTGTGTGATGGCTGTTGCATTGGTTTGCTGCTGTTCCAGGTGGGATGGTGATGGTCCCTGAGAGGTGGATAGAGGTTAGGCAAGGGGGAAGAAAAATGTCGTTTAAAAAATATGCATCAGCAAGATTTGTTGGTGTGTGTTTGTATGGGAGGTAGCCAGATCGGTAGTACTGTAAGAGTACACAAAAACCATGAAACCCCCCCCCCAACTTTAGTAATCTAGGAGTTTAGGCTTGCTGACCACATTAAGGATCTAGTACGTAACGATTGGTTTACAAGGTCATTTCATTCAGTTTTAAATACTAATTTGGGTGTAAATTTCACAGCTGATACAGTTATTGTCTTTACTGTCAATTCTTTTATGTAACCTGCGTGCACTGTGGCTGGCATCGTCCCACATCAGGCTTATGCTGCAGACGACCAGGTATATCTGAACCAGTTGAGCAGCAGAAGCAAAGTGAGGTGAACCAGGCTCCATAGAGCACTCAACTGCTGTGCTTGTTGTTGGTACCTAATTTTACCTTACGTAAATTTAAAGCTAGCTTGGGTTCCTGGGAATGCGCGCTTCAATGCAGGCTGCGTTCAAGGATGTTTACACACATGAGGGCATCCATTTGGTTTATTACTTTTACAATAAATACCTTTTGTTTTCTGGACATGCCTTACTTTACGCAAAGATTGAACCAAAATTCTGAATTGTGTTGCAAAAACCCCTTCTTCAATCCTCATAACTTGATGTTTTCCAAACCTTCAAGTTAAATTGCTTTCTTAGTCCATTTACTGAGAAGTTTGGTACACTCTTTTTCAAACTTGGTCTAGGTTGAATTTGTCATCTTAAAAATGATGAAGCCTTGCTGTTTTTTAGATAATTGTAAGCATATCCAAACTCTAAATGTCAGAGATTCCCAGAGACCTACAAAAAGCCGATAATGCAAAAATGAAGTTGGACCTTATTAGATTCCAGTATTAAATGGGCATTAAAAGAATCACTTGGGAAGGATGTCCACTGCTGAACATGAGCAGCACAGGTGAAGGTAGAGCCTTAGAGAATGTGCGGGCATGGGAAGAAAGGGTTCCCAGGATGGAAGTTCACAGGTAGAAGGATGACGAGGAAGGGAACTGTGCTGCAAAAAAAGTACTGAACAGGAGAGGAGGATGGAAGGGGAAAAATATAAAAGGGAGAATTTAAAACAACTCTATAATTAGTTCTTTCCAGAAAGGATAGAACATTATCACAATAAAATAAACTGAACTGTGAATATGTAAGTAATGCCTGCTGGGATGTTGTCCTGATAGAGCAGAAGGAAACGGCCTATACATCATCTAAGAAGAGAGTCAGACCACATTTAAAACAAGAAGCTATGGAGCCTGCAAATTAATCTAGAAAGCCAGCCAATGCATACTGTTTTCTACTTGTTGATCAGCAACATTCTGATATTGTCCAAACAAGTAGGAGAGGCTGCAATCTTCGCTTACCCAAAACAATTACCTGTTACTGTGATCTGATTATCATGCTAATAGTTTGGCTGATCTGCTTCTGAAAACCAGCTTGTTCTTTTCTAATACAGGTGACAAATTCCATGTAACTTTGAAAGATAAAGGCAACCGATTTAAATAGTCTAATGAATATTTATCATCATGAAAATCTTGTTCTAGACACTTCTTCACCGACTCAACAGTGTGTATTTTGTTCTCCTATGCTCAGCTGAAGTCAGTGGCAGGGGGGGAGAAAAAAGTATTCTCAAGTAGGACTAATCTTCTGTACTGCTTTCTGGAGAAGACCTGAAGCAACCTTATTTGTCACATGTGGGAATAAGATACAAAGATTTTAAAGACCAAGCTGTTAAGAAAAGTTCTCAGTAAACTCTGTACCCAATCTAGACAAGTTATGGACTCTGTCAGTGTTGTTGATCAGTCTTGAAGAAACCCCAGCTTGCGAAACACCTGAAAAGGCTAGCAGGTGGCATAACTTTAAAAGGATTTTCTGTCAGTCTTCCTGAAATTATTAAGTGCCCTCAAGGGGTTGTAACTGAGTTTTGTATGTGGAGTGTTTTCCAGGTTCTCGAAACAAGGTTGAGAGCTCAGTAACTCCACGTGCTGATGGACAGGGGAGTTGTCCTAATATTTAGCACAGAAATACAACTTGAAAATATGATAACGCAAAATTTTTTAATTTATGATTGGATAAGTGAAAGTTATACTTGGAGAGCGTGTGGCGTATGATCTAACACTGTCCTCTCTTGTCCAAGTACTCCTCCCTTGGGGTGCTGGAGGCAGAGTTTTTTCACCTGAAGGAGGGAGGCCCCAGCTCTGGATCTTGCTTTTCTAGTTGATTTGCTGGTTGTCTTTCAGTGCAACTTGTTTTATCAGGTTCTTCTGGCAGATACATAGCTAGGTAGAAGGTGATAACTTTTATTAATTTTGAGGCTGCTTGTTTGCTGTATCTTGCTTTTTCTTAATATTGTCCTAACATTTGCTATGTTGGAATTTGGGTGTTCTTTCTGTTTTAACCCTCGTAGTATGTACCAAACTTTGCAGAATAAGAGATTTGCTGTATGAACTCACAGCTCTTTCAGAGTTAAACAGAGTATGAACAGGGTATGTAGTGACTGGTGAAAATTATCAGTGCTTGATTTCTGAAGTAAGTCTACAGTCTCCTCCGTCCTTAACCTTTCAGCCTGCAGCCCTTTGCTATAATGTGTCTTACTGAGATGTGATCTTGTGTTGGATCCAGCTTATGCTTGCAGTTTACAGTTCAAGAGATTACTGCGTACTCCTGGAAGCGTGGTGTTCGGTTCAACTTGCATCGTCATGACTCAGCGCTGTGTTGTAGAAACATAAGTACTACAGTGAATGTTTTTGAGCTTAGGGGTTAAGCCCTGGAAAGTAGCAATTGATTTGGTTGATCTTTATGGTGGATTAGTATGCCCTTCCTACATCTGCACATCCCAATTGTGTTTACATCTCTTTATGAACACACATCAACTAAGAACAGTTTTTGTCTGTTAACACTCTTTTTAAAATAAGCCAAGTGATGGCTCTCGGTATTAATTTTTATTTGTGGTTTTTATACCACTTGTGTTTGGTCTTCAGAAAAAAAAGCAAGCATCAGTTGCCATTGCAAAGCAGAGTGTTTTCTAGCCATTTTGAAAAAGAACTGAATTGCCTTCTCTAAATTGGAAACAAAAGCTTTGAAACAAAAGTCAGTGTTGGCATGAGGAGGAAGGGGTGATTCACTAGTACCTAGAATAGGAAAGCTGTCTCCTTAACCTGATACAGTGAGAGAAGCTCAGGTATAAGGTGATATAGGTGTCTACCTTGAGTCCTCCAATTAAGAGCTATATTCCTTAAAGTACCTCTGTGTTAAATTAGACTGTTCAGATAACTTCGCTGGTGATAGTTTAATGTTTGAGAATGGGAATGCTTCAAATGACTGAATTCCCAGTGTCTTAATTTATTTTCATCTGTGATATATTATTAAGAAGCTACTAATTCAACTGCTTTTCATTAAAGGGAAAAACATATTTCCTTTATATCTAATTAGGAGTAGTATTTATGTAAGGCTTTTATTTGAATTATCTGGGACTTTAATTTTTCTCCAAATACGCTCAAGAGAAGTTACATATGATTCAGGTTTTGTTCCAAGATTGTTTTGGTATTCAATTTAGCACTGCTTTTTAAGAGGAATGGAAAGTACTGTGAGCCTGGTCTTCTCTAGAAGTCTGGTAATGCGTGTTTTTCTTGTTTCTCAAGATAGTCCTGTAGCAGTCTAAGCCAATTTTTAACACTGTTTAGAAAATATAATGAACATGATACAACTTCCTAACTGTTACAAAAAGTTGCATGTGTAATAGTAAGTGACAGCAGAACTATTCATTTGCTTAAGCATGTGTTCAAGCAAGTCTGAACTGCGGTCTGAGGGGAGATCATTTAAAAAAAGAAAAGGAAATGTTGGCAATCATTCAAAACAATAAAATTTGAGCATTGGCTATGTAGCTTATATTAAAGTAGATGAAACCAAATGATTGAATAAAAACACATTATTTCAGTCTTCTTGCTGTAAACATGATTGCCCTGTTTTTAATCTGGTCTATAAAAAAACCAGAAGCCTGAATTCACTCTTGTTCAGGAAAGTTTTGAACCTGTGCACAAAGTGTAAACCCCTGCTAAATTCCTATTAAAGGAACGTACCTTATGCACAAATTGACTTGATTAAAACATGAATACATGACAAAGTGCTCTGCTGAATTAGAACCACCAACTAAAGCAGAAAAAGCATTGCTTTTAATACGTTTAAAATGGTAAAGTAGCCTGAACAACTGAAAGTTATCGCTTTAAGAGATAAATTCAAGTAATCATTTAAAATACAGAGAATTAAGAATGTTTAATGAAACACTTCAGGTATTAAGAAATGAGGGTCAAATCTTACAGTCCATACTTATGCAAACTTCAGGTCCTACTGAGTTCATTATGAATAAGCATGTCAAAATCTGTCTGTAAGTTTTATTCTCCTCTGGCAGGAAAACCTTAGTAGAAATTGGGAGAACTTTCTTCATGCAGTCAATAGTTTTGAAAAGAGAATTGCAGATCTATTTTAATGAATAAATACACAAGTATGGAATTAAATATTTTTTTTAAATGAAATTGTATTAAAGATTCTGTGGAAAGGTTGTAGAGAATGTGGGCCTGCTGCTGAATGGGAATGGGGACATGGTCACAAAGACCAAGGAGGAGGTCTTTGAAGAAGAATGCTTTTTTTTGCCTCAGTCTTTGCTGATAAGAGCGGCCTGCAGCAATCCCAGGTCCTTGAAACCAGTGGGAAAGGCTAGGGGAAGGCAGACTTACCCTTGGTGGAGAAGGGGCAGGGTAGGGAATATATAAACAAACTGGACGTATGAAGGTTCATGGGCCATGATGGGATGCTGCCACAAGTGCTGAGGGAGCTGGCTGGTGTCATTGCAAGGCTGCTGTCAATAATTTTTTAAAAGTCATGGTGACTAGGGGAGTTTCTTGAGGACTGGAAGAAAGCAAACATCACCCCTGTCTTCAGGAAGGGCAGGAAGGAGGATCTGGGGAACTAAAAGCCTGTCAGCCTCATATTGATCACATTCTTGTTGATAAATGTGATAAATACATAAATACGCATTGTGGAATAACTGCAGACACCAGCACAAAATCCCTCACATCTGGAGTGCTGGGTCCAGTTCTGGGCTCCCCAGTACAAAGGAGATATGGACATAGTGGAGTGAGTCCAGTAAAGGGCCATGAAAATGACGGAGTGGAGCATCTGATAAATGAGGGGAGGCTGAGAGAGCTGAGACTGTTCAGCCTGGAGATGGAGAGGAGAAGACTCAGGGCGGGTATGATGTGATACCTGCAGGACGGTGCAAAGGAGGAAAACCAGATCCTCCGTAGTGGTATCCAGTGACAGGATGAGGGGAAATGGGCACAAATTGAAATACAAGAAATTCCATTTAAGCATAAGGAAAAACAAAACCTTTTTTATTTTGTACAGTGAGGGCGGTAAAACACTGGAGCAGATTTCCCACAGACCGTGTGGAGCTGCCATCTACGGAGATATTAAAAATCCGACTGGACATGGTCCTGGGCAGCCTGCTGTAGCTGACCCAAGCAGGGGCTTGGACCCGATGATCTCAAGCAGTCCCTGCCAACCTCCACCCTTCTGTGGTTCTGTGATCTCTTAGCTCTTTAGAGAGTTCACCGTCAATTGTACCTGTATTGGTTTTTTTTCCAACGCTCTTTCAATTTTGGAGCATCTGGAGACATACTGATCACTTCACAAAAAAGGTAGTGGGTTGGTTGCAGGTCTAAAGCAACTTTCTATTTGTTCCTTATGTATTTCATGGGCTTTAAAACTAGCACGTTTCTCCTTGCAGTACTGCAGTCTGGCTCCATTCTTGCATGTGTGTTTAGTCATAGAGAGTGCTAAAAGAGTCTGTATAAATAATTCTATATTAAATAATACAGAATTTAACATTGGTATCTAATTTAAAATCATTAACAGATATGGTAATAGAGCAAATGTATAACACCCTGTAACCCTGTCTTTCAGTCGTGGCCTGTATATGAAGAAGTCTACAACAAAATGCTTGAGCTTGCAGCGTTTTTAGACCTGCCTCGATTTCCAGATATAACAGACAGCTGCTTTCTTCATCCAGACATGTTGTGCATGAAGTACTTGATGGAAGCTAATTTACCTGGTAAATATTTTCCCAAACCTGAACTGATAAAATTTTTCTTTGGTTTATTAAACTCTAGCAAAAAGACTTGAATTACTACTTTAAAAGTGCCTGCTCCTTTCCTTCTAATTTATACCCATTTAAGCTTGAACTGAAAGATAATTTCTATAGAAAGCACCTTCATCAAACATTTAGAGTATGTATTATAGGCCCAGATATGCAGGGGCACTCTGGTGCTGGCTCTCTAAGGCTGTGGAGTGCATACTTCATTTCAAATCTTTCAGTATCCATGTGAACTAAGAGGCACTAGTTGAATTCGCGTGATTTATTAACTTTAGCTAAATGATTAATGAAGTTGGGACCTGATTGCTTAGCACTGGAATTGTCTCATATATAATATTGACTGTATATTCTATAATATTGTATATTAGCATTAATTTTAATATTAACAAGCGATGCTGTGTGACAAATCAGCTGCTGTCTCACTTGATTTCTGATTTAGTTTTGAAATCGCATATTGCATAAATATTGAATATTTTTGTTTATCCTAAAATTAAGTCTTGAATATTGAATTGCCAAAGAAAGACTAGTAAGTCCTAGTATGTGAACTGTCTGTTGGGCTACCATACTTTCTATGAAATACCACTGTCACTGAAGATGAATTATACAGACAAATAGCCTGTAAACTAATTTTTTTTTTTTTTCCTCAAAGCATTCCAACAATTAATAGTTTGGGGGTTTTTATTGTCTTATTTTGCAATTAGTTATGTTGAATAAAGCTACTTGGCTTTTCTGTTTACTCACAGTTGAATGAAGAGAAGATAACCAACAGATTTAGGGCTCAAATTCCAGAGTAGAAATTCGGATTTTGTAGTTTTACACCAGTGTTGTGATCCTATAGAGGATCACCTTATTTTTCAGATTTTGAAGTATCAATTGAATCAAAGAAAAAGCTAGAAATTTGGCATTTTCAGATTTATTACAGAGAACTACAAAGCTAAGTACTCTTTGAAAATTACTGTAGAAGAATATATTGTCCTTTACTTTTCCTTGCAACTAAGCTTTTTGTCACGTAGAAGCATTTTTTTACAAATTGAAAAAGGACTACTGTTGTTGTCTAACAACTCCTAAAAAATAAATTAAGCAATGAATTTGGCAGTGTTTCTTAGGACGGTAAATACTAATGAAAAGGCCATTTTAAGTATCTGAAATAAAAGAAAATATACTGGCAGTATTTATAAGAAAATTTGGTTTCCAGATTTTGTTGAACTTTTACTGTTATGTACGAGAGGATTAAAAATGAGTTCCTACTGAACTCTTCATAAGCAGCAAGAGAGTATAAAGTATAGCTGGATTAAGGTTGTACTTAGTCATACATTGCTAACCTTTGTGGAATCTGATGGTGATGTAATCAACTCCTGTATTTCTTGCTGAACAGGAAAGGTGAGAAATTTGGGGGATTTGTATCTGTGAAAAATAAGCATAGAGTAATGAGAGACTGTATAGATATCATACTGCTGCTTTCGGAGCTGTAGTTGTATCTTTTTGACATAACCTGCGCTAGCAGGTGTGATTAGGCTTTACAGCGTAAAGCCAGTTTTAACCTAGGCTGGGATTGTCTGTACCTCAGCCGGGTTTTGTCCAGGTAGCAGCAAGCGCTGCCCTGCCGTGATTAGGCTGCTGTTCATACCCAACTAGCTTCTTTAAAACTAGCCCCTATTCCTCTTTGCTGTACTGAATCCGTCCTTGCATGGGTATTTAGTGAACATGCAGGAAAAAAGTTTGTGACAAGTTTTTGGCTTTTGGGGTTTTTTGAAACTATATTTATGTAGATTTAAGATAGGCTTTCCCACAACAATGTTCAGGATGATCTAACAACATCATTCGAGTAACATCAAAACACTATTAAAAATGTGATTTCCCCCCCCCCCCATGTGAATACTAAGTCACAACTGTTTTCCATGTAAGCACAGTGAAGGTTGCCTAGTATTTTTAAAAATACCCAAAAATACTTCTCAGCCTGAAAAAAATTGCTGTCTAATGGTCCTAAAAGACCTAAGCATTGTTTTCCTCAAATGACCAACATATATGCACTGTAAAAGTACTTCTAGCTTGTCTCAACATACTCATTTTATATTTTTATTTACATTAATCAGATGAATTGCATAATTGGACTTGTCGAGTGGTGAAAAAGATCTGTATTGGAGAAGTGGATTTCCTGACTCTTGTGCCTGGAAATAAGTCAACAAGAAAAGTGAAATACGATGTTCTTGCTGCAGCAGTTATTGTAGTTGTGCTCAAATTATTGTTTTTATTAGATGATCACTATGAATGGTAAGTGTACAGGCAAATCTGTAGCAAAGCCCAAATTTCAAATAGTGCAAATGATTGTCTTGGATCATTCTTTCTTTAGTAATATTAAATTTATAGTATTTGAATTTCGATTAAGTTCAGTAGCATAAAACACACCTGAAGGCATTTTAGTCATTAAATATTACTTATTTTTAAAAATCAACAGTTTTAATCTGAAAGTTGGAATAAAATTAGGGTGTAATTTTTGTCAGTTTTATTTGAACTTCAAGTGAAAAATGCAGTATTTGGATCTACAAAATAGCCTGTTTGGTTGTTTTGTTTTTTTTTTTTTAGGTTACTTTCAGACTTTGCTGAAGAAAGAAATAAAAATAACAAAGAAGGTACATAAATATTCTAGTAGAAATGAAATAACTTTGTAATGAGGCTTAGAAAGACTTGTCTTATTGATCATTAAAATGTGTTTTTGTCATTTATTCTTTTAGGGCAAATCTTTATTCAAAGAAAACAGTAGATACTGTTCACGTAAAATCGTCTCAGTTTACCTGCATAATTCTTACTGTACTGGATAGGGGAATTTGGTACACATTTTGCTAGGTACCTTTCTGCTTCTCCTTGTGCATGTTTGCCTCTTGTTTTAGAATTTTATGCATGCTAGGTGAAGATGAATGGATACGCAGTAAAGAGAGAACGCACTTTGATCGTAAATAGCAGATACTTATTAGGGGCATCAAACCATGTTTATGATAAAATCCAAACTTGTTTAGTCTTGTTAAATAAAATGTCTTAGTGTGTAACATATTTCAGATGTAATCTATTTTCTTAGTCCAAATAATTCTGAGAGAGTGTGGAAAAGCTGGCAGCAATTAAGATAGAGAAGATAATGGTGTGAACATGGTTCTTTGAGGGCAAAAAGACCAAATCAAAGATTAGAAGTCTTCAGGAAGATGTTCCATGGCCCGATCCAGATCATAGTTGAAGATAAGATCGAAGATATGTTACAGTGGTTTATCTTTTAAGCCTTCCATCCAGTTTTGGGTCCATTTTGACCCTTCTGTTACTTTTTAAGAATTTAAGTCAATAATAAAATCGGTGTTAGCCATGCATGAGCACAATTACTGCTGTATCTAGAGATAGTCATCACTGTTAATTAAACCTGGTAATTCTCATTTTCAAGTGGATACACAAACTTATTTTGGATCTTTTTTTTTTCCTTTTCATTTCCCTTGAAAACTTGAAGTACATAATAGTGACAAGAGTAGAAGTTGTGCAACTGCTTACAAGCTGAGGCTCAAAGCCATTAATGTCTTAATGGGGTTTCTCCCTTATTAACAAGTCTCACTGCCGTTGGGAATTAACAGCTCATTCCTTGCCTACTTTTTTACTTTAAAATCTGCTGGTGCAAAATGATCCGTATGTTCTGTTATGTTGTCCCTATCCTTAAAATGTTGGGGTGATAGTGAGCAGCTGCACAGAGGAGCTGATGTGAGAATTTCTGTTAGAGCACTGATTAGTGCCAGAGCTCAAAACTGCCTCTGGCATTTTCCCAAAGTTAGCATGCTGAAATGAATAATGGTTAACACTGAGTTTTAAAGATCCAATTCATGTTGACTCCATTCTCAATTTAACTATCCTTTCTCTAGTCTTTTTTTAATTAAAAAAAATAGTATTTCAGCTCCTACAGTTTTTCAAGACAGACTGGAAGCTGTAGAGTAGATAGTGGTACTGACCTAGTGTGTTTGTGTGTGTATGTTCTATGAACTGCACACATACACAATATGGTTTATGTTCAAATAAAATGTGATTGAGATGTGTATATATATATGTGTGTGTCACAGAGCTGTGTATTTTCCGGTCAGCTCAGCTATATGAACATCAGACTAGCAGTATTGGCCAGGTAAATGGTTATTATAGTGTAGCATCATGTCTCTGACAATGGTTTTGCTTGTGACAGATGCTTAATAATTCATATGAAGTTTAATAAAAATTTCCCTCCTCCCCCCCCCGCCCTCCCAGCAGTTTAGGAGTACTTACTTAAACCTCTGGGTATAAGGAGTTCATAAAAGACATTGTATCCACACCTTTGAATTTTAAGAACTACTGAAGGGTCTTTCTTTCCTTCATTTGTCTGTTGCTTTTTGAGTCCATCTATATTTCTAGCATCTAAGACATCCTGTGGCAGGATAACCTGAATAGCAAAAATGCAGATAATACAAAACGTATATAAGCTTGATTATAAGAACAGTATATTCACCTTCAAAACAGTTTAAACAGCTAGCTGGCAAAGCTAAGCATGATGCAAGCATTGCATGCGGTGCAGCTGGGGTGATGGGGAAATGCAAAGCCTGGTTAATTCACAATGCAGATAATCCACCCACGGGTAATAAGAGTTGATTATATTTTAAATATATAAATCTACACCATAGTTCTATTTGGAATTCTTATACTTACTGTACCCAGTTGGTCTACTTCAGTCCCGTGCCTCTTTGGAGCATCGATGATAAATGTGCTGCTAGAATGCCATATGCCTTAACGTTTTTGCATGTGCTGGTAAATATTTGTTCACATATCAGCCAGTGAAGTTCCTGTGCTCAAAAACATGGGGGGCTGATACGAAGTGAATACAATTGTCTAGTTTATCTTTCCAGGCCTGTAAGGTTTCATGGGTAGTAGGATAGACAGTGGGGAGTTGATGAAACTGTTTGAAATTTTACATCTGAGCTTGTTTAGATCTTACTTGTTTAAACCTAAGCGTGATGTATAGTTTCATTAATCCCTTGAAGTCAGCTTTCAAACAGGTGAAGGCCACTTCACGCTGTGGAGATCTAGTTCATTTGGTAAAGAGGAGGTAGTTCCTAGGCTTAACTTTCAGAAAGGAGGGAAAAGGTTTGAATTGAGCTAAATCTGTGAAAACTATTCTAAGCTAAGGGGCTTCTTTGCACTTCCTATGACATGCTGTTCTTTCACTGCATTTCTGCATTTCTCTTTCTTACAGAATTGTTAGATCAAGTATGTTTTCTTTAAGCACATAGAATTCAGGATAGGTTTGTATACAGGTGGAAGACACAGGCTCTAACTGTGTGGAGACCACCTTCTGTGTACTACACATTTCTTTCACTTCTTCCCAACCTAAAATGTGTATGTTTTGTTCAGGTGGTCCATATTTTGAGTTCAAAAAGTGGTACAAGGTGATAAAATGTTCCTTGGATGTGGAGCAAAAGAAATTGGATGAAGAAAGAGCCAAGTAAGAGGGTTTTAAGTACTCTTTCTTTTTTAAGGTAGACAGTTTTACATGAAATCCTGACCCTCACAGAAATTAAAAAGGTTAGGAATTTGCTCCACATTTCCATCCATCAAGCTTGGGTGAATAGAGCGATGAAATCCCCATCTTAATTTTCTATTTACACTCATAATGTTTATCCAGCATATTAATTAAATGCTCACTTTCTGTGACAAGTAGCTTATACTGCTGAACAATTAACTGATTACAGTAAATCTAGGCTTACATGCCTCGGTTTGCCTACTCTGAAAAAAGACTTCCTGGATGTGTTGGGGGGCAGTGGTTTTTAATAGCACTAACCATTAGATTATTTTTATTTTAATTTAATAGCTCTAGCAGTATTTGTAAGAAATTACTATTCTTTTACTTGTTTGCTCCAGCTTTCTTTTTCTTGACAATTCTTATGTCTTTTACTGGTAGATATCTGTGGAGATGTGAAAAGCCACTGTTTTATTCAGCCAAGAAGAAATCTAAAGTTCTTAAGAGAAGACGTGAGTAAACTTTGCTTCTTCCCAGCAACGCAGAAATCTGCTCCAACTTTTCCCATAATAGAAAATCTGCAGCCCTGACTGTGATAACATTTAAATCTTAAAATACTTTCTCTTTTCTCTTTCATCTCTGGGTACAATTAATGTAGTACAATTTTACAACCCGTGGCTGGAATTCTTCAAACAGACATTTTCCTCATGCTTAACTGAAACTGCCTTTGCCGGTCTTCCTAATGACCTACTGAACCACATCTCAGAATGAGTACTCTGTCCTCATCTTCACTTGTTTGTCAGCTGCCTTTATATAACTGTGATCTTCATGAATTGTTGTTGGTCTTCTATAGCTTTCCTGTCCCTTTTCTCCTTTACTTTCTCATATCCTTTGGTATGGATATCCCAGTATGTCCTTTGGTAGACCTTGCACGTCCCTCTTCTCTCCCACTCCTTCTTGCAGTCTTCTATAGAAAGTGAGGAAGGCTTGTCTGAACATGACTTGACTTGAATAGCTAGCTATACGTGGTCAGAATGCAGGTACATCTACTTTATTTTAGTAGCTCTAGAAGTACTTATAAGAATTTAATGGGGTTTACGTTGACATAAAAGCAAACAGAACAACCAAAACCCCGCTTATCTGTGGAAATACAGAAAACGAGAATTTTGTTCAACCAAATCAGATCTGAAGTTCTTCATTCTACATTTAATAGTATCTAGTAAGCAGCAGATATTTGGAGAGAGATGTTAAGTGTGGCAAGTGATATTTTTTCCTTTATATATTCTTCCAGTTTCTGGAAGTGACTGGTTCAGGGACTTCTAAACAAGTTGTATAATCCTGTTTGGTTTGAATAACTCATGTTGGATTTCTCTTTCAAGAGTGCAATTGGGGTTTTTTGAATGTTCTTACTCTGCAAAATTCGGTAGGGGTGATCCTGCAGTCAAGTCATGTTCCGTGGAAAAATATGTTTAGGTTTATTTATTTCAAGCTGATCATTTGCTCAGATGCCCTTTAATTCCTGCCTTTATAAGAAAAAGTGAGTAATGATTCATTGTTCATCATTTCTGTGGCACTCTAGATTCCTCTTCTGGCTCTGCTTCTCTTTGAGGTAGAAGAGGACCACTTAGATTACGGAACTGTACCACTGGCTGTTGCAAGCAGGAATATCACATAATGCCATTGTAACTGGGCAAGATTCATCTTAAAAGAAATTTAAAGTAGTAGAGACAAAGAGTGCTCTAGAACACTTATGTGCCAGATAAAGGTTTTCAGAAACCTTCCTCAGCCTTTGTTTTTGATGGTAGATTTTAGTGTCCTCTTGAAAGATAACCTTCCCAGTCCTTGGATTACTTCAGGATGTCTTTTTTGCTTTTTTCCCAGTTTATGAATGAATTTATTCAGATTCAGGTCATAAGAAGAAGTTGAAGCTCCAACAACAGTGGTTTTTAACCTGCTTTTAATCCTAGGGAAACAAGGCTTATGCGGTCTTATTGTGTGTGCTGATCTATCATCATACCTTCTTTGCCTTCTCAGCCTCAGTAACTTGCAAAAGTTTGTCATTCTTTCACTAGCAGTGGAGAAAGGTGGAGTGGTGTTTTTTGTTGTTTTTTTTTCCCAGTTAAAATTTGCACCATGAAAAGCTTAACCTTAAATCCGTATGCGTATGAAACCAGGCTTCCTTAATTCTGATACACAGGAAACTACTCAAAAAATCTTAGCCAGTCTGAGAGATAGCATACAACCAGGTAAATATAGCAAAAGGCATCCTGGCATGTGGGTTTTTTATCAGCATAAAAATACCAGCAGTATCAAATGGATTTTACAGGTTTTACTTGGGGGAATGCTTTTGGAGTGCCTCAGTATTAATATCATTAGGTATGAAAGACATGGCATTTTGAATTATATTTCAAAATCTTTCCCTAAAACATGTGACAGAGTTGAATTTTAAATGGAATGGGGGAGAGAACATACAGACCTTCAAGGTTTCTCAGTATTCCACACAGAGGTTTAAAGAAAAAAAGAAATTAAAAAAAAAAAAAAGGCATAAATACCCTATTTTCTTCCTGTATTAATCGCCTCTACACAGTATTCTAATACTTAATACTTTTGACTTGGTATTTTTTGTTTCTATTTGTACAGAAATGGTTGTGAACTTACAAAATCAGTTTGGCAAGCTGTCTGGTTCAGTGCGACCTGCTGAAAAGCCAAATCCTTCAAGTTTTCAGTTAAGTTGGTCTGAAGAAAACACAGATGGGAGTTGTTTTCACGGGCATAGCCTGAAGGGAATTTTGCAAGAAAAATGTGGTTTACTTACAGCCATGAACCCTGACTATTGGCTGTGTACAGTTAAACTATGTACTGAGAAGTAAGTATTCAAATTTTTGTTAAATACCTTTTGGAAAGTTCTCCTGAAAGTAAAGTGCCATATATATATTTTTACAAATGACAAATATGGGGTGTGTACACAGCTATGTGTCCACATATTGTTAAAATCATTTGTAGAAAGGGGCGTGTGCAGAATAGTTAGTCTTGGATTGGGAGTAGACAAATTGTAATATGAAGAGTGATCAAAGTGAGCTTTTGAGAAGAGAGGCGATGAGACAAAATCAACAAATAGAGTCACGTGGCGAGAGTAGCAGCTAGGTACAAATACTCACTTCACTTCCTTCTTCATAGTATTTTAGGAAAAACTTGTGCCACAGCTCTCCAGAGAATGGGAAAACGGTTCCATTCCTCTCTCCCCTGCCCCCAAAAAGCATAGGAAATTAATTTTCTAAATCACTATACTGCTTTTGTGGTGGCCTTCATCAAAATTAAAGTTAAAATTAGCAGTCAGAGTTCAAATAAGCAGGCAATTAAGGCCTCCAGAACATATTTAAAAAAAAATAATTATGAGTGAAAAGGACTTTACCACTATTTCATCTAAGCATATCAGCAATCAACAGTTGTATTTTTTGCAAGCAGAAAAGTAAAAGAAGAAATTTCTTTCACTGGAAAAGTAAAAGAAGAAATATGGGAAAAGAAAACATTTTGTGCTCTTAAGGAAGTTTAGTGTCTGTCTTTACTAGAGAACTGTTCCCAAATCCTGCCTTCACAAGTGAAAGGGAATTTTTTTTTTTTTCAATTAAGGGTATATCAAAACAGTCATGCTATTTGTTAGTAAAATTATTTTCTTTAAAGGACCTAAATAGCAAGGAGAATGATAGCCCAGGTAATCCAGCCGTGTACAAAGTTATATGGATATTTAAATATGTGCCTGGTTTGTGTCAAACTTCTCACTCTTCCTTTAATACCTTCTCCTCTTGTGTCAAATTCTGCAAAAATTGGTGAGTTTTCTACTTGGTGGGTGCTGGCAGAGCACCATGGCCAGAGACAGAGAGCAGAAGACCTGCTGAGGGGAGTGTAGGAGTTCGGCAGCATTTACTCCAAGGAATAGGAAATACCTAAAATAGTGTTTCTCGTAAACTCCCTGGGTAGTGTAGCTACGGCTTCTGGATCATAGCCAGATTTTGGTTTTGGCATTGGTTGTATCATGAAACCCTAATCCAGAAGAGGAATGTACCGGTGAGTATCAGTGAAAAAGATGAACTTTGCAGATGGCTTGGATTCTCCTGAATTCCTCATGTGTGCAATTGGAGGGTGTTTTTTGGAAAGGAGGTTGGGTTACATTAATGTGAAATGAGATTTCATTAGTGCATTGAATAACATCTTAAATCTTTATCTGGTATATACTTCTAAATGGCATGCTCAAGAGAGCAATAACTCCTACAGAGTCTTAGTGATACGTTCCTGATTTTTAAAACATTAAATATCCCTCTTGAAAATAACTGGCTTTTTACATGTATGCAGTCGTTTCTGTCTTTCAGTGGATTTATTTGCTTATCTTTATTTTCCTTTTCACATTACCTTTCACATATCCACCGTGACAGAAATGGGTTGGAATAATGTAAACACAGTGTTATATTACAAGAGCTTTGGTTGTATGGATTCATTCTTTTGTATGAATAAGAACCCTTTTTTTTGAAGGGAGGAGAGGTAATAATCCTTTTACCACAAATTTGCGTAAATCTTATGTACACACTGAATGAGTGGATATTTCGGTGTATGTTTGTGTGAATAATCTTTCATGCAAAGTCTGTTTTTAAGCCTGCATTTTCATATGTAATATATTAAAATGTTAATGGCAAACTGTCATAGCCTTCATGAAACAAGATTTGAATTTAAATTCTTACCGGTTAAATTTCCCATTATATCATTTGCAATGCAAGTAGTTAATTATACATCTGACACTTACTTAACTTTGGAAAACAACATCTACTTCAGATATGAGGGTTTATCCTATGCAAGTGTGTGTATGTGTAATAGAACTAAAAACAAACTTACAAATTCTATTTCTCTAAAAATCGGCATGGTCTAACTGGGACTACTGGAATGCTTTAATCCTAGGACTAAAGTATGATTTCAGTGTGGGCAAAGCTGAGATCAGTCAAATAGTTGGTGAAATGCTTTTACATTTTCTTTTATTTTAAAAATTCCACTTTTAAACTGGATTCTAAATTGATTTGGTATAGAAGTCTTTAGGTGATAGGAGTTTTACAGTTGGACTCGATCTTAAAGGTCTTTTTCAACCGAAATGATTCTATGATTCTATATATGATGAGGTATTACAGTGTGTGAAAAATGTTGAGAAAAATGGATTTCCCTTATTACATCTAAATTTAAAATCACCTGGAATTTTTTTTTAGCTCTTCAGAGTTGCCTTTAGGATAAATAGCACAAAATGGGGCAAAAATATGTGTGTGTTTAGGTACTCTTGTGAAAAGTGTAAAGCACCTATTTGATTAACTGGAGTTACAATATTGATGTAATTATGCGTTTGCCTCAGAATATACAGTATCACTCCCCTGCCCTCCCAATGAAAACTGAGATTTGACACCTAAATTGCCATAAGAGCTGTAATTGCCGAATCTCAGGGTTGACTAGGATGTAGCAAAATGTCTTAATTCATATTAGCCAAAAAATGCAGATTTGGTTCAACCAACATTTCTCAATGAAGTTTGAATTTAGCCAACACATTGCGTTGTGGGGTCAGCGAGTTCATTCTGACGCTGCTGAAATGTCTGATTTAATTTAGTTTTTTTAAGAAGTCTGGCAGCTTTCGGGGAACATGAGATAGGGCACAGGATGGGATGTACGGCGCGAGAGACCTAGTTTCAGATTTCCAATCTGCCAGACTTTGGGAGGCTTTAAACAAAGACTCGGCTCCCCGAAGTGTGGCTTGCATGGCACTCCAGGACGGGTCCGTCTGTTCCTCCAGTTTGAGGTAAAATGTAAATGATTGTTGGGCCAGAGGGAGCGAGCAAATGACTCTATAGTCTAGTAATTAGCACACTTGCCTGTAAATTGGGACAGACAGATTCCAGTCCTTGTTCTGGTGAATATTTAAGGCCGCTGCTCTGAATCAGAGGGGAAATTTTGAGCTCTGCTTCTCCACATCCCAGGGCAGTACCTAGTAAGCTAGAAGATGCATAGGACTTACATGGTGAATAGCACCTGAATCCCCATATCAATGTAAAAGACCTTTTTAAAAATTGAAACAGCTGGATTTTATACTATTTTAAACTTGCCACTTTTAATAAAAACAAATGTGAGGCTAACCCAGAAGAGGGTATTTTTCCAACCTAAGTTGCTGAACTTAATGTTTACAGAGCTTCTCTGCAGTCTGTCCTCTGTTATCCGTTCAGTCTGACACTTTTTACCAGCAAGTCCAGTCTGCTATTTTCATTATATACTTCATCAGTAAAATCACCTCATCATTTGCATTAACATTTTCACCGTGAAAGCTGCAAAATAATTAAGTAGAAGGCTGCTATAGCACTGATTACTTTCTGTCGACCTGGTCAATGTTTGCCTCAGTGTTTCCTTTGTTACTCCATTGACTTGGAAGTTAGCTTTTCTCTCTTGTTTCTAGACAGGTAATTTATATTTAGCACACAAAGGCAATAGACAAGAAATGGATGGGTTATAATCCCATGGCATAGAGTCAGGAAGAGGAGAGGGGACCCTACGGAGAGCGTGGGCAAAGAATAGAGAAAAGAGCCTGGGGTGTCTGCATTGGATAGTCTTAGAAATTATAAAAATAGGGTAAGGTAGCCATTTTCACAGTTTGCTACATTTGGTAAAAGCTGGCAGAATGAACACTGGCTCTGTTTAGTCCTGAAAGGCAAAGAACATATTCGTTGCCTGGTTGAGTATGATCCTGATTCATAGTGCAAGAAGCTATACAGGCTTTTCCTTCTTACTGCGTCTGCACCATCTCTGAACATGTCTTGGTCCGGTCCTCTACTTCAAGGTTTTGCAGGAGTGGATCCCTTCAAAGAATCGACATTGTAGACCAGAATTGTGATTTATGCTGTTGGTAAAATGTAGAGTTTTCCTCTAATTACAATTAAACATATAAATGCTAGCTAAATACTAACTAAATATGCTTGTAATTTAGGGCTTTTTTTTTTTCCCCCTTTCTTTTCAGATTGTGTGGTCATCTGGCTCATTACAGAGAAGTGGACTTTCCCCAGAGTTACCATTTTGTACTAAGGTTATTCTCCTTTCTTCTGAGGATACAGCCCTCTTATATCCATGACGAGGTGTGTGTGATAGAACACAAACTTTTTAATAAAAAACTCTGTAAAAAGCCAAAATACAAGACAGGTCTAAGGAAGTAAAAAGGTCTAAAAATAACAGTACTAAAACCATGTAAATTAGTTGGTTGGATCCCAAACCATGGTATTACACCTAAACTTACACTGATCCTTTTGCCTGCCTGGAAATTTTTTGTTAAGGTAGTAGTGCTGAGATCTACTGCTGTACTTCAGTTGCAGTGTCATTTTATCTATAATTTAAGTCACTGGTTTCCAGCTGGGAAAGTTACCAAGGAAACAGTTTATCACAATTTATTTCCTCACTTTGCATCAGAGCCAACAGGAAGCTATGAAATTACCATTTTTGGGGGAATAATTGTACATACTTTGAGTGTACTGGACAGCACGTTAGCATCTGATTACATCATGAGATTTTGCAATTAAAGTATTATCTGGTTTTTTACCTACTGTTGTATGACAGCAAATACATTTCTAGAAAGTAACGTTTACTTTGTTTTGAAATAGTGTGTTAACAAATAAAAGGAGTAGTTGGTTGATGTTTTCACTGCAGTGAGGTTTTTAGTCGTTGCTTCTAAACAGGGTGTTCTGGAGCAACTCTGGCACTGTTTTCTGCATTTCCTTGCATCCTGTATATCTCCCAGTCTCTTGTTATGCCTGAGCCTCTCATTCAAGCTAACACCTTTCAGGTCCGTGTTCCACTCCAGGCTTCACAGATTTTGCAGCTGCTTTTATATCTGGAACTGCCCATCCTATTTCTTGTGCACCGGTAACTGCCAGGTCCTCCTGTCATTCTTCTCTTGCAAGGCTACTGTTGTTTGAATTTCTCCTGACCGCTTCATAATCCAGCAGCTTGTGCCTCAGCCACTCTACCAGTTTCTCATGCACAATCTTATTTACGCACTGTGTTTTTAAACTGTCCCAGACAACGTGTAAATGAAGTTGGGTGCTGCCACTACATTAAAGACACCATAACATATACATAATGTTGAACAGAGGTATTGAGTAGATACCCAGATGAATAATGCTGCTTTCAGTCGAATGAAATAAAATTCAGCAACTCCGACCATCAGTATGGAGTACAGAAGTTGCCAAATCTATTTGATCAAAACCAAAATCAACAGCTGTTTCTAAGCATTATTATAGACAAGAAAAATGGTGCCTGCAGACTTTACAAAGAGTAGTAGCTTCCTTCCTGAGCAAGGGCTTCAGTGAGATGTAATCTGGGAAGGTAATCAGTTCAGCGAGTAGACTTTGAGTATGATGGAAGGGTTTAAAATCTGTTGCAGTTCAATCCATGAAGCCGTTGTCTAAAAGTTGGGAACAGGCGAATGATAGGAGAGGAGATGTGCTGCCCTACCTGTCTGGAGCAAAGTGATAAAGTAGTATTTCAAGCACGGGTAGAGCAGACAGAACTATTAAAGGTAAGTTGTAATAGTTACTTGGAAATACTGGCAAACCAGGAGGCTTTGCTGGCTCAGTAGAGGCAGGAGGTAATTAAGCTTGGTGTCATGATTTAAGGTGACAGTGTCGTGGTTTAACCCCAGCTGGCAACTAAGCACCACGCAGCCGCTTGCTCAGTCCCCCCACCCAGTGCAATGGGGGAGAGAATCGAAAAAAAGTAAAACTCGTGGGTTGAGATAAAGACAGTTTAACAGGACAGAAAGGAAGGAAAATAATGATAATAATAATAAAATGACAATAATAATACTAAAAGAATTAGAATATACAAAACAAGTAATGCACAATGCAGTTACTCACCACTTGCCGACCGATGCCCAGTTAGTTCCTGAGCAGCGATCCGCCCCTCCTGGCCAACGCCCCCAGTTTATATGCTGGGCATGATGTCATATGGTATGGAATATTCCTTTGGCCAGTTTGGGTCAGCTGTCCTGGCTGTGTCCCCTCCCAGCTTCTTGTGCCCCTCCAGCCTTCTTGCTGGCTGGGTATGAGAAGCTGAAAAATCCTTGACTTAGTATAAACACTACTTAGCAACAACTAAAAACATCAGTGTGTTATCAACATTATTCTCCTACTAAATCCAAAACATAACACTATACCAGCTACTAGGAAGAAAATTAACTCTATCCCAGCCGAAACCAGGACAGACAGAAAAGACATAGTTTGGGTGAAAGTTTTTACTTTTTCAGCTATTTTAAGTAGTTATTGCAGAACAGGGATTTAGAGCAATGGTCCTATAAAGTGATTGTAACATGCGGATGAGAAGACATCGTTTTAGTCATACAGAGCTAAACTGTGCTTGATGGGGGAAGAGGAGAGCAGACTGAGTTGTTACTTGTATGTGTTAGAGATTTCATAAATGGGTACAGTTTAGTATGCCTAAATGTATTGCCACGTTGCGCGAGATACCTCAGACTTCTGACAAGATGTGTCTTGAACTGATGTTTACATTAATGGACTCAGAATATACCAGTTTGAATCTCCTCTTGTGTTTGGTGTTTGTGTTTTAGAATTAGCCATTATCTATTATGTTTGACCTCACCTGAGTGAATTACTAGAGTTTGTAAATATTTGGTCAAATTATTCATTGTTCTTGTTCTAGATGAGTATTTGTATCAGTTAAAAATCTGTTGAAGTGTAATACATATTGTCACTGTTTTCAACAGTGCTTGCTCAAGCAACTGAAAGTGTCTCATTCTTTTTACTATAATATCTGTTAAAGTTTTGAATTAACTATCTAAAAGACACCTTATTATACACAAAGGATTCATTTAATTCAGAAGTCTTTATTTGAGAGACTTATGCACTTAATTATAGGTATCCCTTTCTTTTAAAACTACTGTACTAGTAAAATCTGAGCTTCATAAATTAAAAATACTGTGCTCATTGTTACATTGTTACCAACGTAACAAAGCTCCCTTAGATGTTAGAATAAATTAAGGCTGTACTTTAATAAACTGGAATAAAGCTTGCAGTTAATCATCAAGAGCCATGTGCCTTCTGGACACATAGGTTAAGAGTCAGATTTAAAAGTAAAGGGTGTGCCCCTAAAATACTTAATGTTAGTTCTATCCAGTTTAATCAATCAACACTTATGTTGGAGTAACAATGTTTAAGAAGCTGATGAGCCACAAGAGTGCCTTATCTTCAGTGAAGTGTAGTTGAACTCTCTTGGGACAACTACTTTGAGTCCAGTTAATATAACTCTGAGGTGGAGCTGGGCTGGTTGAACAGACAGCTACCGGCAGATAGCTGAAGGGGAGGGTGTCTGCCGCAACCCAGCAGTTCCAACCACCTCTTCCATCTACTTTTAAGTTACAGCTCCTTTCTGTAACTATTTGCTGAAAACGTCTGGATAAAGCTCAGCTTTCTGATAGCTACTTTTTTGTATTTCTTCCCCTGGAAATTTTAAGTAAAGAGACTCGGTTTGTTTTGTTTCTTACTCTAAAAGTTGAATGAGAGTTCTTAAGTATATAGATAAAGGCAAGTGGTTTTTTTAGATTAAACTTTTAAAACAGTATATGTTGAGAAGACTTAGAATAGTTAAATAATTATTAACTTAGTAGCAAATCAGTTATTCTGAGACCTCGATGTGCATTCTGAAGTGAATTTAGGCTTTTTCGTAGTTTGTGTGTTATATTTTACACATGCTGTTTTTTTCTGTCTTTAAGAGTGCAAAAGTAACCTTGCTTTATGAATTCTCCTAAATAATGCAACCTTTCTGTTGTTTCGGGGAGAAATATGACAGATGTCTCATTTTCTTTTGAAAGGTACAGCCTTCAGCAGAATTGGTATTTTACCTTATTCGTTTTTCACTACTTCAGCATGTCTGCATTCTCAATATCAACTTAGTCAAATAATTTTTTTTTTTTTAAAGTTTTTACCTTTTTCCAGACATGAAGGAGAGGTGTTTGACTTTAAGCTCTTATGCAGAGTGAGGGCCCTGAACCTGATTTAACCAGAGAATGAGAATCAGCAAAGCCCAATGCCTGCATGCAGTGCTAGTCTAATTTATTGGCCATAGTGTGTTGTATGGGCTTCACTGTAATTACATCTTTCCTAACCCATTTTTAGCATGACCCCTGAAACAATCATGTTTGGAAGATTTGAGAAGGCTTCATGCAATGTTGCAGGCAATGCAATGAATAACTTGCTTTCTCATAACTTCTTGCAAAGCTCAAAAGTCCCTTCCTCAAAATGAATTTTCTGCCTTTACGGACAAACAAGACTTCTGCTGATGGTCCTGAAAAATGATTTCAGGGTACTTATGGTAAGTTGTCAAGAGGATCATTTTGCAGGGCCGGGAGCAAAAGAGCCAGGATCCACAGGGCTTTTGGGAGAGGTAAAGTCTGAAAATGTTAAGTCCCTGATTAAGGTGTCTGCTCCCCGTTTCACCTGTCCTTTCCCCATGTCAGGTTGAGTAAGGCAGAGAAGAGTCAGGATAAGTCCGTTTAATGAATCTCCTATTTTGATCCAAAATGAAATGGTTTTCCTGGCACATACTGTCATACATATTTCCTGGCTGAGCATTGTTAGTATGTAGATTGGTCAAAGCAGTGTCTCTTGCTGTGTTTGTCCTTGCACTAAATGTAGAACGCTTGCTTTCCAGTATCTCCTCCACAGTTACTGGTCTCGTTGCTCCTCACAGGTGAAGCTCCTTTGTTCCTGGCCAGATTAGATGAGGGAGAACATAAAGGGGATGCCAAGATGTGGAAACAGGTGTACGTGAAAGAGCTTTCCTCACTGCTGCTTGTGCTAGGATGCTGCTGAAACGGTGAACAAGAGTGAGTAAGGACTGGCAGAACAGGAGATGATGAATGCTTGTGTCCTCACGTGAGGTTATAGCTGCCCGTGTACAACTGCTAATGGCAGCATTTCCAGAGCCAGAACACTCCTCCCCAATCCTCAGCACCTACGTTCTGCCTCCGACAGTACATCAGGTAGTTTTAAAAGAAAATACAAGCACATTCCTCTGATAATCTCACATGGCTACTCTGTATTGTAGAAGTATTCTGTGCCTGCTCATAGACTGCCCTGTTGTCCTAGTAGTGGCTTTGCTCATCGGCTGCAGACCCTGCCATTGCCTCGTGAGAACGCCACCAAGTGCGTTTAGTGTCTGTGTTGTGATCTGATAGCTTGGTCTGGATCCTAGGATGCTTCTGTGCTGCGTTTTCATGGAGGACACCTGCAATGGCTGTCTGATCGAGCATTGCATGCCTCTGACAGGGCTGCCTGAGGGGTGTGGGGTAGAGGCTGCTGCAAGAGAGAAGGGTGAAGACGCCACCTCTTTACAGGCCCAGGGAAGAGAAGACTGTCCTAAAACTATATCCAAGTGCCCCAGCTCTCAACGTCAGGATATCAGACTGCAGAGCTAGTGAGTTCCTGGTGAGCCGTCAGCTCCTCACAAGCTAGGCAGGCTTCATGTCTGCAGGCAGGCTGGTTCCTGTGCTTCTGAGCAGGACTTTGACCGTGGTCCCACGACGCGGTGCAGCAGGGCTCCCCATGACCACTGCTTGCAACTTGCTCTGACGCTAGGATGTGAAGGAATCCACCTGGCCCTGGATCTCATCCGCACAATAAGTCATGCTGTGTCAATATAAAATTGTGACAAAACATTTTTGTTTACTGAGCTGAGATCTGTGGCCTTTGTAACTCCTAACCGGGCAGCTGGGTGGTTTCCGTGCTGCAGAACAAAGTGGATCAGGCAGAGAACAGTATGCAGTGAAAGAGCGGCACATGTTCTCTTGCTACACGACTGTTGGCCTGTGCAGCAGGACCTATGTACACAGAAGTCAAACCCAGAAGCAGCGCAATATTGAGCAGAGATGATAAATGTTCAGTGAGACTGGATAACATGCTAAAGATTTTATCATCGATAAAATTCTAGTCTTCAGGTTGACTTTTTTTTACTATATAGGCTGCTGCAAAATTGATTAATTTACGTTGTAATAATTTCAGAGTGTCCTCAGTCAGGCTGATGAAGCTGCATCTCCTGTCCCTGAATAGTCTGTATGCTCTCAACAGTGTCTACGTTATCTTTATGCTGTATCTAAATACAGAATCAAAAGGGGAATCTTTAAGGAATGCCTGCAAGATTGCATATAGGGATATGACTGAAGTGAAAAGCAAACTGTTTCTTTAATTTCCCTGTTCTGTATTTCACACATTGTGCTTTCAGTTATTTCTTTACCCTTTTTTCCCCCCAGCTTTTTCCATCTTCTCTTTCCTACAAGGCATTTCCAGCTTCCTCTTCCACTGTCATTTGTCTTTCTATTTCTTTCCACTGTGCCTGCTTTCACCTCACTTCCTAGTGAGTTCATGAACCTCTGCCTGGGCTTTTCTCTTTTTTTTCAGCCCTTTGATGCTTTTAGCTTATTCCGTGGGGGTCAGTGATCAGCTTCGGGCTTACTTTTCTGGGTCTGTCGTTAGTGACCACATGCCTGTCGCAGAAAAGAAAAGCTTGCCTGGTGTGCTGCGTAATGGAGACTACAGAAGATTCGCTGCTCTTTACAGCCAGCTCTGCAGCCTGGCCCTCGCATCTTAGGGGTTCAGATTAAGTAGAAAGTATCTTGTTTTCACTCCCTGCCGTGTTTTGTGAAATCAAAAGTACTGTTACAAACTTGATGCAACTTGTTTATTACACGGGTGTGAATGGCCAGTGCGTGTAGATGATAATTATCAGGTATGAGATTTTAAAACCTTATTTGTTAGTTAAGTCATAACAGTAGCTAATCCTTGTCCAGAATAATTCCCAGTTTCTCTAGATAGCGATGTCAAAAGACAGACTAGGAAGAGGTGCAAGCATGTTGAGACAGGGCTCAGCCAGATGGTTGCAACTGGCGCCTGAGTTCAGTGGGGTTCCTTGCGTGTTTCGAGTGGGATTCATTTAAAAGGAAACAAATACGTGAAGAAGAACGCTGAAGGCAGGACCGAGGCAGAGGGAAAGGTAAAGGGAAGGGCATGAGAGGTGGAGGAGAGCAGCGAGATCGAGGTGAAAGGGCTGAGTGAGGGAAGAAGTTGGAGCAAATGCCAGTCAGCGCAGGGCAAGGGAAGTCCTGCCAGAGTGCTGCCGCATCAGGCTGGCATGGCTTTGTGCCCAAACCAAAGCTCTGCTAAATCCCTTTGTGCTTCTTGCCTGATTTTATTCAGCGATGATGCAACCCAGTTAGTGACATCACAGAAATACACCTACAAGTGGTGTTACAGAGTCTAGATTGTGACCAGCAGATTAGTCAGCGGTGTCACAATCCGATGTTTCTATCATTGTCTCCTGAATGTGGAAGTGATTGCTCTGTCGATAACTAAGTTTTCATTGGCAGATCAGACTGTTAAGAAAAGCCATCCCTTTTGCAGAGGCAACAGCTTTGATTTATTTGGAATAAAATCATGGTAAATTCTAGTTAAGTAGAAATACCAAGCATGGCACATTACTAAGATTTCAGCAATTCAGGTGCAATGTAAACATGTGACTGAACTTCATCATGTACTGCATCTGGGTCACTTACAGCTACAGGGTAGTATTGTATTTTATTGTTAATGAAAAGTATGCATGAACAGAAGCAGAGAGTGTGAGGAGTGAATAACACCTGAGAAAGTTAGCAGTCCTTCCTAGTACTTGCGAATTTGAGCTGGTTTTGTAATTTGTATTGGAAACAAAGCAAGTTATACTCGTTTGGAAAAATGTAACTTTCTGACATCTTAATTGGATTACAGTATTTTTTTCATATGTGAGAGCAGATAAGAAATTTTCTGCTATGTAATTTCAAATTAGATTTTTAAAATGGATTAAAAATATAGAATACCTCTTATTGCATGTCATAAAGAACAATTTCCTTCGGTTCATTTCACTTTGTAGAGCAAGATCCTACTTCAGTAATGATATTTATCTTTTGCCATCCTAGTGGCAATGTTTGCAGATCCAAACAAAGCATTTTGTTTCTAGAACGCTAGTTGTAATCCAGTCAGAGGATATTAAGCAACTTCCAGGATTAGACCCTTAGTGAAAGTTTGTTCCCTTTAGTTTCGTATTTCCTTCAGTTGGCTGCTTGAATTGTCCTTCTATAATTTGGCATTGGAGTATATCCTGTGCAAATAGGGAAGAGATTTTGACCTAGAAGGAGGGACCTCTTATTAGTGTGCATACTTTTAAATTACAGTAACTATCTGAAGCATCTTGACATATGATAGAGAGCATTGTTGCTATATGGGTTTGATTTAACTTGTTACTTAAACAAGCAACCTCCCACCCTTATTTCTCAAGGAGAAACTTAAGATCTTTCTGATTTAAATTCATGCACGCCACTTTGGATATATCCAATGTATTTGTAATGTTGCTGCTGTTGCTATACCAGAGGATTTAAATGCATTTCTAGCAGTAACTCCATCGTAAACCTCCCTTGCTATCCAAACCCGGGTTCATGTGTGAGGCACATAATGACCCTAGGATCCTCTGTACTTCAGCAGTCGGCGCAGCGCTCGTGCAAATTAACGTGCCTTGTGTCGTTTTTAGACTTTCCTAAAAATGGGTTTAGTACAGGAAAAAGAAATAAGGTTGTATGGGATGGGAGAGGGAGAAGGGAAACCCATTTTTAGTGCGAAAAAGATCCCAGGGTGATTCCCGTGTACCCTACCGTGAGTCCTAGCCCAGGGCTGGGGTCCCGTGAGGTGATACCCTCTCTAACGCGGCCCTGGGCCTCAGGGCGGAGCGGGTCGGTCCGCTCGGGGAGCCCTCGTGCACGGCGACCGGGCGAAGAGTGCTGGGGACCCCGGTGCAGCTGCGGTGCCAGCGCCTTAGCCCTCTTGAACGCTGTACGTGCAGGGGGAGAGGTGAAACGGGGGGGAAAAGGGTGTTTTTTCCTCAGGAAAGCTGCCTTTGACAGCGGGGTGCGCTGCCGATGGGGGGGGGGGCCGCCGGGCCCCGGGGAGGCCCCCAACCGCGGGGGAGCACCTTCCCCGCGAAGTTTTACTTGTCCCTTACTTGCGCCGTCCCCCGCAGCTGTAACGAAGGGGCCGCGGCCGGTACCCGGTGCCCGGCGCCCGGCCCGCCTTGGTTCGGCTCGACTCGCGCCCCACGGGGCGCCTCAGCCCCCCGGCCCCCGCGGAGCCCCGCACGGGGGCCGGCACCGCCCCTCCCCGCCCGGCCGCCCAATGGGGGCGCGGCGGCTCCGCCCCGCGTTCCGCGGCAGCCAATGGGAGGCGTCGCGCGGCGCCCGTCCACCTGCGGCTGCGAGAGCCACCTGAGCGGGCGAGAAAAGCCGACAAAACCCGTCGGTGCGGCGGGCTGCGCGCTGCTCTCTCCGCTCGCCCCCGCCTCGCCCTCCCGACCAGCCGGGCCAGTTCTGCCGCCCATTGCCTCCGCCAGACATGACACAAGACTACGACAAGTGAGTGAGCCGGGCGGGGAAGGAGGGGGGGAGGGAGGGAAGAACTGGGTCCGGTCCGACCGGTGCTGCCGCCCCTCCGGGGGGCTGCGGTGAGAGGGGCTCGCCGCCCGGGGCCCGCTCTCCTGTGGGGCCGGGCCGGGGGGAGCCGCTGTCCCCGGGGGCCCGTCTCCCTCCATCTTCTCAGAGGAGTAACCGGAGGCTGCGGCGGGGCGGTGCGAAATGGCGGGGGGGGGGGGGGGGCGGTGAGCCCCGGGGCGACCCCGGCGGCGCAGCGGGGCGACCCCGGCGGCCACCCCGCCCCGCGAGGCGAGCGGCGAGGCAGGGCCGGCTTTGAAACCCGACACCTGCAGTGAGGCGTGGGTCAGCGCCGCCGCCGTCCGCCCCCCGCCCCGCCGCGCCTTAAATGCGGGCGGCGGCGGCGAGCGGGCCGCGCCGTCGGGAGGAGCGGGCGCCGCCGCAGCGCCGGGCTGCCCCTCTCCCGGGGCTGAGGGAGGCGGGCGGAGCCGCAGCGGCGGGCTGTCCCCCCCGCCGGAGCCCCGCGCCGCTGCCCGGCGGCGGGAGCGGCCCCCATGGACTTCTACGAGGCGCACCCCTCCGGCAAGGTGGATTTCGGCAGGTAAGGGGGTCGGCCGGCGCACACCCATGCCCCTCCGGCGGGCCCACCCGTGCCGGCAGCGAGCCGCCGTGGCGGCCAAGTGGGGCTCTCGGTGAGCTCAGCTGGAGCTGCCTCGTACTGCGGGAAACCGGCTGTTAAAAGAGCTAAAACTGAGCTTAAGGTGTGTTTTCTATAACTTCATGGTGTTGAATGCCGAGACGTCTTCTTCAAACGGATCCTTGCCGTGTTTAACGACTTGGGTTTATGTGTAAACTTGTCACCGTGTCCGTCTGGAGACAGTGGCTGTGGACACTGTGAGTGAATAGAAAAGGGGTTCACTCTGAGGTGATTTGAAGAACCGATTATGAAATTACTGGATTTTGAATGATTGGTGACTCAAATACACTCATTTTCTAGGGAAAGTGTAGGATTTTTACCAAAGTTTTTTTTTAATATACTACTTTCTAGAACGAGGACTCTAACGCAGCAGCTCACTAACTTCACCCTGTGATTAGGATTATTCCTATGTATTTTTACCTCCAATGACACTTAATAGATGAGGCCATAGCAATTCAGGTATGCACACTTCACTTTTCTGGCATGTAGAAGCCGGCGAAAGAAATCCTCTCTGCTGCCTCAGC
This sequence comes from Gymnogyps californianus, assembly GCF_018139145.2. Taxonomy (NCBI): domain Eukaryota; kingdom Metazoa; phylum Chordata; class Aves; order Accipitriformes; family Cathartidae; genus Gymnogyps; species Gymnogyps californianus. Next base: position 111,233,665 of record NC_059473.1, read on the forward strand.
GTTAAAGGTGTGCTCTGTGCAAGACCAGGTATAAAGCACAGTGCAGCCGAGGATCTCTTAACGTCTCGAGTTAAATTGCACGGTGAGGGAGAGAAAGGGTGGTTTTCGATCAGTGAAGTAAGTAGGAGTAGTTTCTATGATCTGAACGGGACACTGCGGGCTGTGGGATCCTCGCAGGCAAAGAGAGAGTATCTGCTTTTTGTAATATTCCTCTGCTTCCACTTCGGTCATGTAGAAAATAAAATTCAGAAATTATTAAAACTGCAGTAGGAAACTTATTTCCAGCCCTTGCTGGACATGTCTGCTACTTTGTGAGCAGATCCACATGCCAGTAATCTTGAAACCTAAAACTTAGGAAAAATAAATGTTTGCCTTCTCTTATTAGTATGTTCTCATTTTCCTGAAAGAAGCTGTGGTTCTGTTAAGGGATTGAGTTACTGCCAAACCCTGTGCTTCTCTTGATAATTCTGCAGATAATTCTTTCTATGCTGCTTTTAGAGGGGTAGGTTACCTGTAGGGCAATGTGCATTATATTTAGGTGTTGCAGTGACAAAGAAATCTCACAAAAATACGTAGTTTTTGCATTCGCTACAGTTCTGGTTAGTGGCTGCTTTAGTTCTCAGTATTTTTGGTTCTCCCTTGGTTCTCTCTTTCCATGTGAGTATTGCGTTGCTGGAGGGAATCAGCTTAGTGGTCTTGTGAGTTCCAGCAAGGCTGACTTAGCTCTTCAGCTTGGCAGGGATGGATCAAGTGAACTGCACCCAGGTTACTTTAGTTGCCTTTTTCTTTACGAGTGACTTTAACTGGAGGATTTACCTGTTTGCTATGGATATTTGAAGTTTCTTTTTTCACACTGTATAAGAATAGGAGCTTGTACCATGTCCCTGAAGAAAATTCTGCTTTGTCTTCTGCTGCTCGCCTCACTGTGACAGAAAGTAGATGTCCTCGATGCCAGAGGTATCTGCATTTTGGTATCTGCATCAGTGTGTGCACAAATATGTATGAAGACCTAAAGAAAGGGCTTGGTGCAAGAACTTGTCTTTTTTGTCATTGTTGTTTGCTTTTTTCCAACTATATAATGCTGATTTATAGCCACAAAGTGCTCTTACAAGTCCTGGAAACTCCCACTCGCTTTAAGTGTCTTCAGCTCAGCCAAGCTGTCCCTCTGAAGCTCAGCAAGACTCCTTGTGTAACTGATAAAGGATCGAATGCATAATTTGCGAAGTGCTTTGCAATCTTTTTGGTGGAAGGTGGTGATAAATGTAGGATACTGTTAAGCTGATTATAGTGATTAGAGTATTTCACAACTTTATATTTCACAACTTTTTGTATTTGTAGTATATTTCAGTCTCTGGGTAAATAGATGAATGCTTATCTGCTGGGGAAGGGGTGTGATGGTGGTGGGGAACTGCTTTTTGTGAGATATGGGATTTTTAATAATTATTTATTTATTTTAAACTATTACCAATTCATTAAAAAATATCGAGTTTGCAATTATTTAAGAAAATAGCCTCTCTTCTGTCCCCACCGATCTGCAGTAAACTAATGTTATGCTTGCAGTGAAAAGAAAACTGTTTGAACTGGTTTAAAAGTCAGATTTAAACAACATTAGCTTGAACTGATGTGAAAGATGAACTGTATATTTTACCAGTAGAACCAAAATATATTAAGTTGTCTAAGCTGGTAGGACAGCATTTTCTACAGATGTCCCACTTTCACTTGTGGGCAGAAGGCCCAAGTCGTCTTGGAGCTTTCTTGTTCCCAGCAATCTCAAAATGTTCAGAGTAAATATAAATTTTTTTGTATACTACAACATAAAGGGAAAAACTCCAGTTTTTCTCTTTTTTCCCAGTCATCTGTTGAGGGTGTTTCAAACTAGTGTCACAGATTATTTCAACAGTAACCAGACAGTAAGTCTTTTGGCTTCCCTTGTCAGAAAAATTCACTGCCAAATTGATTTTGAGGTCCCTTGGACCAATTTCCCTGTGTAGTCTATAACTAAACAGCAGCTTCTAGGTGGTGTTCTCAGATATACTCTGAGAGAAGACACCTTCTGAAAGCTCTGGGGGAAAGAGATGTTTTGTTAATTCATGTTTTCTAGTTCCACATGGGAACTGGAGCAGGTTGCGGCTTGGTAGTATTACGTAGGATGTGCTAGAGGTTTTGTAGGTGGTAAGCCAGTAAGCGCATGTAACTCTTTCTGGGTTGGATTCAGAGCATGAGCAGGTCAGTTGTGCTCTTAAATGGCTTTGCAATTTTATATAGACTGGTGTAATCCAGCTGAGTTTGGTCAAATTAATCCCTGATTTACACTGAGCGTGAGTGAGATCAGAATGAGGTTTCTGGGCTTTTTGTGTTGACTAATCCTTGCAGTGCACTGAATCAGAATATGAACCCTGTGAAACTGGGGCAGCTAATTTAGAAGAACTTTAGGAATGTTTTTCATGTGTTCTAACAGGTGGCTTTTTTCTTTCTTCTTTTTTTATGATTCAAGTAAAAGACCCGTGTTGGTTCTTCAGAATGACTCTCTCTACTCCCAGAGACGTCCTTACACTAGTGAAGATGAGGCCTGGAAAACCTTTCTTGAAAATCCCCTTACAGCAGCTACCAAAGCTATGATGAGCATCAATGGTGATGAAGACAGCGCAGCTGCCCTCGGACTGCTGTATGATTACTACAAGGTAGATTGGCGTGGGTATGCTATGACAGCTAGCGGAGCTCTTGTTCCACCTGTGGAAAAGGCATCATTTGCTAGAGGATTTTACAGAAGCTGTGAATAGCTCACAAGGACTTTAAACTATGTGGTTTGTAAATTGAAAAAAATTCCACGTCCCTTTTTCTGAAAATGGGTTTATTTTTAGCTCAGTAAAATAAGATGCCCTGCATCTTAACGTAATGGGTCAGAACTTCAGTAGCACTTTGCCTGTTGACTCTAGGTTCTGCAATGTATTCTAGAAATAGTCGTGAGGAATGAGACTTCGGAGCATGTCTGTGTCTGAATGTAAATACACATGGAGAAAGAAGCTTCTCTCCTTTTGCTGATGTGATCCCTGTTCTGGTGGGGCTATTGGCTTTTGCTGGGGCTTTGATGTGCTACCTTAGTATCAGCTGATACTAAGCTATAAGTACAGATTTTTGGTGGTGTTGGGGGCGGAAATGTCCCCCTGAAGGAGTTGCTGTCAGCATCCCTCTAACCTTCAGTGAGCTTCAGCTGCCATAGTCTGTTAATCCTTTGACAACTGTGGTTGTCTTCCCCAGTGTTCACGGTCTTCTCGGAGACGTGTGCCTTCCTAGATGCTCACAGGTGAATTGAACATGGTCAAACAGATAACCTTCTGGTTTGTGTGGGATACATTTTGCTGAGCTTTCTTTCCTAAATACCAGAAGTCTAAGCCAGGGTAGTTATCTCCGGTCCACGTCCAAGTCAGTGGAGACCAGCAGGTGTTTCTGGGCAGGGAGGCGTCTTGTGTGTGTTGGACGCTTGCATTATGGTGGCCTGGCTCACCGGGTGGAGATGCCTGTTTTTTCTTTGCTGAGCATGCAAGGAGGCCAAGAGGCTGACTTGGCTCATGTGCCTGACACTTTGGCTAGTGTCTTTTAACAGTAGTGAGTGCAATTGCCAGCCTTGGTATGTTCTTCAAGCATGAGGAGAGGTTGCCTTGTGCATACAAAATCCTTGTCTGCGCTTTTAAGAGTTGAACGTCTTATGTATCAAAATATTCTTGTAATGCTTAATATGGAGATTAGCACTCCACACACACATGACAAAATGCCACAAACTCACTGATGTGGATGTTATTCAGCTAGTTTAGTGAGAAAACTGGCTTTCTGCTTTGTGCCCATGCTTGCTATGCTTTTAGAAAAAAACCCAAACACTTTCACCAGAACGATTTTAATCCACAAAATCAATTTTGATTTCTAAACCTGTAGGTTACAAAGAGGACGTTGATGTTGATCCTTCACGCTTGGCAAAGCAGAAGGGATTTGCTGTACATTAATTCAGGGTTTCCTCTTATGTTTGGGTATCAGTGGGTGTACAGAAGAATCAGCGGAAGAACAGCTATGCCGCACAGTTGCGTGAAGCAAAGTGGTTAAAAGTTGAAAGATTTATTGAGGGCTGTTATGAAGTAATGCTAGAGGGACAACGTCTAGGCATTTCTAATACGCCCCCTCTGCAATATTAAAGGCAGCTGATGAGATCACCTTTGTATTAAAAAAAAAAAAATCAAAACAACAAAACCAAACAACTTGAGTTTTCTTCCATTTGACTAATGGGCTACCCTGATAGCTCAACTGTGCTTAATAAGGCCTTATGGGAAACAAATTTTTGATGAAAATCTAGAGTTTAGGAGTGTTAGCCAAACCCAGCTTGGAAGACCCTTGTTTTTCAGTGACTAGTTAGTGTTGGCTTCCTAGCAGTCTCCAGCTAGAGATTCTCCAAATTTTGCTGGTTACCATGGAAAATCCAACAATTCTGGTGTTACTGGAGATTCCAGGTTATGTGGAAGAGCCAGGACTTAGGTTTTAGTCGGGGGCTGTTTAGAGAAGTATGCTGTTCACGCAGATATGCCATCAGTCTTCGAGTTAGCAGTAAAGTGGTGGTTCCCTGTGTTGCTCCCAAGCTGGCAAACCCAGGCAGTATCTGAGCAGGCTTCAGTGCAGGAAGATGGTGGGAGTTTACTCCTCCTTACACCAGAAGGTGTTTGTTTTGCTCATTCGGGAGGCTTGTTGAGGGTGACAAAAGTCCTGGGAACCATGTGTGGGTTTGCAGAGGAGCTTGTGTGGACTTGCTGCGCAGTCGAGGGGACCTGAGCACCATGGGCTTGTGTCAGTGGTGGCAAGAGCCATTTGGGTCGCTGGGGTGCTGGCTGTGTGCTCTAGTGAACCGAGCCACCGCAGGTCGAAGAGTGCACCTTCTTCTGTATGCCTTGGCCTTGCAGCGCAGCCAGTAAAATGGCATGCGTCTGTGTGTGGATGAGGTGGCTTGTGTGGTTGGTATTGTGGTATGTGGTGCTTTCAGGGCAAATCCTGTCCATGGCATAGAATACGAAGAGCAATATTGAGCTGTCTTAAATCCAGAGCACTGGTGGTTACCTTTTGTTTATAAAAGATTTAATACATTTTGGGCCAGCGTGTTGTACGTGGTCATGCACAAAAATGAGTTGTAGCATCCCAGTACACTTACTGGACCTGGTCCTTCCTGAATCCCCTGGTCTCTGAGGTGAAAGGAGAGCCTTGAGTGGTCTTTGAGGAAGCAGCCTAAGGAGCACATGTTCTTAGGGAACGGGCTGTGGAGCAGTGTCCTTTCACAAGCCTTGAGCTCATCCAGCAAGCTGAACCCTGCCAGCCTGCAGAGGAGAAAACCTGCACCGCCAGTGCAAACTTCAGGGGCTTTCCTCCTGGTCCTGCTCACCCTGGTGCTGGTGCTCCAGCCAGGGATTGATGATTTTCTGCACCAGCTTTCCCACTGCCTAGTGCTGGCAGGAGCCCAGGGCTGGCACAGCTGGCCGAGTCGGCTACACAGGGATCCGCGGGGCATCGCCTGGGGTGGGCCTGGCATCCCAAAGCTGTGCGAACACTAGTCGAGCTGTAATGCTAATAATGACTGGTATCAGAGTGTGATGCTTTCTTAGTTTTACCAAATGGCTGTGTTTTGAGGAGCTTTTTTTTTTTTTTTTGTATGGGAGGAAGAAAGCAATTAGAGCATGTCTTGTATTTCCCAGGTTCCAAGGGAGAGGAGATCTTCAACAGCTAAACCAGAGGTAGAACATCCTGACCAAGACCATAGCAAAAGGTATTAGTTTTTATTATTGCATGTCTGCTTATCTCCCTTCCCTCCTAGACCACCAAAGCTGCTGAAGGAAAGTAACTTGCTGCACTGTAGTGTTGTGCTGGAAGAGAAATTGTTTCCTTTTACTCCGTGCCCCAAATTCCTGTACTGCCCCAGGAACAGGATGGGGATTCGACCATGATGTGGAGAGCTGAGGCCCAAACTGCTTCTCATCGCCATCCATCTGCTTTCTATGTACTGCTGTCATACAGTCAGTGTAGCTAAAGGTGCTCTCCTTAACACTATGCACAGCCTGGTAGCACAGGCACCCCTTCCCAAGGCTGTGGAGGGTTTTGGGGTCTTTTTTGACCCTTTTATTTTTGCATGCAGTTGCCTCAGTTACTCACTGCTGATTTTGTTCTCAGGCACCAGCAGCATTGCTTCTTCGTGCATGGGCTGATAGGGAAGGACTTCAAAGTGCTTATGATTTAGTTTTGGTTTTGTATTGTTTGTGGACTTCTTTTGTATCCTCTGGAACTCCTTTCTTTCTTTCTTCCTCTTCCTGCCCTCCCTCTCTTGTGCCTCCCAAGCAGAAGATGATACTGATTAAGTAAATATTACGAATGTGAGGTTCATTCAAGCCAGGCTTCCATTCCTACCATCCTCTTCCTTTGAACAGACTAGAATGCTTTAAGGACTCGAGGTGAGGTTTTGTGGTCTGGCTGAGCCAATTGAACGACTTCTTGTTGAGAAGAGCAGTCTGGTTCCCAGCCATGTGTTCCCACTGCTCCCCTCATACCAGCTCTGGTCTTCCACTGACCCATAACCTAGCAGGAAAAAAAAAGAAGTGGCTAGTTTTCTGCCAGTGGAACGAGCTGAACTGGCTCACCAAGGGGACGGGGTAGCATCAGAATTGGTGCAAAGGAAAGGGAGGACCACATTGTGGGGAGGGAGAAAGGGAGGGCAGGCTGACTTAGTGGCTACTAGCTATGAGGTCAGCTCAGCCACAGATCTCAGTGTTGTCCTGGCAGAAATGAGTGTGGTGGGGTGGAGAGTGGGAAGTTATGCAAACCACTCCTGGGAGTCTCAATGTGGATTTTCTCGGGGTTTGTGCATGAAAGAGGGGTGTAATTTCCCTATTAGTGCTTCCCGGGTGGCGCGCAGTCCTAAGGCAGAGGAGCAGCAACCTTGCTCTCAGTCCTTCTCCATCTGCCAAAGAGCAGTTTCGTGGAGCCTGCGTGTGCTGATGCGGGGTGGGAAGGGCCTCGAAGTGCTTAGTTTTGGACTGCTGTTTTCCAAGCAGTGAGGATCTGGGCTGTGAACCCTCACCCTTTGCTCCAGGGTAATTCATCTCCAAGGTGAGGTTGTTAGCAGTGGATGAGTTTCTTTTCTGAATGAGTTTCTCAGCTTTTCAGGTTAGGATTGAGCTGTCCTGCACAAGCAGGAGAGTTGGTGTCAGCTGTCCTTGTCCAAAAGGCTGAGAAATATTTCTAGCTCTTGTTTAATGAGAAAATGAGCTGTATAATTATGCATGATTTTTTTTCTTTGCCCTTTAAAGGAACAGCATCCCAAATGTGACAGAACAGTCGCTCATTTCTGCTGGAGAAAACAGAGTCCAGGTTCTTAAAAATGTGCCTTTCAATATTGTCCTTCCACACACGCCCCAGATGGGCATGGACAAGAGAGGCCACCTTACAACCCCTGACACAACAGTCACTGTTTCAATTGCCACGATGCCCACCCATTCCATCAAAACGGAGACGCAGCCCCATGGCTTTGCAGTGGGCATCCCACCAAGCGTCTACCACCCCGAGCCCCCCGAGCGGGTGGTGGTCTTCGACAGGAACCTCAACCCCGACCAGTTCACTTCCAACACCCAGCCTCAGAATTCCCAGAGGCGAACGCCAGACTCCACCTTCTCAGAGACTTTCAAGGAAGGCGTGCAAGAGGTACCAAGAGAGGCAGCCACTGTGCGCGCGTGTGTGTCTCTTGATCTGGATGGAGAGATCCAGTTCCATCTTTAATTGTTCTTGTTATGTGAGCCAGAAATCTGTCCGGTGAATCAGGAATAAAAGGCTTTCTCAGAAAGGTGCATAAGTATAACTTAGGAAATAAAATCTACACAACATGAAATCATTATCAAAAGCAAATGACTAGTCTTACCAGTGACAGAGCCTTTGGCTTGCAGAGTGTGGAAATAGTTATCTCAATCCACAGCACCAGGCTAGGTTTTGCAAGAGTTCAGAACTCTGCAGTGCCTTCGCAGGTACTGAAGTGAAGTGACTGTATCTGTAAGCCTCCTTACTGCTAGTTTCTAGGCGTGGTGTGTGTCAGTGGAAAACAGTCGGTTTATTTAGGGGCCTTGAGTGAGAGTTAAACTTGGATGAAAATCCGTGGTTTTTGTTTTATGGTATCAACTGAAAACAACAGGGTAACTGTGTTTTGATTTTTAAGCTAGGCCTCAAGGAACTGTGTAGCTATGCCCTTTCTTTGAGATTTGGGAAAGCTTTAAAATGTTGCCCTAAGCTGACTCAGAAGGTTTGTGAGATGTTGTGTTTAGTTGACAGCCAAAAGTTCTGGATTAAAACCCTGCTCAAGTGTCCTGTTTGTACAGACCAAAAATCAGTTGTTATCTGATGTTCAATTTGCCTGCCAGAAGTTCTGTGGTAATGAGTATCTGTTTAATCTTGACTTTTCTTGTTGCTGCTGTGTTAATTGTTGTGTTGTTTTGTGTCTACCCCAGGTTTTCTTTCCTACTGAACTGAATCTCCGGATGGCCAACATGAATTCAGAAGACTATGTGTTTGACAGCATTTCTGGGTAATGCTTTAAGGCCCCTGTTTGCCCGTATCCTCCTGTTCTCTTGCAGCTGTCCACGAGCAAGCAGTACAGCTCATACCCTTCTGCGCCGAGTCTCTATCGGGCACTGGGGGGGCTGTGGATCTCAAAACCACAAAAGTACCTGCTCATTTGAATATCACAGTTGAAAATCCTACCTGTATCTTTAAGGAAAACTACTTTAAGGAAAACTTACCTGCAGGGTTGGAAATACCACCTCGTTTCAGTCGCTGTCCTTGGAACAACTCACTGTCCCGTGGGAAGATGCAGTGCTGTCTGTCAGCTCTGCAGTGGTCTCGGAGCTGGCTTCCAGCTGTGTCCTTTCCCTGGCCTGTTTGCCTTACTCTCTCCCTGCTGGAAATCTACGGCAGAATAGGAAGCATGAAACTCATCTGAACTCCGAGGGAGGGGAATAAACTAGTTGTTTGGTTAGCTGCAGTTGACCAAGAGGGAAGAGAAGACTGTGGCCACTGAATGGCTTATTAGCTTGTGAATTTTAATTTAATTGCTAATAGATACTTTTCTGTTCATGGGAGCAGCTTGCTGCTCTCAGCCTGAATAGGGAGGTTCCAGTCTTGCCTGCTGATGCATCTAGGGCTTTAGCTTGCCAATAACTTCTCTTAAATGTTCATTCATGAAGGAAATTGTTGAAAAAGGGGCTCATCCTGTTTTCCAACTTCCTTGCCTGTTGATGGCTTAGTGAGTCAACTAATGACTTTGGAATTTCTCCAAATTAAGTGTATAACGTTTAATCGGCTTTCCAGGAAAATGCCTTAGCAATCAGTGCCCTCTTCACTCCATAGGAATAACTTTGAATACACTCTGGAAGCCTCCAAGTCTCTACGACAGAAGCCTGGGGACAGCACGATGACTTACCTGAATAAAGGTCAATTTTACCCGATCACGCTGAAAGAAGTCAGCAGCAGTGAAGGAATCCATCACCCCATCAGTAAAGTCCGAGTGAGTGGCAACTCTTGTGGTTTCTTGGGAAAGAGGGTGTGTATAAAGGTAGCCTTAAACTCTCCCAAAGTGCAGTAATCTAAACCAGAGCATCAGCACTGAGGCAAGCTTACCCACTCTCTTACGTCAATGTTCGTTCCTTTGCTGTCCACCTACTTCCAGACCAACCCATCCTGGCTCAGTCTGTTAAGAAGTGGTGTCAGCACTTGTGTAAAGGTGATGCAACACCTGGAATGAGATCCTTGAACTCCAGTTAGGAGACCAGTTGTGCTCATCTCCGTTTATGACCCAGAAAACACTGCTGTCTGCCTTCCTGTTTGGCAGTGGTGTGCCAGGTATACTGCAGTGTGTCAAGTTGGAAAGCCTAAAGCAGAAAACCTGGTACCAATGAGAACTTCCAAAACAAATGTACTCTCTGGCCTTTTCTCTTTTTTATGTGTTTGCATTTTTTGGTTGGGGTTTTTGGGGTTTTTGTTTGTTTGTTTTAATCTTACTCCCTCTCCTTTCAGAGTGTCATCATGGTTGTGTTTGCTGAAGACAAAACAAGGGAAGATCAGCTCAGGCACTGGAAATACTGGCACTCAAGACAGCACACGGCCAAACAAAGATGCATTGACATAGGTAAGGAACACTCTCATTGCTGATGTCAAACTCCAAACCTAATTCCTTGGCAAGGTTTGGTTTTCTACTAAAGCTTTGTTATTTTAAGGACCCTTTGGATCATGCTCTCTGCTATCCATAGCTTTCCTGAAAGCCCAGAGAGAGCTTTTGATTGCTTGGAGCTAATGCTGTAATTTTTAGGACTCCTTAAAGAGGCTGACTTTTGAAGAATTTTGGTTGGTGAGCAGGCGGAGTTTAGGGTTTTGCATTGGGAGATCTAACACCCCCCTCCAAACTACAGTTGCTTTGGCATATCCTGGTGCTTGTAGCTAAATAGCAGCTTATAGACTCTGTGGCTCTCTTACATATTGTGTTTCTTCAAAGGACAAGATCCTTGTAGAAATACCTCAACACTAATGATCCTCCTTCCCACAGCTTCGCTCACAACTGGTCTTTGGTACACGTAAAAAAAGAAAACGCTGCAAATTTCCATTTGCCTCCAGACAAGGCTGGGGCTGGCTGGCTTGCAGCCTTCTCTGGCTGAAGGCTGGGTTGTACACCTCGTCCCTTCCTTCTGTGAATAAAAGCAGGGATTAATCACTGGCACTTAAAGCAGACGCGCATGCAAATCTTTGTTGTTATTGAAGGAGTTTTATTGAGAGCTTATGCCCTTGCCATACAGGGTAGAGTTTCCCGCACATAGCAGGTTATGGCACAGGACATGCGATATTTGGGATGTCTGCCTTTCTCACTGGAGTTTCTAGTTTGGAATTTCTGCCGGGAGTCCCTTTTCCTCCTTCTTCCTGTTTGTTCTTTTGTTTTGTTTTTGTATGAGAACCATTTCCAGCCTTTTTAATGATCCATTCGTAAGTACAGTTCAGCTTCCTTTGCCCCCAAGGGGTTGCTGAGGAGTTGCAGTTTCTGGCTGCTGTGTGTGATTAAGGACTCCAGATGGTATCGCCTCTTCCTCTCCCTCATGCATCCTTCTTTCTAACAGCTGACTACAAGGAGAGTTTCAACACCATCAGTAACATTGAGGAGATCGCGTACAATGCCATATCCTTCACTTGGGACATCAACGAGGAAGCAAAGGTATGTGACCATGGTTATATTTCCTGTCCTTTTAGCAGATTCAGAGGCTGGGGGAGGGGAAGGGTGTGTGGCCTACCTGGTGATTAGCATGTAACAAGTTTGTTTACGCTCTTACATTAGGCAAAACCTCCTGGGTATTTCTTAAGAGGGTTTGCATGTGCAACTGCGGAGAGCTTTGCAACTGCTTTAAGGTTCTTGGCAGAACTGCCTACCTGACAGACAAGTACTGACAAAAGGAAGCGCGGAGCGTTTCCAGAGCAGATGAAGTGGTGCGGGAGGTGTGATGGAGCGTAGCTGGGCTTGGCAGGGAGCAGAGTCTCTTGGAGGATCCCTGCGGGAGGTGGGGGGAGCTTCTGAGGGAGTTAAGGCTGTGGCAATGGGCTTGCCTTTAGCAGAAGAGGGAGTAGCTGCTGCCATTGAGCTCCCAAAGCATGCATTGCTGAAACCACGGGTCCCAACACCCGGTGACCTATTTCAAGTTAGAGCAGCCTCCTGGTGAACTCTGGTTTGATCTTTTTTCAGAACTGTGGGCACTACGGTAGGTGTGTAAGTACGGGCAGCTTCCCTAGCTAGTAGCTAACTGCAGCTGTTTGAAGCCACTCCAGCTTTTGAGAAGGGCCTGTGCATCTTCTGGGTGCCAGGACAGCAGGTCAGGGGGTGGAGTCACCTCAGCTCCAAAGGCATTTCCCACCGGTTTGTTGCTGGAGTCAAAGTGCAGGAGGTTTCTTTGGAGAGTTTCATTACTTCCTGGGTTTTCATTAAAAATTGGGAATGGTTTCCTTCAGTTTTTGGAGGCTGGCTGTTCCTTTGCTAGTATGTCATGTGCTAGCCACCAGCGTCATGGGGAAAACTACTGGTTGCTGCAGACTGCCATGTCTAGGGAGAGCCCTAGCTTGGGGGACATAGGAGCTCTCAGCAGAGAATGCAAAGGTCCTTCTTGGGAGCTGTGCGCACCACTATGCAGGAGGCACAAGGGATGGTGTCACTGCACAGAGCTTGCTGTCACCACAAGGTTTGCTCTGTGCAGCACAAAAGCTTTGGAGAAAAGAGAGAGGGAGGTGTTGTGTGGGGGCTGCTTTTGGGTTTCAGCTCTGTGGGAGAAGTTTGGGATGCTTGGCAGGCAAGCAATGAGGAGCTGTGTGTGCTGCTGATGAGAGAAAGTTCTGCCTTGCAGCATGTGTGACATTACTTTTGAGGCTGGTGTTGGGTGCCAGGCTTCCCTGTTCACCAGATTTGGCTTCAGTTGGGTTGAGAGGGGTGGCAGGGAGGGCCTTACCTGCTGGAAGATGCTAAAAGGCTAATGTGATTTTTGAAGCATGAAGCACTTTGCTATGTGAACAGATTGGGTTGTCAAAGGAGGCAGTAAGTATTCCCAAAATGGTATCCTGCTGCCATAGCCAGTCTAACATTGTCCCATTGAAGGAGCTCTGGTAATCTGTGTCTGTGAGGTTCTTGAGGGTTTAGGATTTGCTCACAGGGATGGATCATGCAGACAGAGCGATGATTTCAGGTCCCCAAGGAGTCAGAAGCACTTCGCAGCTCTGCAGCTGCCTCTCTGCTGGCTGAGCCATCCTACAGCAGTAGGGACGGGCAGCTAACCCAGGAGCAGGGCTTAGAGGGGGTGCCGAGAACCCCATGGCTGCCCCAAGGAAAGCCATCCCTTCCCACCAGGTGACAGAGCCCAGCCCTATGAAGCAGGTGGTTATTGCCCAGGTGCTCTACAGACCCCTGAACGAGTAGTTTCAGTCTATAGTGAAATTGCCAATAGCAGCTTGAAACGGTCTAAGGACCCTCAAGGTGATATTTCAGCTCAGAGCTGAACTTCATGGGATGAGGTGGTGTGGGGAGGTGTGACCCAGACTGGTTTTGTAGCTACATAGGCAAATTTACCTTCGGGTTCACAGTCGTAGTGTGTGAGATCCATATACTTTGAGTATTGGTTTGTATGAACCTGCAGAGAGGACTGTTGATACCAGGAGTGCAAGCCTTGGCTCCTGGGATCAGAATCCTATTAAGACAAAAATACTCTGGACTTCAGTGTTCAAAGAATTGGCGTTTTTAGAAGTGCTCTGTGTGTTTTAAGTGTCTAATTCCCCCCCCTCCCCCCGAGTGGATGCATTTTGTCAATGGTTGGATTTCTTACCAGTAGAGCTGCAGTTCTTTCTCAACTGCTGTGATCTTATCAGGAGATGCCTGAGCCAATTTCAACAATTTTTATTGCATGGTTCATTTACCTTGCATGCTCGCTCTCTTTTATCCTCCCTCCCCCCCCCCCCCCCCCCAATAGTCTTGAAGTATATGAAGAGAGTAGGGAATAGAGAGCTGAGTTTCTGATGCTACAGAAAGTCCTCCACAGTAATAAATGCAGTGTCTTACATTTAATAACAGCAGTAGTGTTGCATAGATAATATGTTTAACCAGCTAGAAAGCCTTGGTTATTAGAAACTTGCTTCCTGAGCCCTCGAGTTACCTGGACCAGAGCCAAATGATTCTGCTGGGATTGCTGCTGCTCCCATTTCTCCCTTGCTCTTGCTCGCAGTTTGCTGTGGGAATGATTTGGTCCTGTGCAGCTGTGTCAAATGGGAGGTGATGAGACTCTGCGTCTGGGGTTTCTGATGTGATTACTCGTTTAGGCACCCAGGGCTCTGGGTGTGTGTCGGATTTAAGGGAGAAATAGCATATTATCAGAAGAAGTTGCCCCTAGCAGCTCTGGGACCACATACTTACCCTTCTTGTGCTAGCCCTCATTGTGGGGATGTACAGGAATATTGGACCTCTGCCGCTTTGTCCGTGCAGGAGGGTGTCACCTGCCTCAGAAAGTGCTTTGCCAGTCCCCTTGGGGCACTTCAGGGATTTTGTAAAATACAGCTTTCTGGTGAAGAAACACTGTTTTCAGGTGATACGAGTCATGTGCTCACTCTGTAGCAAGGAAAATGTGCGCATTTTGCAGCTGCGGAGTTGGGGGATGGAAAGGATGTTTGAGATGCCCTCAGCAACCAGTGTTTCCCAGTTGCGTTGTGCTGGGAGAGCTGAGGGCAATGCCAGGGCTTTGGACGCTGGGCGCAGCAGGCAGGCTCTCCACGGATGGAGTTGTGACACAGCTGACTGCATTGGTGTGCTGTTTGTGAGCCCATGTGTGTAGAAACCAGGACTATTTCATGCATGACAGACACTTTCCACTCTGGGACCAGATAATATTCATGGGTTTCAGAGCAAATGCTGTGTGCTTCTTTCTGGCAGCTCCTCTCTGCCCTCTTCTGTTGCTTTGGGACATCACAGGAGCTGCTAGAAGTGGCCACTCTCTGGAATAGTGGTGGGTTAACTGTTCTCTGAGTGTGTTCAAGCTGGAAAAGGACCCAAGATCCAAAGCCTCCTTGCTCTGAGACAGTGAAGGGAGCCAAGGGTGGGGAGGAAAAGACAGTCTGCCCCGAAGTGGTGCTCCTGAGACTGGAAGGAGAGTGAGGATGGGGTAGAAAGATTGACAGGAGACACTGTGGAGTGGGGAAATGGTGATTCTGGTGGGCTTCCAGGTGTGTCCATGTTACAGGTGGGCTCTGACCCCACCAGCTGACAGATCAGGGGAAGGGAAGAATTGGATGAGTAGGCAGTCATGCTTTGTGAGGAGAGAGGGGGAGATGGTGAACTGGGAAATTAGTTGATAAACTGGTGAGTTGTTGAATTGGATATTTAGGAAAGCCAGCACAGCTACTCAGTCAGGAGCCATCCTGGTTGGGTGGAAGCATGGTCTGATGAGTCTGACAAAGATGTGTAGCTGATACACTCACTTGCATGCAAGAGGTAATGCTGGAGTTACCCTGAGGCTTGTGGAGACTTCAAACAGTTTCCCACCCTGTCCTAGACGTCTGCCATGTTGGGCAGACAGCCGAGGTGGGGTTCTTCTCCTGTGAACAGCTTTTAGATGTCTGAACACAAGCTTGTCATCTTTTGCTTCTATGACTTCATTAGGGATGGAGTGTCTAGAGCTGGGATGGAGCTTTCGCTGGAGGTGCCTGCCCCTCCTCATTGACTGAGCAGGCTTGGCCATCTTTAAAATCAAGGGATTTTAAAGGTAGGGAAAGTAGGGAAGAGGAATCCTGTCTTTGCAGCCCTTTTTTACATCTGTATGTCGATTGGGAGAAGCATTTGTAGGTTCAGGTCATGAGTTTTTGAGGCTGGGAACCATCTCTTCCTAGGTCTGTACAGCATGCCCAGTTCTCCTTCTCTTGGTTGGTACCCATTAGAGGTCTTTTAATGAAAACTGCCACTATGTGCATGGTTAAATGCACATCTCTTTCGAGTGTTTCCTGCTACTCTTCATAATGTTGGCTATTGTCCTGTTACCTCTGTTGTGTTACCCGTTAGGCTGTGAAGCAAATTCTCTATCTTTTAACTTTGGCCTGGGGACATGGCCTGCTCTCAGGTTGGTGGCAGTTGAACAATCTGGACAGATCAGTTTCCCCAGGGTTAACTGGCTTTGCTGGATCCTGCTTTGCTCAAATCCTGTCTGAGCTCCTGCCCAGTGGAGCGGAGGGCTGAGGCCTCGTCTCTGAGCAGAGTGACTTGTTGTCTGCGCGGTGATGGCAAGAGCCTCTTTGCCCCATTTTTGTAGTCCTAACAGTGCAAGGGCCCTGCTGTTGTGCTGGGGCACCCCTTCCACGCTTGCCAACGGGTCGCTTCTGAAATGTAGCATTGCTTCCAGCAGCTCCCAGAGAAGGGCCCCTGTGGAGGTCTTCTGTCTGGCTTGCTTTAGGCTGGATGGTGGGACTGGAGCCAAAAATGATGTCACTGCACATTAAGGGCTCTATTGTCCTCCCACTCCTTCCCTCCAAAAAAAAAAAAGGGCGTTGTAAGCCAGATGCTCTGTGTGAAAAGACCCTTTCTACTAAAAAGGGATACACGGTGAGGGTGTAACAGGGGCATTTAGAGCTGGAGAATATTGTGGTAGAGCTTTTTGCTGTCTTTCCACCAAAGGGAAGATGCTGTGGTATCTCTTAAGTGACACCCTCAATGACAGAGCAATTAATGTTTTGATGGTTTTTCTGTGTGTGTCTGTTGGTTTTTGTTTTTGTTTTTTTGTCCAAGAAAAGTGGAACAGTCCTGTATTAAAGTAATTTGAGGCTAATTTGGGTTGGCTTTTTGAAATAGAAGATTGGGCAACGAGGGTGGTCTTCTGGCAGATCCTCGAGTGTGTTGACTGCAGTTCTTGGGCAGGATTTTTTGTTCAGATGAGCTCAATTTTTGGAGAGGGTGGATCTCTTGCTACAACTTGAAGTAAGGCTGGGGTGTACACCACTGATTTATTTTAAGAGTTTATTCTAGCGTAATCCTCACTTGGTGTTCACTGTAGGAAGAATTTCAACTTTTTTGATTGATGAATATTGCATGCACTTATATGGATGCCATTGTAATGAAACAGCAGTCATATGCCTCATTAAAGAAGGTGTTGCCACCTTCAGCAGCACTGAGGAGGTACAGGTTTGGCTAGTTGGAAATGAAACTATGAAATGTGATGAGTCAAACATACTTAAAGGAAAGAGATTGGTTTGAAGCCAAGGCTGCAGACCACATGTACTTTGAGGCACAAGTACACACAGCCTTTGGAGCAGTGACATAGGAAAGTCATAGCAAGCATTGCTTACCTGCCTCTTAATGCAGACCTCTCCCTACTCTGTCCTGGGCCGTCTTAAAAACAAGCATGTGTTGCCCTTGATTTTAAGCGTTGCAGATTAGAAGCAGGTTTTCAACTCACAGGTTTTCTTCAGAACTTGGTGTCCCAAACTCCACCGTCTATCTGGTCTTCCAACCAACTTCAGAGCTCACAATGTGTTTCCTAAAGCCGGAAGAAAAATCTTCCTGAAGTTAGCTCTTCTATAGAGAAAACTGGGAGGTGACTTTTTTCCTTTTCTCCATTCCTTTCATACCTGATGGCAAAACTTCCTTTTCAGCCATTTTTGTGCCTTTGTAGATGTAATTGTTTCAGTTTTGTGTTGGGTTTTTTTTGTTGTTGTTGTTTTCTTGTTTGTTTTGGGGGGTTTTGTTGAGGTTATTTGGTGGGTGGGTTGGTTTTTTTGTTTGTTTGGGTTTTTTGTTGTGTTGTTTGTTTGTTTGGTTTTTAACATAGTGCCAATTTTTTTGGCAAACTGCTGCTTTTACTTTCTTTCCAACTAACCCAGCAAAAGCTGACACCTGGCTCCACACCTTTATCTCACCAGAGCGTGGGGTGGGAGGAAGCATCGGTAGGACTGGGAACCTCTATCCCCAGGTTTCCCACGTGTTGCGAGCAGAGACGTTCCTGTATTTCCTTGCCTCAGAACAGGTTGGAATAACAATCAGCATTGCTCTTTGAGCAGGAATATGTATTTTCCTTTCATTACCATTCATTTTCGTTTTGTTGATGGAGTGAACTTGCTAGGAGGATGTTCTCTTATCCGGGGCTGGGTCATATTTCCCACTCGGCATTCCTTGGCATGGTGTGGGACCCGCAATGTTTTGTGTCAGTCACCCAAATTGGGCTTGGTAGGTTTGAATGCAAACTAACTTCCCTGGGCTGCGAGCAAGACTGTGCTGGGTCTGGCTGAGCGGAGCTGGAACGGATGCGGCCCTATCGCACATCTGCCAGACAAGCCTTATTTGGAGCGTCCGATCCCAAAGGCAGGAGGCGGCTGGGGAGCCCACAGGTGCGTGAGTTGCCCAATTTTTTTATCTCTCTTTCCTGGCTCGCCTCCTGCTGATGCAAAACCTGTGGTGCATGTGGGAGGTGAAGAAATGAATGTGAGAGCAGTAAGATTAGCCACCTCTCAGGTGATCTGTACCAAGGTTTTTTTTTTTTTTTTCTTCTTCTTTTAAAGACAGAACAGTCTTCCCAGCGCTGCTTTCTTAGGACATGTCTTCGCGGATGTGTGCAGGCAGACCTGTGCTTGCCCTGCCTGTACTCCAAGCTGCCTGGCTGTGACCCAGCGCCAACCCTGGAAGCCACGTAGCTATGTTAGCATAGCCCAGTGCCCAGGCTGACAGCTCTGCCTCTTGGAATGACTTGGAGCTGCGCTGGTGTAATTTGTAAGGCTTTTGGGCTGGAGGTGATTTGCATCCAGCCAGCTCACAGCATAGATGAAGGACATATGAACAAATCTTTAGAAAAGACCCTTTATTTTTCCCTTTTATGTTTATATTTGTCCAAGCCTTTAGAGAAACCATACGCTTTCAGCTGTCAGCATTGAAATAACAACCTTTGAGCTTCTAGGTAATTTTTCTTTAGTGGAGGGCTGATAAGTGAGTTGTTTGTGGAATCTGGGCCTAGGGCTGCTCCTTCAGCTAGCCAGCAAGGAGTGCTGTGACCGCATGGCTGCATATTTCTGAATTGCACACACATCTGCGTGAGACCAAGCAACCTGGCGGCTGCTGGGCTTTGCATTGACGTTCCCAGAATTCCTGCTGGCAGCCGGGGTGGGGAGCGGCTGTGTCTTGGTGTTGGCGGTAGCTGTGTAGCTTCCTGCTCCCTAGTGTTGGATGGTGCACGTCTTGGTTCTCCGAGGGAGTCTGTGCGGGTGGAGGAGGAGGAAGTTGGTTCGTGTCCTCTGGTCCATACCCAAGTCCTTTTATTAAGGTCTGATGGATCCTTTACCTTATTTGTTCCTCTGGTTTTTATTCTGCTGTTGTAGCCTCAAAGGCTTCTCTTCACGTCTGTGAAGGCCCTGCAAAAAGTGAAAATAACACATAGATCAAGTCAGCTGTGCAGTGACTGCTGCCCTTCCCAGCCAGAGACTGCAGGAATGGCCTTGCTGCTCTGAAGGAAAGCAAAGTGAGATGCGGTGTAGGTCCAATGGGTCCTGTTGTGCAAGGGCTGCGCGTGGCCTCAGGCTGATCTCGAGTAGGATGCGTGGTGATCAGTGAGACACTGTCTTTGCGTTGGGGAAATGGTCCCAGGGCACATTGGAATCCCTTTGCCTACTGTGTCTTGGGCAGAACAGTGAAATTATTTAGCCAAGGTCAAGAAAAACAGTATCCAACTGCATTCCCTGGAACGAAACTCATCACAGTTTAACCCGTCCCTGGCGGTTGTGTTGTAGGCTCCAAACTCTGTATTCTGTACAAATACAATAATCCAAAATCAAAAGCATCCTGACAATTTTAAGTTGAATATAGCATTAAAATGAGAGGCTTTTGCCTACTAATGCTAGAAAAGAGCTGAAGTTTTTATCTGAATTCTCAATAGAGAAAGAAATACCCAATGGACTTGGATTGTGGAGTGATGTCTTCATCCTCTGGATACAAAAATATAATGGAGCATAAATAGGAGGAGGTGAATTCAATTTACCTGTCTTCTGTTGAAATGAAAGCCATGTGGAGCAAGGTGATCAGACTGGAATAGTCCCAAGTCCATCTGTGTAGGGTCTTATCCAGAAGGATGTACAAGACTCTGCATCGCGGGGAGATCTGTTATGTGGCCATTACAGTCTTACCCATGCCTTTGTTTGCTGGGGACTGGCCAGAGCTTACGGTGTGCTAATACCTATCCGAGTTGCTTGCCATTACCTATGGCAACCCCACACATTGTTGATGTGTACCTACATATTCTTCCTTTTCAACTTCGCTTTGCAGTGAGTCAGAAGAGGCTGTACAAGGTGACATTTAATCTAAAGCTGCTGCATATGTAGCCTTTGGACTAATCAAAATTGCTTGTGCTTTTTGTGTGACAAAAGAGCACCGTGTCCAAGATAAACCAGGGAGAAGAGATCTGGGTATGCAAGCCTTCATTTAAAAAAGGCATCTTTCATCTCGCTGACAGCGAGGTTCCTGCAGCGCTTTGATTGCCCTTTAATTATGCCTGTTTTTCCTGGTTTGTTTGAAAGGCAGACCTTGTTAGAAAAAGGTGCTGTGTGGAAAGAACTTGGCTGTCTCTGCTGCCCTTCCTTGAGGGCACACAGCAGAGCTGCCAGATTAATTTTTTTTTTTTTCTGCATTATTAAAATGGAAGATTGTTTCTCGTAGATTTGAACATAGGCACGGTGTGTTTCTCCTGAGTTAGGCGAGGAGGGGTGTGAGTGGTCGGGTGGTTTAAGCAGACTGGGAAGTCATGAGGTCTGGCTTCTTCCCACGCTGACTTCCAACGTGATCCCAGAGGAGGTGCTTTAATCCTTCTGCCTTTGGTCTTTTGTCATGTGTGGCTGGGCTGCTGCTCATCTGCCACAAAGGCTGCAGGAAACCCAACCTGGTGTTGGGTGGAGGAGGGTTTGTAGCATGGTGGGGTGTAGGTCACCAGATGTGTGTGGCATTAACAGCTTGTACCAGCTCACAGGTTTCATGCTGTTTGGTGTTTTATCTTTAAACTTTGCTGTTGTGGAGCCATTTATCTCGATGAGAATCTCAGCTTTCATTAATAATAGTGAAAAAAGCATGAAAAAATAAATAAAAAAAAAAAAGCCTGGCTTTGGTTGGAGAGAAAAGCCTGGAAATATGATTCAAATATTAGACTAAAGGCTTAACTGCCAAGCAAGTGAAATAACTTGAGAACAGGTTTCTAATCCTTTTAGAAATCTCAGTTTTAAAGAAAATCTGCGTAACTTTTGAGGGCTTGACTCATGTTTGTAAGTGCTCAGGCTTGACAATACTCTATTTTTAAGTGCTGTCTTTATGTTGTATCTTGGGAGGTGAGACGAAAATGTTTTTTTTTTTTTAAAGTAACAACAAATCTTAATATAGCTGAGAATGCGGAACTGCCCTTAGAAAAATAGGTTGGACACATGAAAAGGAATCTTGCTCAGCAGGCTGAAGACGCAGAGCAACTTCTGCGGTTAGGTTTTTCTTTCTTCTGGCAATTTTGGGGTGGGGATGTAGCTGGCGCAGTCACTTGTCCTTACATTTCTTTTCAAACGCAAGTCAAATCTTCCTGAACAAAAAGCACCTGGCTTGAAACTGTTTTAGCCCAAACTGGAAAAGCTGTTTGCTAAAACTCTGTTTTTGTGGAACTTGAGGCAACCTGAAGTTGCTCAAAAATAGGAGGTGCAGGATGGGTAGGGAGAAGTAGATGATCCTTTTGAACTGAAATGGCTTTGTACAAACAGGGGAAGACAGGCTGGCGCTCTGTTGCTTTGGAGAGGTGATTAGGTTTTAGTTGTCATCTCCTGCCCAGAGTCTCGAAGACTTAAATGGCATGAAAATGAAGTCAGCTGCTTAAAGCGAAAGCTAATCAAATGAGGAGACTCTAAAGTAGGAGGATAGTCTGTGTCATCTGACAGGCAATCCCAAAGTCCCATGGGATACCCATGCAGCTCTGCTGCCGTAGCACGCGTCCATTGTGCTGAGACCAACGCTTCTACCTTCAGCCCAGCATGCTGCGTGGGCTTTGCATGGCTGGTAAGCCATGAAAACTGAAAACAGACCTGAATTGTCTGGTAAAGAAGTGACACCACTTGCTAGGGAACTGGTGGCCAGTGCTGCATATTGAGTCTGCTGGTGTCCAGCAGTATGAAACTCAAACGAGGGATTTCACAGAGATTTTGAGGCTGTGGTAGACCAGCTGGCATGGCTGCCCGGGCATGTTTTCTTGAAGAATGCAGTCATTTCTTCACACAGATGTGAGAGTTGTGTGTGAATATTCAGTATGGGTAAATAAATTTAGAATTAAAATGTAAAAATATGCAAACACCAGTGCTGAGGCTGTTTTTAAAAAACAAAACCCCTGCTCAGGGAACACAATTATTCAGGCTGTGCATACATCTGATTATCTAGCTCCGAAGTGGGTGAAAGCAGCTCTTCAGACTCCTTGAAGCTTTCCCCCGGGGTGTGCCAGCGCTGCAAGCAAAATGCCCTTGTAAAGCTGAAGGTAGCAAGAAGGGAAGGGGGGGTGGATAAAAGCTGGCAAAGCCATCATTTGGGTTAGTCTGGGGAAGATTGAGAAGAGCTTATTTTAAAATAATTTTCCTGGCTGTGATTTGAGTTTTATTTAATGCTTTCAAAAAAAAGTCATCTTGGAGCAACACGGGTTTGGGATGCTGAGACACAGGCTGGAAGGTGAGCGGGCATTGAGCACTGTCTCGCCTTCAGTCCTGGCTTGGGCCACCGCAGAACAAGCAATGCAGGTTGGGGTGGCTGGGGATGGGGCTCTGCCGGCATGCCATGTTGGCGTGAGTTAGATGTTGTTCCACACATTTCAATGTCCCTTTGCACAAGCGGGATTCGGCAGGGGCGTTGCCAGCTCTGTGAGATGGTGTGTGTGCACAAGGGAAGGGATGGGGACTGTTTGCCGAGCTGGTGTGCCGGCAGCTGTGTCGCTGCTCTGGGGCAGCTGGTGCTCACAGGGGCTGCAAGAAGTTGCATGGGAATCTCAAACATTCAGAGAAGTTATTACGAGAGAAGACGCTTATCTTATACTCTTCTTTTTTTTTTCTCCTCCTCCCCCCCAGCTCTTTATACTACTGTGTTATATGGGGGGGGGGGGGAAGCTTATATCCCTAATCTGGTGATAGTTATTACATTTCCATTTCTTCTCTTTTGTTAAAACTAGTAAAGGATAGTAAAGTAAAGAACCTGTGCGAAGAAGCCCATGATAAGCACTGTGCAAAACCACAAATCCAACCCGAACCCATAAGCTTTTCAAAACCTATCTTGAGACTTTGCAACGCCAGGACGGCTCCGGGAGGTGGCACCAACTCACTGCAGAGGCTGTCAAATGGGTGCTTTGTGGTAGTAGCACAATAAGTAAGCGATCAGGTAGTGGGAATAGTACTCCTGCAAAATCTCTGGCAAGGTGCTTCTCGCTCCCAAGGCTTTGATTATTTTTTTAAAGCAGTCGGTTCCCAGCCTTTATTCTTGAGGCAGAGAGGAGAGAGGCCATTGCAGGTCTTGGTAGCTCATAAATTCCTGGTAATTAATCATTGCAGCTTCT
Source organism: Gymnogyps californianus (assembly GCF_018139145.2). Taxonomy (NCBI): domain Eukaryota; kingdom Metazoa; phylum Chordata; class Aves; order Accipitriformes; family Cathartidae; genus Gymnogyps; species Gymnogyps californianus. Next base: position 111,256,809 of record NC_059473.1, read on the forward strand.
TCTGAGACATGCCAATAATGATTGTGTCTGGAGGAAAGCCTGACACACAGCAAGCCCATGTTCTGGATACAAAGTACTCTGGTCTACCTGTTCATATCTACACAAGGATATTTCTTCCTTCTGTTAAGTAGCATTGGACTTGTTCTCTGGTTGTGGTTTGGTTTTGTGGTGGTGGGGTTTTTTTTTTTGGCAATTGTGAAAATGAAATTAGATATGTTCAAAATCACTCTTAATTAGTTTTCCCCATAATTCAGTTTTTTTATTAGAACAATTAAAACATTACTCTTTCCCTTTTGATCTGAACATTAACAGGGTGTTGTAGGTCTTACTGGGGAATATTCAAAATAGTGTTCATCTTTTTTAAGAGTAAAGCCCAGAAACTCTTTCACTGAAATAATGGCATTATTCCTGTGTTTAAAGATGACATGTTGCCTAATATTTTTTAAAAGCTTTTAATATCGTTTACAAAAAAACAACAACAAAAAACCCCAAGTAGTTTCAAGCATAAGCTGTGCTCACAGCAGCTTATGTAAAACTCATGGGAAGTTTTGTTTTAACTTGCCCAAAGTAACATAAATTTTTCGAAGCATGGTTGTGTTCTTACCAACCATGTGAGGGCAGTGAGGATTGGGTGTAGGAGGATTCCTGTTGCTAAAAGTTTGGTGACGAAATTTGAGATCTCTTGGGAGGAAATATCTGGGAAAGATGGGTGGAGTCTTCATAAAGTTTGGAGAGTTTGTTGAAATTCATTCTGGACAAAGTGGCTGTGTCCCCTGTAATGGCTTATATAAAGAATTAAGACTGTTGACTGCTTCTTGGGGATTTTACCTGACCTCTCAGAAGAAAGAAGGTCCTGCTTGTAGTGGCAAGGACCAGCATTTGGATCTCAGCACTCACCGAGTAGTCCCTTGCTCAGTGGCCAGCCAGGAGTCTGTGTGTCACTACTGACAGGCACTGCTTTCCTCTTCTGCAGGTTTTCATTTCTGTGAACTGCCTCAGCACAGATTTCTCCTCTCAGAAGGGAGTTAAAGGCCTGCCCCTGAATCTTCAGATCGACACCTACAGCTATAATAACAGGAGTAACAAACCTGTCCACAGAGCCTACTGCCAGATTAAAGTCTTCTGCGACAAGGTAAGGTTGGGTCAATGTGCCAGTGACCCTTTGGGAAAGGCTGTTCCACAGCTTAGCAGCTTCCCCCCCACCCCCCAATTCTGCCACTTGCTATTTTGGCTCACTGAAAACTCCCATCTGTGCTTAGCCTTTGCAAGGAAAAAATTTCAACCCCTTCTACTTGGCTCATAGATGTTATGATGACCTCAGATAAATTTGCTGCTCTCAAAATGCTGGAGTGCTGAGGAGTGTTCCTGAGCATTGACTTTGGAGAAAGGTCAGTCAGTGGCAGAAGACTGACTGTTGATACTCCAGACACTGGAAAGTCCTGCAGAGTGCTTTCAGTTGGAGAAGTCATTGCAGTTGATTGGAGAAAGTGGAGGCTTGCCTTCTTGCCCAAGCTATGTCGTGTTGGTCCTTTTAAATTTCTTCGTGTGTTCTTACTGCGTTCATTATAAAAAAAACCCAATAACTTGCACATCTTGTGAACAGAAAATGTTGCTCTTTTCATTGTACTGCTGTGAGATACAGCAGTATAACAAAGTCCGTTTACAAGCTGGACGAGTGCTGTAATTTGACTGCTCTGCCTAATGCATTTAGCACACACAGAATTAACACCTTTCCCAAAGCCACTGTTCACCAGAAGCTGTGAAAGAAACATAGCAGGAGCTGAGCTGAAAGCAGTTGTAAAAGCTTAACTGAGTTTGCAAAGAAAGGTCATTTCCCAGTCTTTGTAACCTGTTCCTGTCTGAACAGTCTTTTGAAGGACCAGAGCAAGTAATGTGCAATGTTGCTATTTCCAGAGCGACCAAGATCTTTCTAGGCTGGGATAAATGCTGCCTGGACTTCCCCAGTCCTTCTTTTGATTGTTGTGAACCACACCGACTTCCTATTTTGTTGGCATCCTACTTTATTAGGGCCTCTCATTCTTTGCATCCAGACTCCATCTTCATAGTACGGACTCTCTGCGAGTGATATCTCACATACCTCTCTGTGCAGCTGCAGGTCTGAGGTGGGCTCGTGACCCCCACTCTTGAGTCCTGGGCTAGGTTTGCACCGGTTACATACTGTGTGGTCTTGCCTTCTTGTCATCCCCCAGGACACTGCCGCAAAGATTGATCTCCTGTGCCATTGCTCTGGCTCCCCTTACCTCCCAAAAATATATGGAGCCCTCTACAGTCTGCCTCTGCTGTAGTATCCCATTGACCCATCCAGCCACGTTTTATTGTCCATCTCTATGCTTTTAAATAGGCTCCTCTGCTTTCCTGCATGGTTGGGAGAAGCTGCCTGCCAGTGTAAAGCTACTTAGTCATCTTCCTTTCAAGTGCCTCCTGAGATGGCTCCTGTTATGATGATTTCTGCGAAGAATTTACCAGGGAGTTAATGAATGCTCTCCAGAGCTGTCTTAAAGGCTTGCTGGTAAGCCTAAGAGGCTCAAGTCTCATGGGCTTTCTTCAGGCCTTGGTTTTTTTTTTTTCCCCCCTTTTTTTTCTTTTCCTTTTCCTCCTCTAAAATGAGACTGAGGCAAGTGTGTCATAGAATCATAGAATGGTTTGGGTTGGAAGGGACCTTTAAAGATCATCTAGTTCCAACCCCCCTGCCATGGACAGGGACATCTTCCAGTAGACCGGGTTGCTCAGAGCCCCATTCAGCCTGGCCTTGAACACTTCCAGGGATGGGGCACCCACAGCTTCTCTGGGCAACCTGTTCCAGGGCCTCACCACCCTCACAGTGAAGAACTTCTTGCTTACATCTAATCTAAATCTACCCTCTTTCAGTTTAAAGCCATTAGCCCTCGTCCTATCACTACACTCCCTGATAAAGAGTCCCTCCCCATCTTTCTTGTAGGCCCCCTTTAAGTACTGGAAGGCTACTATAAGGGCTCCCCAGAGCCGCCTTTTCTCTAGGCTAAACAACCTCAACTCTCAGCCTGTCTTCATAGGGGAGGTGCTCCATCCCCCTGATCATCTTCGTGGCCCTCCTCTGGACCTGCTCGAGCAGGTCCCTGTCTTTCTTATGTTGGGGGCCCCAGAGCTGAACACAGTACTCCAGGTGAGGAGTCATCCAAAGCTCTTTGATTATCTGGGAGTCTTGTGTGTTATCAACCTGTATTCTCTACAATACCAGTGAGTATAGACTTGCTGCAGGGAAGGGGGGGATCTTTTACTCATAAGTTGTCCAGTCAGTTACTGACACTGTGCCAAAATTACTGACGGGCTTGTGCCACTGCTAATAAGACAAATCAGTTAATAAAAGGGCAGACATGTAGTCAGTACATAGCTTAAGGAAACCATTTGAGTCTACACCATAAATTTCAGCAAATCTATTATACAGTAATGCCAGTGTATCTTTTATTTTCCTTTGGGATTTTGACCTTTTCTCCTGCTTTATTCCTCCATATACTTTGCAAATTGGACCTGAATTAAAAGGGGAGGGAGGGAAGGAGAAAAGATTACTTTTCTGTATTTAATCTGACTGTCGTTCGTTCTGTGAACATGCAGCCAGTGTGAGATTGGTGCCTGATGATTCTGTGATTTGCATTTATAGAAGTGGTGTTGAAGATTGCTGCCTTTCAGATCTGGGCCGGGCCTGGCAATGAGAGCTGGGGAGAGAGGCCAACAAGCTGAATATTGTTTGTCACCACATTGAATCAAACTGTGTACTCAAACGCTTGTTTGAGGTGCTGGGCAAGTGCTCCTGTGAGCAGACCTGTGTCCTTACAACTGCAGATACTGACTCATAGACCCCAACACTGGCCACCTTCTCCAGGCTCCTGTAAGAACATTGGCATTTCAGAAGGAGCACCCATTTTCTGCCCCGCTTTGAATCTTAGGTAAACAATCGACTGGTCCTGAATGTTTACAGGACCATCGTTGCTATAGCGTCCAAGCGTATTGCAGTCCTTAATGTGTTTGTCCTCATGTGGCCGCTCTTACCTGTAGAAGTGCTGTTATCCATGTTTTCTTTGTGGAGGGCCAAGTCTATACTGTGGAGGTCATTGGAAAAAACAGCACAAAATGATGATGCTGTGGCCGCCTAACAGGGACAGCTCTGGGTACGTCCCCTCTATTCCTTTGTCTTTTAAGGCTGTGCTTGCATTGCATGCCTGCACTGACTTTGAACCCCGACACTGGCATGGCAGTCCTCTGCTGTCTCTTTTTTGTGTGTACAAATTGATAGATACCCTACAGAAGGTCAAACAGTTTCGTTAATGTTGTGTGGTGGCCTTTGAACAGGAAAGGAGTGAAGGAGGAGGGTTCCCATGCTTGGGGTGGAAGGGAAAGCTGCTGATACTTGTTTCTAGTTTTTGGCTGCTGCCTCTGAGACCAAGTTTTTTTCATGCATTTGTCTTCCCCTTCACACTCTCTCTGTGGAAAGGGAGGGTCCACAGGTGCCCAGGACATTTAGTTTTCATCTAATACTATGTGTTTTCAAGACCTGAGTAAAGCAGTATGGGCGTAACGGTGTCATCCTGTGGCATGTTACAGCACAAGCTTTGTTCAGGCTTAGCCCAGCGATATTTGGGCTGTGCAGGGGATGGGGGTGACCTGTCCCAGAGGAAGACCACCTTCTCTGCTGTAAATGGTGCCACGGCTAAGCATCCACATGGGGAAGATTAAATACAAGATTTCACAGGCTATAGCTAGTGTTGTTCTGCGGGACCTGCTGTTACTCTTGTAGTGGTGGGCAGTGCTGTGGGAAGGTTTTTATGGGATGGTAGGAACAAGCGAGTGAGATGCTGTTGGAAGTAGAGAGATGGTGCAAGGTGGCTGGAGGCAGCATTGATGTGGATGGGCAGCAACACCAAGACTATTCCTTCTGTTGCGTGATCACAGAATGGTTTGGGTGGGAAGGGACCTTTAAAGATCATCTAGTCCAGTCCACCTGCTGTGGGCAGGGATGTCTTCCACTAGATCAGGTTGCTCGAAGCCCTGTCCAACCTGACCTTGAACACATCCAGGGATGGGGCATCCACAACCTCTCTGGGCAACCTGTTCCAGTGTCTCACCACCCTCACCATAAAAAAAACTTCTCCTTTTGTCCAATCTAAACCTACCTTCTTTCAGTTTAAAACCGTTGCCCCTTGTCCTGTCACTACAGGTCCTGGTAAAAAGTCTCTCTCCATCTTTCTCATAAGCCCCCTTTATATACTGAAAGGCTGCAGTAAGGTCTCCCTGGAGCCTTCTCTTCTCCAGGCTGAACGACCCCAACTCTCTCAGCCTGTCTTCATAGGAGAGGTGCTCCAGCCCTCTGTTCATTTTCATGGCCCTCCTCTGGACCCACAGGTCCATGTCTTTCCTGGGCTGAGGACTCCAGAGACGGACGCAGTACTTCAGGTGGGATCTCACCAGCACGGAGTAGAGTGGCAGAATCGCCTCCTTCGACCTCCTGGCCATGCTTCTTTTGATGCAACCCAGGACATGGTTGGGTTTTGGGCTGCAAGTGCATACTGCTGGCTCATGTCCAATTTTTTTGTCCACCAGTATTCGCTGGCAGCTCGGCCGCTGGGGCCACGGGGCAGAGGAGGAGCTTGAACAGCTTGTGGACTGTGTGCCAGAGCTGCACCCAGCACGAGAGGGTGTGCAGAGAGGGGACAAGGAGCAGCCCTCCATCTTCGGAGCACATCCGACTGATGCAGCCTGTGTACGGAAGCGGGGAGTCCTGCGGTGTCATGAAGGGTCTGGATCCTAGTGTGTCATGACTTGACATCACATCCTCTCCCTGCATCTCTGTTGCTTATCAAATACATCATGTTTCTGTGCGGGAGGGAGGGATGGCAGCTCTCCCGAAAATGCTGCTTCCCTTTCTCAGCCCAAGAATCCATTACACAACTGGAGACTTTGAGGGAAAGAACAACAACAAAAAACCCCACAGCCTTTAACACAAAGAAAAGAGTATGAAATCTGGCTTTTCAGACTGTAGGCTGTTCTCCCGGTGATGAAGTTGGGAAAACCTCTTTCTTACAAGCTTATTTATTCCATAATTGTGGAATACAGGATTCCCAGTGTCTTTCCTTCAAAAGTATCTGATCCTGGCTATCGCTGAGCTCTGCTGGCAAGACAGGAAAGCCTGTTATCAAGACACAGCTTGCTTTTTTTATGTGGGATTTGAGATGTGTTTACCTGGGCACCTGTAGCCTGGAACAAGTTGACTTTCAGGCAGAACTCTGGCTGTAAGTATGGGAGGGCAGAGGTTTTCTCAAAATGTGCGCTCTTGATGGATTAGCATGTTCTCCACGAGGAAGCAGGTGCTGTTCTCTGTAGCACAGTGTTTGAGTAGCAGGACTTTTATTATTTCCATGTCAAAGGTAGAAGACAGGGCTGGAGCCAAATCTGATCTTTCTGCTTGTATTGGGTTTGCATGGCAAGGTTTTGGTAGCAGGGGGGCTACAGGGTTTGCTTCTGTGAGAAGCTGCCAGAAGCTTCACCTATGTCTGATAAAGTTAATGCCAGCTGCTCCAAGTTGGACCCGCTGCTGGCCAAGGCCGAGCCCATGAGCGACGGTGGTAGTGCCTCTGGGATGGCATATTTAAGAAAGGGAAAAGAAGTTACAGAGGAGTAGCAGTTGCAGCCAGAGAGAGGAGTGAGAATGTGTGAGGGGAACAACTCTGCAGACACCAAGGTCAGTGAAGAAGGAGGGGGAGGAGGTGCTCCAGGCACCGGAGCAGAGATTCCCCTGCAGCCCGTGGGGAAGACCATGGTGAGGCAGGCTGTCCCCCTGCAGCCCATGGAGGTCCACGGTGGAGCAGATATCCACCTGCAGCCTGTGGAGGACCCCACGCCGGAGCAGGTGGATGCCCGAAAGAGGCTGTGACCCCGTGGGAAGCCCGAGCTGGAGCAGGCTCCTGGCAGGACCTGTGGACCTGTGGAGAGAGGAGCCCACGCTGGAGCAGGTTTGCTGGCAGGACTTGTGACCCCATGGGGGACCCATGCTGGAGCAGTCTGTTCCTGAAGGACTGCACCCTGTGGAAGGGACCCACACTGGAGCAGTTTGTGAAGAACTGTAGCCCGTGGGAAGGACTCACGTTGGGAGAAGTTCATGGAGGACTGTCTCCTGTGGGAGGGACCCCACGCTGGAGCAGGGGAAAAGTGTGAGGAGTCCTCCCCCTGAGGGAGAAGGAGCGGCAGAAACAACGTGTGATGAACTGACCGCAACCCCCATTCCCCATCCCCCTGAGCCACTGTGGGGGAGGAGGTAGAGAAAATCAGGAGTACAGTTGAGCCCGGGAAGAAGGAAGGGGTGGGGGGAAGGTGTTTTTTAAGATTTGGTTTTATTTCTCATTATCCTACTCTGATTGATTAGTAATTAATTAATTTTTTCCCCAAGTCGAGTCTGTTTTGCCCATGACAGTAATTGCTGGGTGATCTCCCTGTCCTTATCTCAACCCATGAGCCTTTTGTTATATTTTCTCTCCCCTGTCCAGCTGAGGAGGGGAGTGATAGAGCGGCTTTGGTGGGCACCTGGCATCCAGCCAGGGTCAACCCACCACACTGCTGTCAAGCTGAGATGTTGCAACTATTCTGGTAAGGGAAGTCGCAGAGGGATGCAGGTCCAGCTGTGCTGAGATTCAGGTGGGATGTCTTCACTCTAGTGGGTTGTATCAGCGTTATGTGGTTAAGCAAAGCTGGCAATGGCTGTGTCTTCATTAGTAATTTTTTCTCTTTTTCACAGCAGCTGCCTGAAGCTGCTTGTGTCCATGCTGTTAGGTGGGGAAAAAAGGTGATATGTGTTAATGCACACCAAATATCTGGCTAATTTTCCTTTTTATTGCTAATGCAGATGTGCCCACTGCTACCTAGTAGGCATAGGCATTGCATTGTCTATAGGGTATTGATTTACTGTGAGGTTGGGAGGGCTGTTGCCCTTCTCCCATGCTGTGTGTTAGGCACAGTTTCCTACCCCATCACCACATGCTTTTTGCCATAACTAATCTAGTCTTCCTCCAGCACTGTGCAAGGATGTGGGTGTGTTTTGGCAGCTTTGCAGGGGTGGGAATGAGAAATAATGGCTTCCTGTGGCCAGGTAACTGTTACCTCTTACCCTGCTTTGCAGGAGGGTGTTGGGAGACAGGTAGAACTTGTGTATACCAATTGGGACAGTGATCTGGTGGTAGCACCAGGATTGAGTGTTCAGGATCTACTGTGGGCTTATCGCCTTATGCAACTGGCAACATGACATCCCTGCCTTAACTCTCAGTCACATGGCAGGTCTGGGCACAGCTGGAGGAATGAATACGATTCCAATGCAAACCTTCTTCCTTCCTTCTCTCTCTCTCCATCATAGCTGCCTGCACCTTGCAGAAAATATAGTTCTCTCCCCACTGCTGCTTGGTTCGGAGGGCCAGGAACCATGGCAAGAACCTGGTTAGGTATCTGTGGATTCCCCCATAGCCTGGCCCCAATAAAAAGAGAAGTAATGCTTACTTTACAATTACACACGTCTTCAGCTTGAGGTCAGTGAAGGCTGGTATAACTGCTGCTGGCTCCATGTGCAACATGCAGGAAGGTATCCTGCACTTGGTGATGCAAGTGTGGCTTGATTTTTATAGATCAGGATTTAATGATGATCTAGTGAACTCTTAAACAGAGGGAAATCGCAAGTTTTTATTGTTTTAAACACTTCAGATATATTTTCTCACACTTCATACAGTTGTTACAGCTGTGGGTGTCTTTTGTCATCATATTCCCATCTGACTTGAAAGAAAAGCAAGTGTTTGCATCTTGAATATGGTTGTTGGATTTCATTAGATGACAGGACTTGAAAGTAAACACTGGGCAGATCTCAAAGTTGGCACACTCTGGCAGACCTGCGGCTCTGGTACCATGGAGCTGACCTCCACAAACACAGCTCTGGAAGAATCGGTGTTCCTGCCTCTGCAGCTGAAAAAAACCAGAAAACTAAAAAGACCTTCTCTGTCTCTCTCTCCCCGCCCCTTCCCCTTAATGTCTTGTCTGGCAGGGAGCAGAAAGGAAGATCAGGGATGAAGAGCGAAAGCAAAGCAAAAGAAAAGGCAAGTGCACTGACCCCAGCTCTCAGTTGAATGCCTGTAAGTAGAAATTATTCCATCGGTATTTTAAATATTAGATCTCATTTTGGTTACAAATAACTTGTGCAGTAGAAATCTCCTAAGTCAATTTTTATCCCCTGTGGAATAGCGTTTGCTGTAAGCAGTTGATGATGGAGCCATTAATTGTGTTTTGCCACGTACTGAGTCACTTAGGACTTCACTTCTACCTAGTTCTTCCTGTCCAAGACAAGGTCCTGCTATGTTTTCAATCAGGTATGGTCTTTAGCAGTTGAAATGAGAGGGTGAGTGTGTGATTTTTGGGCACTCCTGGAGCCCCTGCAGCTCTGTGTGGCAGCAAGTACTGGAGCTGTTCCAAGTGTTTCCAGCTTGAGCCTAAACTTAGATTTTAACTTATGTTAAAAATGTGTTTATAGCTGTGCAGCAAGGTGGTGGCAGCCTTGCGACTGAGCCTCCAGCCTCCCAGCCTTATGCTCACTCTTCTAGAGCAAAGTGGTCCTTAGTAAATAATTTCAGTAGAAGTTGTGAAGGATGTGAAGGCCTCAGCAGCCGTAGTATGTAAAGGCTGTGGAGCTTCTTCCAGCTGAGCATCTTTCCTTTAACTGCTGCAGATGACTGCAACAGATCCTGTGTTTGGATGACTAGTTATTCACCAACAGAGCTGCTTAGAGGAAGATGTATCTCCCTGTTCTTCCTTTGCACGGGGCAGGTGCGTGCTCTCCCTGGCTCTTCGTGGTGTGCTTGTCAGAGCTGTGCTATTAACAGTCCAACTGGTTCAACAAGCATGCACCTCACGGCTTGCTGGGCAGGATTTTCCTGACGCAGCAGCTACTGGCTGCTGGAGCAGCTTCAGAAGAAGGTTATGCTATGAGGGAACCCATTTGCTCAAGGGCAGTTGCAGAAAGGGCTGGGTTTTTTGTTGTTTTCCCAAAGTACATGGTGAAAGGTAGGTTTAGCACACTGTTAGCATTTCACAAATGTAGTAGCCTCAACGGCTCCAAAAAGATTACTGCGTGTAGCCCTTTGTGTAATGGCTGGAAAGTGCAAACAGTTTCAATACAGATTTCCAGGATCTTACGATTTTACAAAAGCTGCTTTCCAGTGTGAATTTCCTAGGCTTGGGCTTAGTCTGATGTGATGTTTATTTTCCTGGAAAGTACAGTCCGTTGCTGTTTAGTTCCTGTGTGGTAAGTTTTTGATTGCTTTAAGCCATAAGCTGTTATACCCACCTCCAGGATCACAGATGCCACGTGCGCATGGACTTATCAACAGCAGAAATAGGTTGTGACTTCTGGACAAAATTACTTTCTACAGGGATTGTGCAATCTTTAAAAAATCAGTTTTGCAAGGGGGAAAAAAAAAAAGTATTTTTTCCACTGGGGACATGAGAAGGGAAGTGTTTTGCTTGTAGTTGGTTTGACCCAAAATTGGAATGTTTCCACTTGGTAAAATGAGTGGAAGTCTTCAGCTGGGGTCAGTTTGACCTGAACATATCTGAAGTGCAGTTTAAGGCACCTCCTGCCTCACTCTCTCCCAAATGGGTCTTTGTGGCTGGAGTCTGTCCACTTGGTGGCTTGTGTCACGTCAGCTGGTGTGTCGTGAGAGCTGAAGTGCTCTTTGGGAGACAGTGCTGGTCCTGGTGGGGAATGAACTGGGGTCTGGCAGCTTGAGGTGACCAGGATGAACAATGAGATGAACAAAAATATAAAATTTGAAATTGTGGAATCGAAATGTAACTCTAAATGTAGCAGCTTGCAAGAAGCAGTATTCGTAGCACCACCATAGTGTGATAGTGCTGTCTCTCTGAGAGGCTCCCAACTGGAACCATGTGGGTTGCAGGTTGTCTCTTTCTGTCTTCTTTCTGCCTTCCTGGTATGGGAAATCCAGCAACCTTTTGAGGGAACGGATAGGGAGAAGAGGGGACTCGGACTAGCTTTTGCCCTCTGTTTGGATGGTTTGCTTGGTACGTGGAAGACCTGTGTTCCTCTGTTGGGGTGAGTGGCCAGACCATTCTCCAGCCCAGTATAATATCTGAACAAAGTCAAGCAGCTCACTTGGAGAGACGGAGCAAACACCTACTCCTCTGTGAAATGAGCTGTTTCCTCAGGGTCCAGGCCCTCATCTGGGAGATAGACAACCCACCTTCAAACTCCTCTACCACAGGAGCTTCTCCCTTTGACCATGACTACAGAGTACCCTTGTTCAACAGCATATGTGCCTCTTAAATGATGTAGGAAAGCCACAGCACCATCAGTGTCTTCACTATCCTCTATTCCATTCTTTGGTCTCTGCAGTTTCTGATGTCAAAGTGCCAATGCTTCCCTCACACAAACGTACGGACATCACCATCTTCAAGCCCTTCATGGATCTAGACACTCAGCCAGTCCTTTTCATTCCTGATGTTCACTTTGCAAATCTTCAGCGTGGTGCTCACGTAAGTAAAGCCGGTGGGTGTGGGGATGAGGAGGGCTATGGGATGCATTTGCAAAAAGCCTAGGATGCTGTGTGTATGTATATACATATGAAATGCCAGACTATCTGCACTGATGCTGTAAACAAATACAGGCTGAGTGTCATGTGAGCAAGAGACATTGCTCCTAGTTGCATTGGCTGGAGGTATGTGGGGGTGGCTTATGAATAAATTATTTGCCCGTGAACTCCCAATTCCATGAACCTGAAATGATGTTTCCAAAGTATCTCCAGCCAAGAGTTCACTGAATGAACTGCAGGCTGGTTTTCTCTTGTAAAATCCATTGGGTTCCTGATGTGCTGCTGTAGACCTCAGGCTTCTCCAGCCGGCTGCTGCAGGGTGAAAAGCCATTCTGTGGAGCTGGCAAGTGTGTCAGCTCTGTGATCTGCTGCCAGAGTGCCCTGCCTCAGCGTTCCTGGACAGTCCCAACTGACAGGAAACTGAAAGGGAAAAAATCAGAGTGCAACCAAGTTTCAAAATCTTGAACTTTCCTGTGCTGGGAGTTCTGGCATGCTCTAACAGAATCTAAACCTTACTTTTAAAAGCATTGCCTAAACTGCTAACAGGGATGGAGAGTGAACTTGTATCTGTAAGGCTGACTCTTCCGCATGTTTTCATATGAAGGCTCTCATGCTGAGCTCCGTCAGAAGACTCTATGCCAGTCCAGATAGAAAGCTGGTTAGCTCTTGTATGTTCCTGTCTCTCTCATTTGAGATCCTTTAACTTCTTTTAATGAAAAGAGGTAAAGATGATGCTTACTGGCTTTTGGAAGATTGAGCCAAAGTGTTATTTGATGCAGGGTTGAAAGATAAGAAGAAATGAATTCTAGGTCTGGGTAAAATTTTCACAACCCTAAGCGCAAGTATTATTTGTGTATTAAAATGAAGCCAATGTTTATTGCTTGGACCAAAGCATCTTACTTCTAGTAGTGTAGTCACGGCTGGCTCCCGAGTTGACAGCCTTGTTTTCCCCTATGTCCTGTACTAACGTGCTTACGAGCGAGTTGGGTGGGTGAGCCATCTGCCTGTCCCTTGCAGCTCTTGCCATGGGCTCAGGGGTTCCCTCTCCTTTAACTTGATGCTGTTGGACCTCTCCTCATGCTGGATGCAGCAGGATTGTTGTTCCATGCCAGTGGCTCTTTAACGCAAACAAAGCTATTGCTAAGTCACTATTAACAGATAGCACTTAGGGGGATGGGGAGAGCATTGCTGACAAGACCATGTTACACCAGCTAATGGGTCTGTCCTTATGGAACTTTGTTTTGTAGTGTTCAGAGCCCTTTGTAGTGTTTTCCGAGGACTGAGTACCACATAAGGTTCTCACTAGCTAGCTAATTCAGCGTGTGTTTTTTCTGCGTATGTCAAGAAAATCTCCCCTTTGTTTTAAAAGGTCCTTCCTGTTGCTTCAGAGGAACTGGAGGGTGAAAGGTAAGAGCTGTGCTACTTCAGCCTACTGAAGTCTTGCCCTCAGACAGAGGTCTAAGTCCCTGTAATTGTACCGCTACTAAGTTTTTGCCCTGTCAATGACAGCTCCAACCTGAAGAGAGGAGCCTATATCGGTGAAGAGGACTTCATTGCTACTCCGAATAAGATGACTAGAATAGAAGAGCCAAAAAGAGGTATTATTTTCTTCTTTCAGAGACTGAATTATTGGAGTATTTGTCCATCATGATAGAGAGATGCATCTGAAGTTCAAGAGTTGTTTTAATTTATTTTGGAATATACTTTAGCCTGATTTTTTTCTGGCTTTAAGTAGTAATAGAAAGAGTTTGTATATCAGAATGTAGTTCAGCTCTGCAAATCTTTTACAATGTCAGAATTTCTGAGTTTTTCTGCCAACTCAGACACTAATTGGCTCTGAACCTGTAATGAAAGAAACTTGGAGGAGGTGAGCAGCTTACCAATCTTCTTGGTGGATTGGGGAGAGAATTCATCACGTAATCCACTACAAAATACTTTGGAAATCTTCTCTAGAACTTTAAGCAATGAATGCCAAGAACCAGTTCTGGGTATAAAACTGTTGAATCTTTCATGGTGCCAGAAAATGGGCTGTTCACTGCTGAGAGCCAAACTGAGAGAATATTCTGCTTATTTTTAACCTGTTGTCAACCTCTGCAATTTGATGTGGGATTGGATGTTGCTGTGGTGTTGTGGAAGGAGATGAGAGGTCCCTTTGGAGATGGTGTAGAGGATTACCTGCCTGATGACAGTCGTGTGTGGAAGGACCATGACGAAGCTTAAAGGATTAAAAGAGGAGGATTAAACTTGTGATGCGGCAAAGGTTAAGTCTAGCAAGTCTGACCTTAATGGGGCTGCACTTCTGTAGTCTGGGTAAACTAGTAAGGAAGGATGGATTTTCTAAAAGGAAATTGGACTACTTGATTTTTCTTCTTGCTGTATGCCATAAAACGAGACCCATGGGATTCTCTCTCCTTTGGCTGGTGTATTGTCTGATCTGTGCTGTAACTGAGAGTGTGCGCGCTGTCTTCATTTTTTAAATCTGCAGTCCTTTTTTTTTTTTTTTTTTTAACCTGCCTTTAGCAGAGGAAATCCATCAAGGTGCTGTGCTGTCCTGAGTTCACCTTGTTCAATTAGATATGCCAGTAATAGTTCCATGTTGCAGGTGTGTCAAAGCTGTGGCTGATGAACCCTTGTAAACAATCCATAGTCATTAGAAGATGGATTAAAGACAGCAAAGCTGTTAAAGTCCAAGCTTTCTTGCTCTCATTCTTATTCATCAGCCTTAATGCAGTTTTTAATGAGGCTGATGTTACATACAATGACACTCTGCTATCTTGAGAATGCTAGGGATGCTTACCTAATTGGGTTTCTTATTCTTTCATTCCCCTCCTAGCAGGAGACTAAATCTGCATTGTGTGTCAGCTGGGTGGTATGAGTATTACTGAAACATGGCAAGGGGTAGGAAGAGAGATGAGACAGCATAGGAGGAGCAGAGGACTGTACAAATAAGTTATTTAAAAATGAGGAGGTGGCTAGGATAGCTTCACCTGCTGTGGTAGCATCTGTCAAATCATTTCATTGTGCGAAGTCTTATGGTAGATGACCTGTGAGATATGGATACCCAAGAGTCTCAAAGCTGTGTGTGTTGCGTTCCACCTTTCTGTGTTGCAAATATAACCTTTTTCCAAATAATAGAGAAAAGAGCAAATAAAGAATAATTTAAAAGTATTTTGACAATAAAGATGTTTGAGCAAGCAGTATTTCTGTGTGCAAAAAGTATGTTTTGAGCTAACGTAGCTGTGCATGTTTGTGGTGCAATCTTCAATGTATATTGAATGTACATATGTGTATCTCTTCATGAGTTCCTCAATGTATATTACTCCGTACTTAGCCACTATCATATACAGATTGTTTTTTAGGAGCAATTATGCAGTAAATTCGTCTCTCCCATTTGCCTTTCAGTGTTGCTGTATGTCCGAAAAGAGTCAGAGGAAGTCTTTGATGCACTAATGTTAAAGACACCATCTCTGAAAGGTCTAATGGAAGCGGTAAGTAATAAGGCTGTTTTATAGTCCTTGCCTCCAGTTTGAGAAAAAGCGAGCATAGTCCCTGGCTATCCAGTCCTTATACACTGGATAGTCACAGGAACTAGATTCTCAATCGCAGCTTGTGTCCACATATTCTTGCTCTTCTGGATAAGAAATGTAAGGCTGATTTCCTTTCACTGTCACAGAAATGAATGTAAATAATACTTTAATTCATTATTAAAGGACTTCAGAAAGCTTCGTGTTTAAGTACCTTACCCCACATATGTGGGGTCTGGGGGTAAGAAGGTGTTTATCAGCCTTCCTGAAAATCCAGGTTTGTCAAGCTTGATGACTGGATACCCGAGAGTCCCAAAATGACAGGTGCTGCTGGAGAGAGCCCCTTCTAGGCTTGCTTCTTATGCAGGCTCTGCTTTGGCCAAGCTGCAGAAGCAGCTGCGTAGGTCTTTTCCTACTTTTGTCAAAAAACAGTCAACAGACTCCGACTGTGGATGTCCCTCATGTCATAGAGGGTATTTTAATTAGACGGAGTGATTTCCAGCATGTGTTCAGTGGCTTGGGTTTATTTCAGCCTTTCAAAGCCTTGTTTGGGGGCCTCCCCTCCCCCTTCATAACCTGATTACGAAGAGCTCGAAGTCCCAGCTTCTGAGTGTGCTTGAAGAGTTTTATGTATCTGTGCACACGTGTATGAAACTGCTCTCTGGTACTTGACTTCCAAAATAGCCTTCGCCTACCCCTGCTGCTGCAGTGCTGCAAAGGAAATACGGAGCTTATCTCTGAGGAATGGTGTAATGTTTGGCACGAGCTCAAAACTGACATTTCTGGCAGTCTCTTTCTGTGACTAATGCCTCGTCAATGCTCAGAGGACGGAGCCTTTGGGGCTGTACAGCCAGGTCTTGCTGTTAGCTTTGGGACCCAGAGATGGTTCTGTAACCTGAAGCTCACTCCTGGCTGTGGAGCTTTGCCAGTGCAGACAGGCTGGAGGTGGGGGCTAATGGGGAGGGGGATTGAAGGCTATGAAGTCATAGAATCATAGAATGGTTTGGGTTGGAAGGGACCTTTAAAGATCATCTAGTTCCAACCCCCCTGCCATGGGCAGGGACACCTTCCACTAGACCAGCTTGCTCAAAGCCCCATCCAACCTGGCCTTGAACACTGCCAGGGAGGGGGCATCCACAACCTGTTCCAGTGCCTCACCACCCTCACAGTAAAGAACTTCTTGCTTACATCTAATCTAAATCTACCTTCTTTCAGTTTAAAGCCATTACCCCTCGTCCTATCACTACACTCCCTGATAAAGAGTCCCTCCCCATCTTTCTTGTAGGCCCCCTTTAAGTACTGGAAGGCTACTATAAGGGCTCCCCAGAGCTGCCTTTTCTCTAGGCTGAACAACCTCAACTCTCTCAGCCTGTCTTCATAGGGGAGGAGCTCCACCCCCCTGATCATCTTCGTGGCCCTCCTCTGGACCTGCTTGAGCAGGTCCCTGTCTTTCTTATGTTGGGGGCCCCAGAGCTGAACACAGTACTCCAGGTGGGGTCTCACGAGAGCGGAGCAGAGGGGAAGAATCACCTCCCTCGACCTGCTGGCCACACTTCTTTTGATGCAGCCCAGGATGCAATTGGCTTTCTGGGCTGTGAGTGCTCGTTGCTGGCTCATATTCAGTTTTCCATCCACTAATACCCCCAAGTCCTTTTCCGCAGGGCTGCTCTCAATCCACTCATCACCCAGCCTGTATTTGTGCTTGGGATTGCCCCAACCTGTGTGCCCAACCTTGCACTTGGCCTTGTTGAACTTCATGAGGTTCACATGGGCCTGCCTCTCAAGCCTGTCAGGGTCCCTCTGGATGGCATCCCTTCCCTCCAGCGTGTTGACCACACAGCTTGGTGTCATCGTCCCTTACCCCATGGTCCTGAAGTGAAGCTGCACGTTTGTTGTTTCACTTGGACTTCTTAAAGCAAGGAAACAAGAGCTCATAACTGTAGCTTGGAGGAAACCCCCTGTGCTTTTGCATCTGAAACGGCGTATTGGTTTGGTACTTGTTGTCAGTGTGATAGAGCAATTTGCCAAAGTAAACCAGGCTTGGGTTACTGACCTTACGACTTTGTGGAGGTTTGTACGGTGAAGTGCCATGGTTAGCAGCTGTGGTTTCACACTGAGGTCATCCTGCTGGGTAAGGGGGACATTTCTGATCAGCTCGTGTCCTTAGCAGCAGAGGTCTTCGCTCTGTTGCTATTTTCTTCCTGCTCCAGCCGCTGTGATGACTAGTTTTCACTTGATCCCTCTGACACTGAATTTAAAAATGGTTTTTGGTATGCTAAGAGAACAGAGAACCAAGAGAGGATGAGAACCAGGGTGTGGGGTGATTTTTTTAATGTGTGGGCTTTTTGGTGTGGGGGCAGGGGGTTGCTGTATGAGAAGTCAGCGGCCAGGTTTAGAACATGATTAAATTTTTTGCACAGAAGTTGGCAGACTGCGGAGGAGGAGTTCTTATCTGTAGGCTTATGCTATAGTTCAGGATTTAGTATTGCCTTTATAGGGCAGAGCAGTTGTTTTCATCTGCAAACCTTTTTTGTTCCTTTCTGTAAAATAGTAAGTGGAAGACAATACCAGCAGTCTCCTTGCTTCACCAATGCTTGCTTTCTTTTGTTCTAGATATCTGACAAGTATGACGTTCCTTTTGATAAAATAGGAAAAATCTTCAAAAAATGTAAAAAAGGGTGAGTAGGTACCTATGCAACAACTGTCTGAGAATATCAACTCCTTTTTTCAAACCTGTAGGCAAATCTGCTTTATAATTCCTCCATGCACTGCACGTATGCAAATGCCATTTGCGGATATGTGTGTGCGCACGCAACGTATGCACAGTCCAACGTCATTCATGGAGCTGAAGACCGGAAGGGTCCTATAGAAATATGTAGTCTGACTTCCTGGGTAAATACAAGTCATGGAACCTCTCTGAGTTAATTGCTGTTTGAACCAGAGTTGATCATGTCAGAGGAAGAAGAGTTCAGTTTGTTTAGACTCCCAGTGACAAAGAACCTACTTCAACCCATGGTAAATTGTTCCATTGGTTAACTGTACTATGTCTGCATTTGGCTACAATTACTAAACCTGGTTGTCTTTTTGTGGGCTAAATTGAAGAGAACTTTATTGTGAAGTGCCCATTCTGCACAGAGGCCACACTCCACTGTCTTTTTATTTTGTAGCATTAATAATTGAGTTCCTCAACATTGTCCGCTTTTGTTTTTCCTTTTCATCTCTCAGTAATTTTCTTGTTTTTTCTCTAAAGTCACTTTGGTGTGTTAGCCCCTTCCCCAAAGCCCCTCTGGCCAGAAAATTACATCTTTTAATCACCTTTGGAATGTAGTTTCAAGGGTTGTGCTTTCATAGCAGAATTACCCCACCAGAATAACTGGAAAAGTTTTGCATTGATGGTAGCTAAACCACTGCTAAGGACAGCTTTGTGTGTGCACAAACACACAGGTATTGACCTTTCTGGCAAATGAAAGAAGTGGCCAAGCATCGGCGGTTTGTTCCTTATAAGCTCTGTAGGGTTTTGTGCTGATTGTTTATAACTGTCAAACAAACCAGTGCAGAGCCCCAAGGTTGCCCAAGTGTTTGCAGCTTCAGAAGGGTTTCTGCCAGTTCCAAAATCTTTCTCCCTCCCTGGTCCAGGAGCCAGACTTAACCCTTTCATTCAGATCCTAGAAGCGCAGCTGCAAGCCTTGATGGCAGGTTTGGGTAAGGACAGCTAGATCTGCTATAGGAAGCAATGAGTCAGAGATAGGATGGTCCAGGCTCTCTGAGGTTTGAGGGCACCTTTGCTGTCTTTGGCATTTAGAACTGTAATATATCCCTGATTTGTTTTATTTTTCCAGAATTCTGGTCAACATGGATGATAACATCGTGAAACACTATTCTAATGAAGATACCTTCCAGTTGCAGATTGAAGAAGTTGGAGGATCTTACAAGCTCACTCTGACTGAGATCTAAAATCATGGATCCTCTGTGGATTTTAAACAAAGGTCTCAAGTGAACATTTTCCCATAATTTAGTATGTTGGGCAAAACACTAATCACCTTCTCCAGAAGAAAGCCAGGTGTTGACTTGTTCTGGGGAGCAGAGCAGCAGTTTTGCTTAATACATTTGTTTCCGTTCTTTCCAAAGAACGTTGTAATGCTCATGACCTTATTTGCACTTGAAATGAGCGAGCAAAGATCAGCGATTAAATAGAGAGCGTGTATAAAACACTAGTAAATACGGGAGGGGAAAACTCCTGGAAGGTGGCCTTTTAGAGTGGTGATAGAGAATATTTATCTATTCAGTAACCGTGTTTGAGCCTGTTATCAGCTAATACCATTTTATTGGGCTGTTTTCTGCTAGGTAGAGTTGCAAAACTACTAATTGATACTAGTAGGAATTGCGTGCAGGTTGGAGAAAAGTCTTTATAATGTTTACTCTTGAACAGGGCAGACTGTGGAAATCTCTTGTGTCATTTGGGGGGGAATGTAAAACTGCCTTGCTTATGAAGAACTCGCCTTAGTAACTGTGTGAACTCTCATCAGATGAAGCTATATTGTATATAAGTGCAATATATTTTTGAAGGTTTGTAAATGTGTACATACAAGTGATATATAATATATATAAAATATGGTGTTCTGTATATACCGTGAATATATGCAATGAAGCCCATCTAAAAGGATGCCATATACAGAAAAAACAGATATTTAACATAGCTATTTAAGAACAGACAAACCCTTAACATGCACCAAAGGTGAGCACACGTTTGTATGTTCATAGAAGGCACAAGAGACCTGCTTGTTCAACATGGATCTTCCTGTGTGGAGGGAAAAAGGTACCGGCTCTCTCCTAAACCCTCTTGCACAGCCAGGCGACGGCAGTCCTGGCTTCTGTTACAAACTGCCACTTTGAGCCCTGAAACGGCTGCGTACTGCTGCCCTGGGAGGTAATCTGGGCTGAATCTGAGAGCTGGGTCCCAAGAGGAGGTGAGCAGATGCAGTTTCCTTGAAATCTCACCTCTGGTGGTCAGAAAGAAGGTCTCCTGGAGGGTGGACTTTTTTTCTGTAGCAGTGTACTTAAGGCTCAGCTGGATGCTGCCGGTAACAGCAGCTCGGGCTGGATGAACTTGCCAGCTTGCAAGGTCCTAGGATGTCGACAACTGGAAGTGCACAGGCAAGGCTTTTGAGAGAGGAAGGTGGCATCCTGGCACAGCAGGCCAAGCATTAGTGGGGACTAGGGGCTGCAAGCAGGTTAAGCGTTCCTGGTGTATGTATGTCGCCAGGCATTGACCCGCTGCTGAGGTGGAGAGACCAAACGGGCAGCTGGTAGCAGGTGTCCTGAGCCTAGCCCCAGCTGGGAGTACCAAACACCTCCAAAAAATACTGCTCTGCAGTAGACTGTACAGTATTTACTCATCATGTGCATGTGCTTATGAAGGAAAGGCACCCTCTGGTTAGTAGCAAGTGAGAGAGGAACATTTAAACAGCAGCACTTTGCTCTAAGGCAAAAACCTGCATTACAGGGTGAGCAGATGAGCACGAGTACCAGGTCCAGTGTCACTTAGTGCTTTTGTTAGGGATCTGGATAATGAAAGAGAGGTTTATAATGTTTTCAGACGGCACAAAGCTGGGAAGAGCTGCATGTGCCTCACCTAGGATGTGAAGGTCAATCTGGATAGGCTGGAGAAATAGTCTGGAAAAGTAGGATATGATCCTACTTAATGGTTAACGATTCTACTTAACGGTTAACGAATCGTAACCAAATGTTGTTCAGCTGTGTCATGCTGCTGTTTGGAAGAGGGAGGCAAATGCAATGTTGAGTTGATAAACAGGAGCATGGCCTGCAAGACATAGGAGACCTGCCTTTTGCTCTACTTGGCATCGCTGAGGCCTCCGGTGGAGCGCTGTGCCCTTCCAGCAGAGGCTGGTCCTATCAGATGTCCCAGAGAGGCCAGACCGCCTGGTCCTTCAGCCAGAGCTCATGGCTTCTGAGGAGGAAGGGCTGGATGAGTTGCCTGATGAGGGGTCATCTTCAGAAGGGAAGGTTGAGGGGAGCAGCGTCCCGACACGTGCAAGCGTTCTCCTGGTCCATCACAAGCACAACAAGAAGTAGTGGGCGTAAATTGCAGAAATTCAGGTTGTGTGTCGAGGCAGTTTTCTCTAGTGAGAAGAGCAGATTGCCCAGGGAGGTGGTGGAGTTTGGCATCGGAGGTCTTCAGAGCCAGGCTGGGCAAAGGTATCTCTGGACTGTCACAGGTATAGTTGATTCTCCCGTGGTGCTGAGACTAGGTGACCACTTGAAGTCCCTCCCCACCATATTTTTTTAATGATTTATATGAAATATAGTATTCTGGGATTTGTGTTCAGACCAATCCTGAGCTGGTTCATAAACTGCTCCATTCCCCCCTCCCTCCTCCTCCATTGACGGGCCCCACGGAGGCTTGCCAGTGCTCTGGGCACCGCGTGCTCCCCTCTTTGCTCTGTGGCCGGAGTCGAGCAAACTCCGCATGGGTGCATCCGTGACTGTGGGCGTGTGGATGGAGCCCGTGGGCTTGAAGCCGAAGGAGAGAAGCTGGCATGCGGTATGGTGCTGAAGAAACTTGGCCAATACATGCCACCCTGTACAGGAATCCACCGCCTGCAGAGCAGCCGTGGGACTCGTACCCAGCCAACACCAACCTGCCGCTTGGGCTTCCCTTCATCAGTCACAGGAATAATGTTACTATGGCAAGGGAATTTTTTTAAAACCTGATACATAGAATACGTATATATATTTACACATTTTTATTGAAAGTTGAAGTTTTATTACAGAAACTCGGTCTAGGGTCAGGGAAGTAGATTTAGAGTCTCCATAGAGGTAAGATTGACAGGAATGTTATTTCTTTTTACTGCTTAATGAAGTATGTGAACTAAATCTGACGATTGTTTTCCACTATAAGATATTCTGGGACACGGGTCTTTTAACAGTAGCAGCAATGTCATGTATGTTTTATGAAACTGATTTTTTTTGTTTTGCCTGCTGTTTTTTAATTGAAAATGTATTTTAAACCAAGCTATTAAATTTTATATGTTCATTTCTAATGATGAGTCTTCTATATAGTAAACGCATCTGCTCTTACCCCTTTATTTTTCCTTTGACAGGGGATCTATAAAACAAAACCCCAGTGATCATTTTCTAGTTTCTCTTCTTCGCAGAAGAAAATAATCCCAATGCCAGCCTTGCTGTTATTCCCACATAAGAAATGGTTAGTCCTGTTCTCATTCCCTGCTTGATTTCAGCTGACGTCATTCACTTTTGAGCGCGGGGAAGCTGCGTAGCATTTTGTTTCCGTAGGACCCTTTCCTTTGGCAGTAAAACAAAACCAAACAACCATCGGTAAGCTCAGATGTGTAGTGGGTCACTGGTGCCTGGTGGTCTCTGCTGGAGGTCGAACAAAAGCATCGGAGGCATTGCCGCCTTCTGCGCCCCGTGCAGCAGCGGATGGGGTCTCCCATGGCTGTAGACATGGAGGGGGGAGCTGTGGGCTCGCAGCGGTGCCAGCGGCTGTCCCTGGCTGCCAGGTCCGAGGTGCTTCATGTCATTGCCAGCCCACGATTGCTACGGGGAGTGGTGGGTGTCTTTCCAGGAGGAGCTGGTCATAACTGGCACTTCCCGGGCGGCGCAGGGGACCACTGGTGAAGCTGCAGGCATTGACTTAGTCCTGAGATGAAAACACTCAGTTAACGTCCGTGCTAGTTCTCCAGAATCATCCTAACACCGCTGTTGCTCTAGTGACTGGAGAGGTGTTCACCTCCTCTTTTTCACCGTCAGAAAATGTCTTGACAAGCTTTTGCTTTAGCTGGCTCCCCAACCCCTGCAGCAGTTGCAGGGTGCTGCCCTGGGGCAGCTTCTGTGCCAGCACCTTCCAATCGCTGGGCTTGTGTTGGCATGCCTGGGGCTTGGTGGGGAATAGCATGGGTGGCAGATTTCTGGGCTAGAAAAAGGCCGGTAACTATTTACTTACTTCTAGTTCTCATGCAGGCTGCACTCACGGGAGTTTGCATCCCGGACGTAGGAAGATGTTGCAGGACGTCACCTGGCAAGTCATGGTGTGCCCTGGGTGATGCAAAAGTGCTGGGGGATGCTGAGTGTCATGTACGCCTGAGTCAGTGCCCGCTGAAGGGTTGAGCAGGGTTTAGCCCCTGTACAGTCGGTTTGCAGCGTGGTGCCCATCTCGCAGCAAGCCTCAGCGTGAGGCTGGATCGGCTGTAGGGCCGGCTGCGAAACGGCTGCTCCCCCCTCTCCTCTGGGCGTGTGATACCTTCGTCTTCCTAAGCCTTTACGTGGTGTGCGCGTGTGCGCCTGCGCCAGCCTTCCCTCCTCCTCCTGCCACCCCGTCGGCCTTTTTCTGTTCAAGTTAATTTAAAGAAAGTCTGGTTTTAAGCAGCTCTTATCTGCAGCGGAGCATCAGCGGATGAAAGGTGAACTCCCAAAGATGCAGCTTTGAACTCTGAAGCCAGGCAGCCTTACAGGGAGATCCGTGCTACTTCCCTGGGGCGTGACTCAGGGCTCTAATATCACAAACATTTAGTTAAGCTTTTAAGATCTTAACTAAAGATCTTAATTTTGTATGGGAAAGCTGAGTTCTGCAGCAGCCTCCAGCTTCTTGATGGATCTTTTGTCTATTAATTGTAAGAGCTTTTTCTCAAGGCTTTGCAAGAGCATGGAACTTACATGCCTCCTCTATTGGGTTTGTTTGGTATTTTAGATGATTTGATGTATTATGATTAAATTATTAAATATTAGATAATATTTAGATGACACCTCAAGTAGATGGATTCGTCTAATGAAAAAATATGAGCTCTTATAACTTGTTTTGCTGATTGTCCTTGGACTACCCTACCACACCACCAGTGCTGGGTACATTTATATAGTTCACAATACTGCAGAAGGGATATTTTTGGCTTTTCTTTTCTTCTTGACGAGTTTCAGTAGCTGCTGTAGCCAGGGCATTTGCAGGGGTTCTGGTGCATCTTGCAGTTTATTGTTTGCGCAGGGCAATGCTCTGTTACCCCATCGATCTGTTTGCCTGTGCACACAGCTTGTGGATGGATGGTATGCACACTGGCTTAAGCGTTTCTTATTTTGCCGTCTCTCCAGCGCGGATGTCCGCATATGCGTGTGCAAATACTAGCTGGTGACCAGTGTCAATGCCATTGAACTTACGTGCTCCTGCTGCAGCGCTGGTCGTCTCAGGTGGCAGCTTGAGCCTGTTGCTGGCCTGCAGGTCGGTCACCTCCGACCAGTGCAAAGCACGCACCAGGCAGGGGAAAGGTGTGTGGCTGAGCGTGGCGGCAGCTCTGAAGAGTGGGAACACAGTGGAAAAGTGTTTGTACATCTTGGGGGTTTGATACCTGGGGGTGGGGACAGCCCTGGGCTCAGGGATCGATGACAGCAAGGGATGATGGAGCATGGTGTGTGGGTGGCTGCTCCCACCAGGCTGGAAAAGATGGTGTAAATTGGAGCAAAATCTGGAGCGGGGGCAAAGTGATGTGGGGAAAGGCAGGCAAATCAAGTCCCATGGTTCCCCGGCACCAGGAAAATCAAGTCCCATGGTTCCCAAGTGCCTGGCAGGTGAGGGGAGCTGGATGGAGCCCTGGCTGGGCAGCGCTGGCCCTGCCAACCTATCAAGTCTGCACCCGCAGTTTCTGGGCTCAATGGCTTGGGGCGAAGAGGGTGCAGTCCTGCTG
The DNA here is from genome assembly GCF_018139145.2 of Gymnogyps californianus. Lineage (NCBI taxonomy): Eukaryota > Metazoa > Chordata > Aves > Accipitriformes > Cathartidae > Gymnogyps > Gymnogyps californianus. The sequence goes on from NC_059473.1 coordinate 111,281,670, forward strand.
CCGCTGCCAGGCAGCCCGGCTTGAACCAACTTGCCCGCTCCAACCATCGGCACGTGCCTGGGCAGAGCCCAGTCCCCTGCCTGGAGAAGCACGTTGGCTGGAGTAGCTGCCGTCATCGGGACCGCTCCGTGGGGCGATGCTCAGCCCTGCTCGGAGGGGTGACGGGTGCCTGGGGACAAGGGTGCAGGAGCACAGGGATTCACACTGGCTCTGCCAGGCAGCTGTGCCGGCGGCACCGGGGTTGGTGCCAGCGCTTGGTTTGATGCCACTTTTAATTCTGTCATGATAAGGTTTGTTTGATTTGGTTTTTTTTTTCTTAAAGTAAATAATTACATGAGCTTTATAAACATTAATAAGTAAATAAAGTAAAAATGATCGCTCAGTGGTCAGCTCTGCAGGTCATGTCGTCACAGTCTCTGCTCCGTGACTCTTCTCACGAAATACTTTGCTTTGAGCCTGTCAGCCAGCGCTGGCCAAGGGCTTTCGGGGGGCAGCAGTGCTGGGTCCCCCATCCTGTGGGTGTTGGGGCCCTAAACCAGCCCTTGCTCTCCCACTTGTTTCTGCTGTGTGTGCTTAAAAAAGAGGCCAGGCTGCAGGTGAGAGGCTGGTCAAGACTTGCCGGGTGCAGAGCCCCAGGTCAGGATAATGCATGAGACAAAAGGAGGCAGTTATAAAATCAGCGATGGCAAGCTAAAAACAAAATCTGTTGCTGCTTAAATCACTCCTTGCCATGCCATGTGGCCATTCCCAAATGAGCTGGCACCTCACCTGTGGCCTGTAAGCGACCCCCAGCCCGGCCTCAGCAGGGCCTGAGCCGTGCCTGTGGGGATGCTGCATCCCTGTGGGCTTCCCAGAGCTCAGCAGGGGCGATGGTTTTGGTGAGAGATGGGCCCAAATCCACCCGATCTCTGCGGAGGCACAGCTTGTCCCTGCTTGTCCATATGTGCTGCGGGGCTGGGGACCGTGGTGCTGCCCCATCCATGGCCAGCAGCACCCTGGGGACCCTATGCTGACTTTCGTTGCTTTTTCAAAGGAAAATTTTGAGCTCTCCTCCAGGACTGCAGAGGAAATTTGGAAGAGGACTGTCATGGTTTAACCACAGCCAGCAACTAAGCACCACACAGCTGCTCGCTCACTCCCCCCGCAGCAGGATGGGGGAGAGAATCAGAAGAGTAAAAGTGAGAAAACTCATGGGTTGAGATAAAGACAGTTTAATAAGTAAAGCAAAAGCTGTGCACGCAAGAAAGCAAAACAAGGAATTCATTCACCGCTTCCCATCGGCAGGCAGGTGTTCAGCCATCTCCAGGAAAGCAGGGTTCCATCACGCGTAACCGTTACTTGGGAAGACAAACGCCATAATTCCGAACATCTCCCCCTTCCTTCTTCTTTCCCCCAGCTTTATATGCTGAGCATGACACCATATGGTATGGCATATCCCTTGGGTCAGTTGGGGTCAGCTGTCCCAGCTGTGTCCCCTCCCAACTTCTTGTGCACCCCCAGCCTACTCGCTGGTGGGGTGAGAAGCAGAAAAGGCCTTGACTGTGTGTAAGCACTGCTCAGCAATAATTAAAACATCTCTGTATTACATCAACACTGTTTCCAGCACAAATCCAAAACATAGCCCCATACTAGCTACTATGAAGAAAATTAACTCTAGCCCAGCCAAAACCAGCACAATGCCTCAAGAGGAAGATAAATGAAGATGATTACGACTCTAAATCACTCTCCTTTGCTTTTTTTTTTTCTTCAAGTCCATCTTCCAATTCCTAAATGCTTGGGGTTAATGATGCTCTTCAATGCCATCATATTTTGCAATATTTAATTTCTTGGCAGAATTTCCCCCCATCGCCCTGCTTTGAAAACCCTCCCTCTGATCTTCAAGGTTTTCTTCACGCTGCATTACATCTATCCATTACCCCGCTGTTATTTTGCTCCAAAGGTACATCTCGAGGCTTTTATGAAGCATATTCGAGCTCCCTGACGATGGCGCTCGGGCGGATGTAATACAGCGTGACAGACCGTGCGAATGCCATGAAGTGCAGAGATAGCAGGCGGAAATCTGGCCGGTGGGGACCTCGCTGGCTGCAGCAGCGCTGGGATTTCATGCCCAGGTGAAGGGAGCAGGACCTGGCCTGAGACTGATAGAGCTGGGGAAAAAATAAGCTCTCAGCCAGGGAAGTCTGTCTGTGACACTGAAATGGAAGGACAAACCTTCAGGTTAAGGTATTCAGGCAGGGTATTCACAGCTCAGCTTATTTCGGTCAATCACTCAGCTTGGGAGAGAAGGAGGGATGGTGCTTGTGGAGCAGAAGGAGCTGTGGCCAGGGCTCAGTTCGACCACAAGGTTGGGAATTAGCGGGTGCGTGGGGAAGGTTTTGGGGTGAAAGCAGTGTTTCTCCCCAGTCCATGGCCATTCCCATCCAGCAGAACTGTGAAAGTTCATCCTCAGGCTGCTCTTCACAGGGTCACTGCATGGGTGAGGTTGGAAGGGACCTCTGGAGGTCATCTGGTCCAACACCCCTGCTTAAGCAGGGCCACCCAGAGCCAGTTGCCCAGGACCATGAATGTCTCCAAGGATGGAGACTCCACAACCACCCCGGGCAACCTGTGCCAGTGCTGGGTCACCCCCACAGTGAAAAAGTGTTTCCTGGTGTTCAGAAACTCCTCCTGTGTTTCAGTTTGTGCCTTTTGTCTTGTGAAGGTATGTGGTGGGTCTCCTGGAGGAAATGGTACCAAGAGATCAGAGAGATGAAGTGGTGATTTTGTTATAAATATGAAAATAAAATGGTACCTACTGGTACCGGAGTGTCTCAGAGAGGACAGTGGGGACTCAGAGAATGGGATGGCAAGAGCAGGTAGGACTGAGGCTTGAGCCTAAGCAGGAGGTCAGACAAGGAAGGGGTGCACCCTTCCTTGTGGGTGAGATGGGAGGCTGGAACGTGGGATGCAAGGAGAGGACCAGCAGCCGGATGGTGATGCTAGGCATTGGTGTTATAGCTCCATGCCCAGACAGCGTGCTGTGAGCCCTGCAGCATCATCCCATGCATGTCCTGGCAGCCTCAGAGGCTCAAGTCCTCTGCAGCCCATCGGTACGTCTTTACCGAGCCACAGCCGAGTGACAGGCAACGCCTTGCTGACACCCCAGAGCTTAGCCATCTCCCAGTGCACCTAACATTTTCCTGCTCTGGCCATGGTGGATTTTAACTAGAGATGGGATCCATGTCACAGGCATCACAGAGATCGCAAGATCGAGCTCTCCTGGAGGTGAGAAGATCCTGGATCTTGGGGCTTTGCTCTGGGCAAGTCTCTTATGCTACTTTCCTCTCCCCTTTCCAGCTTTCCGTTTCCTAGGCTGAAGCACTGAGTGCTGAGGAAAGAGCTTGGTATTGAATACGATGTAAATGGGTTTTACTCACAAATTGAATTAAAACTAAGAAAGCTGGGAGAGAAAAAAGCAATCCCAGAGCTGAAACAGCCCAAGCAACTGTTTTGAGTCGAGTAAGCCATCAGATGTTAAATGGCTTATTTCATTACCAGGAACTCAATCAAAGCCAATGCGCTTCCTCCTGGGCAACATCCCAGCAGCATGGGATGCCCACCGAGCAGCGAGGAGGTCTTGCTGTGCCCGGGAGTGGTAGGTTATTTCTAATGGAAAGCACAATCAAATTTTACAGGGCAGGACAGATACTATGTGAAAGCTGAGGGGACAGAAAACCTGTAGTGGGAAGATGGTGGCTGAAGCTCCTTCATCTTGAAAGCCTTGGGAAAACATTGACTAGCAAAGCCCTGCAATAGTCCAGCAGGGCAGGAAAGCATCAAATATTTCACCTGCTCAGCAGAGGAGGAAAGTCAGACCCTCGGGGATATTGGGGATGACAACTGGTGTATGAAATGCAGACTTTTTGGCATTAGACAGTTGCCTGCCTCTCCCCCCATCAGGTGTGTTGGAGGGACCTAAAGAGCCTAAATAATGCTTGAGGGTCAGTTGTGGATCCTGGCTGTAAGACTTGGGTGAAGTGATGCAGCCCGAAGGAGGCAGCACCCAGGCCGGCTTTGCTGGTTTGTAGCCCAGTACCTGCAGCATGCGCCTGGCTGCTGCACCTCGCTCCCCACGGCTGCAGCTCACCCTAAGCAGCCCGAAGTGGGGCGTGCAGATGGGGGCATCCCTGGAGAACACCCATGCCCTGGAAAAGCTCTGCAACGCGTGGTGCCGCCTCATTTCTCTGCTCTGTCGGCACCATGGAAGGATGCCCAAGGGGAAAGAAATTCAGTGTAAACAGTGTTGCCCGTACTCAGGGAGGGGAAACATCACAGCTACGAACCAGAAGACCCACAACCCAGAATTAGAGCCAGAGTTTATTTCACATTAGTCGTCTCGCTGCATCTTCTTAACGTCCTGAAGCTCTGCAGTAGTGGAGGGGAAGCGCACAACCAAGGCTGACATAAGGATTTACCCATGCTGTGAAAAAAATGGGGACTCCTTGCCCGTTTTATGTAAACAGTGTAAAACTAAGTGGGAAAGTGCCTTTGAAGGGGGGCATTAGGATATCCGCTGTGCAAGGGGAGTAACAGCAAGTAAGTAAGTCCAAGCAAGCACCAGTTATGAGAAAAAGCATCAAGTCATATTCAGCAGCCCAGCCTGGCGGGATAGTTTATCCAAGCAGCAAGCAGGGTATGTTCTGCTTCTGAGCAAGCGGGTGGAGGAGATTGAGTCGTCTGTCACCAGCAATACTGCTGGGGAAGTATCACAAGAGCAGGAATTTCAGTTTTCCAGCTCCTTAGCTGGGGCAGGGATGGGATGCAGACATCGCTGGGGTGACACCCCCCCCTCAGACACTAGGACAGGGATTTAAACTGTTAAGCGACTCAATTGCTACTGACTTTCCCCCCCACACAAAAAAAAGGCTCAGAAGAACATAGGTGGCTTATATTTATTCAGCTCTTAATGGAAAATGTATTTGTCAGTAGTAAAATCCTATACTTGATTGTGTCCATTTAATATATACAGTTAATTGTAAAGCACGGTGTTAATACAGCATTATGTATATAGAGGGCACTCAGGGCATATAATATTAGTTGTATAGTCTGAGTGCAAGCGTTGCGGGGGGATATTACCCCTGCAAGCAATCGCATCCCCAGCTCCTGCCTTCCTTTGCTTTGGCTGCCATGAGACAGGGACATGTCCTTGTCCCTGGGTTTGCCATCTGTCCCACGGTGTGCAGCTCTGCATGGGCCCCCCAGCAGGAAGGTGGCATTGGAGAGGGACACGGAAACCCCATCGCCTGTGAGGGAGCGTGGGCTGACTCAGCTGGAAACAACATGTTTTTAAGAGCACCGCTGTTTTGCCCGCCAAGCAGCGTTTGGGGAGGCAAAGGGAGGTGTCAGGTGAGTGCAGATTGAGACCCCGTGACGAGGAGCAGGAGTGGGCACAGCGCAGTCCATGGAAACTGGAAGAAGGTGATGCTGCAGCCAGTAACCACACTGGTTGGTGAGGAGTTTATTTATAAATACAATGGGTTAGCGATCGCATCTCGGTTCGGATGTCAGTGTAGTGTGACAGCTAGCTGTCATGGGGAGGATTTTATACAGCAAAATTCACAGTGGCGTTCACTCAGACATTATTTCAGGCATTTATGTTGTTACAGGAAGCAGCAAGTGAAGCTGAGTACGCAGAGCAAGGGTAACTCAGCTTTTGTCTCCTGCTCATCTGCTCCTGCAGACCCCGTGCACCTGTGAGCGTCAAGGTGGGGAGGACCATGCTCCCGCTGCGCTGGTGGCCCCACAGCCAGGTTCCTCAGCTCTGGCCGGGGAACGTCCAGAGGCAAGCAGGGCTGAGCCTTGGTGTCTGTGAGGACATCCACGTACAGGAGGGCAGCAGTAAAGGCGTGTTTGGTGCCAAGGTCGTCCGCTTGAAGGTGGCCATCTCATCTGTCCCCGTCTCCTCCACACAAGCTCTTGTGCTTACTTCTGTCCAAGGATGCCCTGGCTGGTCTCCTGCCCCTCCTCAGCCCCCTCATCTGTCTCGTTTTCAGTGATGGTCATTAACTCCAACACAAGATGATAGTTATTTTTTTACGTGGATGTTCCTTAAAGTTTTGCCAGGAGAGGGCCAAGAAGGTAGGAGGGGCTCTTTCTGCAGGGCTGGGGAAGGGAAGGGTGGGAGACGCAGGTCCAGGGAAGAGCAGGGGAGGCTGCAGGATGGACAATGTGGACCAGGGACGTTCAAGTGATTAATTCCCCAAGAAGCACAGGTCAGGAGTCACCACGGGGTCGGGGAGAAAAAAATACAGATAAGGCACTAGCCCAGAAGTAAAATGGACACTTATTTTAAGGTCTGCCCAAGAGGCAGCAAGCTTTCATTGGGCAACCAGGTCTGGGCTGTCATGGCCCTTCCCAGGCACCTAAGAAGGGCCCATTCCCAGAAAGGAGTGTTGGGAGAAGCCTTTGAAGATGCTCAGTAGTGCCTCAAGTTATCAAACATGACAGGGGACAGAAGTCATACATCTAAGCCATACAGAAAGCCCCTCTGATATCAGCCGGGTATTCCAGAAGCGGTGCGAGGAATGGGAAGAAGTGCCAGGATCTTAAAGAAACCCCATTTGGTGTCAAAACAGATGACCCTTAGTGAGCTGCCCGCAGCGGCCACATGGGAAGACCGCATCGACCATCTCTTCTGACCACACATGGACCTTGGCCGAGAGCCAGCAAAGAGATAACTAAACACATATGATGAGACAGCTGGATGCCTGCGATCAGTCAAATTCCCACCCCCCCGCTCCCGACCTCCCTTGGGCTTGGCACCATACTGTGCTCGGTGCTGCGCAAGTACTCAGGTGCATATGGACAATGCCCTAGAGGAGATGGCAGTGTTGGTACGGAGGACCTTCTGTCTGACTGCGAGGACACCATCACTAACTCTGTGTGCGAGGCCACTCCTGCCCGGTGGAAGTCTGTGGTACCAGTCACCCCCAGCTGTGAGCGTGAATGATGTTCGACGGTCCAGAAGTCGGTCTCTGGTCATGCGGGACATCTTCCCAGCATCCGAGTGCTGCATGAAAACACTTCAGTTAACAAAATGTGAACACATCGATGAAACACTTGTTTGCACATAGGCTTGATACCTGCCCAAGCAAGTCATGAGATGACCAAAAGAGGGGAACATCTGTCAGCATTGCTAATGATTTAATATACTGTGTGTCAGAAAATACGCGTCGGTTTAGCTAACAGTAATACTGAGGTCAAGAGAACAGTGAAAATGATGAAGACATTCACTTAAGCAGACAAATAAATAAATAACATGTCATTTTTATTTTTGCTGGTATTTGAATCCATCTTCTGGTGCCACTAAAATAAGATCAGGGCACGAATAGCAGCAGTAGAAAAACCAGATGGTGCACTCGAGCGAGCAGATGGTGCACTAGTGTGTCATACTTATTACTGTCACTTACTTTATTGTTTCTATTACAGTGGATCTTTGGATGGTCCTCACCTGTAATCAATATTTGTGGATTGAATTTTTTTAATTCAGTAAACATTATGTTTCACGTACTCGGAAAAAATCTGGTTGAGTGGTGATTTCTCTCTGTAGTACTGCCAAGTCTCAGGAAGCGTTTGATGCAGTCAGAATTTTTTCAGATAGAAACATGGTTTTGGGAGTGGAGAAAAAAAAAATTGGCAGCGTGTGTTTATTCTATAAGCACCCAGGGTCCAAAATAAAGTGGGAAACAGTCTGTGCGGCTCTTCTCTTAAACCCTTTCCTTTTGCCGTAACCTGGCTATGTTTCCTTGTGCCGTGCTGGCTGCTTACCCACTCGTTGGACCCTTATCCACGTACTGAAAGCTCAATCTGTTTCTGAAAGTGAATACGAAAGATGCAGGCAAGTAAGAAGTCGACTTTCGACTCACACCAGTTGGGGATGGCACGCAAGGACTGTGTTTTTCATCCTCCCTTTGGGCAAAGGCTGCTGTGTCACAGCCTGTCCCTGCTAGCAGACACGTACACAGTTTGCCGGGGAGGGCTGGGGCTCCTTGCCCAGCAGCGGGGGGGATTTGCTGTGCTATTTGATAGCCCGCAGCAATAAATGAGATCTCCCCTTCGGCAGCTGGCTCACATGCAGCGTGACAGTGCGGAGGGACTGCCCGTTTGCCCTCCCTTTCCTTCTTACGCGCTGTCTAGCCCTGCGCTCGCCTCTGTCGGCACGTTGGGAGCATGTCCCTTCAGCTCCGCGATGCTGCCGGGCACGGCGACAGGCGCGACAGCAGCCAAAGGCTGAACGGTCTGTACGGCTGCACCCGCTCGCTCGCTAGGAAAGAGGCAATCCATCAAAACGTTGCTCACGCAGACCCTCACTGTCAGCCGGGGCCAATGTCTGCGTAAAAGCCCCTGGATTTATCATCGCTTTTGCACTCAGAAATTATTCTAGCGAGAAATATTCCTTGTTGGTCTGTCTGCTTTTTTTCCTTCTCTTTTTCTTCCCTTCCCTCCTCTGTTCTTCATGGTTATCTCTTATATCCCCTTCCCCCCTCTATTCTTCACAGATATCCTATATATAACTCTCTGACTATAAATCCCTTCTATAACTCTGCTGTTCCCAGTGAGGTCTATAACTCTGCCATTCTCCCTGGGTGAATCCCTCCGGTCCCGCTCCTGCCCTCGGCCTGGGGGCTGCTGCAGCCGTTTCCATCATCTGGTGACAGGCACCACCTGGCAGAGCTGCTTCATTTGCTCCGTGGTGGGGAGTTTCTCCTCTGGCTACTGCTGCCGGCCCAGCAAGCGTGTTTTGGGGCAATCCGGGGCTGCAGCAGCTCCGACTGCTCCGTCCTTCAAGTGCACAACAGAGGAGGGAGACGCGACAGAGACGCATCCTACGCGTGCATCGCAGTCTTTCATTTCTTGCAATGTATCTTCTCACTTCTCCTGTATGGGAGCTCTGATTGTAATTATCTATATTTATTTAATCCTGCCCCATTTGCTAGGCTATATGTGTTTGCTACAGTAGCCTGTTGCTGTATTCAGCCAGACCAGACGCCGCTGCCAAATTGCACTAACTCTAAAGCTGCACCTCAGACAACTGCTTTGGTCTATTTTTAACTGCTGGTAAACATTAGGAAAACTGTCTGAGCCCGTACTATTCTTCCTCTAGTCTCTTTTGAATTGTTTGTTGTATAATCATCTGCAAAAAGGGAATGGGGGAGAGCTGCCTGTGTGCCCTTTTGTTGTTTTCAGTCTACAGTATTAAATATTTTCCCTCCTACCCACACGCAATGTTTGATTCTTTTCTTGTCTTCCCAGCCGAAAGGATAAGATAACCCGTGTGGAGCCTTCTCAACCCTCCGCCAGAGCAACTTACATCTGCTCGTTCCTACATCGGAACAAAGACATTGTCTATCTCTGACAAAGAGAGCTTTTCTCTGAAGTGTTTGCCAACAGTCTGAGTTAAATAGGCCTTTATAAAACCAAACGGTACTCGGAGAGCCAGATCCGGAGGACACCGGAGCAGCAGCAGCAGCAGCAGCACTGCAGGGGCAGGCTGGCGGAGGATGGCTCTGCGGGGCTGGGGGCCGCACTGCCACAGCCAGGTAGGCAGGGGCACCAGCATCCTGCAGCCACCGACGTGGGTAGGCTCCTCCGAGCTCTTCGGAAAGGAGTATTGCGGATATTTGGGCCCTGTTCCAGATTACTAGCTTCAGGAGGGAAACCACAGCCAGTGTGGATCATCCCGATGAGCACGCTCGTACGTTGGTCAGGAAGCTGTGCTGCTGGTTGAAACCCACAGGGAAGTCGGTGGGCGTAGGCAGAAGTACAAAGAAGCAAGATAATATTAACTGTATTAATATTCACCTTAGTGCAGCCTCGGGAAAGGAAAGAGAAAGGGGGGAGAAGTAAGAGGGGGGAGAGGAGGAGAAGCTTTAGGCTGTTAGGATTGGGAGCTCGAGCTCCGTGGGGTTCAGACCCGTGCTCTGCCACTGACATCCGACGCGAGGATGAAGAAGATGCTCCTTCCTCATCTAAGACTGCCTCAGCTGTTAGCAGCAGGACAAGGCAGACCAGGTGACTTTCTTAAGAGCTTTGAGGATTTATGTTAAAAACCTTAGTAGCCATTTTTAGCTCAGCAAAGGAAACACAATCGAACATATTTTCCCTATGGCACAAGTCAGAGTACAGACGTGCAACATCACTTCTTTTAACTGGTCTTGCATCCGTGCGCTGTAGCAAGGACCCCCGGTCCAGCAATTTCCACCTGGGGACTCAGAACACGTAGGCAGAGTCTGTGGTACGTGACATAGGAAAACATCCCGCTGGGAGTCGGGAGAAGTGATCCACTCTGCTTCCCTGCGACTGCTTCTTCACTGGCAAGGTTGCTATGCTGCCTTCAGATGCTATTACTCAATTAAAAATCTGCGCTGTAAATGACTAAGGCTGTGTGTGTAAGCGTTTTAAGCAGAAACTGCATGTGTTTCAACAAGCAGCAAAGAGACAAACACAATCGCTTCTCAACTACAGCGGAACTGGAGAAAATGCAAAATAGAACGGGACAGTATTTTCCTAGTTTTACAGTTCCCTAAAGGCTTCCCTCAAAATGGAACCGTATGAGTGGCTCTGGTCTTACAAGGAACAGCTAGTGGTTTATAGAAGAGGCACATACCGTGTGCCCCCACTGTGCTACCCCCCATCATGCTTTTTAGTCACTGACAGCATTTTCCCCAAATCTTTTCATTCCCCGTCACACAACCGATTTCCTTTTGCGAACATAACTCTTTAATGTTAGAGCTGGATTTGCAGTTTGAATTATCAGCATTTTTCTTACTATCATGAGGCACAGGGCCCTACCGCACAGGCTATGGCTCCAGCACAGTAGGTACCACGCAAACACAAACAGAAAGCTGCTCGCAACCTAAGTACAGCACGAGACGCCGGGCAGAGGCAGCAAGCCGCAGGCAGGAACAACGGTGTGCAGGAAACCTCGTGGGACCTTCAGGGGTGAAGGGCTTGTAGCTGCACCGGCTGCCGCAGTCCCTGTGGGACCCCCTGCGGGGGAGACGGTGGCAGGAGGCCTGGCAACGGGAGAAAAAGAGAGATTAGGTTAAATACGGGAGGCACTGGGCAGAGATGGAAAGAGGCAAGGGGAATGCCTGGAGGGATGGGCCAGGGAGATCATTTTAATTTGGTGTTTGATGGGCTGGGAAGTAGTAGTGCTGGGGAAGCTGAAGTACGTGAAATGTACAGTAATGGAGACCGGAGATGAGCACAGTAGGGTGAAGCTTTAGGAACTACGTGACAGCAGGGAAGGACCAGGATTCAGAAGAGCTGTAATGGAAAAAATGAGCCCCAGTGGTCAAGTGAAGCTAACAGCAAAAGGAGATGAAAGATTCAAGATGATCCCTCCCACATCCTCTGCATCGACAAGGACGATGTCACGTCTTGAGAAATCGAGGAAGGCCCAAGCAGAGATAACCCAGCAGGAAAAAATCCTTATTACCGTCTGCGTTTTGTTTCAGCTGGCAGCAAGGCACCCAGCCGGGGCCGGGACGGGAAAGCGCTCGCACGGCCAACGGTCGCCTAAGGCTCGGGGGGAGCCAGGTCCGTCCCGTCGAGGCTCTGCAGGAGCCGAGCTGCCCAGCCGAGACAGCGGGCACCGGGTCAGCGGTGCCGCTCCTGCCGGCATTCGGCGGCGTCCGGCAAAACCACAAACCCCGCCGGGAACCGGATGGCCGATACGTTGCAGCTTCCATTAGAAAAAGAAAGCAAGGGGCTGGGGACTGGAAGGCGAAAAAACAAAGAACGCACGTTTTTTAATGAAAAATCTGTTGTGATTTGAAGACTTTTTAAAAGATGCCTGCCGGGCTGGCACAGGGGAGGCCTTCCCTGGCCAGGCGCGGCCCCGCGGGCCCACGGCCAAGCAAGGGCCGGGGCCACGAACCCGTGGATCAAAGCCACCATACTAACGACGCTTAGTATTTTTTCGGGGTGTGCTAGGGTTACGTTTAACGCCGGATCCTCTGGCCGATCCAGCTGGCAGAGCCGCGCCGCGGCCAGGCGGGCGGGCGGGCGCCCGGCCCCTTCCCCGCCACACGCCGCCGGCGGGACCTCGCTGAACGCGACGGAAAAACCGAAGGCGTGGGGTGGGAATCTGCGGGAAAAGGGACTTTTCCCCAAAATGCCGCCCCAGCGCCGAGGACGGGCGGCCCCGCTGCGCTGCCCCGGCTGGGCCGGGCCGGGCCCCGCCGCCCTGAGGGGGTCCAGGGACCTGGGCGCGGGGCGGGGGGAGGGGTGCCTGCGTGCCGCGCCGCACGCACCGCGGAGGCGGGGGGAGGGGGGAGGGGAGCCGCGCCCCCGCGCCGCGCCCCGCCACACCCCCGCGCGCACGGGCATTCCCGGCCGCCGCCCCGCCCCCGCCCGACCTTTCCCCCAGTTTCCAGCGCGCGCTCCCCCTGCCACCCCTCGGCCCCGCCCCCTCCCTGCCTTCCCGCCCGCCGCCGGCTGGGCCGCCGCCGAACGTGCCCACGCGCCGCCCTTCCTGCCGGCAGCCCCGCGGCACGCCGCGATCACGCCGGCCGCCGCCGCTCATTGGCCGGGCGCGGGCCGCGGCGGGCGGTGATTGGCGAGGAGCCGGCCCCCCCCTCCCCGCGTGCCCCCCTGCCCCGCCCGCGCTGTCTGGCGCAGGGAGCGCTCAGGAGCGCTTCCCCCGGCGCGCGGGCCGCTCGGCTCCCGGCGGGCGGGGGAAGGGGAGGGGAAGGAGGCGGTGCCGCCGGTTGCTGCTGTGTGTGTGTGCGCTGCTCCTGCTGCTGCGGCTGCTCCCCGGTCACACTGCCGCCGCCCGCCGGAGCCGCGCCATGCACGGCTCGCCCTGCTCGGAGATGGGAGATGCGTCTGCGGTAAGCACCGGGCAGGCGGAGGGAGGGAGGGAGGGAGGGAGGGAGAGAGAGGAGTGAGAAGGGGGCGATGGGCGCCCCCCGAGCCGGGGGCAGCCGGCGCCGGTCCGGCCCGGGCACGTGCTCGGCGGCGGGCAGGGGCGCGGGGACCGTTACCACCTCAGCGGGGGCGGCGGCCCCTCGGGACCGTTACTCACCCCGGGGGGTGGGGGGGTGGTCGGTTGGGACCGTTACCCGCCGCGGGGGTGGTCGGTCGGTGCCGTTGCGCCGGGGGGGGGGGCGGTCGTGCCAGGGCAGAGCCCTCAGGGGCGGGTGTTGCCGCGGTCACCTGCGCGGGTGGGGTGGGGGGGGGCGGCCCTCCCGCAGCAGCCGTGTGGGGGCGGCGGCAGGGCGGGAGCTGCCCTCCTCCTCCTCCTCCCCCCCCTCCTCCCCTTCCCGCCATCCGCCCCTCAGCGGCGCCGCCCGGCCGGGGCACCCGTCGTGAGGCGAGGAGCGGGCGGGGGTGGCGCGGCCCCTGCGGGCGGGAAGAGTCGCTGCCCGGCGGTGGGGGGCCCGCGCTGCCCGCACCGTGCCTGCCTGCCTGCCTGCCAGCTGCCCGCGCTGCCCGCGCACGTACGGCCCCGGTAGCCGGCGGGGTGATGTGAGGACAGGCGGACAGGCGCGGTTAGCCATTTCCCTGGCAGCGGGAGAGCCTGGGTGGCAGCGCTCGCCTTGAGAAAGGGCTTTTTTTAGGTTTTTTTTTTTTGAAGCAGGGTATATTTTTTCATGTTTCATTAGGGAAAACTGCTCTCCTGAAATGTAGGGTTGGAAAAAATAAATCTACTGGCTTGGTTGCCTGCAATCACACTTTGAGGAACACTCACAGGCTTTCTGGCTGCTTAGTGCAGAGCCTTGCCTGGTGTGGCTCCTGTTTGACAGGCAGTCTAGGTCCATGCTTGCAGGCACATCGTTCTGCCTTCATTCCCGTTCTCATTGTTTTCAGTGGAAATTCTTAGAAGTCTCTCTCGGAGCAGTTAATTGCTTTAGAGTGCTTTAACTCCTTCCTGTCCCCCAATCTTGACATCTCCATGCCTGGTACCTCGTGTTTTAGGCAAAAAGTCCTCTGTGAGTGCAGTACCGGCATTTTGGATCCATTATGTTTAATATGTTTGCTGTGCATGTCGCTATAGGGGAGACAATGTCACACAGCTTTGCATCTTTGTGACACTGTTGAGCCAGGGACATTCCACATTACTTAGTAACAAAACTGGTTGACTTAGGTGTGTAAGTGATGTCACCCAACAAGTATAGTTCCCTCTAGGGCTTTAGGCCATGCTAACGGTGTGGTGGTGCTTTTTTCAGTTAAAACTCTTTTGCTGCAGTATGTAAGCACTCTGTATAACAGCAGTAGGCTCAAGAATCTTGGTCCATGCTTCTGAATCGCAGCCTTCACAGTTAGTTGGTGTGCGTAAAGACTGGAAGAGTTTGGACGCCTAGTTGAGACTGAGCTGGCACGTGAGCGATAAACCAGCAGAGCAACGCAGCTTTTGGAGTCACTGCCAAGCACTGTGAGAGCTTTATGAAGTTTGGGTATCCTTTTGTAGAGAAGTCAAGTGTTTTGCATGCATGCATACGCATGCACACACACACACACACAAATTTTCTGTTATGCTTGCAACTGGAAACAAATCAATATGATTACTTTTGTCTACATGTTAGTCATAGTGCGTTTTGAGATACCTAGCACCTATGTATTATCATACCTTTCTAAGGTACAATACAAACAATTCCCGCTGCGCTTTGAAGACTATTTTCCTTCCTTCCTTCCCCCCACCCTGGCTTCCCTATTGGTAAAAATAAGATTAAAATGCTTTTGCAAGGTGTGGTACTCTGAGTCAGTGGTCATACCTTAAAACATCTTACTGTCAGCTGAAGTTTATCTTCTAAATGTTACCAGAGTGAGATTAGTGCTGAATAGCAGTCATCTTTTGGGTCCAGGAAACAGCCTTGTCTAAACAAGGTTGAATGTCAGGATTTTTTTCCTCTTTTTGCTTGTATGCAAGCATGGGCTGTGTTTATCGGAGCAGTGTAATCCAGGAAAGTAACTCTGGAAATCTGAGGTACACAGATATCTGTTCCTTTCCTGCAAATCTCACTTCTTTCTTTCTTTTTTTTTTTTTTTTTTAAGAGTAACAGGGGTGGGGAGATGAGCTGGTGGGGGGAGGGTAAGAGTTGAGCTGGCTGGTAAAAGTCTTGCTGCAGGCATGGGATCTGTTTCAGATGACCTTCATCGTGAGCAGACAGTATGTGGGTGGTGTCGGCTTTGTATTCTGACTTGTCCTAATAGCCAGTAATCCGGTTACACTTAGGTTGACATTGTGGACATCTATGAATCTATCCGTGAAAGACAGCGTCATGACAGCGAAAGGTCTACCTGCAGCACCTTGGAGCAGAACGACATTGAAGCTGTGGAAGCACTTGTTTGTATGAGCTCCTGGGGTCAAAGATCTCAGAAAGGTGACATATTAAAGATAAGGCCACTTACGCCCTTCTCAGATTCTGGTGATTTCACAATGCACGCTGAGGCTACATCTGAATTACCAAAGGACTATTTATCTACACTGGTAAGAAAAACATGAATGCAAAATAAATACGCCTGACATCTGGATGTTACATCTCTGCAGTGTTTTAACTTGGCTGGAAAAGATAGCTTGCTCACGTGTCCCTGTGTAGAATAGCTACAGTATGGCCAGCGCCATACTGTCATACTGTCCATGTGTGTGGACATAGAATAGTGAGGTGGGCCTGTTGAGTTTGCGTTTTTCTGCTCTCTCTGGAATGGCAAACGTAGGGGTTTGATCCCTTGTTAAATCTAGATGTGAAAGCCCTGGCTGACAGGTTCTTTAATGTGACAGGTGCACTGAGGATGCTGTCTGGATGGCTGATGTAGGTTTCCTGGAGCACTTTGAGTAAGAATGGCAGAGTGAGCCCCAGTGATTCGGCACCAACTGATCTGCAAGCACTGTATGAAAAAGGCTCTTGATGATGTTTGGCTTCACTCTGGTCGTTATAAGAAAAAGTACAGGTTACTGTTATGAAATAGACAATTTAATTAGTCTCTATGCTATGTGTTTGTACATGTAGTCTGCTGTTTCTCCAGAGCATTGGTCTACTCTGACTGACTAATGTCGGTTGAATCACAATTTTTTTTTGTTATTGCAATTTATGTTGCAACAAAAGTAGGTATTAAAAAAGGGCTTGGTGCCATTCAGGTTTCAGATGGTTAAGGCCCATTTCAACCAGTAGGCTTCTAGTATGCAGTTATGTCAGGAAAAAGGGGAATAATAGAGGAGAGAGGCTGAGATAGTATGGCAGCTGCTTGACAGACTTCTCTCATACTGCTGCCGCTCAGTGTTGGCGCTGTCCCTTGAGCAGCACAGGAGATAAGCATGAGTTTTCAGTGGTAAAGGAGGAAGGAGGGGTGGTGGCAGCAAGAGAGCATAGAGAGAAATGGATGAATAAGAAGGGAGGGAGCAGTTCCATTTGTCTTTATCTAGAAGTAGCCACCAGCTGATGGGGTAATCGTTGATAAAAGATCTAGGGCTTGCTGGAAGCTTGAAATTGAAAGGGTACAGTATCGCTGTATGTTGCTAGTCTGTTTTCTGTGAACAGCAGAGCGCTCATAGCCTCTTACAGCTGCACCCATTGCTGAAGAGAAAGGAATGAGAGAGTTTTTTGTAGTGCAGTGAGTAGACATGCAATGTTTTATGCAGGTTTACAGCTGCCTCATTGCCTTCCTTTTATTAATATGCTTTTGAGCGTACTGAGAATGGCCATCAGATGAGGCAATGTATGCTTTAATCAGTTTGTCCTAAGAGGCAGGTTCTGAGATTCTGGGGAGGGGGTGTAATTTTATTTTTCACAGTAAAGGTAGTGAAAAACTGTGCTATGAAATTACACTGCTGTGTAACGATGTTTTCTTTTTTGCAGTGCATGACCCCTCCGCACAGCCCTGACTTTGTTGAGATATCAGCTGCTATGCTCCTCTCCTCACAAGTCACTTATTCCAAACCAAGGACTGTCATGGCAAATACAGCTGCCTGCTCAGTCACATCAGCGACTGGTGCCTCTCCCATAACCAAGCCGTCTGTTATCAACATGGAGCGACAGTGCAGTCAGAAGCCAGTGATGTCTGAATCCTTTGCCCCTCAGCCTTGCAGGGCCATGGCAACAAGCGTCATACGTCACACAGGTGATAGTTCTGCTTACCATCACACTCCTGCTGTGCAAGAGAAAACAAAGGTAACTTCAGGCTACAGCACTTCCAGAGACTGCTGTGGAGTGGATGACCGAAGACATTCCAGACTCCCACAGGACACGTGTGCTGCGGATGGTTTAATTAACAAGACCTCTCCGGTACATCAACCTTACACGCATGACTCCAGTGATACTGCAGCCAATAAAGAACAACCACCAGTCCGGCCCGTTTCGCCACAGACCCACTTACCAAAGAATTGTGAGAATGACTTGCAAAAAAAAGCTACCCCAGTGACACCTGCCCCTGTTTCAAGCCCCCAAGTCCTCTGTCAAATGATCCCTTTAAATGGACAAAGCAGTATGATCAATGCCTATGTCAAGCCTTCAACTCCAACAGTCTCAACTCCCATGAAACCTATTTTACCGCAGACAGCCCCGCTCTCTCAGCCTGTACTCATGGGACCTTCTGTGCCTCAGGGGACCGTCATGTTGGTTCTTCCACAGACTGCTGTCACACAGACACCGCAGTGCCCGCAAACAGTAATGACTGTTGGGAACACCAAGTTACTGCCCCTTGCCCCTGCTCCTGTGTTCATCGCTTCTGGTCAAAGCTGCGCCCCCCAGATGGACTTTTCTAGACGGAGGAATTATGTTTGCAACTTCCCTGGGTGCAAGAAAACCTACTTCAAAAGTTCCCACCTCAAAGCTCACCTTCGCACCCACACTGGTGTGTACGACAGGGCGAGTCCTTTGTCGCTCTGGCACTGGCTTGCGTTGGGGTGCTGAAATGCATGTTTTTTGGGGGGAGGGGGTGGGAAAGGGAAGAGGCAGGTGATTGGGAAACTTCTGCTCGTCTCGGAGAAGGGAGGAATGTTCATTCTCCCTGGGCAAGCAAAACAAGACAGACTTTGTTCTGAGACCTCAGCTGACCCCATAGTGTTAGTTGAATTTCACATGCTTTAGTTGGAGTGAAGCTTTGCCGTCTGTGTGTGTGTGTGTTTAGATTTGAGTGGAATTCTGCCATCTGGACTAGATCGAAATGAATTGTGTAAGTCTGGTTTTTTGGGGCATGGAGAGGTCTGGTGTAAGCAAACCATAGTACAGATAGTTGGTCTTAATTGTTACACGAGTAAAAGAAAAGAGAGAAAGTCAGAAACTGCACATTTTTCCAGAGTTTTGTTTAGGCTAAATGGGAATGCCTTGAGATTTTGGGCTGCTGTGTTAGGAAGTAGAGCTGCTACAGGAACGTAGCAGTTTATTCAGTTACAGAAAGGGAATTTTAAAGGTGAATGAAAATTAATTGTAATTAATGTGAGCTGATTTGCTCCATAAAAATCTGGTCAGTGTGGAGACAGTATACATGTGTTTTACTTATCCTTTTTCTAGCTCCAAGATCCTGTTAAGTTAAAACTAACTTTGAGTTCTCAGGGACTATTTTTGATGTTGAGGGATAGGCATAGCGGGAGATAGGTACAGAATAGCTCATTCAAAAGTCTGTCTAATTTTGTTTTTCCTTGGCTTTTTTCCCCCACCCTCCCTTGCCCCACAGACACTGTGGTTTATTGGATGTCAGCTTCCGTGGCAGGATTTGCATTAGTTTACCAGCTTGTCTTTACAGTTCCTTTGGGGGAAGAGTTTAAACCCCATATGAAGCTGATAATCCTTGTAAATCAGAGCTCAGAGGTAGAATGATGCTTCTACTTCTGGCTTGAGAAAAAGTGCTGCAGGCTGCTGAATTAACCTGGCACTACAGGATAAACATAGACTAGCAGGAAGTGTCTCGCTTGGAGCACATGCTGCTGCTGATCCATAGGGAAGCTGTGTGTGTCCCTGTATCGTGATTAAGACTAGGACATCTATGGGAGGTGATGCACACTGACCCCTCACTAGCCAGTCCACGTTACAGGATCAGGAGGCAGAGTAGTTCAGCTTTCTTTTCCCACCTTTTGCCTGCACACTGAGTAGCTAGGTGATATCACATACACCAAACGTAGAACTTTACTCTCAATATCTGAAATAGTAACAGCGCTTCTGTGGGGCTTCCTTTCTGCTGGATACTTTTGTTCTGCTCCAGTGTTACCATAAATTTGGGTCATGTGGTAGATGTTTATCTTGGGCTTTACAGGGGTTGCAGGCACTAGATCACATTGTTTAGGAGAGGTCGATGCTAAGCAGTCACCCAGGATGAGCAGAAGCTGACGAGGACAGCCTGCCTCACTGCTGTCATTCCGGGGTGTGCAGAACTCCCCTAGCTGTGTGTTGGGCCTCCAGCTGCATGGGGATGGTGGGACAGGCCATTCCTAGGTAGTACTCGCTGGGGCGGTGTGTTTGTGTATAGGACTGGATCACGGGAGCAGCAGGACTCTGAGGCTCAGTTCCAGGCTTCCTGTTTGCCCGCAGTATTTGCTGATGGCATGCAGCAGCTGTAGAGCTGTGGTCACACAGGGATGGGGGCAAGGGGCTGCTTCTAGTTCAGTCAGCGGATAAGGTAGCTTTATGAAGAATCGTTAAATTGGGGTTTTGGACAATTGAAAAAAATAGACTTGATTAAAGAACATTTAAAGAGGTATGAGGGAATAAGCAGAAACGATACCTATAATTTTTCTCTGCAACACAACTTGAGCTTAATGTTAACTGCACACATGAGCAGTTCTGTGGAATTCATCAGTTTTTGCAAGGCAGGATTTAAGTTAGTTCTTTGATAAAACTGTAACACAGCTTCTCAAAAGTAAGTTATCCTTCTTTTATGTCCTGCAGGAGAAAAGCCTTTCAGCTGCAACTGGGAAGGCTGTGACAAGAAGTTTGCCCGCTCAGATGAACTGTCACGCCACCGTAGAACTCACACGGGAGAGAAGAAGTTTGCTTGTCCTGTGTGTGAGCGTCGCTTCATGCGCAGCGATCACTTGACAAAGCACACCCGCCGCCATATGACCACAAAGAAGATCCCCAGCTGGCAGACAGAGGTTGGCAAACTCAACAGAATTGCCACAGCAGAGAAACCGAAAAGCAGCGGTGCTCTGAGTATGCTCATCCCCATGCCGTCGTCTGTCTGTCAGGGCTAGTGAGAGAAAGCTCCTTCTCTACAAACTTTCTGAAGATCAGGAAGAGCTCTGATGGCTACAACAGAACTGACAATGGCTTTTTTTCCCTGCGTTTGTGCATACTTTAGTTTCCTTCAGTTTAGGTCCTCTGTTAATAATGCTGTGTGAGAAATCTATCGTATCTTTCCTCATCCCTTCCCTATTTGTTTTTTTCAATACTTGGGCAAATGCAATCACCAGCACTTCAGGAAAGCAGAACTCTTTGGAAATGATTTTGGCAATAGGTTAAAAAAGTCACTAGTAATGCTTGCTGTTAATATTTTGATGGACAGTAAAACAGGGTGATTTTTAATTTTTATACTAGTATTTTCTATACCAAATATATTTTGTATTTATTCATTTTGGTCTTGATATGCAGGCAAATTACTTGACCTGCATTAGTAGGGGTGTGCAGGATGAGACCCAGAGTTTTGGAAACTCCTTTTCAGTAAACCTAAAGAATTGCATTCAGAGCATTTTGTAAACACATAATATTAGATAACCCATAGTGGTTGGGATTTTCACACTTGCAGATCCTGATCCTGCAATGGGCTGGTGCTGTTACACCCTCTTTACGCAGGTGACATTGGAGGTTTGAGATCGAAGTGTGTCATCATTTTTAAAACAAACCAAACCAGAATGACTTTCTTTCAGAAAACAAGTGGTGAAATCCTCAACACTTTATAAATTCATACTCTTTGCAAATGAAAGCCATTGTGACTTTTGGTAGAAGTTTGACATACTGGGCATTCCTGAGTCCACACTCCACCGGAGCAAAGTTTGGAGGAGCCAAACTACACAAAACTGTTTAGAAACTTTGACACTAAAAATTATGCTTTACTTTCAGTCCTACTAAACCAGCATATCAAAATCTACTGAAAAATGCAAAAATGGAAAGATAACCTGTGAATAATTAGCTGGGTCTCTGTTATATATTTTTTTTAAGTACAGGAGAAATATAAAATTAAGGTTTTTATGTATCGTGGATGCTTGTGCACCTTACAGGAAACTGTTCAAGGCTTTCATTTGCTTGCATCAAAGCACCAGAGGAAGTACTAATCGTGTCTTGACTTAAGAAATAGCCACCATGTCAACTTGATGATGCTCTTCATGTGGCCTTATACTTCTCCACAGTACTTTGTATAAAATCACCCTTTTCTATTAAATGAGATACTCTCCCTGTTGAATGGATTTTCTTTTACACCAAGTGTAAATATGGCTAAGAAGTGGAATCACTGGCTGCAGGAATGCTGTGTTGTAATGGCATCATATGAGTAATAAAACGAAATGCCTGTAGCACAGTTGGACTGCTCAGTTTCCGTGGTGCGGAAGAATGTCCATACGTGTTGTAGCAGAGCTGACAGTAGAGCTGTTGTGCTGTGAAGCACCAGGTGGTGTTTTGCTGGGAGACAGCTCACCTGCCGAACAAAAGATTTCTGTAGTGTTTATTCCTTCTGGACTCTTCTCCCTTCAGCCACTCCTGCGCTGACGCTTAGTTGAGCACTGAGGAGGACTATTCTTCCTGGATGTGTAAAATGTGGATAACTAGGAATGCACTCTCTCTTGCACGGCTTTGTTCTGAAATCCTGGTCTTGCTTCCCAGTGTGGGCAAAGCACGGTTCTCATCTATGTAAGTGCAGGCTTGCTGATCTCAGCTAGCACTCCCCTGAAATCAGCAGAGACCTATTTCAGTTGAAAGCAGAGTATGTCATCATTTTTTACACTTAAGTCTATAGTTATAATTAACGGTAGTAAGTTTTCAAAATGCACTAAATTGGAGTATTGTGCTAAGTGTACTAAAGTTTTTGTGCCTGACCTTTAAGATGCCCACACCCTGTTCACTCGACACACGCTGTAATCCC
The DNA here is from genome assembly GCF_018139145.2 of Gymnogyps californianus. Classification (NCBI taxonomy): domain Eukaryota; kingdom Metazoa; phylum Chordata; class Aves; order Accipitriformes; family Cathartidae; genus Gymnogyps; species Gymnogyps californianus. The sequence goes on from NC_059473.1 coordinate 111,303,720, forward strand.
ACTGACTGCAGCGTACGAGCTGGTGAGTGTGTGTGCGTATGCAAACCTCGCTTTGTGCTCTCCAAAGGGCTCGGTTGAAACCCCTCTTCCTGGTAAAGTGGATGCCTGTAGTGTTGCTGTTCTCTATTGATACCCAGTTTTCCAAATTCCTGTGGTGAGGAAAGAGGCATTGCTGCTCCTTTTTTTTTTTTTTCTTCTTCTTCCCGCAGAAGTCCCTTAGAACAAGAAGTTTGACTTTTGGATGCCATTTTAGCATGCTTTTAATGGGGGGAAGAGCATCCTGTCTCAGTCCAGTAGCCAATTTAGTACTTCATTTTTTTTACAGACTGACCATTTATGGTGTTCACCTGAGCAAAACAGTTTGGAAACTTGTGTCATAATTTAGTAAATTGTCATGTTAGTTTGTTGCATCATGGGGGGAAAATGATGGACTGGAGAATGTGGAATTTAAAAAAGCATCGTGTATGTGTGTGATGATGCGGAAAAGTGACGTCTCCCTCTTTGTTAGGTTTACGTGGCCTGCGATTCCTTGCAGCCCGCTCCTGTGAGGTGTGCGCTGCCTCCTGCCACCCGTGTCCGGGACATGCGGCTCTTTCTCTTGTGGATGTGCATGAATAGCTGAGCCGCGGCGTGGCTGCGTCGGCTCTGTTTGCTCTTTCTGTTCCTTCCTGCTGTGTAAGGGTTATTTATGGATTAAGCATGACTGGGATAACTGCTCTCTTTGCACTTTACCGCCTGAACTCTATTGTTCAGTCTTTTTATTTTGAGCCTATATTTTAAAGAAATGGAATCACATTTTTGTACCTGTTTTTAACTTTTATTAAATAAAAAGTATGTAATGTGACTGGTTTTAAATCATCAAAAAATTGTGAATTTTCAGGTTTCATACACGTCCATTCCAGAACTATGTAAATCCATCTGGATTAGGTTATATATCTAGGCCGGTGGAAGACTTCGGGGCTTGCTAGTTCACTTACCTGTAAAGGCAGGAATTTTTAGGTCCTGTTGTAAATTGACCAGTGCTTGTCCATTTATAATTTTACACAACGCTCCTTGTGTATTTGGTAGGCTGCGTACACCACCGCCAGGGTTCGGGGTTTTTGCATGCTGTCTGAAAACAAGAGTCCCGGGGTTCGTGACTCTCTCCTAGCGTGGCCTCCAGGAGCTATCAACACAAGGTGATGGTCTGAGTGCTGCTCTGTTAGTGTTGCAAGCTGTGCATGGCATGAACGCTGGAAATAAAGAAGAGATGAGAATTTGACTCAAAAGATGGCTGCATTAGCCCTGGTTCTTCCCGTTCCTGTGTACCTGCGCTCTGGTGGGGAAGTGGCACTGGCAGGCTGGGTGTCACCTCCAGGTCTCAGCTGGGAAAGAAGTGTCCAGCGACGGTGACAGCAGCAGCAACTACTTTAAATTTTTAAGCATCTCTGCTGTTTCTTTCCCTCTGACCAGTTCCCAAACTGCAGCAATGTTTATTTCTGGCATGGTCACGTTTCAATGGAAGAGAAGGGGAGGAGAGGGTGTAATGCCACCGGCTTTCTGTCACGGCCTTTCACTGCAAGGTGACTCAGTCTCTGCAGTCAGAGCCCTCGGAGAGCGAACTGGGAGCAGTGACTCTTTGTCCGCAGAAGAGCACATCATTCTTGCAAGTGTGCGGAAGATGACAAGAGAAGATCCCATGGATGGTCCTGCTTCCCCCTCAGGAGAGCAACTGGAAGGGAAGGCTTTAGTGTGGGATCGATGCTCTGGCAGAGTAGCACAAACTCTTCAGCCCCTGGGCTCTGCAGGTCTCCATAATGCTTTTGTCTCCCAGGGGAAGATGTCCTACCTGTCTGTTCCTACTGCTATTTTTCAAGGAAGATTTTTCTGAGCATCAAGTCGTATCCTAAACAATACCTGTAATTTTTTTGCCGATTTTTATATTGTCTCCCTCGCTTTGCTTATGTGAAAGATGACAATGGATTTCACAGTTCTGTGCTCATCTTTCTGCTTTTCTTTAGAACCAAGCTGTGGTCTGAGCTGTTTTGTGCAGCCAGGAGGTGCAGCTGGTACACGTCCTAATGGGGCTGGAGTCTGGAACAGCTTCATCCTGTGAGAGAAAACAGCTCGCATGTGAGGAAGCCTTCCCAGCTACCCCTGTGCTAACACAGGCATCGTGCGGGCAAAGTCTTTCTATCTTGTAGCCATTCTAAATCCATGAAAACTAATAATTTTCTAAAGAAAAATGCATGTGCGCTCAAACGTGTCCATTGGTTTAATGCTACATTTTGCAGTTAGACCAGCATTGCTTTCCTATGTATGGCTATACAGCCAAACCTTCAGCTTAGTGGCAGCTTGCCTTGTCTTGCTCACAAACCGATGAGCACCGATCCGCTTGCGGTTAGGATACTGGAAGCGTGAATCCGTTCTGAAGCTGCAGTGCTGGGTGGGCAGAGGTGGCCCGTGCTGCCGGGGGGTGGCACGCTCTGTGTGCTCCTCTGGCTTAGGCTACAGCTCTGGCTAACTCTCCATTTCCAGCTGTGAAAGCTGTGCTCAACATCCTGTGAATGATGAAGGTGGCACTTCATCTGTCATCTCTTGTGAGACAAATCCTGCCTCAGGGTTGCATCTGGCTTGAGTTCATCTGCTGGGATAAATCTTCTAACCGGTTTTGAAGTTTAATCTGCGAGCCCATCTGCCTGTTTACCTTCCGTTCGTGTCTGGCAAGGCAGCTTGAGGCAGGCAGGCTACGGCCATGAGAAGGCAAACTTCTTCCATGCGTGCAGAAAGAGTAAATCATGACTCAAAACCCGGCAACCTACAGGCTAAGGAAACGGCGAGACCGTTCAGGAGGAAGCCGCAAAGCCTCAGCCACGTCTGCTCGCAGTCCATGTGGTCCGTGGGATTACCTTCCCTGCAGCGAGTATGTTGGCACTGAGGCATTTTCTTTCCAGATTGCTTTCATCCTCTGTCAAATGCAGCCTTCCTCATTTTCTGCTTCAGTCCTTGAGTGTAGAAGGAGGAAATCGGGTGACTTTGACATCCTGATGTGTGCAGAAGGCCACGGGCACACCTTACACGTGCAGAAAACCTGAAGAAGCTGGAGCATACCCTTTCCTGGGAGAGTTTTTCCTAGATGGGAAGAATACCTCGGGTTTAATTTTCTCCCTTGTAGTGTCTCCCGAGTTCAGAGCGATTTCTTTTCTGTTGGTTATCATTGTCCAGATAAAGCCACTTCACCCTGTGCAAATAATTGCCATGTCCTGTGTCCAGAGTGGGGGAACCCCCCCGCCCTGTTGTGGATGCAGTCTGTGCCAGGCAGCTGGTGCTGCACCTCCCCTGCCAAGTGCGGTGGGGAGCTCTGCCACGCTCGTGTGGCGCAGCTCCAGGGCTGCACCTCGTCCGGGGCAGTGGCTCCGTTTCAGCTCCTAGGATCTGTGTGTGCGAATAGTTTGGCTGGAAGCTTGCTGGGGTTTGATCCTCAGAGGAAGGAGGTTGGGGAAGTGCATCCCTGGGGAGGTGAAGGTGGCACACCCTCCTTTCTCCTCTAATATTGTGAAGGTGAGTAGATGACAGCAGGGCGCTGGGCGTGATGCATCAGGGAACTATTAGTTGCTTTGCTCTCAGAGGTCTTGGCAATCAGATGCTGGCAGATACACACGTACGGGGGCCATCCTCACATACACTGGGCAAAAGGACCAGCATTCAGGGTCCCAGAGACAGAGATGGACTATGAAGACCTCCTGTCCCAAGGAGCTACAGTTATGGTGACTAGCTGTTCTTCATCGTTCTTTCCAGCCATCTCACCCAAGCACAGATCAAGTCACAGCTTTGTTTTCCCCACTCAAGTCTACCTACAGCTCCTGATTGAATTCCTGAAGCTTGTAGGAGATTTCACTGGATGGCTACACACCAGGTAAAAGACAACTCACTTCCTAAAACTGCTCCATCACTGATCTGTTTACTTAGTTGCTCTTTGGGAGAGTTCTGCCCATTTTCTGGGCTATTGAAAAGGCAGAGCTCTGCATCCATTACAGTGCTGCCGGAAAGAAAAGGCATCTACAAAGACAGGGGAAAAAAGGATTCAAAGCATTTGTTTGCACATGGAAAACCCAGATTTGAGTGAAACCCAGAGTGTGAGTAAGTGTGCAAATCAGTTCTGTAGTTTCAGGTTCATTGGTTTTGTTTTTTGAGATCTTGGGTTGAGTAATTTAAAAAATATGGCTTTAATGCTTTCACCACCAGAACCTTTTAGCTGGAATCTTGTTGCACAGCCAGGTAAGAAACCTCCAGAACTCGTGGAAGTCACTAAGTTCAGAAGTGGCAATATCTGTTCATGCACTAAAGAATAATTTTTCATGATTAGCTGAAAAAATGACCCTTTTCAGTCCTCTCAGCAACTGTGGTATTGCCTCACTTAGTAGTAATAGGAGGTATGTATAGACAGCCAGCTGGCCAGTGAGGCTCTCTTACTCCTTGTCAACTGGAGCAAAACACAGTGTGTAGCATTTGTCTTTGTTAAATGAATAATGTAGTAATTTGGTTAATATGCATGGCCTATTGCTGTTTTATTAATGGAGATTAATAGTGTCATCTCAAAACCTGTGCTCAGCTACCCTGTCTTATGCTGCATGTATTAGACAGGAGGGTAGTTTCTAAAACGATGAACCAGAGACTCTCCAGAACCCTATTTAAATCCAGCAGAACTGTCTTGGGGAGAGGAAGAAGTACTGGTGAGCCAAACCATTTTTTGCCTTACAAGCGATTGTGATTTGATGATGGGTATAGAGGAATACAATGAAAAAAAAATAAACTTTCTAGTAATTCAGCTGGTGGGATGTCAGCATTCACTGCTTGAGATGTGACAAAGTGATCTCTGTAGTGCAATTGTCCTTTTTTTTAAAGAACAATTAATTCAAGAAGTTTCCCTTGAAATTAGTCATGGGCTCAGGTACTTCTTCAGTGTGATTATTTACCTGCCAATGATCTAGTGTCCTGTTTTCCCTGAGCAAAGGATGGACCAAAAGTAGGGTTACACTGAGACCAGGTAGTTAGACTGTGCAATCGTGCCTTCCTAGGTACCAAGCCCACTGCCACCCTCCCGTTTTTGGTGCACTGTTTGGCATGGGTTTGATGCAGTTGGAGGAGAACAGTCCCTGACAACTCCTGGGCAGACTGGAGAGCTGGCTGGGTACCACCACCCCCATTCTGCATGATATGAGAATAAGAGAGATGGTTGCGAGCTGTTCTGTGCCGGCTGGCTCTATGGTCAGAGCACAGCACTGAGCATGCATCATTTCACAGCACAGAGAAAGTCTGCAAGACAATGGGATAGTTTGAGGCCCCTCTTTGCATCCCAAAACTTCTTTCTCCACCCTTTCCCTGATGCAGAGACTGTCCCAGCTGCATCACTCTCTTCTGGACTTCCCCGTGTTCCTGCGGCTCCTCCTTTTCTCTCAGTGATGCTGAAAATATTACCTGTGAAACCCACTGCACCTTAATTCTGGGTGCAGAAACGTGCTTGTCCTTTAGCTATTTGATAAGCTAATTTTGTAAAGAAACTTAGTGGTTTGCTGTGTTCGGTCAAGAGAGATTTGTTGCAGCCTAACAAAAATATGTTCAGTTTAGATTTTTTTTAATAGTTGCTTTCCTTTAGGAGAGCCTGAAATGCATTGTAGAGCTGTTACCTGGGCCAGTCACCAAATGCAGCCTCAGAGAGAGAAACTCTGGGAGGGGAGGCAGGGCACAGGCAGAGGGACCCTGGGGGGAGGCAGAGCCCTGGTCCCTGCCTGAGCTGCCCGCTCTGCCTGGTGCGAGGGGCAGCTGTCACAGTGCCCTGCCTGCCGGTGTTGCAGCATGATCTGACAGCAGCGTGGCTTTCCTTCTGGTTTGCTGTGTCACTGGAGGCCACCGAAAAAGACGGCAATACGCGATGGGGGAGCTGCAACCAAGCTCCTTGAAGCATCTCCCCACATGTGCCAGAGACTCTGGGGACCTCAGCACAGGGAAGGTCCTGGCCAAAAGAATAAAACCCAAATTGAAGGGAAATCTAAACCAGTGCGGCGATTAAATCAACACAAGGTATGGAGTACCATAGTCAGCTACGGTGCTGGAGTCAGCAGGTCTCCTGTGCTTTTCCTGCTCTCCACAGGCACATTCTGCTCACCCCAGTAGGTCTCTGAGAGCTGCTGAAAACTAATACAAGCTCTAGGAGATCTGGCTGCTGACATTCGACATACTGCACAGAAACTGTGTTCCTGCCACAGCTCAGCAGCATTAGTAGGTCTAAAAATGACTGTTCCTGCCAAAAAAATGAAGTGCTAGCATTCAAAATTGGATTTTTTTCAGGAGGGTTGGAGAGCCCTTGCTCCAGAGGACCTACCCAACTCCCCCCAGCCTATGCAAGGACATCTGCTCTCTACACTGACTACTTCTGGGCCACCGAGGTATCACAGAATCATCGAATCACGGAATGGTTTGGGTTGGAAGGGACCTTAAAGATCACCTAGTTCCAAAGCCCCTGCCATGGGCAGTGACACCTTCCACTAGATCAGGTTGCTCAGAGCCCCATCCAGCCTGGCCTTGAACACTTCCAGGGAGGGGGCATCCACAACCTGTTTCAGGGCAACCTGTTCCAGTGTCTCACCATCCTCACAGTAAACAATTTCTTCCTTACGTCCAATCTAAATGTACCCTCTTCAGTTTAAAACCATTACCCCTCGTCCTAACAAAGCGCCTTGGCTGCTGCACTGGGACCTCTTGCCTCCAAGCTTGCGTAGTTTTGCGGGGGGTTGGCTCCCTTTCTGCTGCCCACTTCTGTGGGCTGTCTGGCAGCTCCTGAGCCCTCAGGCAGAGCACGATGGCCAGCCTCACTGAAGGCTGCTGCAGGAAAGACAACTGGAGCGTGAGTACATGTGCCAGGGGTGTAATCTAGTGTCTGCCTCATGGCATCTCTCCTGCCATCCTCCAAGGATGCATTTTGCTCAGTCTCTGCAGGTACCGTAAGACAATTCACCATGTAAGCTGGAGAGCCTTTTTCAAAACAACATTTGATACCTTTACTGAAGGTTACAAAGAATATAGATGCATTTATTTCTGTTTCACAGATATCAGGAATTACAAAGAAGTTAAAATGCAGCATCTTAAGATGTGTCCTGCTGTTTCCTCTTGCATTTACACAGTCTATGTAAAGATTTCATCTGATGTCTTTTATGCTTCAGCTGAAGACAGAAATAAGGTATTTTTCTACTTCTGATAATAAGCAGCTACTCATAATACGTTAAGATGCAGGTAAAATAAAGGCAGAAACCCTAAAATAGCAGGCTTCCCTGTCAGGGAGCACTGAAAATATATGGTTTTCTTTGGAGAGCCGACTTTCTCTTTTAATTTGCAGTCAGCTGATGGTAAAATGTAGTGATTTTTCTTCTAGGTTACCTACAAGAAATAAACAGGAAGGCCAGGACTGAGAATTCTGAAAACTGATCGCAAACAGCTGCTCTGCAATAGCGTGCAAGTCCCTCTCAAGATGGATGATTGCTGGCCGCAGCGAGGCAGCACCAGGGACGTGCCTCCTGCTTTTGCTGGAGGATCTATGCCAAAGAGCCCCAGGTACCACACTGATGCTGGGATCTCACCCCAAAGGGATTGTACAAATCCTATGCTCCCTGATGGCTCCCGGGAGCCTTGTTTGCCTAAGTGGTGGTATTTGAACTCTGGGATGATGCTGTGTACGTACCGGATGGTGGATTCACTCCCCTTTTCACCTTACATCCCATGCTGGGGAGAGGACCATGTTCGAAAAGACAGTGCCAAATTCAGACCTGGACCGGAGGCTTGCACAGTGCAAGGAGTGAATTTGGCCTGTTTTAAGTGGCAGGAACATGCATTTCATGCAACAACCCCTTAAGTGAGATCTGAATCAAATTATTTTACTGCATTTTTCTTTCCCTGCTAAGACAAAACAAGATCTTCCTTCAAAGCACCATGTCTCAACACTTCTATTCTAGTATAACACTTAAATTCTAGTATGTCTTCATTTGTAAATACCATTTAGAAATAAGCTTCTAAATATTGATTCGCAAGATGAATTGGTCCCTCTTCCAGCAGCACTGATCAGAAATTGGCAGTTGGTGAGGATCTTCACGGTCTCGCTCAGAGTTGGTCAGGAGCGCTTTCTCCTCCTTGCTTCCCAGGCAGCCACACTGCCTCTCATGCTTCACCTCCCTTTGCAACCCACCTCTCCCGTGCTGTCTCGCTGTGCAAGGGGTTATTTTGTCAGCAGCAGTTTTGCTCCAGCTGGGCCTCCAGGAATGTGCTTGAAGGTCTCGTGGTGCGGGGTTGGGTTCAGCGGCAGTACTCCCGCTCGATGCTTGCCATGAGCTCCTCCTCCGAGTAATCGTATGATATTGTGGACTTTCCTGCTGACTTCTGGCTGTTGCTTTGTGGGCACCTGCCGGGGAAGGGAACGAGTTACTCATGTCATGAGAGAGAATCAGGCTCTGAAGACACAAGACGACCCTTACTTCATTTTTTTGTGAATGGAAAGATCGAACTGCACATGGCTCGCTGAGACACAGATACTCTGTCATGTCTATTTCCCATACCCCACAGGCACATCACTTGCTGACATTTGCTATTGCTTGGCATCTGTTTTAGTCTGTGAGTTCATTACAACACAGTCCTTACAATGCTCCAGATCAAACTCCCAGAACCTTTTGGTGAGTGTAGGTTCAAGGCCCAGTTAAAGCACTGCCTAATCTTTACTCCAGTTACTAGTTTTAAGGTTTTACGCAGAAAGGGATTTTTTGTTTGTATCTGTAAGAGAGTTGCAACCAAAATATCAACTTGGCTACCTCAAACTGCTCTTACAGTTTTTATTTGTTTTCACATCAGGACAACTCTCCCACTAGTAGGAACTGATGTACAATTCAAAGGGAAATGGCATGGTTTTTATCGGTATTATCAATCAGAGGTGGTTTATGTTGGATACGAGGGAAATCTGTCCCTACCTGCCTGAGGGAGAACAGTGAAAAGTCTTCTGCAAGCTTTGACCACTGTAGCTCGCACTACCAAATAGGTCGGTCTACTTGATCTTGCCCTCCAGGACTTAAGAGAGGAGAGAGCAGCTGACAAGCGAGCGCTCCTCCTTGACCTTGTCGAGAACTAGGATGTGAGCAACGCGGGCCATCAGGCTAGTTTTCTCTGGAAGTTGTGGCACGTGGCTCCATGAAATGGAGGTAACAGTGAGGTGCAGAGCTAAGTGGAGACTTTAGTTGGTAAATCCAAACTGTAAAGTGCTCTGTCATGCCATGTCAACTGAGATATTGGTGGGCTTACTTTGTGGCCATCCACTGGTGGAGAACAAATAAGCAAGAAAGAAATAGTTTTGTATGGCGGTTGGTTGGTTGCCAAAGAGGAGAGATTTTCATATCCAATAGCATGGCTCCAAATCTGTCCCAGACTTGTTATGTAGCATCTATTGACTTACCATTTCTCTAAGGATGAGATCTCTTTCATCCTTGGTCTTGCAGCTGGGATGAATTTGGTCACTAACATCCTTTAGTGAAAAAACTGAGGACCTGTTTATTAGATGAAATCACAGGAGCTGCCCCAAAGCAGGTAAGTAAATGTAGAATCAGAATCGAAGAGCCCTGAAATGCTTTTCTAGGGAAACTTTATCATATAGAGGACGTGCTTTCATAAACCCTCAACTGCCTTTGACAGCCAAGAACTGCTCTCCTTGGGCAAGGGAGCATCTGTAACGTTCCTCAAAACAGGCAGCAGCCAGTGTCCTGCTGCTATTGTTGGGGAGCAAACAGCAGCAATGCAACCTCTCCTCTGCTCTTATCTGTCCAGGTCAGAAAGGCTGCTGCTCTGACCTAGCTGTGTTAACGCCGTGCCCCCTGCGTGTCAGAAATAGTTTGGTGTTTTTCCTGGAGCCACCTGATGACCAGCTGGCGTGGCAGCTGGGTCATGTGGGTGTCCTACACTTATTTACGCTGCACCATGCTCTTGATGGCAAGTTCTACTGGCAGCAAGATGGCAGCAAATTGGTTTTAGCAAGTGGACTCTTCTGCTTAGTCCTTTTATTCATTTTCCTTCTTCTGGTGGACTGTGAGCAATCAGGTTTCCACCGCAGTAAATAAGAGCTGCGAGGAAAGCTAAAAGTCCAAGAACTCGAACCGTACACCAGTAGCTACAAAGCAAATTCTTTGTAAGAATGGGGAAAAGGACATGTAGAAATCTGACTTAAAGACACAATTTATTGATTTAAACTCTGCACTGTGACAATCCTTAAACTAATTTTATATGACATGATGAATTAGAGGCAGAGCTCTTGGCAGCTTGCTTGCAGGCCCACAGAAGAGTCATTGTTTCTCTTAGCGGTTACATAATTTCCCACTGTTAATTATTGTTGATGCTTTGGCTTGCATGGTGACCTCCAAGCATGGGAGAAAATCTCCAGGTAAAATTCAAACTCATTGAAACACAGATGTGCTTTTATAAAAACAAAAGCAGCTCCTCCCCCGCCTCTGCCATGTCCATCCCAGAGTTGAGAGGAATAGAGGGGGCTGTGTTTATTCCAGGAGCAAAGTAAAACCGCGTTGCTGCTCATGTTCTCTCTCTATTGTTGTGGCAAAGTTCTGTATCATTTAATATGGAAAAAACGAAATAAATTAAAAAATGAGAGGTTCAATCTGCATAAAAGGAGAAACTTCTGCACCCTGAGGAGAGCAAGCAGAGGAACAGGCTGTGGTTGCACAGGCTCCATCCTGTGGGGATGGAGCATGGGACAAAGCCCTGAGAAGTCTGGCCTGATCCATCTTGGAGCAGGAGGCTCTACTTAGAGACCTTCAGAGGCCCACCCAACCTGAACCTTGATCTGAAGGCACGTTGGTGCAGCTCCACTGCCAGCTGTTTCTGCTCATCCTGGAATTAAGTGAGAGGCTGTGGCAGGGAAATCCTGCGCGCAGGACGTGGGCAGGACAGGAGCTGGTGGGCCGTAAGCCGGCTCCTGCGCTCCTCCAGCTGCTCCAGCAGGAGAGGAGGCCCCTTGCTGCTCTCGTCAACACACAGCCAGGGCTGCAGAGCAGGGCTTGCAATCACGTTGAATCCAGCTGAGGGCTGTTAGACTTTCCGATTTGGAAAATAACAGGTCAGTAAGTTGAGGGGAAAATTTTCCAAACCCTAGATGTTCTGGGGGAAGAGAGAAACCTGGAAAGGAGCAATGCTGAGAGGGAAAGAGCTAGCTGAAAAGCGTATGAGGGGGGAATTCGCAGCATGGCAGGACAGCAATGAAAGAAAGGCCGATGCAACTCCATCAAGATTACTGTGCAGACTTCTGCGTATCTCATTACTAAAAAGTTATTAACAGCTTGGAGGGAGTTTAGAAAGCAGCAATAAAAGTGATTTAAGGGACTAGAGCAAAGCAATTTACGAAAGAGGAAAGCAAGAAGTGCGCTCCACTTCAGCTAAAGGCCTCTCTGTGTTTAAAGATTATTAAAGGAAGGAGGAATTTGTTTATTTTTTTTAAGGGAAAGACAATGAACTATGTAATGAAGAGAAGGAAATGCAAAGGGCAAAATTAGACCAAAAGTGAGCAAAAACCACCTTTGAGCAAGATGCCGGGCACGGTGTGCCAACCTCCGCAGCGGTGGGGATGGCTGGCAGTGCCGCATCCCTGGTGTCAGGCAGCTGCCTGGTGTGGGGGAGAGCTGCCGTGGGCTCTGGTGACAATGTCCCTGATGAGTGGCTAGGGTGACAAGCTCTGAGGCAGAAACCTGAGTTAAGTGACTAAAAACTAGGTTGGGGTGAATCTAGGCCAGTGTTTTTTATCATTTTGCTGAGGATGGGAAAGTCCAGGGTTAATCATTACAATGCCTTCTGCAAGACCTTGGAGCTGAAAAATGGGTCAAAACAACGCCCCAGTAACTCTGCCAGTGACATGAGCCTTGGCAGCAATTATAAGATCATTACAGCGTTCCCGGGCTGTGTCATCCCACCCGTACACTACCAGATGCTAGAGAGCAGTTCCCAAAAGAACTGCAGGGGGAAAGAGAGGTAACACAGCACGATCAGGAATACATCCAGCTGTGTTTCCATGCGCATCAAAGGTATTTATTAGGGCCTGGTTTAGATGCTTACATGGTGTCACACAGGCATGTTTGCAGTACAGGAGGTGCACACCTACAGCATCTATCTCGCGTGACTGATCTCTTGGCAGATAGTATTAAGTCTCCGTATCTAGTTTTTCTTCTCCTTGCTTGACATTTATTTCTTCTTTAATTGGCTTTATGGGAATTTCTTCAGTCAGCAACTCTATCACGACAAGGCTGATTTTTGCCGCTTGTAATGTGAGTGTTTATCTAGAATAATTCTAGCCGCAGAAATGTGAAGGATGAGACACCTACGCACATTAACTGCTGTTTCTGGGACTTGATTTGATTTGATTTCTTCAAAATGCAGTTTTGCTGGGTGCTGGACCATTTCCAAAAAAATGTTTGCATGCAGTTCTTGCCAGCAGAAATTGCAGCCCTGGTTATCATGAGCGGTACAGGCACTTCACACGTGAGCTGCGCTATGGGGCTCTGCAGTGGGTGTAAAGGAATTGTTATCTAAATGAAAATAAGTTCCTGCTCCATCATCCCAGATCAGAAACCAGTTTCTGCTGTCTCAAGTCTTCCCTTCGCATGTCAAAGAGGGAGGGAGAAGGAAAGCCTTGGCAGGGGGTGAGGGGCCAGTGGGAGCCTTGGCCTGGGGGCTCAGTGGCAGGGCTGGGTGTGCACCCCCAGAGGAGACTGCTCAGTTGCCATCGTAGCCCAAAGCCCACTGAGGATGCTGGAGAGCCCAAGAGAGGTTAAGGTCCCCACGAGAGCGCCTGTACTGTTGGGAAAGCTAAGGGCAGCCATGTTTTCCGAGTGCTCCTGAAACCAGCAGCCTTGCCAGGTGACCCACTTGCCAGCTGGGAGGGAGAGGAGGAGGGAAGACGGCGGCCGGTGCCTGGGCTCTCGTGTCACATCCACCAGCGCTGCTCGGCGTTAGTAGGTCACACAGCCCAATGGCCAGGATCTGCAGATTAGACTGCTCTTGAGTGCTGCAGGAGCAGAGGGGCTGGATGACAGAGCTTGACGTTGAAGAGAGTCGCTCTTTAGTGTAAGGAGATATTTTAAGATGGTTTTTCAAGCCTTTCCATTTCATTTGCGTTTCTTTAACACGTGCGTCAAACTGTTCCCGTTGCTTTTGGTGCAGGCAGACTCGGAGGCGCAGTCTGCTTGGTAGCTTTTGCTTGTGGAAGATTTCAGATTTCTTTTGTTTGGCACCCAAAAAAAGGGACACTCATGTCTCTAACTGGTGTAGCACAGGAGTGTCTCATGGGTTTTCTCTTATGATTCCTGGGGAGCAAAGAGATGTTATTCTCCTTTCCTACACGCTGCAGAGCCCACAGATGACTTGTGGCTGAACTGGGGCCTGAGCTACTCACTGGAGCAATCCTCCCCAGCTTTTCACAAGCTCCTTCAAGGTGCCTCTCTGACGTGTGGACATCCTAAATTCTGCATTGCTCATGACCAGGAATGAATGTCTATACGGTACTTGAGCTGGAGCCTGGATCTTTTCAGGCAGCATAGCTCCTGGATTTTTTTAAATTGGCAAATAGGTAGAGGACAGAATATTCTGGGCTATAAACCATTTCACACCATTCCCACCTCTCTTTTGCATAGTGGGAGGCATGCAAGAATAGCTTTCCCCTTTATAATCCCTTTGTTCCAGCTGCTTTCTCCCCCTGAAGATATAACAAAAGCGCGGGGTACTCACTGATGGTCGGCGTTGTTCTCTGGGCCTGGTGGGCTTCTGGTTGACAAAGCCTGGGAAAGAAGAGAAGTCACGTATTTCAGTTACAACACTTTAAAGTCAAGGGAGGTGATTCTCCTCCTCTGTTCCGCCCTCGTGAGACCCCACCTGGAGTACTGCGTCCAGCTCTGGGATCCTCAGCACAGGAAAGACATGGGCCTGTTGGAGCGGGTCTGGAGGAGGGCCACAAAAATGATCAGAGGGCTGGAGCACCTCTCCTATGAGGACAGGCTGAGAGAGCTGGGGTTGTTCAGCCTGGACAAGAGAAGGCTCCAGGGAGACCTTATTGTGGCCTTTCAATACTTAAAGGGGGCTTATAAGAAAGACGGAGAGAGGCTTTTTACCAGGACCTGTAGTGACAGGACTAGGGGCAACGGTTTTAAACTGAAAGAGGGTAGATTTAGATTGGACGTAAGGAAGAAATTCTTTACGATGAGGGTGGTGAGACACTGGAACAGGTTGACCAGAGAAGCTGTGGATGCCCCATCATTGGAAGTATTCAAGGCCAGGTTGGACAGGGCTTTGAGCAACCTGGTCTAGTGAAAGATGTCCCTGCCCATGGCAGGGGGGTTGGACTGAATGGCCTTCAAAGGTCCCTTCCAACCCAAACCATTATTTATTTCTATGAAACCTATCTCCGTCTATAGTGGGCTATGTCTGCCCTGGTTTAAACCCCCAAACAACCTCTGTGGAGACAATACAGATACGAGAGAGCCCTCTTTACTAACCACCGTTCTGCTAGCTCTGTTTCAGTGTTCAGGGCAGCTGGGTGGCTGCAGGCTACAGAACTGAAATCACTGAACGTTAACTCGTTAAACCTCTCAGTTTGCCCATGAATACGCACTGCCCCGCCGACTGACAGGTAACAGTATGAAAATACCTGCTAAGGAAGGAAGTTATGGCAACACGGACCCAGTTCTTTTCACCTAACAAAGCCGTTTCCCTGAAATGATCCATCTGGAGTGAAACATCCACCTTCCCTATGCTGGAAGCCCACAGGTTTCCAATGGGACACCAGGGGGGGTAACCAAAGCCAAACATAACGGCATTTAAAATGAGAAGATGATGGGACCCTGTGTCTGAGTCCCCAGCTGGACCAGTAATAAAATGAAGCCGCTGCAGCCACATGCTACTGAGAAGAATATAACTTTCATCTTTTTCTACTTCTTCACTGCACTTTCATGGGGAAAGGGAAGGGGACAGGGACAAGGGCTGTGGCTTTGCACAAAACTAGACCCATTTTGGCTTGCCATTATTTTTTCTGAGCTGCAGTCCTAAAGCTGGTGGGCCTCCTTCATACAAGTTACCCTGAATCTCGTGATGACACTAACAGATGTTACATGGGTAGCACACTGAACCAAAGTGAGGACTTGGCTTCCAGAAAACAGAAATGAAAAGTAGTTCCATCAGCATGGAAAAGAGAAAAAGATTTTTCTGTACAAGAAAAAAGGGAAGCAAAGGAACCAGGGAGCGGTGTAGAAAAGCTTGCAGTTCAGAGCCATTGCCCATACATCTGCTGTGCAGTGTTTCCGCAGGGCTGGATGGGATCAAGCGATTCCTCAGTAAGATCATGTATCTGCTCTTGAAATAGCTCAAACCTGTGCTGCCTCAAGGTCCAGCAGTGCACGGGACTGGTGCTGGTAAGTGTGGGAGCTATGGAGGGGAGATACCCCTCTATAGGCAGCGCCGGTACAGCAATGATGGCTTTATGCACAGTTTTGCGCTGGTTTAAATCAGTTGGTATTGGTCAGGCTTGTATGTGCCATCCCCTGGATAGAAATGTCCACCTGGGTGTCTGCTGTTGTTGCATGGCACCTGTTTTTAATTTGAGAGGAGATGTTTTCATTACACTCCTTCCTTAGCTGCTTCTCATGCGGATGGACGGGAGTTGAGGTTTAGACACAGCGGTCTCAGACACTGCTAGGCAGGTAGGTGCTTGGCAGCAAACTGTTCAGCTCTTCCCTGCTTCTTGGGTGGGCTTTGTGCTGCTGTGGTCACCTTTGGCTCCCATGCTTGAGCAGGTGAGGGCGGCTGCAGCAAAGACACCCCTCTCATGGCACTGGGTGAACACCTCTTCCAGGCGGGCCCTAAGTAGCTTCCATTTCTGGAGCTGGGAAAGGTGTCTGCTATCCACTGTCTTTCATGTCCTAGCTGCTTGCTTAAAATTACGAACTAAATCTCTGTGAAAGACTTGTAACATCTTTTGATACCTGTCAAAAGGCACTCCACTTCCTTTCAGAAGAGCCCCCGCTCTTTGGCGGCACTTTGTTTTCTCTGGAAGAGCCTGAACCATTCTAGAAACAGCTCCTGGGGCCAAGCGGAGACAAGGCTATATGAGAAAGTTGATGGTGAGGGAAGAGAGTTCCCGCCTGGTTATTTAGCATTGTTTCTTGGCAATATCTCCCACAAGCGACAAGAGCAAGTGGCAGGAGGACGCTATGCTGAGCTCCGAGGGCTGACTTCTCCCAGGAGTTCACCCCACAATGCAGCCCCTCATCCTTGTTATCACCATCACTCACTGGGCTACTGCTGCCACCCCGGTTTCCTTCCACCAGGCGAAGAACATTATTCATCCTCAGCACCAAAGGGAATACAGTTCTCCAGGAGTGCTTTGATGCTGCTCTTCCCACAGCGAGAACCCAGCTTCCAACACTTCTGGGCAAAGGATGGGTTTGGATCATTTTAGGGAGGGGTTTGAATTGTACAGTAGGTTGTCTTTTTTTCTTCCCTTGTGGCTGACTCCTCTATATTACGAGCTGTACGTGTTGTGTGGGTGGAAGACAGAATTAATTAGTCATCAGGATGGAGCAGCTCTGGTTAGCAAAATCTGCTTCTCTGTGCAAAATCAGCTCCCACCTTCTCCAAGGGATCTGTCAGCAACAATGCTTATTTCCCAAGAGAATTCGGCATTGGCACAGGTGGATCTCTACCAACATTTAATCTGGTGCATGAGGAAAAAACGGTGGCGAGTGAAAACAAAAGGCACCTCCAGCCTCTGCCTTTCCACCGCCGCCAGAGCCTCCGTGCTTCGGGAGCTGCTCCTAACTCATCCGGGCGAACGACGCGTGGCTCCACGATGCCCGAGTGACACCATGCGCCGGGCAGCAGGCAGGATGCGGAGCACCGGCTGTCGCAGGCAGTGAGACATAATAAAAACTGACCCCACCCAGCCCGCTCAGGATTGCTGTAATGTATATGTTGCAAGTTCAGCAGATAATTAGTATTAGCCCTTTATGTGGGTTAAGATGATGCGCACGTCACGACACTTTAATATTATGGGTTCCTATCCTACAGCTAAATAAGTAATTGCTGGCCTGGTTAGCCTATGCCCTGTTAAGAGATAAATGAAGTCAGCTTCTCCTTTCTGCAGCTTGCAGTCATCTTTTTATTACTCATCCAGACCGCAGCGTGTCTCCTTGTTTTCCATCCTGTTCCCAGCGTAGGCATCTCGTGCTGCAGTGCGTTGTGCTACAAAGCCCCACATCGCCCCACATCGCCACCTCCTCCAAGTTTAAAGGCTTGGATATTAAGCTCACCCAGCATGTACGCAGGTTTAATTTAATGTAATGAGATGTGAGGTGAAGTGCTTTGACCGCCATTGCACACACAGTTCAGCTGTCCTTTACGTTAGGGCAGCAGCTCCTGGGAGCAAGGCAGAGCACAGAGCTGGAAGCAGGAGCTATTTCTCTCTACTGTGTGCATGAACCAGCACCCCCGGGGTGCAGCTTCCCACTCCCCCCAACCTGGTGCAAGCTGCGGCTGGTGTTCCTCACAGTCCTGCCAGCCCTTACCCCCCCACTCCCTCCCTTCTCCCTCTGTCAGCTCTGGCAGCTGCGGGTGAGCTGGGTGAGAACACCCTCCCCTGGGACCCGCAGGGCAATCTGGAGCCGTGCACCTTCGGAGGCTCTGAGCCGCCTCCGAGCTGTGTTGAAACCAGTCAACTACAGTCTCGACTATTAAAATCACATCATCTCCAAAACTGAGTGGCCAAATTCAAGCTGCCTCTTAGGGATGGTCCTTGTGCTGGCCCCTGAACCATGCCCAAGTGTTATTTGGGAGACTGCGAGTTGGTCCTGGCCCAAACCATGCCAGCGCAGTGGGGCAGACCATCACGGTCCCATGCCAGGCAGCTGCTATGGTATAGTTTACCAGTACAGATATAGCCTTGAGATATCATAGAGTAGAGATATAGACCTTGAGTGGTCCCATCGTATACAAGGGAGTCCAGAGAGTGGCTGAGCCACCTAAAACACCTACAGGGGAGCAGTGTGGTCCCCTGCCAGCGCTGGTCTGCTGGGCTGTGGTTTCATAGTGTGGCTTTTCTGCAGAATGTAAGCTAGTGCCTCCTTCCCTGCCTCTGCTCCTCCCAAATCCCCCTTCACAAACATCCTGTGAACTGGACCAGGGGACTGGTCTGAGCTGAAATGAAAATCCCCCCCCTTGGAGAGGAGGGAGGCGATGTCAGCCAGAGCACATCGCAGATGCAGTTTGCAGCTCGGCCGCAGATGGCTGAGCTGGTACAGCAGAAGGGCAGCACCCTCCAGCGACGCCAGCAAATGATGTGGGTGGCTAAACCAGTCACCACTGCCAAAACCAGCCTCTCATGAACCCGCAGCCGGAGTTACTGCTGGCAAAAAAATCTAGCTTACCTAACGTGCCAGTAGGTACCAAACAGGATGTCTAGCCCCAGCTGCATCCCAGGCAAAGCACTCCCAGCCTTGCTCCGGTCTGCAGCAACATCCTCTGGCCAGCGAAGGAATTAGGAACAGGCGGTGGATGGGAAATGGGCAGGAATGTGGGGAGTTCCCACGCTTCAACTCTCCTGCCAACTAAAACACCAGCTCCCAGCTATTCTGCGCACGCCCTGCGCTTAGTTTTTAGATTAGGAATGGTTTCAGGGCAAAAGTGACCCATGCTCTGCCAAGTGATGTGGGGGGGGAAAAATACCTAGTCAGCAGTTTTCCAAGTCTAGCTGCAACACAGCTGTGCTGGAAGGGTGACACTGGCTGAGGGGACGGCACGGCTCACTGCTTGCTGGGCTCCGGTGAAGTTTCAGGTGCTTTTAAAAAGACAAGGAACATAACGTGAGAGAGAGGGAGACCTTTTGCTCAGCAACCGCCAGATCCACACCTGGACATTAACTGCAGAATCTGAAATAATCTGACTTTGGACTATTCACTTAGCTGCTTCCCTAGTTTGGAGTTCAAGGAGTCCCAGATGTTCAGCTGGAAAAGACCTTTTCTGAAGCACCCTGGCCAGTGGAGCATGGCTCCCTACACAACTGTAGGAGAACACCTTGACTCAAGGGCATTTTTGACCATTAATACAACCAAGAAGAAAATGCTGAAATAATAAATTGCTAACAGCACTGAATTAGAAAGATGACATTTCTGTTTGGGGGAAGCACATCTGAACAAGAGTAGAAAAATAAACCTATCTGAGTTCCTGTAATAAACTAATGGGGCATGACACTAAATGTCCCCACAGGACCCCTACGTGTTTGCAGCTGGGACCAGTCAGCCACGAGATGACGCTGCGCCACATCAATCTGCAGAAAGTGCATTTATCTGGCTTAAAAAAATCAGGCAAAGCTTTGAAGACCTGTGTGTTTTGAAAGTGTATGATAGTCCCTCTAGAAGTTGGTTAATACACCCTCTACCTGTGTTATTCCCGCGCTGCGGCTGGGGTGATCGGCTTACTGTAATCACATCCCGTCTCTAGTCAGGAGGATTGACGGCGCCATGGAAAAAGCTGTTAAAAGCAAGACCCTAACATGTCTGCGTGATTCTTCCATTTCAGGAAACCAGTGGGGAAATGCCTGAGGCCGTGGCCTCTCCCCTGGTTTCCACCAAAAGCTGCCACCCTGCTCCGTGCTGCGGTAGCACCTGCAAAACCACAAATACTTTTTCTATCTATCTTGCACAAAGAAACAAGGAAAAAGCACGTACAACCACCTGGAATTGAGGGCAAACCTGAAAATGGACGTTTGATGCTGATTGATAAGGAGGTGTTGGGGTCTGCTCTGAGTTGGGTTCAGGTTCCCCATCAGGATTTGGTTCCCAGCCTGCTGCTGTGATGTGCTTTCACCCTTCTCACTCCCAAGCACTATTTGAATGCAACAGAGGTGGCTCAAGCCTTTAAATGCAGCCGCATGCCTCTCCACCAGCCCTTGCCACCTGGCCTGACCGCCCATCAGCGCTGCCAGCTTGCTGCTGGATGAAAAAGTGCATCGGGGTTCAGGTGTGCAGCACAACGTTGATGCACGTCATGCCCAGGAGAAACCCAACCATGACAGCAGAGAGCTGAGTCCTGCTTGCAGGCAACAGCTCTCTTCTGGCTGGTGGCAAACCTCTCCTCTCCTCCCACTGGCCAGAATCTGCTCCTCCACGGGCTATTTCTCATCAGACTTTTCTACTGTAATATCTCCTCATTGCCTTTCCTCCTCCTCCCTCATCTTTTCCCCATTAGCTCTGTTGAATCAACTCATCCTTTCTTCTCTGAAATTTCTTTGCTCATTCTCCAGTTTTCACAGCTGAACAGGGCAAAGCAAGCAAGTTCCCATCACAAGATGGAAATTGTAAATGACTGGTTGAGAAGCTGGCAAGACCAAGAGAAATTGCCCTCAAAATTTCTAGCAAGGAACTAGTGACGCAACGAAGCTGGTATCCCTTTCCAGAAACCTCCTTCACCAGCCTCATGGGAAGGGTGGGACTGCAGTTTGCACAACAACCTAAAAGACTAAATTGCATCCAGTAAACAATCAAAACTTGGTGCTGCAAACAGTTTCCTCCCTCCTTCTCTTAGGCTAGTGACTTTTTAGGCCTCAAGGAGTCAGAACAGTAAGCCCATTGACTGCTGTCTGTACCATGGCCACCTCAGGTTCAGGTAAAGAAAGTGCTACCAAGAAGAGCTTCAAGTTTGCCCTGAAAATATCTAAGACTTCTCTTGTATGTCTTTTATATCTTTGAAAAACACTGGTAATTCTTTGCTGTCTTTCAAACAACCTGTCTTGAGTGCAACCAGAGATGTGAACTTCCTTCCCAAACAAGAGGCATCAGCAGCAGCTGGACGAGGAGACACACAAGATGCTCGGCATCACCATCGCCTCGCGGGTGGCATAGCTGTGTGCTGCACCCACTTGGACACACTGGGCGACCGAGGCCCCACATGCCTGCTTCAGGCTGAATTTTGAGGGCCCTCACGGACATCTCTGTGCTGCAAGGCTTGACGGTGTTCCCACCCTGGGTTTGCACCAGGTGTGACCACAACCCGGGGTGGCCGAGGTGATGCTACGAGTTCCTCATCATCATTTTTGCCAGAGGAGGAGGTCTGCAGCAGGGAGCTGGGCACGGTGACCCCCCCTACACCACCCCAGAAGCCACGTCTTAAATTCTTCAGCCTTTCTGGTTTCCTCCTCGCCATTAGTTCACTAGTATCTACTGCCATGGTATACTGTCTCTCTACTGATTTTTTTAAAGAAAGATGGGGGCAGCTCCGTTGCCTTTCTGGTATGTAATTACCCAGAATATACATCACTTCAGAATAGAGCTAAAACACCACTTTATGCACAGGAAAATTCACAACTGATATAATTACTATTTTTAAAGATCCAGCCACAATATTCACATGTGGAAACAGAGGGAAAATGGACACCAGCAGCCTCTATTCCCGTAAGTAAAGATGAATGGGAGAAGTCAGCAGCATTGCTCATAAATGCGAGTCCCTCAGAGGAGAAAGCGGTGTTGGACTGAGCTCCAGTTCGTACCGCAGGCGGGTTTGGAGTTAAAAGAGCAAGGAACAAATATGACAATACAAGATCTCTATTTTTTTTCCATTTCCAAATCTTACTTTCTTTGAGGCTTTTATGTAAAACTTGTCTAAAAAAAAGGGTTCTCATACTGAACCCTGCCAAGTTTCCTAATGGCCAAATTATTCTGTATTAAAGTCATCCTTACCCCATGGACATGCAGTTCAGCAATAGAAACGATACACTTCTAAAGAGCAAAACTGAGGCATGCAAGGCAGAAAGTTCCTGGGTCCTAAATATTCGTTTCTATTTTTAAATTTATTACTTTAGTCTGATGACTTTTGTGCATCTGCGGAGAGCAGCGTTTATCCAACAAACAACACGCAACTACCAAAGCCAAGCTAAGATGAAAGAAGCCGGTGATTTTTGGCCTCATCACCAGATGATAGAGATGCTGCTGTTATTTTTGGATAGGGAAAAAAAAAAGAAAAGATAAATCTCAATTCCCTCAGAGGCAAATCCATTATTTGTTAAACAGAAAGAGACTGAAATGCTTCTTTAGGAAGAGCCAGACTGCAATTGCAGCGGATTGGCAAACATTAAACGGCAGCTTTATGTCCACATTTTTAAACTTCTGTTTACAAGCCCGACCCAGGGAAAAGCACGAGCTTTATACAGTCGAGCTATTTCCACAAGGCAGGAAAAGAAACTTTCAGTAGCACAGGGAAACTGGAGAACGGGATGGCGCTTCTCGGGACGATGTTTCCCTTGCACCAGAGAGAGAAAAGGCAAAGAGAGCAGCAAATGCGATCGAGCATGGTTTGCCAGCAAAGATAAAAAAGAATTTAATGCCATTTATATTTTGAGGAAGCCATGGCTGCAGCAGCTAGCGTCGGCTGTGGCGGGGCTCCCCAGTCCAGCGGGGACCCCCCAGGGGATGGGGGGGGGGGGGGTCCCGGGGTCGCCGCCGGGAGGGCCCGGCCGGTGGCGAGCTCCCGGCCGGGGCCGAGGCGGGCACTTACCGCCTGCTGGGGCGGGGGCCCACCGCCGCCGCCGCCTCCCGCTGCCGCTTCCCCGCAGCGCCCGGCGTCCCGGGGCGGGGGGATGCCGCCGGCGGCGGGGGCTCGGCGGGCGGGGGCGGGCAGCGCCGCCGCCTCCTCGCACTCGGCCAGCACCGTCTCCAGCAGCTCCCGGTTCTCCGCCGCCGCCGCTCTGCCCGCGGGCACCGCTGCGCTCCCCCCCGCCGCCGCCGCCGCCGCCGCCGCCGCGCCCCGCCGCCGGCTGCTGCCGCTGCCCATGGCCGCCGCGCCGGTGGCGGAGCCAAGGGGCTGTGCCGGCGGGGGGGCGGCGGGAAGCGCTGACGGGCCCCGCCGCCTCTCCCGGCCGGGGCGGGCGCGGGCGCGGTTCTTGGAGGCTGCCCGGGGCCTGGGTCTCCCAAACCCGTTTTTTAGGGGGGAGAATCCCACCCAGAAGTGCCCCAAAGGCCAAGGGAAGGAACCGGTGATGCAGGGGAGGGATGCACAGACGTTTCTAACCACGCTTTTTGAGCCCAGAGCGCGGGCAGACTGCCTCGCTCCACTTAATCCTTCCAAAACCTTCAAAAACAACCCGTTATCTCAAAAACGTTCAAACCCAGCCTGTTATCTCAGGCCTCCTGAGCCTCCCGTTCCTTACATACATCTCCTGGAGCTGGGGGGGGGAACACTGTCATCTTCAGGGACCATGCAGCAGGAACAGCAATCCTGGGCTAAATCCAAGCACACCTCACTCAGCAGGGTCTTGCAGACCTTTGGAGAATAACGCAGCCCGGAGGATGTCATTTGGGGCAGGTTTTGGGCACTGAGTGGCGGTTCTGGCAGTGTTCCTGGGCCAGGGAAATTTTCTGCCCTTGGACTAACGAGTGAAAGGAGTGGAGTTTCGGGGAAGCCCCCATGCAAAGAATGGGACAGCTGGGCACCTCCTCAGCCTGTCCCCATGGATGGAGTCACTCTCTGCTTCCCGGCAGCCTGTCGAGCCTGTGGAGAGATCCCCTAACCATCCTTGACTGCTTCTTTCTGTCTTTGCTTCCGACAATAAAATATTGCTGCAATTGTTGGACACTCTGGAAGGTATCGCTCAAATTAAAAAGTACCTGTTAAAGGCAAGGCTGTCATTCCCCCCTGGGGAGGAGAGCAGAGGGGTAAAGCGGCTGTTTGGTTTCCAGCCTGTATCTGCAGCACATGGGTGGGAGGGAGAGCATGTCCCACAGCGCTGCTGCTCCCCTCCTTCCAAACCAGAGGCTGATAAAAGCAGGAGGGGCAGAGGTGTGACTCCTCTTGCCCCTCCTCATCACCCATTGCAATGATTGCATCTACCAATCATTCATTCTGCTGGTTCTTCCTAAACCACCAAGCTAAAGCCCAAGAGTTTGTAACTGAGGGGCTAGAGGAGGGAAGGCAATGAACAGTCAGATCATTGCCAGAAGGATGGGCTTATAAGAATGGGGGCTTATAAGAAAGATGGGGACGGACTTTTTAGTAGGGCCTGTAGCAATAGGACAAAGAGTAATGGTTTTAACTAAAAGAAGGTACATTCAGACTAGATATAAGGAAGAAAATTTTTACGATGAGGGTGGTGAAATACTGGAACAGGTCACCCAGAGAGGTTGTGGATGCCCCATCCCTGGAAGCAGTCAAGGTCAGGTTGGATGGGGCTCTGAGCAACCTGATCTAGTTGAAGATGTCCCTGCTCATTGCAGGGGGGTTGGACTAGATGGCCTTTAAAGGTCCCTTCCAACCCAAACTATTCTATGATTCTATGAAGGATGTCCTGCGGGAAGAGGAGATCAGCTGGGAGTCTTGGGGTGCGGTGTCACATGCAGGGCCTGGCTCTAGGGCAGGGGGGGTGACAGAGAAGATACTTTGGATCTGAGGCAAGTCTTGGAGAAAGGAGAAGAGATGCGCCCTGGTTGTTGAGGAGAAGATAGTGGAGCTGAATGTGGAATTATATAGCCCCAAACAAAATGCTCAACATATGAAATGGCTGAAGGATGCAAGGCGAGGAACTGCCATCATTCTGCTCTGACCTGGCAGCACATGCTTTATGAAGACCTTCCTCTTGGCAGGGAGGCCAAGGCACTCTCAGTGGCCACATGGTCATATTTACTGAGCGGTTAAAGGCAGTCCCATCTCTCCCCATGCGCCGTGTGGCTCCAGGCACTGGCACATCTCATGTGCATTGGTGTGATGGGCTGTTCCAGCTGGAGGAGAGGGGAGGGACAGGAGAGGACTTTTGACCTTGGCCCTGCTAACTACACCAAGGCAGTTCAGTCCCAAGCTTTAACTCAAGCTGCTTCCTTGAATTAACCCAACCTACATCGTTTCATCCCAGGAAAGAACATTCCTGTAGTCATATTGCTTTTTGGATAAGATGTAAGCAGCTCTGAAAGCGAAGGAGGCAGCTGGGGCTTTGGGCTGGGTGGGAGCAGAGGTGTCGTCAGCCCCCGTGGGCTGCGGCGGGGCTGTTCCTCGGGGCTCACCGGGACACGGGGCTCTGCCGCCTTTTCCTGGCCTGTGTTCTTGGTCTATGAGAGGCAGTGTTCCTGAGCTCTCCCCAGCGTGGGCTCCTGGGGGGCTGCGGGTTGAGGTTCACCATGAGTGGGACATCCCTCCCCAAGGGGAAAGGCTCTGCGGGCATCAGGGACAAGAGCACTCCCAACAAGAAGTGAGCAAATTCCTCCTCCTCCTCCAGCCCTGTGGGCTGTCTCTGAAGGACTGGAGCCTCCTGGAAAGTTTCCTGGCTGCCCCCACGGAAACAGTTCATTCCAGGGCAGTCCCTCAGATTTGCTTGACAGTGATGCTGGCTCCACAAACTTGCTGTCAAAACGAGCCAAACGCCTTGTGTTTTGAAGCAGCTCGCTGCTGGAGCCTGGAAAGTGTTTGAGCAGTGGTGACCCCAAATGCTGCTGTGGTTAAGTAGCGACACTGAAGGACTCTGAGGCCGTTCAGCAAAATTTCCCTGCTGCAAAAACTTTAGAACTGCTGAGAATTAAAGAGAAGATTTTCCAAAAGCTAAGGGCCTGATAAGCACATGATTTCTTAGGAAAATTAATGAAACTCAGCTATCAAATTCCTCTTTACGATGGACTGGTGGCTTTTAACACCATTTCCCAGCAGGGCTAGTGGATAATATCCTGGCTGATCTTCAAGAGCACGGGTTGGAAGTGTGTAGTGCAAGTGCCAAGTATGGCACGTGGATCAATTTTGGATGGCACCCAGCCAGGCTGGCAAGAAGCCAGGAGCCTTCGCATCCAAAGCACAGTGTTGAGAGAGCCAACAGCGCCGGCTCCCGGCTTCTCCCGAGTCCTGTGGGAGCCCAGGAGCTCTTCTGGAGGGCAATGCTGGAGTTACATGGTAGGTGGCCTCTTCTGACTCCTGCTGTGCTGGCACCCTCAGCCTCTGCTCTGGGAAAGAAAAGGATGTATGCTGTATGTGAAAGGTTGCCTACCTCTGTTAGACAGCACTCTTCAAACCTGGCAATCATTTCTTCTAATAAAAGAATTAATTATGGATATATATATGCGCATGCATACCCCCCCCCCCGTACTTATACATATTAACATGCAAGTCTTTGCCAAACCATCATGTTTATTTGAGAAACATGGGATTATTTTAAGATTGCTATAATCCATTGAAGCCACTAACCCTGATTTGTCCTGCTGTAGTATTTGACTGGACTTCCAAGAGCAAAGCCCAAAGTGGAGTCGAGACATGCAATTGCCTGGACAAAATGTGACTTTCAGATCTTATGTTCAGATTGCTCATTCCCCGAGTATGAGAATAAACCAGATCAACTCTGTCTCATCCCATGTCTCCTCCTATCCCCAGACTACAGGTAGGACTGTTACTCTTCTCTCTTCTGACAGTCTTTCATCTGTGAAGGGACAGGGCACATGAAAAATTGCAGCCAGCTCCAGCCAAGTTGCTTGTTCCCTGCCTTGTCTCCAGCCCCTGGTCACTGTGGGATGGTCTCACAGACCTTATCCCACACCTCATCTCAGCCTCAAAGTGAGACCCCATAGTCCCAGGCTTTCTTTCTGTGGAAGCCTGGGAGGCTTGTTGTTCCTCTGTGATCCAGAGCCTGAGCTTTTGGCTTCCTCAGGTCTTTGCTCTCTGGCTCCAACCCCTGAAGCAACCCCCTGGCCACAGGACAAATCTTCATGGCTTTAGCCGGTGCAAGGACCAGCACAGCCCATCCGTCGCACTCAGCAGCATTAATGCAAGGAGGGGATGGGGAGGATGGAAGACAGATACCAACACACCCTCTGCCCTATAGACAGGTTCCCCTGGCAGGAACAACACCCCGAGAAGGTCCCAGCACCAGCGTTTGGGAGGGGGTATTGTGGCTGGGCTGTATTGCTGTTCAGCCTGGCAAGGCCTGATGGGCAGCTGCGGCACTACCAGTAGTTATTACGGGAGCACCAGAGAGCAAACATATGAGGAGTTTCCTTGCTGGGTAAAATAACAGGCTCCCTCGGATATAATAACCAAAATAGAACCTGGGGAGCTCTGTTTTTTCAGGTTTTTATTCCCACCAGAAATTTTCTAGGCCATTTGCAGTTAGTTCATTGAAGGAGCTGATCTTGTAACAATAAATATCACACCACATGTGTTTAGGTTTTGTCTTCTTTTCTAATACTTGCTGTATTTTCAGCAAGTCTTCAATAGAGACAGATACGGTCCTTTGGCATAAGAGCTCTGGAAAACGATGGGGTTTTTTGTGGTCATCTATATTAACCACAAAAAGGATTAAAATTCAAAGTTAAAATAAATCAAGTCAGGATGAATCTCTCCCTCTTGCTCACTGACTAAAAGGGTGGTTTCTCCTGTGCTGTCCAGGCATCCCAAGGTCCCCCTGCGGGGTACCCACTTCCCTGGGATGAGGCATGGAGAGATGCTGCATCTTCCCGGCTGTCCCCCACCGTGGCACGGTCGCTGGCTGACCACTGCCAGGACCTGGATGCTCCTGCCTTGCACCGTGAGGACACGCTGGCAAGTCTGGAGCGAGCCTGGAGATCTTGGTACAGATTTTTACTGTGGATTTGTCAGAAGCAGCCCAGTGAATGTCCATTAGAAGTTTGTTTAGATTTCAAACTAGCTTAGGCAGCTTTTGCCACGCTCTGAGAAGAAAATAATAAGATTTGGTCTCCATGGAGCAAGCAGGAAAACCTTCATCCTTCCCACTGAAAAATGCTGGACTGGCGTTACCCTTCAGTGAACAGGTTTATTTATTAATCTGCCTTTCTAGCATTAACTTGTGTGTAGCAAAGGCAATGTGTACATTGCTCAAAGCAGAGCCAGCCTCTGTGACCTGGCTTTCCAAAACTTTTCCCAGATATCTTCTTCACTTGGGTTTGTCTACAGTTCTGATCCAAAACCTCCTGCAAAATTTATTTCTAATTTTGACAGTTCTTCAGGCCTTTGCTTTGATGCAGAGACCTCATGTCCTGTGAGTCTGAGCCATGTCCTGACCTGATGTGCTGTGAAATACAGCACATGGAAAAAGCTGGGCTTGAGAACAGAGCACAGAGCCAACGTTGTCTGCTTGGGGACCCAAAGGGGGAGTGGGAGGAGGGAACTGGCTTTGCTGCCACAAGCTGTCCAGAGAAAAATAACTGCAAGAGAGAGGCCAGTGAGACACAGAGAGGAAAGGTCCAAGAGGCTGAGTTGGAAGGTGATGGTTAGGAGTTAATGTTCCTAAGCCTGCTCCATCTCTGTTGCTGCTCAAGGTGCTGCTGCATGCTAAGCATCCCTTTCACCAGCTGAGATGAGCTGGAAGGGGTGCTTCACAGCAGGGGAGACCGGTTCCCTTGCTGAAGAGCCATCCTACAGCAGAACAGGGCCAGGACGTAGCGGGGAAACCACAGCTAGAGGAGGGATGGAGGTTGCCCCTATGTAATTAGCAGAGCTGGGCTTTGGCCCAGGGCTGGAGTTTGACTCATCTAATTTGCAAAAAAACTGCTGAGAACAGATGTTTAAATATAAAAGCATCTTTTTTAGGAGTGTCCTTTCAACACATCTTGGATTTTACTGCACCCTAAGCATTGTCAGTAAACACTTTTTTTCTCCCTGCTTCCCACATTTTAAGGGAAGGGCTCTGCTTTGTTCAAAAACACGAGAACAAAGACCCAGCCCAGCGAAGAGTTACGTTTTGTGTGTCTCACCACGCTGTCTTTCTGCAGTCTTTCCTTTGGGAGTGTGGAGGGCTCGCACTGTGGGAGCGCTTCCACCAGCAGCAGCAGCTGCAGCTGGCTCCTGCCCGAGCACCTCTGCGCACTGGAGAGGCAGCTGTGACACGGCTGGAGTATGACGGTATGTCCCGTACGAGTAGCTTGCGTGCTGACAAGACAAGCCCTTTCTGTCAAGTCCCTGTGCGAGGCTCAAACTACGGCCAGATGAGGAAAAAGGCCAAAACCCCACTGTTACCTGTGGTAGGGGAGGAATGCTCTCAGGCATCCTGCAGGTGAGGCACAGCACCGTGCAGATGAGTTGGTGTCCACCTGGTAGTGCTGCATTCCCAGCAGTGACTTACAACTCAGACTATAACTTCAAGTCAGTGACCACAGTATGGATGTAGTTACCAAGGTGGGGGGATGATTCAAGCTGTCTGCGTGGTGTTCGTGCCTCATCGGTAGCACAAATGCCCCCCCTAGCCCCACTCGGCTCCTTTGAGTTTGGCCCAGCTTCCTTGTTTCAAGCCTGGCTTCCCCTGGCCCTTCCCACCATGACTCCCAACCCTGCCGTCTCTCCAAACAGGGATGCCCCGTGGACCTTCCACCCCTGCCCCATCCTGGGTGGGCTGTCCTTCTGCAGAGCCCTGCTGGGCTTCCTGCTGCGGCTCCCCGGCCACGTCCTTCTCCTCTCTTTGCCCTGGTACTTGAGGTAGGACTTTGTGGGTGGCCTTTAGAGATGGTTGCTTCTAACTCTGTTGGGTAAACACAAGGGTGTAGGGAAGCAGAAGAGCTCTGCAGAGATGTTGTGGGTGTCTGAAGCTAATCGGCAAGAGATGAACCTCCCCTTCCCAGCAGAAACTTTGTTCTTGTTCCAGTTTTGTGAGATTTTTTCTCATCCTCAGTGTGGACAAGATTGAAATCTATGAAGTCTGGCTGACCTCAGAAAGCCTGACATCCCCAGTGTCCGGCAGGCTCCGGGATTTCAGCTAAGCAAGGCACTATGTCCCAGACTTCAGTGGAGTCAAATGTGCTGGGCTTGGACCTCAGCAGACTTGCACAAGCCTGGGGTGACACCAGGCAGGGTGTAGGTGAGCAGGCAGGTGACACCAGGCCTTGCTTCCTATGGCAGAAGCCGCTTTGCTGCCTGGGCAGTACCCAATTCTCCTGTGGCTTTTGCCCTGTCCCAGCCAGGGAGAAGGCAACGGGCTGCAGAGGCGCTTCCTCGGCTGCCTGCTCAGCGCAGATGTGCTGCAGCCTGGTGATGCTTTGTCCAGAGAGCAAAAGGCAGCAGTGACATCAGGGATTGCTGTTGGTCCCCTTCACCAAGCTGAGCTATTGCAAATGTCTCTGACCAGGCACGTCTCTCCTCTTACACCTCCACCTCTGCTTTCTGTCCCAGTCTGATAGCCTGGAGCCCGGCAAATGAGGCGATGGGGGATCAAGGGCAAATGTAAACTACTGTGACCTGAGACACTGTTAGGTTTGTTGCCCTCCAGCCCTGCGCCCTTTATCACCAGCAAACTGGGACTGCTGTTGTTAAATAAATATTCTGCTATTCAGCTCTACAGAGCCAGGGCCAAGCCCTGTTTGTGCAGGGAAGCCTGATAGAGACCACCAAATATAGATGCAATCGGACTGGTTTAACTTGCACAGAGGAAGAAAGTAGCCGAGGTTAATGTCTTACCAGCAAGCAATAAAACTGACCTGGTATTCAGACACACATCTGAGTTGTAGGAGGTGACAGGGTTATCCCCTGGCAGCAGGGCCGTGCTAACTGTCCCTCTGTGCCCTTAGCCCACTTCAGGCTTGAGCTCAGTCCACGTCTTACAGATGAGCCGGTTTAAAAGCACGCACTTGGGTAATGTCAGGTTTTATGGCTCAGGCCATGGAACAACTTGCTGAGCGGCTGTAACGGGATCCTGCCTGGTCCCTTCATGGTATGCATCACCTATCCTGGTGCTAGCAAACCTGTGTCTCCTAACGAGCCCCAGAGATGAGGCAGGTTTGTAACAAAGATCTCTGAAGCTGGTCCATGATAGAGCATATCCATCTCCCGGGTGGGGTGGAGGAGGGACCATGAGCCAGGTGGCCTAGGAAGAGGCAGGGCAGGACCTTCCAGGGCTTTATCTGCAAAGGGTGGTATGAACGGGATCAGATCACTTGTGCTGGCAGTAGCAGTTGTGAAGAGACCTTCCTTTCATCTACCCTGGCTTTAATGTGCAAAATCATGTGCCTTTACCTCTAGGGGAAGCCTTCGCATTCTTCTAGTTGAAAGAACTGGTACAATTTTTAGTATTTCACATTTGAAGAGACTAATGGCAGGGAAGTTTTTAAAAGCATTTCCTTTATAAAAAAGTTGACCCGTACAGCATGTCGCTAATGTACAATACACCTTTCAGTGTGTAGTTAATGATGTCAAGCTGTGCTATTCCAGAAGGCAGGCCTGAGGTTTGGGAGCACAGGGATTGGCATTGCCTTCACCTCTGTGCTGCTGGGAAGTTACAAAAGGGAAGGAGGAGAGCCAGGATTGCTCCCCTGATCTCCCCCAAAATATGGGTCACAGGTCCAAGGGTTTGGCTCTTGTAAACTCAGTGGCTGCATCTTCTCTGAGAGGCAAATCTGGAAACACAGAGTAGCTTGACTGGGAACAGAGATGAGCAAATCGGTACTGCTGGCAAGGAAGATTTTTGCTTTTCCAGCTCACAGAGGAGCAAGAGGCTCCAGCAAACTGAATCTCCACATGGGAGCATAGAACCATTTTAGATGCTGTCCTGGTTTCAGCTGGGATAGACTTAATTTTCTTCTTAGTAGCTGGTACAGTCAAAGGCAGCCACTCCAACCCCAGCGACAGGCACTGTGGTTACTCCAACCCCCGTGACAGGCACTGCAGCTGAACCAGAGAACCAACCCATGCCGGTATCAGTCGTCCCTGTACAGAACAAATACTCAAAAAACCCCGCTCGCTTAGCGAAGCATGAAGGTGATCCCTGGGTCCAAAACCCCAAGGGTCGACCTCGGGTCTCCCCAGGTGCTTTCTGCCAGAGACTCCAGGTAGGAATAAAACCCAAGAAAAGACAAGTGATGCACAATGCAATTGCTCACCACCCGCTGACCAATGCCCGAGCAGCAATCCACCCCTCCTGGCCAACTCCCCCCAGTTTATTTACTGAGCATGACATTCTGTGGTATGGAATACCCCTTTGGCTAGTTCAGGTCAGCTGCCCCGGCTCTGCTCCCTCCCAGCTTCTTGCACACCTGCTTGCTGGCAGAGCATGGGAAACTGAAAAGTCCTTGGCTTAAGATAAGCGCTACTTAGCAACAACTAAAACATCAGCGTGTTATCAACATCATTCTCACACTAAATCCAAAACACAGCACTGTACCAGCTACTAAGAAGAGAGTTAACTCTATCCCAGCCGAAACCAGGATAGACACCCTAGAGATGTCCCACCTGGAAGGGTCTCTAGTCCAACTCTCTGCTCAATGCAGGGCCAGCTAGATCAGGCTGCTCAGGGTCTTGTCCAGTTTTGAGTATCTCCAAAGATGGAGACTCCACATCCTCTCTGGGAAACTTGCTCCAGTGCTTGACCACCTTCATGGTAAAAACTCATTTCCCTTGTTCCAGTGTGTGGCTGTTGCCTCTTGTCCTGTTGCTGAGCTCCTCTGAGGAGAGTCATGGATGTGACTGAGTAGAGCACTGACACCAGCCTATGTTTGGGCAATCAAATTCCACCTCAGGGAGGATGGTGTATTTTTGCTAATGTGCACGCAGCCTGTCTGCGCAGGGAGGAAGAACAACACATGGCCCAGCTTCTGACCTGTGGAAACAACTGAACTAAATGATAATGCTTGCTTTTATACCTTTCCCACAAGTGGGCTACTGAAACCCTCAGGTTCTTTGCTCAGGATTATTCCCAATACTCATTTGTGTGACCACCAGTTATTAGTTCTCTCAAAATGTCCATGTGACGTGTTCATGGACACGCTGAAGCCATGACCTAGCAGTGTTGCTGAAGAAAGGCGAGGAGCAGATTGTGATCCCCAGCCCCGAAGCCGGCTGGGTTAGTGTGTACCTAAGGAGCACAGGACCCCACGCCCAGGCTGCCTGCTGGGATGTAAGACTGGGCAAGTAAGTCAGGGTGGCAAATAAATGGCTGGAGTGGGAGTGAGAGGGCAATAGGAGGAGAGCACCAAAGCCTGATTTCCTGCACAGTGGCAGCCGTGGGCCTGGAGCAGGCAACCACCACAAGGCTCTTTCCACCTAAATCTTCCTGTGACCCTGTATTGGGTTTGCCAGGGTGTTGTATCAGCTGCAGGACACAAAGCTGCCAGGTCTTGGTGGCAAAGACCTTCCTGTTGGGAGAAGGAGGAGGAGGAGCAAGAGGAGGAGGAGGCCACTGCTATGCGTCCCTGGCCCCCAGAGTGCCCACCCGTGGCCTGGACCAGCCCCGTGCAGGTCCATCAGCCTGGGCATGGGGTCCAGGAGGCTTTGGGGAAGGGGTCTTTCAGGTCACTCTGCTGCAGCCCCACTGCTTCTTGGGAGCCTGTGCCTGTCTCAGCACAGGGGGACAAGCCTGAACGTCATCCCTGTCTGTCCCCCCACCAGTGCCTGGTGAGTCCAGGCAAAACTCGTGTCCCTGGTGTTGAGCTGTGGAGGCAGCTGTGTGCTCTGGGATGGGTCTTGGGACTTGGGAAAAATCTGGGAAATGTTTCCTCTGAATTCATCCATTCAGCTCACCCTCCCTCCTCCCATCCACACCTCCCCCAGTGCTCGGCTCAGGGCAGCCCCGTACCCACACTCCCTGCAGCTCCAGCCTTCCCTTGGCCTCCACCAGCGCTGGGAGGGTCCGCTTTACACCCACACCTCTCAGCCTGGAGACTAGCGTGAAGAGATTGGAGCTGTAGAGGGGTGGCCAGGCTGTGTCAGGTGGCCTCTGGTCATGGACAAGCCCCATCTAGCTTTGTTTACTAGCACAGATGGACCCTCTGAGTCTTCTCTGGAGCTGATGGAAAGCTGGGGGTAGATATAGATGTGTGTAAATGGTAGTCTTAGTGGATTTGTCACCTATGTGTGGCTGAAGATTGAAAACCTGAGCAGAAGAATCGGGGAGATGGGAGTACTGTATGGGGGCAGACCCCAGGGAGCAAAGATGCTCTGCATAGAAAAGTAATTTCAGACAAAACTATGGGATCTGTCACATTATGTACTCATTACCTTTAATCTTACATGTGATTTTCTTCTACCACTACTCTGCTTTTCTAGAGGCCTGAACTGTTTATTACCATGATGCCAGGCATGACCTTAAATGACCCTCTATGCCCTTGATTTTAAAAATCCGTGTACAATACCACCTGGACATCATCTCTGCAAAAATCCTTCCTTTTCTTCCTCTAGGGCTCTTGTCCCTGTTTAGCCAGCTCCAGGATGGTAGGAAATGTCAGCAACATTTCAGTAGTGCTTGCAGTCAAGTCTGTGTTTCCAAAACACGGGGAGAGGTTCCCAGAAGAAGGAGGTCAAGTGCCTCAGGTATTTCTAGGGTTTAGTACTCAAATGACATCTGACAGTGATCAAAAGGAAACATGGTTTTGTCCAGGAGATATCAAAAGATATAGCTGCTGAAGGCCTCTAGTGATCTTCATTAGCAGACCATATGGAAACTCGTTGTCACATCTGCTCTTTTCATCAGTTGCCTTGAGCCCAAGAGAGGCCAATGCCTAGACCTGGGGTCAGTGAGGCATTGCAATGAAAGAGAATTGCAGTTGTAACTCAGGTCTCACAATGAACAACATGGCTTTGGACGTCTCTATTGACCAGTCCCGAAAAATGTATCAGTTTTAGCCCAGAAGGCACCAAATCTTTTGTCTTTCCTCCACTCCTGTGTTCAGATAGCCATCTGAACCAGGCTTGTTTGCAATGAAGGTAGAACATCTTTTTTTTTTTTTTTTAATAGTGGGGTAAATAGTGCTCACTGCATCAGAGACAGTTAGTTAAAGCAAGTTGATTTAATGTCACTGAGTCATGAGCAAGTCAAACTTTTGCCTACTACCTGCTTCTTCTGAGACATGTCAGGGCATCTATAAGAGCAGAGCATACTTACGTGGGAATAATAGGTTGCTTAATAACAAGGATTTTTTTGCTGAGCTTTGTGAAATGCCCCTTACACTGATTGGGTATTAAAGTCCTGGAGACATTGCTGTAGTATGTGACACTAACTATTACAAAATGAAACTGTAAACACATGGTTTCCCTGCAAAAGCGTTGTGTAACCGTCAGTTAATTAAGCTTCCCTGCCCCTGTTGGCGTGGATGTGGTTACCTTGGCTCTGCAAAGGGCAAAACAGAGAGCGCAGAGGTGGTTCGTTGGCTGGTATAAATGCTTCCCACATCCCCAGAAGAACTTAATGCTAAATCTCCTGATAATGTGGGTAGGTTTTGGTTTTGAAGTAAGCATAGATTTATTTAATTAAAAGTTTTGTGTTTTCTTCCTTTAAAATCACAGTTACAAAGGCTGTAGAAGGGGCTGCCTTCACTTCCCTTAGCTGGCCACGTGCTGTACAAATTAATGACTAGATAGCAAGTTCTTGCTTTACGAAGGTCTAGAGCGGTGGTTGTTAGTGAATGTCCACAGCATTTCTGCAGAATCTCTCACTTAGGTGTAGTTACAGGCAGAGTGATTCTGTCTTCTCTAAACGCACACGGTTAATGGATTTAACTGCAAAGCTTTCAAAGCCTGTGTATAACAGAGCGGCGTCAATGTGGTTTTTGTGCTATCATGATATGGCTTCCCATAGAGCAAGGCAAGGATTTATTAATCACTGGCCCTCACAAACCAAGTGGTCTCAGTCTGCTGAAAGAATAAAAATGTGAGAAAAGTGGGCAGCCAGGGCAGGGCTGCACTATTTCTAGCAACACAGTGCTCCAAGCAAGAGATGGAAAGGTGAGGATTTAATTGCAAAGTGCTAATGTTGAGCCAGATTGCAATTTTTTTCCAGGTCTGAGTGGTTTGTATGCTGTGGAGTAGGGTGCGGGGCTGAAAATGAGTATAGCTATTAGCATGCTAACTGTTGCTGTTTCATCTTCAGGATCTCGTTTGACACCTTGGTGTAATAAGGATGGAAATAATAAATTGTGTGCTATAAAATTTTGTGCGTGGACTCACTTTGTGCTGACGGTGGCTCATTTCCCATACGGCAGTCTAATGCCATGCTGCTTTTAGCTGAGTCAATCCACAGCACCAGCAAAAGCCTTTGCACAACATTTGGCAGCGATTCAGAAGCTGTTTGGTGGGATGCAGCACATCTTCATGCTCCCTTTTGATCTGAGGGGTCCCCAAAGGATGTTTATCTTAGAGGTGTGAGCCTCAGCCTGTTGTGGCAGTAGGTTTAGTTGACGTTTGAAGACCTGTTGAAACAGTACGAAGACTCTCGGGGTCTACAGAAAACAGGCAGTGGAAGCCACTGGTGGCAGGTCTCTGGCCTTGGGGTGAGAAGATCAGGTTTTATTCTTCATTCTGCTGTTGACCTGCTCTGTGACCGAATTTATCTTTCTTTCTTTCAGGTACATGCTCCGTGTACAGCAGCAGAGTGGGTCCTGCTGTGCCCACTGAAGACGTGGCTTGAGCTGTGCAGCTCTTGGTCACACAGTGATCTGAGAAATGTCCACACCCTGACGTTGGTGCCTGCGGGATGCACACGTGCTAGACCATGCTGCCCAAAGTACAGGCAGAATATGCCAAGCACCGAGCCCTGCTGTGCGCTTGTGTCCATCCCTATGTGTCCGAGTGGTGATGCCTCCTCCACCCATCTGAGAGTAATTTTCTCATCCCTGGGTTACTATGTGGTGTGACTGGCATGGAGTGCCCTGCGCCAGCACAGCAGCTGGATGCTTGGGCTAAGAGATATGCTTATAGCCTCAGCAGCTGTCTCTGCCTGCTTTTTGCAGTGTTTCTAGCTCTCCATTGCAAGAGCAAACCAAATGAGGCCATAATCTGAATGATCTACCACCTCCTGAGATGGAGGAGTCCTAGACCGAGACCGCAGGGCCATGCTGGGCACCGCATTCCTGCAGTGCTTTGGGTGCCTCTGCAGCAGGATTGCTTACAAATCCTGTAATCCATTAACAATGACTGCTTTAATATTACACGAAAGTTACCGTGATTTTATTAGCTACAAGAATGATGCAATGACGTTTAGAGTGTGCTGCTGTTACAGGTGTATCCTTAAATTGTCATTTTAAGATATCAGGGGAACAAAGCCCTTTTTAAGGTTAGATTCAATAACCTTTTATAAAGGAGAAATAAATGTATATCATCTGGAGAGACATGAGAACTTCTCAGTGCTTTGATTTGTTACTTAACTACATTGCTTTCTTTAGCTTTTTTGTAGTATTCAGATTTCTATATGAATTTCAGACATGGCTATTTCATAGGCTTTATTTTAAACCCTTTTTAATCATACTGAAAAAATGTCATAGGAATCTACATTGTGCTACAAACACAAGCTGGTATTGACAGGCATCTTACTGAAGATTTCTACTGCTTTGCATCTAGCTTTTTTTAAAAAATGGGAAAACAAAAGGAAAAGTCTGGTCTTTTAGAAAAGTTGTATGATGGATTATTCCTTTTAGTTTTGAATATTGGGTACAGGCATCTGTAAGAAAGTTGTTGCTCTCTTGGAGTCTCAGTGTACTTAATTTTCATCTTATCATAAATGAACCTTTTAACCCTTAAAGACCTGAGTCTGCTAATAAATGCACGTAGACTTGGGATTTGCACATGGTCCGAGCTAAGGGGGATTACAAAGAAGGACTCTTCACAACATGGAGGGTAACCGTAGCAGCAGAGATCTGCTTTGGGAAGAAGGAGGATATGATTTCTTCTTCTCTTTCTTTCTTTTTTTTCCTCCAGAGTTTGTTTTTACACTGTTTCCAGAAGAACTTCCCATAAAGAGGTCATTTAAGTTTGAAACGAGGCTTCTGTTAGCTCACCAGACAAAGCTTTTCCCCAGCTCGTTTAACATGGATTAGACTCAAAAGCAGA
The DNA here is from genome assembly GCF_018139145.2 of Gymnogyps californianus. NCBI lineage: Eukaryota > Metazoa > Chordata > Aves > Accipitriformes > Cathartidae > Gymnogyps > Gymnogyps californianus. Next base: position 111,341,541 of record NC_059473.1, read on the forward strand.
CTTCTGAAGGCATTTTAAGTAGAAGAATAATCATCTTGAAAGGACTGTGAGTGGAAGACCCTCCACCCTCCCCCTGGTGAATAAAACATATCCATTTAATGCTTAATAGAGACCAGTGAGCTTTTCTGGATAAGAAACTTGATTTTTTCTAGCTCACTGCCTAGAGGCTAATTTGGCTTTAGGTCCAAAAAAACCTAACAAAAAACCTCCAAGTTCACCATGTTTTTTCTCTCTCTAAACCCAAACTGTCAAGAGTCTTTTTTTCTACAATGCTAAATGTAAATCAACCATAACCGGCTGTACAATGTTACAACAGATTGAACTGGCTTGAGCAAACAGTGAGAAGAAGCTATCTAAAAATATGCTCATAAAATGTCACTGCTGGAAGCCTGTGAAAAGGAGATAACACAGAACAGGGAAACGTTTGTCCAATTTGGTGACAGAAATCACTGTTTTCTGTCACCTCAGTATATGGTGACTTTTATGAGCACCTCTTAAACAGTGAACATCTAAAGTGTGTTACTTTTTGGAGTCAGGAGTAGACCCCAGGGGTGCAGCCATCAGTGCTTTCATCTCTGACACTACACAGTTTGAAATACAGATGTACGTGGAAATCAGCTACTGCTTCAGCCAATGTCAGGCACCGAGGAAGCGTGAACACCTGATTGTAACAGCAGTGCATGTCTGGGAAACCCTGTATTTACCACCAGGACATGTCACTGGTGGTACCCAGGGTGGCTGTTGCCCAGCACTGTCCCTGACACAGAGCCTGGATCCGACCCAGGAGCTCCAAAGAAGGGATGGAGAGGGATGCCCAGCTCAGCAGCACCTCATTTCGTTTTGCATGACTCTGCCCTCCCTGCCAGGTCTTGGTCCCCTGGGAGTTAACACCACTGCTGACTGCTTTTTTTTGGGTGGTTTGGCTGTGGCCACCCAGTTTTGAAGGCTGTCCCCCCCTGTGCTTCTTGTAACCCCTCGAGGATGCTGTGACTGCAGCCCGGGAAGTGGCAGGAGATGGAGGATCAGGCTTTCAGCTTGCAAGGTCCTTCACCAGCTCTGCCAGCTGGAGGGCTGTGCCAGCGCCCCGAGGGGACGGCCACCACCTCTGCGCTGGGTACAAAATCCCCTGCTCACGGGACATGCCGTTGCCTGAGACTTCAGAAGCAGCTGCTCCCAGCGTGGGTTTTGTTGTGTGCACACACACGCTCTGTGCAAGCAGAGCATCGCTGTATGCCCGATGCAGTGGGGACGTGTCTCCTCCTGCCTCAGCAGCAACAGCCAGGGCTGATTTTAGCCCCTGCCCTAAATTTAGCTGGCACAGAGTAACTAATAGCCCGGTGGGTAATGTACTCACATCTCACAACAGCTGTGAAAGGCTTTCCAGGGGTTGCGAGCAGGCTCTAGCTGAGTCCAGAGGTCCTTGTTCAAATAAAGCCATCTCCGTGAAACCAGAGGTGAGAGGCCAGTGTTTGGCCGAGCGCTTGCACCGGCGCTGCCTGGCTTTTGCAGGGGCACGATGTCCCTCACGTCTCTGCAAGCACATAGGTGAGCCTGCAGGAGCTCTCATGAGGAATAAGGGACTGAGATACCCGCTAGGAGATGTTGGTTCTCCAGAATCCCACTGGGCTGGGTGTAACACCCCCACGTAGCAGCGATAGTGGCAGCTAAGTCCTTAGTGGGTTTATGGCACTCCTGCCACTTCACAGAGGTAGAAGAGGACAAAGAGTAAAAACCATCTCAGGAATACCTGACGGGGGAGGTTTCTTTGCTCTCCTGCCCTTGGACGCTGTGCTGTACCAAGGGTTTTTTTTATCCCCCATCGGTTTGAGGTTCTGCTACTGTGGGAGGCTTTTCAAAGAGCCCTGAAAATGCTTTGCAGCATTTTCTAGACACGACCACATTCACCTCATTGCCTCTGGAAGTTAGTGATGCTTTGTTCCCGGCTCTCACCTTAACTTGCCGAGCTGTAGCTTGCAGGGGGACTGCAAGTTGCCTGCTGAAATCTGGGCTCACCCCATGAAATTAGAATCAAAAGCCCCAGCTGACTCTGGAGGCTGAGTAACAGCTGGTGGAGGGAGGTGTCAATGGCTGTGCTGTGCTCCTCGAGGCCTGGACCACGGTCAAGGCAGGCAGCCAAATGCTTTTTTTGATGTGAGAGCAGGATGGTGGTTACTCTTTACATCGTCAGGTACTTGTATAAATGCCCAGCTGCTAAATATGTCTGGGTTTGCTATATTGCTGTTCTGCCTCATCAGAGGCAGATAGCTGTTCACCTCTCTCTGTGGTAAATGGGAGCAGGGCCAGCTTAGCACCACTGAGAAAGGTAATAAACTTCTGAGCTGTGGTTGCTCCCCCTGTGCTTGCCAGGCAAGCTCAATACAGCTTTCTTCCTGATTTAACAAAACTTTGCATGATTTGTGGCTGCAGCCAGTTGGACTGACTTGAAAAATGAAGCAGTTGTGGGCCCTCCAAAATTATGGACTATGTTCCTCACGATCCCTGACTTCCCCTGGAGGTAACGCACTGGAGAAGATGCTGGCTTGATGCAATTTTGGGTGATGCAAATTGAAGATGTCTTTTTTAATGTTGAGCCAACTGACAAATATAGGCTGAGAAGAGACTCAGCAGCAGACTGCTGCCAGCTGACGTGAGCCACCTCTGAAAGCCCACCGGTGCAGGCTGCTGTGCAGATGTGTATCGTCAAAGAGCTGCTGCCACCGGCACAACCCCAAGCTCTGCTTCCAGGAGCAGAGCGCAGACGTCTGAGTCGCCAAATAGTTGGACAAGAAAAGCTGATTCCCCTCTAGCATTGCAAGAAAGGACACACTGGACTGACATTGTGTTTTTATTAGAGCTTCCATATGAAAGCAGCGTGAGCACATTAGGAAAAGGCATGTTTTCCTCCCAGCAGTGGTGGGAGCAGGAAATGCTCGGCCAGAAGTTAATGTATATTTTCCCTAATCACTAGCACTACTGTGGGAGACAAGAAGGGCCTGCTCTTTGCTCTCATCTGGCGAGGACCATTCCTCTCAGCATTTAAACGCCTGTGTGAATATGCATTTGTTCGATGGTTAACTAATTCCTTGTGATGGCAGGGACCTGGGAAACTGGTGATGGCCTTAATTCCTTCTGCTTTCTTCCCACGGCACATCTTTCCCTGGGCTGTGAGGTTATTGCTATAGATTATTTACAGGGTATCAAAAGGTGTTTTGTAGAAGCAGTGTGATGGGACACACAGCGCACGACCAGCGCCTTGTTCTCCACATGTGCCAAGTGAATGGCTTCGAATATACAAGATATACCCAGGCTCAGAGTGGGTGGCGAGTGCTTGTGCTGAGGTACAGCATCATGGCAGGCCCAGGGCAGGGGTGGGATGGAGGGACCCTCACCCTCAGCAGTCCCATGCCCTGTATCCGACCTCCAGGAGCTGTGAAGGGTGTGCATCCCCACGCTCGCTCCGGCCTCGCTGATGCAGGACCCTTCTCCCTGGTGGTTCAGCCCTACAAGGGAAGTGGCTGAGCTTTGGCTCCTGGGATATTTTAGCTGTATTACCAGTTTCTTGCTTTTCTTCACCATCTTATTACCTCCCACATCATAGCAATAAGTGTGATAACAGGGAATTGCTTGGTAATGAAGCTACTGATCCCCAGCCCTGCTCCCACATGTCACCCTGTCCCATAGCCTCTCCCAGAACCTGCTGGCAGACGCTCTCCTAGGTGCCCCGGCAAGCACCCGTCTGCAGTATTGCAGGCCATGATTTGGTTGAGGAAAATAAGGGTTAGGACTGCAGGAAAGGACTCAAAACATGGTCAGAAGAGCAAAACCCTAGCAGTGGTCCTCTGTGAAGACACAGGAGACAGGCTGGTCTTGCAGGAGGTGGAAAAGGCAGAGCTGTCAGTAGAGAATTCTGTTTGGTGTCTTACTGTGATCTGAAATATTTCCTCTCTCCCAGCAGCTGCAAATGATGTTACCTGTGAAGGAATCAGCTGAGAAACTCCAGACTACCATGTTGTAATATATATTAGTATTCTGATGTTCCAGAGGGGAAGGAAGGGCTGCAACAGGAGCAGCCGTATAGTGCCTGCTCACAGCTGGTGTGGCTGAAGTCAACTCAACTTGGCTAGCAAGGCTGCAGCTTGCACCCCTTTGGCCCATCAGCTGGGGAAAGGGGAGGAGGTGACATGGAGAATGGAGACCTGAGTGTAGGGGTCTGTGAATTTAACCCAGCGCTTATCTCCATCTCGAGTATTTCCTTTGCAAAATGTTTTAATAATTGCCAGCACAAGATGGGGAGAGTGCGTTCTGCTCAGGGCCAGGGCAGCTGCTGGCAGGAGCTTGGGCCATTTTAGTATTATTTCTATAAAAAGGGACTAGGGTGCATGAATTTCAGGGAGACCAGAAGAAAGGAGAGGAACTCTTATAACCCTGGGCAAAAATTTTTTTTTTTTTTTTGTCTCTAGGGGATGAAGGATTTTTAATTATTTGCTTTTCCTTTCTCTCTGTACTATGTAACTGGACAACAGCCCTTACAAAACCCTGCCATGGGCTGTGTAAATCTTCACTGGAGCTGTCTGTGTGTACGCACGCATATGTTCATCCACCAGCGGTGGTCCGAGGCAGCTGCAAGCAGCCTGCAAAGCCACTGACACTGAGCTCTGGAGAGCTTTTCTGCTGCTTAGGAGGGGCTTGGAGTGATAAGCAAAATACCGTCTCTGCTTCTTGAGACTCTGTGTCCTCGGCAGCGGGGCTGCAGCAGAGATATTCAAGCCTGATGCTGATGTTGGCGCTGCTGATGCCTGCGGGGACTCCGAGGGGTCTGCAGCATCCTCTCCTGGACGACGCGGGGACGTGCAGGGAGTGTTTACCTGTCTCCTCCCAGGGCCACGCGTGACCCACCCACCCCCTCCTGCGTGGGCAGCCATGTCCCAGACACCAGGCTGCCACGGAGGGGTGAGGGGTGACAGCCTCCCTGGGCGCCTTCTCCACGGTGAATACGGTCGGAAGCCGGCAAACTCCCTCTCCCGTCCTGCCTGGTGGGTCCCCGCTCCAAGGACAGGCACGGGGGGACCGCTCTTCCCACACACATGTCCCTGCAGGAGTGCTGGAAACCTCCTGGGGAACACTTGTGTCTGCCATAAAATCATAGAATGGTTTGGATTGGAAGGGACCTTTAAAGATCATCTAGTCCAACCCTCCTGCCACGGGCAGGGACACCTTCTACTAGATCAGGTTGCTCAGAGCCCCATCCAGCCTGGCCTTGAACACTTCCAGGGATGGGGCATCCACAACCTCTCTGGGCAACCCATTCAAATGTCTCACCACACTCATCGTAAAGAATTTCTTCCTTTTGTCCAATCTAAACCTACCCTCTTCCAGTTCAAAACCATTGCCCCTTGTCCTCTCACTACAGGCCCTGGTAAAAAGTCTCTCTCCATCTTTCTCCCAAGTCCCCTTTATATACTGAAAGGCTGCTATAAGGTCTTCCTGGAGCCTTCTCTTCTCCAGGCTGAACAACCCCAACTCCCTCAGCCTTTCCTCATCGGAGAGGTGTTCCAGCCCTCTGTCTTATGCTGCTCTTTCATTTCTGGCTTTTTATACCGTGTCCAGGTGGCTGAGTTTAAAAATGGATGATCTGAACCAGGAGAAACATTTCTGGGTTGTTTTGCTTGCTAAAAGAGCAGTTACTGCACGTGGTGTCTGGGACCTGGAAGACTAAAATGCCTTCATCCGTGCATCCCCCAGGACATTACCCTGGACTCCCCAGAGCCCTGAGCTGAGACCCGGGGCTGTGATTGCTGCCTGTCCTTGCTGCCCTCTGGCAAAGTGTCTGATCCCTGTGCTCTGGTCTCTTCTACTCCCGCTCCCCACCTCGTGCATGTCTGGTCTGCTAACCCATGTGAAGTCTTGTTCCCCCTCCAGACAATGCTCAGAGATTGCCAAGAAGTATTATGGCTTTATTAGACTGGATTACGAAGTCCAAACAGCGCAGATCCTCTGCACCCTCTCTCCTCTTCCCCGTGCAGCATTGCTGCTCTGAGGTCTGTGCCTGTGCTTATTAGCTTTGCAGCTGAACATTTCTGAGCTCTGCAGAGAAGAGATGATAGACAGGCTAGTAGTTGTGGAGCAGTCTCATCCCTTTTCTTGACTGTGACCTTAGGAAACCACTTCAAGCCCAGGCTGTCATGTACCTGTGTCCTGACTGTATGGAGCTGGAGACATCAGGTCTTATGATAAGGGTTGCGTACCTGGTCTGTCAGGATTATGGCCAGGGAAGGGATGTGTCATGCATGGGTTACATGCCACTTTTCAAAGCTGCTTTTGAGCTGGGATCTGTGATGGAATGGGAGCTGAGGCACTGGGCTCTGAATCTGGGGCAATTGTGGAAAATGAGGCTGGAAGCAGCTGAGGGACCCTGGTGCTCAGCGGGACCAGCTCAGACGTGAGCCCCAGGACCAAGGTGAGGAGGGGGCAGGATCCCAGAGGGAAGAGGGTGCAAGTTGCCTTGTGGAGGGAGGAATTCACGTGGCAGCACTGGAGAAAAGGGAATAGATGGGAACTTAAAACTAACACTGAAAAACAGCAGAAAAAAATAGAGAAGAGATGGGGACAGCCAGGGAAGGCAACTATTGTAGAAAACTGTAGAGGAGGTGCAATTCTGTAATGCAGTGTAGGCAAAGAATGGTCATATAATGCCTTGCTGTATCCATGTGATTGATCTAGGATGCTTACATAGTGGAAGCTTTCCCAACTCCTCCCAACTACTACTCACCAGTAGTAATTCAGCTCCAGAAACGTATTTGTTAACAAAACAAAATAATCCCTCTTCTTCCCCAAGGACTGGTGTGGGAAAGGAGGAGAGAGTGGATCTGTTTAAGGGTTTTAGAAGGAAGAGAGTATGGGAAATGCTGTATCCTTTAAAGGAATTATTTGTGTCTCAGCTTCACTGAAAATGTTAGAGGTCACTGAACCCCCAAATGGGAGATGTGGCAATATGTGGTAGAGCAGGTACAGTGGGTCTCTGTTGGCTAAGAATTGTCTCCTGTTTTATTTTTTTTTCTGCTGAAGTTACATGAAACCAGCTTGTTCTGCTGAAATAAAATGTCAGTGATTGATTTATTGATGTTTTCATTGTTAAAACTTTATCTTGAAGATTTTTTTCCTCCCTTTCTTCAGTTGGGTGTGCCAACAGGCACAGCTGGGGGGAACTAAGCTCCTGGTGTGCCCTTGAGCTTGCTGTGCAATGAAAGAGCATCTTGATGAATGCCAGACAAAAGGACTAATAAAATAATCTGTCCTAATCCTTTTACCCTCAGCGAAACTTGCCAGTAACTGCTGAGCAAATCATAATGTGACTGAATAAAACTGTCACATGAAGTCTTGAAATCATGACTGGGAATTGAGGAATCTACCGTGTCCCCAGGAAAGCTGGTTCAGTGCATAATTACCACTGATGACAATTATTTCCTTTCTGAAACCCATGTTCTGGTTACTGTTCAAAGCTGTAAGATTTTATGCCTTTTTTTTCCCCATCGGTTGATTACAGCAGCACTTGGTCAGGGTGGTTATCTAGTCGCTCCTCAGCTTTCTCTCGGTAGCACTGAATAGGACAGCTTTCTCCAGTGTCTTGCTCCAGGGCAGGCTTTTAAGCCTCTAGTCTGCCCTTGGGCTGTCTTCTGAACTGCTCCCACGTTGTCAACACCATTTCAACTCTTTGCTGCCGGGACTGGGCACAGTGAGTGGCTTCGATTTGAGATAATGGCAACACATTTAGATATCCAGACGCGGGTCTGTCTCTCTCATATCGGATGGCTTGACTCAGTTGCCTAAATGCGGACATTGGTGCCATCTGAGAGGCTCCAGGAGGGCCGAGATGTGTGGCTGGCAGGGATGACATGGGAGGTATGAAAGACCTTTAGGGATCAGCGAGGGCAGGCAGGATGCTTTAGGATGTCTCGGGTACCCTCAGTGACTGCACACCCCACCCACAGGTAGACACCTGCCTTTGGGTGGCTGAATCTTGAACTGAGCCCCCCCGGGACTGCCCCATGGATGCTCTCCCACATGATGCTGGAGGGAAGCAGTGCTGCCTCCAGCTGCGATCCCTCTGCCTATGGAGCGGAGGACCTGGTTTGCACCCTGACCATGGGTTAGCCTGGGAGGCTGCTGATGGAGCTGCTACATATCATCACCCAGGAGCCCCTCTCCGAAGGGGCAGTCCAGCATTTCATAAGTGTGATCTTCAGTTTTCTTCCCTAGTGCACGATGTTGCATTTAGGCCCATTAACACCAAGGACAGAGTGAGACAGGCTGCTTTTACACTCATTATTCACCACCCACCACATCTACCACGTGAAAACTTTGCAGGCAATCTCAGGACACTGAGCTGGTAATGATATGCCCCTACAATGACTTTCTAAAGTCTATCAGTTAACCAGTTTTAATCCTCTCAATGTCACGAAGCAGTAAATCAAATGTACCCTTATAAAGCAAGGAATTTTGTTTGATCAGCATGACTGTACTGCTGAAAGGATAATGGATGCCAATCTTTTTTTGTCTCCTATATCCCCATACAGGCCTCTATGTCATTTAATATCAGACCTGCATCAATTTATCCACCTGTGGTTATCCCTTTGAATGCAAGTGCAATATAAAACCACTCTTCTGTGTTTGCATGGTCCCCTGAGTGCTGCGGGCACTTGCCTCTATCTTTCTAATTTCCATTTCACCTCTTTTTTTCCCTGGTTACAATTCCTAGGGTCAATTACTGCCTTCATATGTAGGCGTATGCCTATCTGACCTTTCACTTACTTGAATGTGTTCGGGATCTTTCCTACTGCTGCCTGTTTGTGCACAGGGACTGACCAGGTGACCAGTCCCTTGCACCTTGTCCTATCAATCACCATGGGGTCACTGCTAGACCCCACAATGAAATTTTCCCTGGCAGAGCAACAGAATACGGCATGGAAGGAGACCGCTTTTCCCAGTCCCTTTTTTGGCATACTTGCAATTGAACCCTGACAAATACTGAACCTTCTCATGCTCTGCAGGGAAGTGTCTGGCAGATGCCACTAGAAAAATGTGCAATGGTAAGTCTCCCTGTTTTCTCTGCCCTGCTGGAAGAGTGCAGATGCCATGGGTGTCTGGAGCAGAACAGGGCCAAAATGTTTTACTATCCCAAAGACAAGAAGCAGGATCCTTTCTTGGTCCTTTCACACCAATCTTGACTAGGTGATTTCTTGGGGGAGGGATGCCAGCATACACCAGAAGTCTGGTGGTAGGAGATGTCCACTTTGTTGAAGATAATCTGCACCTTCCAGGGAAAAAAATCTCTGCTGGGGAAGAAAAGGTCGTTGGGAGCAGATAGAGCTGGGATGGGGGGTACCTAGGACCCAGGACTTCCCTGCAGATGAGTAAGGTTGGCTTATACCAACCTTGGTAGGTTGGTTATCAGGCTTGGCTGATAACCAAGCTGCCCGCCACTGACCCGGTTAAGAAAAACCATTTGCAGTCCTGCCTTTGTCTCCTCAGTTATTGTCTTTCCTGGTTTGAGGCTGGTTTTCTTTGAAACCGTTCAGAAGTACAGGGGGGCTCCTGGCTGCTTTGCTAAGACGGCAAGCTTGTTTTCCGGAGCAAGAGGGAAAGGGTAGCTCAGACCGCTTGGCGTGTGCAGTAGCAACAAGTGAGATACATCAGAAACACTGCTGTGCAAGAGCCCTGCTCAACGTAAACAACATGATCCTGCCCAGAAATGAGGGACCTGGGGCTGCCTTTCTCGCATACATACGCAGTTTCGGATGAGTAAGTGCTGAGGAATGTAACCCTCAGGAAAGTTCGCCATTCCTCCATGGTGAGTGACAGGCTGCTAGAGCAGGAATGACCTGTAATTTTCCATGTGTGGCAAGAGATCAGCCACAGTCTCCATGATCAGAGCACAGGAGCTGAGACCAAAACGTGCTTGAGGCAAGTCAACGGTGGGCCAAAAGTCTTCTGCTGGTGCCATTGCCGCCTTCTGCTGCAGGAAACAAGAAGGTGGTGCTACCAGAAAGGAAGAGTGACAACCTTCTTGAGCACATGTATGAATGCAGTGCCGGGTCTCGCTACTCCAGCTCTACAATGTGCTCATAGATCCTGAGGAAGGCACCAAAATCAGCGGTGCTCTTGCATATTACTGACCGCCGATGACCAGCAAGTGCAGCTGATTGGAAAGCTTCATTTTTCCAGCTCTTGAAAGTCTTTTAACGCTCGTTCCTCTACCTGGCACTTGTGGGACTGCGTCTGCAGCACTGTGCCCAGCTTCACGAACAGCAAAGAAACAACATGTCCAGTTACGCCATTATAACCCCATGTGTGGTCATATATTACCTGCAGACTTTGTCCTGAGAGTTGTAAATGTCAGGTAAGGACCTTGAATAGGCGAGAAACATGGGTTTAAAAAATTAAAGACAGTGGGGATGCTAAGCATGTGAGGGCTTTGCTTTTCAACAGCTGCTCATTACCTCCAGAGAGGCTCGTCATCAGGTAAGCAGGTGGCTAATGCTGGTGCTCTCAGACCCGCAAATTAATGGGCTGCATTGGCAAATGGGATATCCAGCTAGAATCCAGATAATAAAGACTTGTTCTGTTCTGCTTTAGATTTCTCAGTGAAACAGTCTGTTAAAGTGCCTTGGGTTAACAAGCAGAGCCCTGCAGCTCAGTTTTTGCAGAGTCCTCCCTCAAGTTATAAACCCTGCAGTGAGTGGAGGGCAACACCTCTAAACAGGGAGGCAAGCTATTTCGACAATTTTTTCCTTCAAACCATTGAAGTTTTGGTCTAAGTCCTTATGGCTCAGATCAGTCTGGGGAGATGTGGAGCATCCTTCTCCTCAGCACAGCTGGGTGAGTGTGCGAGGAAATGCTGAGGGCTACCTCCGAACCTGCTGGAGAAACTGGTGGCCATTGAGACCACCACATGTCGTCTTAGCAGTATTGGCTGATGGCCTCCTCCTGCTCACCTACCCTGTCTCAGCTTATATTTAGAGTATTTAGATTCCTTTTTGCTGCATGTGGAACTCAGGCTTTGGGATTCACAGGCCTAAGCAGGGACCCTTCAGCACGATGCTCTACATAAATATCAGCCCTGCCAGGCTGAGCAATGGGTGATTTCAGGATTTGGCATGGATGAATGTGGCTGGATGAGGCCATGCAAAGAAATCCCCTTCCCCAAATCAGGGGAAAACCGACAGCAAACGCTGTGTCCTCAGCTAGTGATGAGTCAGCCCGTGTCTCCCATGGAGTTGTCCTCACCAACTTTCATCAGTTAGACTAATTGCTGCAGTGGTGGGAGGCAGTCAGCAACCTGGAGTCACTGTCTATCTGTCCTGTGGGCAATTGGCATTAAAATGGAAGAAAACCAATCCTCTGAGCAAGGAAGACCGTGCCCTGAGCGTTACCCAATGCCACCAGGTAGGTCAGCTGAGAGCCAAGGCCGTACCCATCATGATGAAGCAGACGTGTGACAGGGACATGAGGTTTGGGGCCTTAAGCTGTGCCTGGTGGGAAGGGGCTTTGCCGTGCTGGCACTGAGGGTACCATAACAGCAGTGGCTGGGGCAGAGGCTGTTGCTGACCTCCACCTGCAGCTGGTGAGAGATGCCAGGACCTGGGTGGAGGTGGGTGCTGGGGTCACTCCTCTGGCTGGGACCCCAGGGTGGGCAGTCTGGAGGGGGACCTGTGCGAACAGCGTGGTTACACAACACCCCACACCCGCCTCGCCCAGCCGCCCCGGGCTGCTCTTACTTCCACCTTTCTGAATGTCTAATTCCTGTAAACAAAGAAGGCGTGAAACTAATTCAAGTTTTGGGGTGTTTTTTTTTTAAACACGCAGTACTCCACGCCGGGCCAGAAGTCAGAAGAGCAGAGCATCCTTTCACACACCCAAAGAGAGGGCGCGAGCCAGCTGACATCCCCCGGTGCGATGCTGAGCGCTGGCACCTCAAAGCAGGGCAGCAGCTTGCTGCCTTGAACCCAGCTCTGGCAAAGGAGCTGGCTTGAAAGTCCTTGTCCCAAAATGCAGCTGTATCGTGCAGGAGGATGTACGTGAAGGGGAGAGGGCTCCTCATGCTTGCTTTCCTCCGTGACACCACTAGTAGGCACACAGCTAAGTACTGTGCACAGCGTGTAAACCTTGGGGATGTGCCTCGAGGAGCAAATGTAATTGGGTTAAACTCCTGTAATAGGAAATTTCAGTGCGGACACTCATTCCCAAATACCATTTTGCTGCAGATACAGCAGCACAGAGGTGCAATGTGCTTCTTGCAGGCCCTCTCTGTACTCTCCCTGGCGTTTTCTCTCCCTGCAGAGCCATCGTCCCCAGGGCAGGGCTTTGATCCGCTGCCAGGGGCTTCCAAGAAGAGCGGCTGAGCTGCAGTGGTAGCACGGCTGTTGCATCATGACGGCCCTTGGCGGCAGCCCTGGGCTTGTGGTCTGGTGGCTTTGGGGTCCTTTATTTGGGGTGGGAGGGTAAATGAATTTGGCTGGGGCGGGGAGGGTGCTGCTGTAGCTCTCTGCCAACCCCCCCAGCGGCTGTAGAGGTGGCAGGAGATAGCAGGGTGGTATGTGGGCACTGCAAGCCTCTTGGGAGCTGCCTGGCACTCCTGCCCCTGGGACCCACTTTCCTGGGACAGAGCAGGAGCATGCCCATGCCTGTGCAGGCTGCCTACTAGGATGGGGGTTTGTGGTGCTTGCTTTCCTGGGATGGAGATGTATATTTAGATTTGTATATTGGGATGTATATATAGCACAGAAGGTCCCACAGAACATCTCCTGGGTGGGTGCCTGCATCAGGCCGATGTCCTGAATAGGACCAATAAATACCACAAGCCTAATCTCCCTGCTGGCCATTTCTGATACGTCCCAGCTGAGGAGAGCTCAGACCCAAATTTGTGACCTTGACACTGACCTGCTGAAATGAATAATCAACTTGAATTTACAGTGTCAGAGGTGATGCCAGAGGGCAGTACTCTTGTTTTTCTTCCAAATCCACTCATTACAGCAGTAAATTTAACATACTATAATTTCTCTTCCTGCCAAGCACAGTACAGTGCTGGGCGGTGCAACTCATCGTCCTGGTTCCCGGGAGCACGTGCTCAGATGACAGTAACCACTTAGTGTCATTCAAGGACCTTGTGCATCCCACATGGCAGAAGAGCCTCCAAGTCTCATTGAGCTCCTGGTTTCATTAAAAGTGCGTCAGGGAAAACATTTTGGTTGACAGGAGCAGATCCTTTGTGGAGCTGGAAGAGGGAAATGATGTTGTTCAAATAAAGGCAATTTAATTAATATAAAATAAATGCTGACTTTCTAAAGAAGATGAATATTCACCTCTTCTTCTTCATACCTGTGTTGTCCCTTTCTTGTGAACCAGAAAAGAGAGGGGAAGAGCAAGACAGGAGTGGAGGCAACATGGCATTTCCAGATCTCTGCCTTAAACCCAGATTATGGCCATTCTCATATTTGGAAACAAATTTTCTACTCTACCATTGCATCCCGAATCTTTCAAAAACAGGTATAACACGCAGGGCCCGCGGCTAAACCTCTCTTTACAAGAAACGGCGCACGCTGCGAGTGACCTAGGCTGCGTTTGTGTTTTCCCCCTTGTCTTTCCCCGGTACCGGGCTGTGCAGCACCGCTGTGCCCCGCATTGAATTCCGCGCCAGGCCGCGGTACGCGGCGGCCGGCGGGGGCGGGGCCTCCGCGCGGGGCGGGGCCTTCGCCCTCTCCCGCCTTTTCCCCCGCTCCGCCGGCGCCAAAGCAAAGGGCAGGGCTTTCCCTCCCGCCGCCGCCGCCACAATGGGAGGCGGGGCCCCGGCCGGCGCGCCAGCCAATGGGAGCGCGGGGGCGGGCAGGGGCGGGCGCAGCGCGGGCTGTGAGTGGCCAGCCGGGCGTTCTGGCGCCAAGTTCGAAGGGGATATAAAGGGGCGGCGCGGGGGCTCCGTGCTCCCGCCGCCCAGTGCCGCTCGTCTTGCTGCCATGCTGTCCGCCCGCGTCCCGCTCGCCGTCCGCCACGACCAGCCCCGCATGTCGCCCATGAAGAGCCTGTCGCCCATGAAGGGCCTGGCGCTGGGCGACAAGGAGAACACGGTGAGCCTCCGCCCTCCCTCCCGCTCCCCGCCGGGAGCGCCGCAGCGCTCTCACCCTGTCCCTCTCTCCCCGCAGCCCCCCGCGCTCAGCAGCGCCCGCGTCCTGGCCACCAAGGCGGCCCGCAAGATCTTCCAGGAGGGCGACGGGAAGCCGGTGAGTGCGGAACACCCGGGCACCGCGCCCTCCCTTCTCCCTTTCCCCGGCGGCTCGTGTAACCCTCGCTCCGCTGTCCTCTCCCCCGGGCGGTCTCTCCTTTCTCCCCCGCGGTGAGCGCGGGGGCCGCCCGTCCCCCGCCGGCTGCTGCCCCCGAGCCCCTCTCCCTCACGGGGGGGGGGTGGGGGTTCTCCCTTCCCCTCCCCCGCCGGGCCAGCTGCCGCCCCTCGGCTTCCCGCCAAAGCCCGGCGTCGCCTCAGCCGGCCCGGCCGCTGAGGCGAGCCGAGCCCGAGCCGCTCTCCGCTGCTCCAGGTGCCGCGGGGTGCGGAGGAGGAGGAGCCGCTGCTGCGGGACAACCCCCGCCGCTTCGTCATTTTCCCCATCCAGTACCACGACATCTGGCAGATGTACAAGAAGGCCGAGGCCTCCTTCTGGACGGCGGAGGAGGTGAGGGGGCGGGCGGGCCCCGGCTCCCCCGGCAGCGCCCGCCCGGCACGGCCCTCCCTGCCGGCCGCTCCCGCCCGCAGCCCTCGGGCGGGGCCTGGGGGCAGCCCCGGGGCCCGGTACGGGCCTCGTACCTGCAGCCCCCGTCTCTTCATTTATTTCATCGCTTCTTTTTGCGATGTTTTAGGTGGACCTTTCCAAAGACATTCAGCACTGGGAGTCCCTGAAGCCCGAGGAGAAGTACTTCATTTCTCACGTCCTCGCCTTCTTTGCTGCTAGCGATGGCATCGTCAATGAAAACTTGGTAAGTGTGTCGGAACAGTCCTGACAGAAATGTCACTTTGTGAAGTGAAGATGACCTGATAACTACACGTTTGACGTGCTTGCTGGCTGATCTGGCTTGTTTGCTAAATCATGTAGTGTTACAGCATTACGACATGTAATGCTGTCTTATGCTAACTAGCAAATTGGGGTTGCTTTTGTAATACACAAGTTTGCCCACTCCCCATGGGGCACTGAGCACTGCATTACAGTAACACTTGACTGGTTCAGGGCCCTTGTTCTGCTTCTACCCTCTCAGTGCTCCCTCCCTGATAGGGGATAAGTAAAACCAAGAAGTTTTCCCATTTGTCTTGGGACCAAAGAATAACTCATGACTTGGAGCTCTGAGGGGCTGCTGCTCTTCGTATTACTGTTAATAATCCACATGTCTGGAATTAATCTGAAGAGGATTCTGTGGGCTGAGTAAGAGCTGTTACAGACAGCATCAATGCCTCTAACCTGCAACTTAAGTTATAAATGCTTTTGCAAACACTCATCTGTTTCCTCTAGGTGGAGCGGTTCAGTCAAGAAGTACAAATCACAGAAGCTCGTTGTTTCTATGGCTTCCAGATTGCCATGGAAAATATACATTCAGAAATGTACAGTCTTCTTATTGACACCTACATTAAAGATTCTAAAGAGAGGTTTGTATTGCTTGATGATGAAAGGTACAAAACTCTTTAAGTGTTGAGATTTAAATGAATCATATCAGTCACTCTCTGACTTCAAGCTAATTTTAGGATTTAAACTAGATTTATATAAAATACTACTGTTGTTTAAGAGCAGCTTTACTTCAGAATACCTTCTCTGAAATGTATGAGCAAGAACTCGCTTAGATTAAGAGTGAAACTGAAACCACTTAATACTGAAATAGAGGAATGAAAGTATGTAAAAGATGGAGCAGTCAAATAAGGGGAGTATATTAAATTACAGTAAGCGCTCATATGGAGGACCCCTGCACCTAGTAGAAAGCTATGTAGGAAAGTTTCTCTGAGAATTATCACTTTCATTAAAATGTCATCTCTAAAACCCAGTGCACTTAGTTAATAGCTAGCACTTTTACATAGCATGTGCTGCCCTTACTCACTTGACTATTTTGCTTGGGGGGGGAAAAAGCATGTCGCATTTGCTGAAAAGTGGCTTTTGGTTTTAATTAAAAATAAAACTAAAACGTAGAATTCTCATAACAAGATGAATCAATTCAAGAATGGTATCTTAAAACTAAACGCAGAACTTTGAGCAGTCCAGACTGAATTATTCTGATGTTGTCTTGTCAGACCAACACACTGTTGAGTGAAATGTCATGTTGTATTGCAATGCTATTTGCAGTCTAGATATATTTAATTGCTGCTACTTCATAGAAAGCTGATCATGTCATTTCTACTCTGAGATGCTTAATTCCAGTAAATGTTTAAGAAACATCTGCTTACATGAGAGCTCTGGTGCCTTGCCACCAGAAAGTGGAGGCTGGTTGATCTGTAGTTTTGAAAGCCTTGTTAAGCACAACACTTGATGAAACAGTACTCCCCTTGATATTGTCATGGGAATTCACGTGAACTGGTGTTGGTGTGATGGGTAGGTGATAAAAAGGTAGTTGACAGGTACAAATAGAGTTAGATTGGTGCAAAATAAGATGAGGAAGGAGACTTAATTATCAGGGTGAAGGTGCAGAGCACTTATAAGTGAACAAGGCCATCTATAGCAGTGAATGCTTATTGTACTAGTTGTGCTGATGTTGGATCCTAATGAGTTCTATCCCTCTCAGGGAATTTCTTTTTAATGCTATTGAAACATTACCATGTGTTAAAAAGAAGGCTGACTGGGCCATGCGCTGGATTGGGGACAAGAAAGCAACATATGGTGAGTACATCTATTGGAAGCAAAGTGAAATTCCTTCCCTAAAAAAGATAGAGGAACCACCATTTCTCTAGACTTCACAATTCAGCAGGGATTATTGTTGTCACAGGGAGAGTAACTGCTCTCTGGTATAAAATACTGGTATAATTCTGGAGATGAAGAAAATAATTTTTGTCTTGCAAATGAGCTACTGACATGCATCTTTGTAAAATTGCTGGCATTTTAAATAATTGTAGCTCATGTGGCAATCTTCAGATCCCTGGCTATATGATCAAATTGTAAATTGCTGTCACACGTCCAGAACTGTACGGCCATCTATCTCCAGCACACGCATACAGTTGGAGGCTGTAGCTCTTGCCTTACTGATTCTTGATGTCTCGCTTCAAAGGTGAGATGAGATGGTACAGGTCATTATTTCACTAGTACTAAAGCATTCTTTGTGGCCAAAGTTCCTCACTTAATCAAAGATGAGCAGACACTGACTTAAATCAGCTGCTAAAATGACTGCTCTTTTTCAGGGTGCAATCTTTGAAAAAGGACAGTATTGATGGTTAACCTGGGGGAAGGACCCTTGGCTTCAGCTACATAGTAGCTACTCAATTAGTTTTTACTTCCTCTCATGTTTAAAAGTTTTGCTTAATGACCAGAAGCCTTTACTGTAATAGTTTTTAAGGACAGGCTATAGCACACTTGAGCAGAAAATTCTCCATCCTCCTTGGAGGATGCAGTTCACTGGTCTGTTTGCAACTTCTGGGTATTAAGCCTGTTAAGTTTTCTGTGTGATATTACTATCAATCTTTTCTTAACAGGAGAACGCGTAGTAGCTTTTGCAGCAGTGGAAGGAATTTTCTTTTCTGGCTCTTTTGCATCAATTTTTTGGCTGAAGAAAAGAGGATTAATGCCTGGACTCACTTTTTCTAACGAACTCATCAGTAGAGATGAGGTATGAATCAAATTCTAGCAGTTAAGATGGTAATGTGCCACAGTAGCTGAAAGTAATGATATTCACTTGGAGCCTATATTTTAAAATAGGAGTATGTTTAGAAACAGGCAGTCTATAAAGCTCACTAAAGTGTGTAAACATGTGTTATTGTGGATCTTAACAGCAGAGAATGAATGAACTTAGCATTTTACTTCCTCTAAAGTAGTTTAAGGGTTCTGACCAACTATTGCATTTCGTATACCTTGTCACTTGGAGCAAGTGCAGCTGGTACTGGCTGAACTCGCTTATGCCTCCTTCTGGTTAGGCAGAAAGTTGTCTGTAGGTAACACTAAATAATGTGGCAAGTGCAAAGATGGTGCCTAGATATTGGGCTATTTATTCTGTGCTACTGATTTGAGTGGCTTTTTAAAATCAGTGTCCCTGAAATAATTTTCTGAAACTTCTTTCCAGGGCTTGCACTGTGATTTTGCCTGCCTCATGTTCAAGCACTTGATACACAAACCATCAGAGGAGAGAGTAAAGGAAATCATCACGAATGCTGTTCTCATAGAACAGGTAATTGTCTGCTCCTTGTTTAGGAACTTGATCGCAATTAAGCAGAAAGCTGGGGAGCTGTTGGGTATAAAATTAACCTAGATGGTACAGAGTGAATACCAGTTTCTGTACATAAAGTGCTTCTATTATCTGCAGGAATTCTTGACGGAGGCATTGCCTGTAAAGCTGATTGGCATGAACTGCACTTTAATGAAACAGTACATAGAGTTTGTAGCAGACCGGCTTATGTTGGAACTGGGATTTAACAAGGTAAGGCTCCAATACACTGAATCTTTCATGGGGAAAAGATAATATCAAGTTTAATTTCCTCCAGAAACCCAAATCCTAAAATGGCTGTAGCAATATTGGTATAACTTGTAAACCCATTTAGCAGTCCTGCTGCTAGATCCTGTTTGGAGACCCACAGAAGGAAAAGGAAAAGGATGCTATGGGGAAACAGCTATATAAGAGTTGCTGTGCTTCTGTCTACTGCAGGTAAAAGACAGGAACAAATACAGTAGAGAAAGCTTGGGGCAGAGATTTTTGTTCACTACATAGTAAGCCTGCTGATGTTGTCATTAGACTCCTTCCAGCTGATCTCTAATGGTCTCACATATTCAAGACGTGAGCACCTGTAGTGACTATAGAATTGCCTTTGCATTTCAGATATACAAAGCGGAGAATCCTTTTGACTTCATGGAAAACATCTCTCTGGAAGGCAAGACCAATTTCTTTGAGAAGCGAGTAGGTGAATATCAGAGGATGGGAGTCATGTCGAAGCCCACAGACAACTCTTTCACCCTGGATGCGGAATTTTAAATGAACTGAGACCATATGAGTTAGTGTGTACGCTCCCCTGTTTACAGGGAAACGTTAAATATATTGAGTCAGTGTGACTTGATTCCTGTACTAAAATCCCACTCTTGAAAAGTGTGGTGATATTGGTACTCTTCAGGAGGCTAGTGTAGCTCCAGCAGTAAAATCGCTTTTTATTAGACTTTGCCAATGGTGTTAATTCATAGAATGTTTAGATGTATCTCTTACAACATATGCTACTCCATTTTGTGGAAGATATGGGCACCTTCCTTCTGCAAGACAGGAGGTTATGGGCAGTGACCACTAGCTTCTGCTGGTCTCCCCATAAACAAAGGAGCAGTTGAGAAATTCTAGTCTTAAATTTGCTGAATACTCTGCAGAAAACTCCGGAGGCAACTACATGACCTCACTGCTTTCTTAGCAGGTTTTAAGTTTATCTTTTTTACTATTGTTTTAATAGTTTGTACATAAACATGGCACTTTAATGTTTAAAATAAAGAACTGTCTTGTAATAATTGGCAGTGGTAAAATGCAAGTCTAAATCTTTAGACTTTTGCAACCTAACCTGTCATGACTTGTGCTTCTTTCTGGGTATGTAACTTAAATGGTGCTGTGAATCTAACCGTTGATTTTGAAATCTATCGAAGAACAGGAAGAAACTTGGTATGGAAGGTGAAGAACTTAAGTTGGATATTCTGGGTACTGAAAAGTAACATGCAGCTGGCTTCTGGATGTAATTGCTTATTCTTTAATATCTGGGAACAGTATTTCATATAATAGCAATAAAGAGCTGGTTGGATTGTCTTGTACTGGCTTCAGTGCTCTAACGGGCAAAGCTATGTGTTAATTTCCTTCTGAATTGCAGACTTTCGAGGAAGTGCAAGTTCTGC
The DNA here is from genome assembly GCF_018139145.2 of Gymnogyps californianus. Lineage (NCBI taxonomy): Eukaryota > Metazoa > Chordata > Aves > Accipitriformes > Cathartidae > Gymnogyps > Gymnogyps californianus. Next base: position 111,361,616 of record NC_059473.1, read on the forward strand.
AGGAAATAGCTGCTTAGTCATGTAGTTGGTAGATGTCAAGTGAAACTGTTACGCTTAGCTCTGACTTTCAGATCAACTGCACTAAACGGATGATGTTTCAGGGTAAATTCAGCTAATTCAGGCTGGAGCAGTATTCTTAGCTTCTGCATCATGCAGTTAAGTTTTGGTTTTAATACATAACAGTAGTGAAAACAAAGTATGTGCTACAACATTGTTACTCCACACTAAACATGGAGAAGTTTATACTAACACAGGAATGAGTATGCTTAATATAACTTTGGTAACGGCATGTGGTTGTGAAGGAGTTCCCTATGGTCTCAAGAGTTCCTGCAAATGATTTGCAGTGAGATTAAATAACAATGGGATAGACTGAAAGTAGCTACTGCCTTGATGTACAAAAAGGAGTTTATTCCATGATCTAATCTAACACCTAACAGGGACTGTCCTGCAAGTCTGCCTTCCTCAAGTGTAGTTGATACGGAAAATAAACTTTACAGATCTTAAAGCATTTCCTTGAAAGGAAAGAATGCTGGAGTTTGCTTTTCTGCTAAAGTGCTCCCTCTTTTGAAGTATAATATATATGGTGCTTCTTTGAACGATGCTGCCTTGGTATAAAATTAACTGACTTGCTGGTCTTTCTTCCTTTGTTCTTGATTGTGCTGAAGGTGATGGTGTGTGACTGTTCTTCCCCTGGGTCTGTGAAGCTAGCAGGATGTGTATGTTTCCAAGGCCATCCTAGGGAGAAAAAACATAAATAATTAAAAAATCCCAAGCCCCAAAGTCTGGAATACAAAGCAGAAGATACAAGACTGTTAACAGATGGCTCTCTAATGCCCCTGCAGTGCTGATGTTGGTAACAGGTCAGTGATTGCACTGGTCTGAGAAGAATATATTATGAACTGGAATAGGGACGTGTTAAGTTGGATAGCCAGAACACATTATTTTGAAGCACTGAAACTTGATGCTTTTTTAATAGTTAAGCAGGTTTCTGGCTAAATATCAACATTTTGTTCTCAGCAAATTGGGCTTTGTGCTTTTTCTTGGCTTCTAGCAGTCAAAGCTTTGATCAAATTAAGTCATACAAAGCATCAGAATGCATGGTGTAGGGCTATGTTGTTTAGAGCATAAATGAAACTAATAATGTACTGAGATCAGTTTGGACCCAAGTATAATTTAGCAGCATTCAGTTTACATTCAAACCTGTTTATATACTTTAGTAATGTAGAATGAGGGTAAGACTTCTCTAATCTGAGTAGGGTCTAGCCATATTATAGCTATCTTCCCACTTGATTCTTAGTATGTGCCAAGGGTCAATACATGGAGATGATTAGGGTGGAAAGCTTACTTTGTTATCTTTAATTCTGGGAGAGCTGAACTGGAACTGTAGTTCAACATAATATAGAAGGACTGCTTGGAATGGATGTGTGATGGCCAAGCAATCATTTGTAATGGCAGGTAGGAAAAATGTCCCTTTTAGCCAAGCATTGCTCTTACAGTGTAATAGATACTGTAGACATGGATGCATTAGAGATAATTAGATACGAATTAGAAGTGATTCAACAAGAGAATAATACTTGCTGTGGCCAGTATTAATCTTATCCTGGTGCCACTGATGTCTAAATGCCTACTTGGTTTATGTACTTGCCATAATGCAAATCAGTTTTTAATGTACAGTCTGGAGAAAAGCTATGCATCTGGTCCCACCTATTTTAGTTCTCAGTTCCCACAAAGATTTAAATGTCTTGCTGTTGCTTAGTTTGCAAAGATCATGTCCAAGTCTTGATAAAATACTTGTTTACTGAAAACGGATTGCTTTCCAATTTGACCGAGATGCCAGTTGTTTTGATACTTGATCCCCTTAGGCATTAAGGAGATAAGTCTTTTATTTCTTTCCAAAAAATAAACTAATACTCCAAAAAAAAGTTTCAGTAAAAACTTAACTGACCCTTTGGAATATGTTTTGGAATGGGGTTTGGAGAACCAGGAGGGATTTGAAGCAAAGTGATGAAAGTGCTGATTTTTTTATCCATGTATGAATCGGAACAGCTGTCTAGTAGGGCTTCTGGCACAGCAATTGCTGCAAGTGAAAAGCGATTAGGCTAGTAGAGGAAAAATACTGAGGGATAAGTAAAACCGGATATATTTGGTGATGCAATACTTTAATGGCTGTCATTAATTTCTGCAGAACTGATCCCTAGCTATCCCCTGTGTTTTTTATTGCTGTTAAAATTAATGGCTTTTAATAGCAGCAGATAAAATGGAAGAACAGTAACCTCAAGCATAGTTTCTCTTGTTATATTTATTTCCTACTGTAATTTGTTAAAAAATAAAATTGCATGGGTTCAGGTAAGAAAGCTTCCAGAACTCAATTGACACATTTTCACTTCAGGTTACATGTCAAACATTGAATACCTTAGGTGATGTGGAGGAGTAAGAGCAGCAACCTAATGTCAGCCTTGTCCTCAGGAAGCAACTGCAACATTAGAGTGTAATGACAAAAAGAAAATCCGCAGATTTCTCAAATTTCCTGGAGTGATTACAGCAATTTGTGCCCAGAAGAGGTCAGAGAACAGTTGCAGCTGCTCATGCCTGCAGCAGGGCACAGCCAGCCTGCAAATCTGAAGGCATATTAACAGTCTGGTGTGATCCCTGAAGGGTAACCGCTTCCTCCGCAGCAGTCAATCAGAAACTTTGCCTGGCAGAAAGCAGTAAATGAATGGAGTTGCACTCATTCAAAGCCTGCTTTTCACAGTTGGCCACGGCTTATTTTATTTTAAGCTGTTGATTACCTCTTGGTGCTTTGGCCTCTCTTTTTGTGCATAATGAATTATGAGAAGTAAATGCTTTCGTCAGGAAGGATTTGAGAGTTACAGAGAGCTAAGTCTCATGTCCTGTTTGGTGATGGACAGCTAGTTTTTTGTTAGGAATTCATCCCTTGGGAGTGTTAACTGAGATCCTATGATCCGCACAGCACAGACAGTCATTTGGTTTCTGTGGTAAAAGTCTTTGCATGAAGAATGGCTGAAAGATTAAGCTAACAGGAGAAAAAGTCTAATATGTGTCAGATTGTTGTGTCAGATAGTGGTTTTACTTTTAAAGTTATGTCCAGCTAATCTTTGAAATAATGATGATATTGCTACTTCCTGAGCCTGCAGAGAAATAGGGGAAAACTTTTTATCCCTTTAGAGTGTATCGCAGACTTCAATGATGACATCTTACTGACATCATTATCAGCAGAAAAGCGGTGGTGTTTGGGCATCTGCTCTTGGAGATAGCTGTGGGATGAAGAAGGAATACCAGTTTTCATTCCCACATCTGGGTGTTACTGGTGCTCTGCTGGATATCAGCTGAGAAACCTGTGTTGCCATCATGATCCAGAGGTAAGGCGAAGCGAACAGCAAATCCCAGGGCACTGACTGGCCACCAGAGCTGTGGCTTTGGCTCCTGACTTTAGGTTTCTCCCACACCACATTGTGCTTCTGAATCTGCTGGAGAAAAGAGTTTGAAGGTGAGCGCTTCGTGCTCCAGAAGAATGGGTTGTGTTAAAGCCCTCCCTGCTGTGGATGCTTATCCTCTTTCTGCAAGTACAAATTCTGAGATGCATCAGGGGTGAAGGAATTGAAAATGAATACCTCTTCTTCCCCTTGCTGTTAGTAATTTTTTTAAACTTCAAATATGTAGAGAAAAATACCTTAGTGGAATGGCTTTGCAATTGTTTCCAATAACCAAATCCCTCTTCTGCTTTTTCCCTGGTTATAATACAGTGTGTAGTTTGTGCCACAGGCAATGTTGCTTTGTTCATCAGATGAAGATGACAGTGAATTACTAGGAGATGCTTAAGCAATACAGCACTTGGGAGCATTTGCCTGATGCTGAACACTTGTGCTGAGGTTTTTCTTTTGGCCTAAGGGTGAAGACTCTGGTGTTGGATACACACTGGTGCTTCTGAGATGCAGACTGGGGAAAAAAGCATCCCAGGCCAGTTTCTGCTACCAGTCACCAGTAAGTAATTTGTATTTTCCAAGTATTGTAGGATTTTGTTTAAAGTAGGGGGGAGTTTGTAGTTCTTAGGTGTCCAAACCTCGGGAGTGCTGAGCTTCCAAAAAAGTTGAGCTGTGTGTTTCTGTTCTTCTCTTTGGGGTTAGGGGGTGCTGCTACTCCTGTTACAGCCTCTCATATTGTGGAGTGCTGCTGATATAATCCAGGATGGTTTGGGCAGTCTTTGTTCCCCCTGGATCAGGCCTAGCAGTGTCATTAATGCTAATGCTGTCTCATTAAAATGAAAATATTTTTTCAGAATTTCTCTGAAATACTCAACTGGCAAAATCCTGATGTGATTCAAAGTCAAGATGAAGCATTTGGCTTCAGCAGTGTTTCTTGTGGTGACTTTATCACTTCCTTTGCGCTCTTTTATGTAATGATTTTGTTTTGATGTGATCCAGGAGCTTTCAGTAAGTGTGTTTGTGTCAGTGCTTCAGAATGGATCTCCATCCTCCCAGCCCTGGATCTCTGCTCTGGGAGACATTGAAATGTGTTTTCCCAATTAGGACACAAATAAATAGCAGTCTCGAGTTGCCACCTGTGTTAGTTTAACTTCGGTTCTGTAAGTAGCAGAGAATATGCTGATAGCTGGATTTCCGTACACATCTGTCGCTCCTTGGTATTTAACTGAATGATTTATCTCTTCTTTGAATTTATTTTCAGGGTGACACCCCCCCCAAAGAAAAACCAACCCCCCTAAATTTCTCTGCTTTAAAAGTTAACATTCAGCAGACAGCAGTGACTTGGCAGGGAAGCTGTGGAGCAATGAGCAGTCTATTAGATGAATGTGAGAAGCAGGGCTTCAAGGCAGAGAGTATATTAGAAATGAGCATTTCATAATAGACACGTTAGCTGCGCCAAGCGTTCAGTGTCTGTTCTGGCTGTAAATTTCTGCAATGCCACTTAAATGCAATCTCAGCTATAAGGAGGACTAAAATGTAATTCAATCATAAAAGGAATAGAAATATTAATTGTATATTGGATTCTGTAATAACTTTAAGCAGAAAGCACTGTCAATTTATTGAACGCTTAGCAATAACTTTGCTATTTCAATTACTGCTTCTGAAAATTGTCTCATTCTATTGATATAATTATTACAGTTGCTCTTGATAATACTGTAAATATGTACAGATATACAGACTTTGGAAAAGTTATTCCAATCTGGGTTTATTGCTGTGTGTGAACTAAGACTGGCAAACATTGGGCAACCTAACAGGATTATTTTTTAATACACATTTCCATAAAATGGTTATCCCTTGTCAAATTGAAAAGCTGTTTACTATGCTAAGTAGGCTAATTTTATGATAAGTTTTTAATCTTGCCACCTTTCCATTATTTAACTGTGGTACTGCATTTCCCACTACTACATCCCTGGGATTATATGTGAAATAGTAGGATGGCTGGGTTGCATTTAAATTAAAGCAAAAATGTTTCAAATAAAATGTTAATTATTGCTGTGTAGATATTCAAGAAACAGATGCGATTTCACCACTAATATCCCCGAATAACACACACAAAACCAGATTGAGACACATATAATTATGCCTACTCAAGCATAGCTCCTCAGGTTCCCTGGGGGAGTAAACTTTGTGCTGCTTAGGGAAAGTTGTTCACCATGATGGAGTAATTTTGCTTGAAGGAGCCATTTAGGAATGGGCTTTCCAAAAACGATCTTCACGTGACTGGTCCCGGTGGTCGTGTTGAGGTGAGCAGGCAGGGGCTGGTTGACAGGGTGCTGCTGTGCCCCTTGGGGTGGCACATCTGGTTCTGGAGGAGAACTCCAGGCAGACTGGTGCTCCCATGACCTGCCATCCCCTCCCCTTGCCTGTACACATACCATTTCTCTGCGAGCCCAAATGTTATTTCTCTTTGAGTTAGGCCCCTGCCACAGCAGTTAATCTAAAAGCTTGTTTTGGAGTAATTTGTGCCAGATTGTGTGTTACCTATTGCAAGCACTACATCTGGCTGTCACCAGAGGGGCTCTGTGGTAAAGAAAGCAACAGCTGGTCCAGCTGTTCAGGTGACAGTGCCAAGCACTGGCTGTTTATGAAGTGCAGGTGACTGTCACATCTGGGGGGAAAGCTGGGCTGCTGGGGCTTTCCCTCCCTATGTGAATATAAGGATGGTCTGTATTTGTTTGCTTACTGAGTGCAGGGCAAGAGATTACATGTGCAAATCCTGCTCTGCACAAGATTTCATAGCAGACTTTCTCCTTCAATGTGGTACGGGCTGCTGGGTTTTGGGGTGAGCTGCCTGTTCTGCAGCATGGGTGCTTCTCATGTAACCTCTTGTAACCATGGGACTACATGGAAGTGCATCATATGTGCTTAATTCACCATGCAACATGACAGCTGAGCATGAGAATAGTTTTCTAGTAGATGTGCCATGTGTTTTAGTGAATGCCAGAACTCTGTTAGTGCTCTCTTGCACCCACCACTCTGGGTGACCTTTCTGGACTGTGCTGAGCTCTTTTGGGATGCTGGGGCTGTAGCAAACAAGCAGTATAGCTTCTGTAGAGAAGGACTTCTCAGCATACAACCACAAGTGCCCTCAGCAGGGAGAGATCCTAATGTCTGTTAATCTTGACTACTTCCCTCAGGAATCAGGGTCATGTGTCTCCTTCTAGCCTTCAGCAGATAAAAACAATCCAAATAGAAAGGTGGATTTAATGGGGTGTATGGGAGGGTGTGATGAGAAGAGAGCAGAAAGGGGCTCTTCATTTTGTCCTGCAAATCCTCTAATTGGGGTTGGTTCTCAGCTCAGGGTGGTATCAGTCCAGGAATAACTTATATTAGATGCAATCACACAGTGAATTGAGGATGAGGTGTTAAAGATGGGTTTAGTAGGTCTGAATATTGGTGCATGCCCTCCCTCTGCTGCTGAACAAAGCACTAGGGGATATTTAACCCAGGTGAAAGGCGGTTCTCATTTCCAGTAGCTTCACTTGAAGAGTGCACCTGACTTGCTGAGAGAACTGTGTATTGCTGTGCTGGTATTTCATTTAAAATGGACTGTGCTATAAACTGCGATGTCCTATCTTCTGAACAACTACAGGGGTTCCCTATGGTGTGGTTACCCAGGTGGCTTTGAGGACCAAGCCTGTGTTCATACAGGTGCCGGCACAGGGTGATGCTGGAGATGTGGCTGCTAGCAGGGGATGGAGCCAGCTGCAGCGTGGAGCCCAGCCTCAGCTCTTCCTGCTGCAGCCCAGCACACCTGGGCACAGCAGCAGCTGCCTCTGAATGTGGCTTGTACCTACACCCATCCAGGAAAAGCTCTCCAGCAGCCAGCAAGTGTGGTTCAGAGCTGCCACAAATGCCTGGCTCTGAAAACTCAGTTTCCCCTGGCTTAGGTGAGCCCTCTAAACCATTTTATTTGGGGTCGGGTGTGCCCTGCTCATCACATATTAAAAACATTAAAGGTTTATCTTGTGTCCTACACATGCAAACAGGCAAAATCCAGCTAAAAGTGCCATGGTAACAGGCTGAAGGAGTACAGTCTGCAGTGCTGCAGGTGCTGTGCCTACAGCTGCCCTAGGTAGTTGCTGTGCTTTGTTGACAAAGCATGAGGTTGTGAGTCTCACTAAATATTTGCCAGAAAATTTGCTCAGGAATGGTGAATATTATGACACAGGATTGCTAAAAATAGAGCTCTTGCTGGTAATTTTTGTTCTTCGGTTTCACAGTGTGAGATGTGATTTTCAGAAGAGCGGTACATCTGTGTCTTTCTCCCCAATTCAATCACAGCATCTTTGCAAATCAGGCCTTTTGTGCCTCCAAAAACCAAGTTCTTAAATAAAATAGAAGACAGAATGATTGGAAAAAAATAGACCTTGAAGTCATACTAGCAAGGGTACTATTATGGGGGCTGTTATGCCCCATGCTTCATCTTACAGTTCACTGAAGGGAGATTGGAAAGGATGTCTTATCGTTGTGTATGACTCAGGAACTAGGTTCACAGGCTTTTCAAGTTGTTTGTGCCAAAGAGACAAGAGACTTATCAGGAGGAACAAGTGGGCTACTGTGAAGTACAAATGACTTGATCCTGCCCTTGCTGAAGTGAATGGCACAACTTGGTATTGTCTGTAATAAGGGTGAGAGCAGGCTGTGAGGCTCTTGCAAACCCTACCCTAATTAACTAACTGCTGCCCTAATGTTTCCCAGGAGCTCGGGGTGATGCTCTGTTGTGTGCTGCGGGAGCCCACTTGGTCCTAAGGCTTTGCAAATCCTGTTCGAGACCTCTTGAGAGGTGAGTTAAAAACATGGATTTAAAAAATTAAAAAAGCCTTTTTTTGCTTTGGGAGCCCTGAGAGCCTTGTGGTAAGGAGGCTGCTTCTTGCTTTGTGCTGGAGGCTCTGCTGAGGCAGAGGAGAGTCTCAGCATCATTTTGCTGTGGGCTGATGTGGGCCAATCTGTCCTCCTGTCTGTTTGCCATGAATATCTTTTCCCCCTGTGCCTGGGAACAAGGGTGCTGTTCTCATGGGGAAGGGCCAGGCTTTGAGCTGGAAAGGGGTGTAGCACCCTTAAATTTTTCTACTGGGGGTGAAAACTTCAGTTCCTCAGAGCCAGGAGCCAAGTGAGTGGTGAGTGAACTTCAGGCAATTAAGGCTCGAGGGCATCTGCCTGGATGGGTGTGGGATGCATGTTTGGGAGATGCAGCAGTGTGCACCAGCAGTCAGTCCCATGTGCTGGGCTGAAGGTGTGTGGAGTTGCTCCACCTTCAGATGTGTGTCCCACCTGGCCAGGCACATTACATGGCCTGCTCTGCACATGCAGGTCACCTGTGTGGGGCTGGAGATCATCCCCCTTGTCTGCAGGAGGCTCTTCTCGGATAGCTGGGGGAACAGGGACAGCAGTGGTGTGGGACATGGGATTCACTGTGGAGGATGGCAAATAGTATGTTTTGTGGGGTGTTTTGCAACCCTAGCACTAGCTAGGGAGCTCCTTTGCTCTTGGTCTGGGCCTCTAGATCTATGCTTTGAGATAGTACTAACTTGCAGGAAAATTCGAGCCTATGTGTCAAACGAGCAAGACTTCCTAAACTACTGACCCTGTAAGAGTGGCCTGGAGGGTATGGGCTTCTGATTGACACTTGACTAGCAATGATCTTTCTGGCCATGTAGGATAACCTTGCTGGAAGCACATATGGGTGGGGAGTTAATCTGCCTCTTCCACATGAGGGATGGATGGATGTTTTATTGCTGTCTTTCAGGGAGTGGAGATTGTAATAAAAGCCACTGTCCCTAAGCAGGATACCGTATTTCTCTCTGTGTGTCGCTATTTATTTTGATGGTGTTTCAGTAACTATGAAATGCCAGGTACTCTTTCAAAATAATGGTTTCTTTAATTATTTATACCTTAAGGATCAAAGAAGGTTTTGTTTTGCCTAGTTACGGCAACAGCTGGATGAGTCAGAAGAACAATTGCCAGTGCCATCGGAGGAACCTTGATATTTCTAACAGGAAGTTTATAATTAAACTGAATCACCATCATGTCATTTGTGGTACCCAGACCCATGTGCCCGAAAGATATTATTAGCCTTGTCTTGCATTACAGGGCTGTGGCTCCCGCCACAGAATTGAAGGTTGCTAACGCTTGGTTTTGTCATTAGTTCTGCTAGTGGTGCTGATGCCTTGGTGTATAGGACTTGAGGTTTGGAAGCAGCAGGTCAGTGCTGAAGTGTGTGTATGGTGGTATGTGTCCTTAGCTGGGGTTTCAGTGTGACTACAGCCTCGCTGTATGATACTTCGGGTACAGATTCCTGAAAGGGTGGATTGTTGTTCTTTCTTGGAAGCCCATAAGAAACCCTCCCACCCCCCTGGTATCTTCTAGACCTTTTCTCAAAATCAGGCACTTGTTGCTAAGGCTTCCCGTACTGTCTGCAGGAAGAGTCATTTCCCACAAGGCAGCCACATTTCCTTGGTGTTGATCTTAATAAGGACAAGTATATGACAAATAACGTTGCCCTTAAAGCTTAATGAATAATTTCTCCAGACAGTTGTTAATTATCACATAAAGCTGCTGCCCTCAGTCTTCATTGACATGGTACAGAAGATGTGTATTTTTAAATACTAGACTGTCGAAGGGATATTTATTCATCTCTGGCAAAGAGCTGCTGGCATGGAGCAGGCATGTGGCAGCATGACAAGCAAGTGCCACATGTGAGTTGTCCTGTGATTAGTTTCATCTAAGTTTCCATGCCTATGGCAGAGAAATTTGTATCTGGGCTGCTAACTCCAGGCTCCCATTAGAGTTGATGAAGGGGAAGGGGCAACTCATCTGACCCATGTCAGACACCAGCTTCCAGAGGGACGGAAGGTGCCTGACAAGTGCTTGTTTCTTTCCATGAATGGCACAGGCAGTCTTGGTGATTAACTCCTGTTTTGGCATTTACATCTGGTCAGATGAATTCCAGCTTTACAGAGCTAGAATCACATCATGTCCCTGATGCATCTGAAGCTTGTGGGCTTTGTAAATGGGATTCTCAGTGCTGCCTGGCTGCTGGTCGCTCGCATCATGCTGGGGTCCAGCCTGTCCTCCTGTTTCCTCTTTTGTGCCTCACGCAACCTTTTCCAGACCTTTGCTGAGCGGGCACTCTGTTTGCTGCTTAATCCCCGGGGTTATGTGATTGCTAAAGAGTGAACCCAAGGACGGCGGCTTACACTAATACGCTGGACGGTGAGCGGCAGGCAGGAACAGTGCAAGCCCCTACAGCCAAATCCAGCTCTGCCCATCTGTCAGAGCGGCTCTCCTGCTTGCAGGCTATCGTTGAGTTTTGAAAGGCTGCCTGTTGTCCTGGGCTGGGAGCTGCTGCAGCCTGGTTTCAGCAAGGGTAAATAGAGAAGCATAGAGAAAAGCATTCATGCGACAGCCATTTGAATAGGAACAAGAGCATCATAATACCTACTGAAACCCACAGTCATATACAGGCTCCTCGCATCGCTTCACCTGTCAAGTTCATGAGTGCCTGTCTCCTGAATTTTCCTCTTTTGTTGCTGATCTCATCTGTTATGCTTTTTGTTTTGTGTTTTTATTTCCTCATTGTGTGACCTGTTTTCCTTCTGTCTCTCCCCTGCGCTTGCTCCCTCCTACCTTGCCCTGATGTTCTGCTTGACGTGGCATCAAGGCAGCTGAAATGAAGAGTGCAAGCAGTGTGCTGTTCATGTTGATTTTTTTTTGATGCTTGCGCCTGCGAAGTGTGGCTGAAAGATGAGAAGAAAGGGGTGTTGGAGCATCTCTGCCCAAGTGGGTGCAGGCAGTCCTGAGCTCGCATGGAGCTGATCCTCAAGCTGTGTCTGCATTCATGTGGGCTGGTACCTGAGCTGTGCAGCAGGCCCTTTCAGCACAGAAACCACCTATAGGAACTATAGTGCTCTGAAGAAAAACCTTTCTCCTGCAAGAGCATATGAGGCAGACCAAAATTTAGGTCATGCTTAATCTGTATCAAAGATTAACTTGTTGAATGGATCTTCCTAAGTATATCATGGATGTGAGGAGCATGTAATAAAATCATATGAAAGCACTAGGTATTATGGATAGTCATAAATAATTTGTTTACATGTTAGCTTATGTATTTATGACATACATAAACATCTATGTATTTGTGTTCATTATTAAACCTTTATGTGAAGACTCTGAACAGAACCTTCATATAAATATTCGTGCAGTCTAACAGTGGCCTGCTGCTTACAAAAAAATGTATTTTTTGTGCTTTCCTGCACTAACGATGATGTACTATCATTCTCTGCTTTTGTTGTTTTTTTATTCTTCACTCCTATGACAAGACCTCAAACGGAGAATTCCCTCTGTTCCTTGGCTGTTAATGTATTTGACAGGTCCTTGGAGGAAAGAAATTCTGAAACTTGTGATATTTTTTTTTTTCCTTCCACTGATAGGACCAGTGATGAGGACAAAGACTGCCCCTCTGATCCCATCTGCTCCTCAGAGATACACCCTCTTCCAAAACGGGCTTCCTTTCTGCTGCACTTCAGAGTTAGACCTGAGACAACTGGGGACCATTCATTAGCCAGCTCTGTGTTTGCAGAGATGCCCAGGCTTGCCCGGGGCTGTGGGACAGCATCTTCCAAGGAGTGTTGCAGGTGGAGCCTGGGCTGTTTGGGAAATGTTGTTCTGGGCAGCCTGATGTGTGGAGAGAGCAGCAATTTGCTGACAATGTTGAGGATCTAAAATGTAAGATGCAGCAAATTTATTATCAGGCTGTTCCTTGCAACAACATTTTTGCAGGGTGAAGAGATGAAGCAGTTGATTAGATCTGTGAAGAAACAGAATGGTGATGCACAGCCTTCCCTAGGGTGGGAGTTAGAAAACCAATCAAGCACATCTTTTCTGTCTTGCAAAATTATGTGCTTCCCTCAGATTAAAGGACCAAGCTGGCCTGGCTGTGTTCTGCTATAGCTGCTTGGCAACATCAGAGTGCCTGGTGTAAGGGAAAACCCTTCCTGCTCAGTTCAGTCTGCTGAAAAAGCTGTTTGTAATCAGCAAAAGGGGCTAGAAATGACTTCCCATCACCCATGTTTTATCCATCTGCTACAAAGCAGCCAGAGGCTAACCCCTGCTGGAGCTGGCCCTTAGCCTGAGCCTAAAATCCCAGGGTATCCATCCTTCCTACCAGCCAGATTTCCTCTAGGCTTGCAGGGCTGGTTGCAACAGCAGTGAGCAGCTGGTCCCTGGCTCTGCTGGTCCCTGCATGAGGTGCTCCCGCTGACAGCTCTCATCATGGGGTGCAGGTGATGTGCTCCCCAGGGATTTTGTTCTATGCCTGTCAAACTTTTTCCCTCTTAGGTTCAATAATCGGGTGTTTGCTGGGTCAGGGAAGAGCCTCTCAATATGCATCCATACTTTAGTGCGAGGGTGGCCGGCTTGCAGCTTGCAAGCAATTTGAGTGTGTGGGGAGAGTGGGGGCTGCTGATGCTGGAGCTGCCGAATCCCCTGAAGGCAGCATGGCTTTGCTCAGCTGCTTCCAGCAACTGAGCGCCGTGGCCTTCAGGAGCTGGTGCCCCCTCTCATCCCTGCTCTTTGGCTTTCTAAGGCATGTGATGTCTATTTTGTGGCTTGGCTACCTGGAAGCAGAAGTTTTTTAGAGTGAGGGAAGCCAGCTGCTCCTGGTGAGTTGTTAAGAGCCTGGTGGAGGTCACCAGGTGACTGGAGCAGGGAAGTGATTGAGTGAGCCCAGCCCCGAGGGACCATGGAACCTTGGGTTAATTTAAGCAACCAAATTCAGATGCCAGCTCAAGTCCCTGAGGCAGCTGAAGGAATTGGAGCTGACTTTCCTGTGTTTCCAATGAAGCTTGCAGCTACTACTGCATAAGAGACTCTTCTTCCCTCACCTCTGGCTGGGAAAGGTGGGAATACTTAAGGTCTGTGTCCTCTTGCCCAGTGCCTGTCTTATTTAGAGCCTTCCATGTGTGTTCAGTCAGTGCTTCGTTATACCACTAGTGGCACTATCTTTGGAAAACCATGCTCAGGTAGGACATACAACATATTTTACATTACAGCAACTCTTCCCAGCTCTCTTGTAGCTAAGTCTTGCTGCTCGTCCTGCCTCCTCACCCCAGCAGGTGACCCCCTTGCAAAGCCCATCTGACACTGCAGTGGGAGAGAAAACAAAAGCTGAATTAATTATATGACTGTGCCAATTCTGTTGTGGTTATTGAAATGAACAGAAACACCTGGAATTAGGTGGAGCAGTCGATAAAAACCAAACAAAACTGAAGAATTACTAAAAATACTGAGTTGTTCTGGGGTGCTTTAGTAATGAGATTAACAGTGAAATTAAGAGCTGAAAGGCAAGTCAGCCTGGAAGACAAATATCTCATGATCTTCCTCTATATTTTACTGAGTTTGCCTTTGAGACTTGCATGGAAGAGAGCTACAGCAAATGAAATATGCAGAATATAAACAAACACAGGTCATGTTTTATTCAGTTTAAGGAGAGACAAGATTTAAATTACACGGGCTTGGATTCTGAATCTGAACCTGGGAGCTGCAGATTCCAAGGATGGTGTAATTTAATGCTGTATCATCATTTAATGATACTTAAGCTCTTGCAGTCCACAGGAAGTATTTTTTAACTGTGTTGCAGGGGTAATTTAATTCAGATTATCCAAGTCATCTTCATCAACATAAGGTCAAATCCTAAGGTGGGGAAACCTAAATATTTTGGTCATTATGGAAAGACGTAGATTGAAAAAAAAAAAAATTGTTTTTGAATGTGTAAGGTTTAGCAGTTACTTCAAGTGTGAGTGGTCTGATAAAGCCTTAACAGTAAGAAAAGTTTTTTGTTTAAGTATATAAATATGATGATTTTGTTGAAGTATGGTTTCTAGCAATGCAATTTCAATTTTAGCAGCTACCTCTTAATGATTGCTTTTCATTCCAGCATTTTTCCTTCGGACGCTCACTTACTTCCCTGTGTAATGCTCCAGGGCTTGCTAAATTCATCGAGGCTTTGTGATGATCCGGGGAGTTCCTCATGTTGCACTTGATCAAGGAACACAGTAGCATGGTTCATGTCCATATATCGCTCTTAGGTTTTTACTCACTTCTTCACATGGAGGTGGTGTGCTGGAGGAATTGATTGCCTTCCAGCTGAAACTGGTGGCCAAGCTCCTGCTAGCCTATTCAGACACGTGAGCTTTCATGCGTAATGGTGTGGTGCAGCTAGAATGGCTCTTTTGATTCCTAGCCTGGTTGTATCCACTTACAACTTTGCTGATGGAGAAACGTCTCCACTATCCACCTAAAGTCATGCTTTGACTTATGCCTCTGAGTCTGAAACACTCTATGCCAGCCTTTCTCCTCCTGTATTCCTCCCAGCAGGCAAGGGTAGTATTAATCTTTCAGTCCTCTTGTTTTTGAGACTGTACTGTTCTCGCTAGCGAAGTTTCCACCTGTGGTTTTGGTGGCTGCTATTAGTCTTTCTCACAGTCTTCCTTAAAACCCTTGTGCCCGTGTGTACCAGTGAGCAGATGTGTTTCTTCTGGAGAGTCTGCATTACGCTTAGGACTCATCTGCGTGGCAGGGACTTTTGTAGTAACAACTCTATAAGAAGTGGCAGGCCGCAGCTACATCCCAAACAGCCAGTTACCGTTTCATCGTTTTAGTTTCGCATGCTCTAGGCTGCTTTCAGAGTACCCACCACCAGTGCTGAGTGTGCACCACACAGTCCTCTGAGCTGCCACTGGGATGTGTACACCATGGGGCTGTGACCCCCCCATAGCCTGGTTGGATATCTGGAGAGTGAGTTTCTAAAGATGCCATGACCTTCTTCTGGCCTTTCCATGGTTGATGATGACTTAAATTAAAAGTCTGACCTGATCTGGGGAGACCAGGTGCCTCTCCTTGTTGCGGCTCTGGTCAGGGGACATACCAGGTGATCAGATATTTACCTGTAAGCTGTGTAACTGAAGTGCTGTGGTTTCTGCAGCAGCAGGAAATATGAGTAAAGCTTCCTCCTCTTCAGACCCATCAAGCTTTGTGTGCTGAGAGTGAGCTCCTTCCACATAATTTCTCTGGGAGGTTTTTTGCTCATACACTGTGTATTGGTGCCATCCTCACCTCCCCATCACTCTGGGACCTCACGTGTTGGACATGGCTCTGACCAGCAGTGAATGGTGGATGTGGCTGAGGAGTGGGCTGCAGGATTGTGCTGCTGGTGGGGGATGCTGGGTCCGTGCCAGCCACAGCCCTTCATGCAGACAAGGTCTCTGACATGGCTGGACTGGTGGGTGCATAATTCTCCTCTTCCAGGCTTTATGAACTTCCTTTGCTTTCAAGAGAAACTCAGATCCTGATTATGTATGCTGGAATTCAGACAGGTACACTCAGAGTTGTCACTGCTGGCTGCAGGGAAGAAACCATATCCTTGATAAATAAAAAGAGGGAAAAAAAAGATGAAAAAAAGAATGAAAAGAACACATACACAACTCCACTAGTTTGGATTAAAACCCAGCCAAAGGACTTTTGCTCTTTGTTTGAATGACTTGCTCGAATGACTTGGCAGGGCAGGGGAAGAAACAGTTACTCTAATGCTGTTCTGAAATGTCACTCCTGGCAGTTCAAATACCACATTGCACTAAGGCTTGTAAATCACATGTAATTTCCTAATTAAAAAATGATGAGCATAATTGGGTCTTTCACTGCTGCGGCAGAACCTTGCACAGACAGGCGTGCTCCCAGGGTTTCACAGTTGCTGGGATGTAATCCGCCACGTCTACCTCCTGCTTTCCTTCTTGGAGCTAGACTCATCGAGGAAAGAGGTTAAGCACTTGACCAATTTTCATTGCTGGCAAGGGGATGTTGCATGACTGATTGTAAAGAAAAAGCCTAGGAAAGCATACTTGTAAAGAGAAAGCCAAGGAAAGCATATTTTCTCTGTGCTAAATCATAATTTTGAATGGAAGTCCAGACATAAGCTACTGCTATAGTAGAGTGCTGAAGAAACTGGTGGGCTTTCTGGTTCTTGGTCTCTTTGGAGACATTGCACCTGTATCATTTGCTTTAGTGTAGCCTTGAATTTCATAGTACCAGTTACAAAATGTCTTTCTGGACGTGTCTGTCCTGGAAAATTTTAGAAGTGTATTTTCTGCTTCGGTGCAACTATCTTCAGCAGGAAAGAAATTGCATCGTGTAGACAGCATATGCAGAAGAGTGCTTACAAATTCTACGGCAGAGGTTAGGCATTTTTGGTTTAGGCCCATGGTAGGCATTTCAAATAAAATAACAGTGACTGTTTTGCTAGCTCTGGTTGTATTTTTTGGTCTCCTTCACTAATTAGAGTGCTGCTTTAGCTATCTTGCTGTGAATAGCAAGCCACTTGGGGAAGAATTAATATTGACAAGAGCTGTCAGATAGATATTTGAGATGTTTTTGGGGGTTCAACAAGGTAAAAGGGTTTGTGGACCAAGCACAGCACAAGTAGCTGGAGCCTCCCACGGAGACTGCCTGCTGCCCACCCTCTGGGACGTCTGCAGCTCAGAGCTTCACATGCTGCCATGATGGCACTTAGTCAAGCTGAGCTTTCCCTCCAGTGCTGTTGGCTTCTTTCTGCTCATATTCCTTTTTCAGGTGGTTTAATTTCTCAATGAATAAGTAAGTGAGTGTGCTAGCAAGGTCAGGTTGGTTTGGTCACAGCTGGTGTTGAGAAACTGGCCAGTGGCTCTCCTTAACAACCTGCAGCCTAACAGGCAAAAGGAGCATCTCTTCCAGGTCCCTTGGATGTTCTTCCCAAGTGTGTGCGTCACAGTCCTGGTCAGCAGGGCAAAGCCCATCCTCATGTGGTCCTGAGTACGTTTCAGAGCATAATGAGAGCTGCTCAGTCTTTGGATATCCTAATGGAGAGGGTGATTCAAAGCAGGCATGGGTTTGTTTTCCTCCAGACCTGGGGGCCAGGGCCCCATTCTCGACCTGGATGCAGCCAGAGAGGCCAGGCCTCCAAAGGGACCTGCAGAAGTCAGGCCATCCCTTGTCCCAAGGCAGAGTAGACTTTGCCTGAATTACCTTACCTTTACTTACATTCACTAAAGACATTACACCTACCCCCAGGCAACCTGCTCCAGATCTTCACTATCCTTACCGTTAAAAAAACCCTTCCTCTTGTCTACCCTAAGTCTCCTTCTGATTTAAACCTTTTGGTTTTGCTGCCAGAAAGGACAACTAGTCTTTTCTGCTTGGTAGCTACTTTTTATATCTTTAAAGGGAATTATCAAGGTTGGTCTCCTGGGGTGTCTCTTCAGTTGGTACACATCTGAAACACATGCCCAAGGCTACACTTGGTTTTCCTGATGAGATCTTAGAGCTGTTGATTCCTGGGTGGTACTTACCGCCAGCCCTTCCAGATGTTGTAGGATGTTTGTTCATTCTGCGTGGCGTGGATGCATACAATGCTTGCGGGGCATTGCTGACTTGTGATTTGTGGTGATGCCCTGATCCTTTTCTATTAACTTGTTGCTTTACCATCTCCTTCTCATCGTGTATTTTTCCACCGTCCTTTTGAATTGCATCCAATTTGCTTTCAGCTTGACTTTAGTTTTTTTTTCTTGCTTTGCTTTCTTCTCATCTAAAAATATAAGCTATATAGCCTGAAAATATATGGTTATACTTTATGTAAGGAAAGAATAACACTTTGCGTGTCACTCTTACCTTTCAACAGATCTAGATAACTGCCTGTCTTCTCTGAGGCTGCATGAAATTGCTGTTAACCACGTGGAATGTTCTATCAGAATGGTGCCAATTTCCTTCTGCAGCCTCTCAGAATAGTTGTGTTATAATACTGGTTAATTAAGTTGCACTTCTATTGCCCTTTTAACCAAGGGTACCATAACCTTGCTTTAAACTGAAAATTCACAAGGAAAGCTTACCCCTGTGTCCTGGCCTGGCAGGATCCCAGGTGGGGTGCTACTGTGATGTAGTGATACTGGGACCAGCGCTGCCCTGTGGGGCATGTGCCATAAATACTGCTCCGGTGGGGGAGATAAGTAAAGGGATGCTCAGCATGCACGGATCAACCTTGGGCTATGTATCATGCTGAGGGAGAAGTGTTGGCTCTGCAGACTCCTGCGTCTGTGCTTGAATTTCTGTGGTGATAAATACCTGTCTCACTAGGGAGCTGAGCTAAGCATCAGAGGTGTCTTCCCAGTGATGCAGTGGTTTATAGCACGTGCCATACTTTCCTGCTTTTCTGCTTTGGTAGATGTTCTTTTTTTTTTTTTAATGATTTACGTGTGCTGATGTGATGATTTGGGCTACCACAGCCCATAATGAGCTGTTTGCCACATAAATGTGTAGGAGCAGAGAAAGGTACGGACCAGCGGGCTGCACAGCCCATATGCCAGTGTCCATGCTGTGCAGTGTACAGACTTGCCAAGGGGCTGTGGTACCACTGCCAGCAAGGTGAGGGGCAGCAGACAAGCTGCTGGGGGATTTTTGGAGATGAAACCATTTTGACTGGGGCCTCATTGTCCCAGGGAGGGCACTAAGGCAGGTATGGATGTCTCTTGCAGGAGAGGACAGCAGCAGAAGCGCATGAAGAGATGGGCACTGAGCAGTGCAAGGAGCTGGGTGTCCTTGGTGGCTCCTTCTTTGATGTCTCTAGGCATTTAGCAGAGGGGACTGAATCCCTGGTGTCTCCTATATCATCAGTGGAGTGAGACAGGCAGAGTCTTCTGAGCAACAATCCAGAGACACCCCACGTCTGCTTTTGAGGCCAGTGTGCTTAGCACAGCCTCGGGAGGGGAGAGATGCAGTGGATGGAAAGGTGGCAGCTCCTGTGCTCCTGCTCCGATCCTTTCAGGGTTGTGGAAATGCTGCTTAACTCCTGCCTCAGTTTCTCGAGCACGTGCATTTCCCAGGGATGTGGAGAGACTTAAATGTTATGAAGATTAAAACCAATACAGAAACAGCAAGGGTTAGAGCGATGTGTCTGTTCAGCAGGACGTGGGGTCTGGCAGGAGGCACAGAAATGGCAGTTTTAATTAGAAATGAATTTATAATGCAATTTGCACTTAATACATCTGGCACAATATTTTTCTGTGGGAACTTCCAGGATGCTGGGCTGAACAAATTGAGTGCAGCATTCACTAAGTTGTACTAAGTTGCTCTAAACAATTGCATTTGTAATTCAGCAAATTTCTGACCTTTGCTCAGTGAATAAATTTGGACAGTAAGATGAACATAGACACAAAGATGCTTTTTGCTTGACATTTAGATACCATTGATGAGTGTGAGTAAAAGAATAATATTCTAACAAATACAGGTTATTTCAATAATTGGAACAGTAATGATTCAAATTTAATTTTATCTTTACTAGTTAATCATTCATGTGAAGCTTTCTAAAGCTGCAGAGCCAGACACCAAATTAAAAGTAGTAGGTTGGTTTTTTGTAAGGGACACTGCCTGGAAATAACAGGAGAGGAGAATTTTATAGTCAGCCCATAATTTCAGGTTTCTGGGCTCCCCACTGAGTCATTGAATTCCAGATGAGATCAATAAAGTCTAGCTCCTTGCCTCTGATTTCAAATCCAATTCTGGTTGTGGTTGCTAGTGATGGCTTTTTTTGGGGTGTGCTCTTGACTGCGTGCCTGGTCAAATGGCAGATCTTGGGATCATGCATCATTTCAGAGGTCGTTCAATTGAGGTCAGGGACTCTTTGCAGATTGTTTTACCAGCTATCGACCCACAGAGAAGTACTTTGTGTTTGCTGATTGTATTCTTTCTTTTCTTTTTTGAATGGATAGAAGGTGAAAAAGATGCTGTATATTTTCATCTTGTATCTTTGACCCGTCCCAAAAAGTTAAGCTGTAACAGAGGGTATCAGAGAAAGACGTTTTATCCAGACCATCTCGCTAGAGATGGTGTAATTCCAGCAGGATATGGTGATTTTTTGTTGCTGAATCTACTGACAGTTTCAACAGGGAATGAGGTGTTTCTCATGCTGCTGGAAAAAGCTGATATGGCTAATTATAAGAAGGAAATGAACAAAAAAATGAGGAAGCAACCTTACCTGTTCATCACATTGGATAAAACAGTGAAGCAGATGGAGAGAAACAAGTGGTTGAATATCATTCATGGAGCAGTTTAGTTGGTAAATAACTCCATTATCTGTAGACAATTGTGAGCAGCTGATGTTTATTTGGTTTTGTTAGGCAAGTCAGAAGCCTGGGGGAGGATAAACTTTCTCCTGTGGATATGGAGTTGGGACTTGTGTGTGCATCATTGCTTGTCCAGCCCCTCCGTGACTGGGAATCATTCCTCAGTTCCCCCTTGCAGAAGATGAAAACAGTGATGATTGCTTAACTATTCAGAAGCTGCAAGGCTCCATAAACATGTAAATCCTTTAATTTTCTAAGGAAAGTAGCCGTGTAGCATCAGTCCAAAGTGCAGCTATAGTGTATTAGTTGCAGTGGTTGGACAGTGCCTGTTTAGTCTGATTACTTCTCCTGCTCTGATTATCTCTTGTAAGTGCCAAGGAAAGTTTCTATTTGCTGGCTAAAATGCAGGACTCCAAAGCAGCCAGCGTTGAGGCTGTCTTCTCGGTGGTGCCTCTGCATCTTATGTTGTGTCCAGACTCTGGTCCCACTAGAAATTGCTGCCATCATTTAGTGCTGGCTGTCAGACTGTGCTGAATACATCATCCTCAGAGTACCAAATGCTTCTGACGTGATGCAAATTTTTATAATGGCTTAAGTCTTAATTTGCTGGCTCCTGCATGCAGAGAAACCGAGGGCTGGGAGTAGCAAAACCTGGGCCTGGAGAAGACTCCAGGAAGTTTCTGGCTACAATGCTTCAGTTTTCTGCCTTGTACTTTCTGCTCCTTTCCCTGTAACCCATCAGTCCTTCACAATAGTCACAAACTGGTTTGGGACTATTTCAGTAATTATTTATGTTTTCAAGTTATCTGGCAATGTGGCACCAAGATTTACTGTAAACTTGTGCATCTGAGCTGTGTCAGATCTTAGTGGCTTTCATAAAAGCCTCCATGCAATAGATGGGAAGGTTGGTGTAAGTCAGGACTGTATATATTAAAACTCTGTGCTGAATAATCTTGCCCGGATCAGGCCTGGACATGCCAGGTCACTGCTCCCAGGATTGCTCTTGGCCAGGGAACTGTGTGTTGGCGCTCAGAGGGGAAAAATTCAAAAGTCTTGTCCTGGACTCTGCTGTTTGACTAACCAAAGTGTTCCCCTCTGGGTTAGGCCCATCCCCAGACTCTCCTGGGGCTTATATGATGTTAAGTCATTTAGGAGTTGTGACAGGTCCTAGTTATTTGGAAGAAAATTACCCAACTCCAATCAATCTAAAAATGAGACTTAGTTTAAACACTTGCTGCAGACAGTGGGGAGGCAGAACAAGGGACGCACCTTCAGGTTCATCCGCCTGTCTTAGACATCTCTAATAAATCCCCCTCTGGAAGAGCCTTTGATTATTAGACCCCTCTCTTGTAAAGTAAGGAACTTTTGGGGAAAGAGCTGATGGTTTGGGGAGCAGAGGACCGGGGATATGCATAAGTCCATAAGGTTTTTTGGTGACTTGTGTGTGGTACTTCTGAGGCTTCTCCCGGACATTTTGGTGTAGATGGTTTGTATCAGGAGCTCTTTACTTAGACACAATCATGGAAGCCAGATTCTGATCTGCAGAGTCTACAGGTGAGAGAGCTGCCAATATTGATGGTTAAGTTGTTTATTGTTAGAGGCAGGCAAACAAAATGTCATGTATGAAAGATTTCTTATAAGGATAATGCTGAAGTTTTATTGGCAAACTTGGAACCTTGTAATCATCTTGTGGATCAAGCCCCTTCAGGCTGATTTTATTTAGAAACCTCCCCCATTCCTGAACTGTACAGCTCTTCAGACATTTCCCTGGCTGGATGCAGCAATTGTCTTTCGATTGCTCAGTCAATAGGCAGCCAAAACATAGCTGCCCTGTGCTGGATGCTAACAAGCACAGAGGCCGATCTTGCAAGCTCTCCTAATTGAATTTTGCTTACAACACAACAATCAGTCATCTGGTAGGATTAGACCTATAAATTGTCCCCATGTGTTTGTCCATGGACTGTCACACGGATATGAAGGCGTGTGCTATGAAGTGATGCCCTTTGCAAATGACTTCGCAGTATGAGAGAAAGGCTCGCAGGTAAGGGGATGTTAGCTGAATAAATGAACTCCAGGGTTTTATATCCTTCATGAAAAAGTCTGGCTGGATTCAATACGGATGAAAGTAATGGTGAAATTAAAAGACATTATCTAAATTCTGCAGCAATTTGTCCTTTGTATGTGGTTTCTAGATCATCCTAAAGAACTAGTTCTCAGTTAAAATCTAGAGTATTACGTGTTAGATGTGATGTGTAACATTCACAGGCACGCTCTGCTGAAGGCAGCTGGTAGCTCTCCTGCAGGATCGTAGGAGCTTAGAGCGGAAGCTGGATGCCTCCACAGCCTGCAGGGATTTGCTGTATAACAACTCCTGGTTTGAAGATTTAATCTGGGCCGATGTAAAATTATCCAAGAGACCAAAGCTTTGACTTCCTCTCCCTTTCAAATACTTCAGTTTTTCTTGTGAACTGCAGTGAATCTACTAATGCACAAAGCTGATCACCTAAAAGGCCTCCAGAACATGTCATCTGCTGGGGTTTAGGTTTCTTAGGGGAGAGATTGTCTTTTTGTTGTCTCAGATGGTGCCCATTGTGTTATTGGCACAAAATGGATAGTAGCTGAGAATGCAGACTGTGAGTTCCTGTCCACAGAGTGACCTGATTTCAGTAAAGTTTTGAACTTGCAGGTCCCATGGTTTGACTTCTTAAAAATTGTTTTCATCACTTATTCAACAAAATACCTTATCTGGAAAATTCAGCATGTGCCAGGTTCTGTCAGAACCACCTACACAAAAATTGTTAGGTTTTCCTAATATAGTACGAACTAGGTTGAAACATCTGAGCATTTACTTAAAAGCTGATAATCTGGCATATTTGAAAACAAAGATTCCTGCTCCTCTAATTTTAGCACATGGAGCTGCTGCCCAGGAGCTCACAGTAGGTGATGTCATTTACTTGCAGTCTCTAGGTCACACTGCCCAGTTTTTACAATTGGTACCAAGCTGGGCCTCTAGAAGCATCCAAGCATTTTGTCTGAAAATCCCCACAAAAACTCTTTCTCATAATGCAGTTGTTTTTCAGTAAATATTCTTACCTGAAGTAGCACTGATGAGAAAACTGATAGGGGAAAAGAGCTTCTTTGGTGTTGCTTGTAATTAAACACAGCAACACGGGTGGCACAGCTATTGCAAAGTGCAATCCCACTGCTTTAATCCAGTCTGGCTTTAAATCTCTTTTAGCGTAAATCAATGAAAGCCAAAATAAACTGTGTTTAATTAACAGCTTCCAACACAACTGCTTTGGTGTGTTGCATCCGAGACTGCTGTGGCCCCGAGCCTTGCTCTGGCAGGGGCTGACATGCTTCCAGCTGTCACTGGGCTCCTTTTGCATCCCTGGTCTCCTCCAGAAGTTCCCAGGTGTCCCGGACCTGCCTGTCTCATTGCATGTATGATTGTCCAACAGCCTTTGGGTGGTCAAAATGCACTGGGTTAGGGGGGGAAAAACCTAAACCAAGCCAGAACAATTTTTTTTTTTTTAAAGCTAATCCAGATCACTTGACTAAAGAGGTTTAGGGACTGATTACATGAGCTCTTATGCAGGTGGATTGGAGGGAATGGTCATCTTCAGAGGGGGTAAGGGATGGGGTTGAGTGATGTTCACCGGAGGTGGCTGTGGCCCCACTGATAGACTGAGCGCAGCACTGGGGACCTGGTGAGATGCTCTCCCTGGGCCAGCCATGACAGTGGACTGGATCTACGACCCAGTTCCCTTTGAGGTGTGCACCCACCAGCACTGCTGCTGCAGCAGTCTGTGGCTTTGGGTGGATGAGCACTGGGGACAGCTCTACTGCTCTGGCAGCTGTGTGTTGCTGCTGAGGTTGGCCAGGTCCCTCAATCTGACATAACCAGGTGGTTGTTGTCTGAAGCAGATTTTGACCTTCCTTTTGGACTGCTCTGCTTGCTGAGGAAGTAGAAGTAATCTGGTGAGCAGCTGGGAACTGTAATCTCTGCTGCCAGGGCCATTAGAGCCAGCAGAGGACAATTTTGAATTGCTTTAAAAGCCATTTGAGGCTCTACCTATTGAAAACCTCCCTGCTTCTCTCCCTTTTTATGTATTTTTCACTTTCTAACCTTTCCTTCCTCGCCTCAACAACTTCCCTATGTCTTTCCTTGAGCAAAATGTCTCTTGTTTATAGACAGCACTGCTGCTCTTCTGGGGTTTGGAAGGAAGCGCAGGAGCATCGCTGGGAGAGCATCACTCCCTGAGCCAAGTAGTTTCCCGGCAAAGGAAAGTCTTGAGCTTATTCTGCTGTGATTCCCAGACTCTTTATTCTACTTAAGACATTCAGAGCATACGCAAACCTGAGCGCCTCTCTTAATGAAACCCTCACGCACCTACTGTGAGACTGCTTTCTGTTACTTTCAAGTGTCTCTCTCCGTGAGAATCCAGATGCTGCTTTGCCATTTTTGGGGGATGAACTGCAGTCGTTTCCACTCTTTGAGTGAATATAGACATGCCCAATGTGCATCTGCTTTGGACAGTTGCTGCGATCTTTGTGTTGATGTCCAAGGAAGGATGGAAACTCAGGACAACCCAGGACATTTCTGGCAACAACATTAGATGGCAGAATGGCAGCAGGTCTGTTGGCGCATGGTGGAGGTAGTTTTTTTCCTCATGAAAGGAAGAAGAGCTGTGGGGTTATCTGAGCAGAGCAGCCGTGTCATTACTGCTTTATCTAGGAGTGAAATTTAAAACAGGATTTGGGTAATAAATACAGGCTTCATGCTAGTTATTAAAGCAAACACAGAGTAGCAGAGATAAGCCTGCTGCATTTATTCATGGATAAGAAATAATATAGAGGAACACAGAAATACTTTGTCAGAGGAAATCTGCTCCTCCTGAGTACTGTTTAATTGCAGTTGCCTTGAGGGAGCTGGATCCCGTTTGTGAGGTGCTACATAAAAATGGGAGAAAGAGCTTGTGACCTCTCTTGTCCATGATCAAGGGCTCAGACTCAAGTGACTACTACATAACAAGTTGCTGCTCCTTATCCTCTGGTGCCTGTCCATGTATTTGCTTTTAGCCATGGCAAACATGGGCTAATTCAGCTTAGTTTAGAGGGACATGTGAAGTCTAATTGACTCACATGTCCCAGAGGCTTAGAGTGCCCACAGCTGGGGCCTGGAGGAGGCTTGTCAAGCACAGCAATTGGATCATGACCCTAATGCCTGCTTTAAGATGAGATATGGCAGGTGGGTGCAACAAGAGAAGGGTGCAAGGCACGAGTGATGCTATTTAATTAACACCAGCTGCCAGATCCCTGCCAGGACAATCCCTCTGCCCTGGAGCACAGGAGACTTTCAAGGAAAGGGTAATGTAGGGTCTTCAAGGTTTTACTGGGAACTCTGTCCTTGTCTAAGAGGTAGTACGGGAGAAGCAGAACAGGCAAAGAAAAGCTTAAAAAAGGGATGTCAAATTTATGCTTTTGATATAACATGTTGGAAGAAAGGATCCATCAGGTAGGTGCCAGATGGAGAATGAGGCTGCCATAGTAAGGCATTCAGAAAATTTCTGGAGTGAATGAGGGAAGATAGTATTAGTGAAGCCAGCAGCCACCAGGTCATAGTGAAACTACTGCTTCCCTTAGCAGTTGCTTCGGGTGTTGTCTGTGAACACCTCAGCTTGGGTGGTGGTAATTTTTACAGTGGGTGAAGGAAAAGCCTTTTAACTAGAAAAGCAGGAAAGCACGGATAGATCACCTGGGAAGGTTATAAACCATCATCACCAGTGTTTTCAGGAACAAGCTACATGAATGTGTGCCAGGGAGAGGCTAGGATCCTTTGCTTCTCTGTCTTGGTGGGATCACTTAGATGATTTTTTTAGGACCTTTTCAGTGACTGATTCAGCTACTAATAGAGTAAGCTGTAACTAATATCTTCTTTCCTCCTGTAATCAGCTGAGGTTTAGGTGATCTTTTGACTACTGATGCAGTAAAATGCATGTCTGTCTTGGTAAAGCCTGCTCCAAGCTGTTGCCCCTGGTTCACCAGGGGCGCACAGAGGTGGAAGAGTAGAGTGTCTTTAGGCTCCTTTCACTTCCATGACGTTGCAGACCACGTGGCATAGTGGGAAGGGATTTCTGGGGGGATCCCACACGTAAACCCTCTAACTGGGCTGTGACTGGGCATGCTATGGAAAATAAATCCACATTGTCCTTGATAGGTACATAGTTCAGAGCTTCTGCCTCTCAGGTCCTGGCTCCTCTTTCAACCTTGATTCCTAGGCCAAGTGGTGGGTCTGATTTGAGTGTTGTAACCTCTGCCAAGTAGGAAGGACTGAGTTCAAGCCCAGGTTTGCTTATGGCTTGCATTAGACGGTGCACAAGTCATACTGCCACAGCCTTTAGACTGGAAAGAAATTCCAAGATTTCTAAGAATCAGTTAATGGATGTTAGTAAAATCCTGATACGTGTTAAAGACCATTTGTATGGCTATTACTATACACTATGTGTGTTTTTTTTTCTTTGTGGCAGTGCCTTGGAGCGTTGTCATAAGCTAGAGCATCATTGTGCTAGATGCTGTGTAAGCAAAGAATAAAAAGACGGCCTTGCAACAAAGGTATCTATGTAAAGATAGGTGTGCTTTGGAGAGATACAAAGGCCATGAGGTACACCCTTGTCAGTCTTCTATATTTCATGTAGATGCTGAAGTAAGCAGTGCTTGACTGACTGGTAGGATAGAAACAGCAAGCTGTTAATCTTTATTTGATTTTAATATGTCTTTCAAGCACTCAGTTTAACACTCAGGTGCATATGTAGATCTTTGTGAAGTGGGCTGTTAAACTGATATTCTTAAT
Source organism: Gymnogyps californianus (assembly GCF_018139145.2). NCBI lineage: Eukaryota > Metazoa > Chordata > Aves > Accipitriformes > Cathartidae > Gymnogyps > Gymnogyps californianus. The sequence continues at coordinate 111,389,116 of NC_059473.1, forward strand.
AAGGTCAACAGTCTTAGTGTAATAAGACAGAGCAGTATAAATGAAAAATGCTCATCTGAAATGGTCTTTATTTTTTTGTCATGTCATATGTCCCAATCACTCAGCCTTGTTCAGTTTCATCTCACCAAAAATTATAATAAAAGGCAACATGAAGGAGAACTGTTTCTCTTGGAAACTGGAAAAGGTTGTGTGGGAAAGTAAATCTGTGAAATTCTGTCCTGGATTGAAACTACCTCCAGGGTCAAAAAACCCTCAGGTGTAGTGTGTTGTCTTACCTCATTACAGATGTAGTCCTATTTCTGGTCCCAACCCTTCTTAGGGTACCTCTAGTAGAGTGAAGATCAGTAAATTAGGACGGCTACAACAGCATCAGTGAGATGGTTTTGACAGAGGATACAGTCTGTCCTGTTTGCTTTTGAAAGCAGCTGCCCCAGTCTCAGCAAAATATATAAAATACTTGAGAGATTCAGGTTTGATGGGAACAGCTGGGAGGTCATGTAGAAATAATATCCAAGGTGGCTGGGATGGATGCTCACTAAATGCCTCCTCCAGATGTGGAGAGGGCAGTGATGAGAAGTCTCTCATCTGCTGCCATCACCATCTGCTGCTTTGTCTACTTCAGAGTCCCGCCTAGAGATGTTCCCACAGACTTGTCAAAGCTAAGAATGATATCTGGGCTCCTCCACACTTTCTTCCTGTCTTATGGCCATTTCGGTCTCCCTCTGCTATGTCTTTTAATAAACTAAATTCTGTCTGAAGGGAGAGAGATGGCTAAAGAAGATTTTGAAGTGAAGGATGACCCCTCTAGGGCAGCATGGTCACAGGGCCAGAGGGACTGATCAGAGTACTGCTTCAGTTGCTGTCTCCTGTCCTCTGAGAGGGAGGGAGGGACAGGAGCCAGAAAGCTTACTTTGAATTCTCCTGAACTCTGAAGGTGTGAAGATTTTGATGTACTTTAGTACCTAGAACTGAGGAGTTTACATAATTAATACCATGTTTTTCTGTCGCCTTCATCTAGTTATCTTACCACCAGCTGATGCTGAAGATCACATGCAAATAAGATGAAACCCTAGCTGTACCTCAGGATTTTTTTTTATAGATAGATCAATTTTAATGAAGCTGGTGCATTGCATTGACCCATTGCTGGTTATCGCTCGCCTTTCCTGCATTTCATTTTATTGCTGCTTAGGGATAAGGCTGTTTAATTATCTCCAGTTGCTCTTCAGTGTTTCTGTAACATTCAGCAATGCCCATTACAAATATTTCTCACTGCTAAAGAACTGGCAGCTGTAGCAGATTTGGGAACTGGGCTGGTATGAAAAGAGACAAGGGTGGAGAGGAGGCATTCTTGGCACTTGTGGTTTCTTACAAGTCTTTTTTAGATGGAAAGCTGATTTCTCTCTCCTTTTTAGTGCTGCTCTTCAAGTTGAAATGGAGGACTGGAAATGGAGAAATAAATGATTGCACTGGAGAAATGCTCTTACCCATTTGTGATTTGACCTTGTGCCAGTGCCACTAACTTATTAGCCGGTAGATTGACTAAGATGACTCCTTTGAATCGCTGAAATCACGTTTAGATGGCAGCTTGATTTTCTCCTTTGTCCCTTGCCTGTTGCCACCCTCCCTTGGACTCTGGCTTTAAGCCGTAGTGCTGCAGCTGTCTGCATGTACATGACAGCCTTGCCTGTCTGACGTGAGCCCGGCCTCAGCTCTGTCCCAGTGAGACTCTGCTGAGCAGCAGTAAACAACAGGTAGGAAAAAGTGGCTTTGGAGAGGCAGTGAGAGGCAGCTCCTTAAACCACCTGGTAGCAACAGCGTGAGCGCTCTGTCCCATATGGGGACTTCATCTTGCTGCTGCTCCCTTAGTTTGAGCCTCCCATGTCCTCGTGGCTGCCCTGGATGGATGCTCGGGCTTGTTTGGGGAGGAGGGCTCGGTGGCAGTGCTACACTGTGCAGTGGGGAGCTCGGGCATGGGCTCAGCTCATGCACTGGAGTTGGAGGTGCAGGATGAGCCCGTGCATGGGCTGTCTCTGCGGGGTGGGAGTACAAGCACGAGGCCGCCCATCTAGTTAAGGCTGGGCTCTTAATGCAGGTGCCCCAGGTAGGTGCCTGGCGTCAGCTGGGGTGGATTCAGGCCCCTGTTACCAAAAAGCATGACAGCCATAAGGTGGGATAAGCCCCTGTGGCTGACACCACAGGAGGGTTTGCGTGAAGGGAGGCTGGGGCTGTCTGGTTTGCAAAGGAGCTGAGCAAAACAAGCTGGGAAAGTGGTGTGGAGATACTGCGTGGTGGTGCCGAAGGTCAGCTCAGTGTCCTTTACTCTTCCTCCTAACCCAAGAACAGGGAAAATGCAGTGAAAACAGAGGTTAATGAATCTAACAGGTGTGGAAGGAGATGTTTGCTAGCTCTGTTTACTGTGGGCCTTCACTGAGGCCAGGAGCTTAGCATTGTCCAAAAAACCAGACACACACATGGGTGATGAAATCCCCTGTGTCAGGGCAGACAAAGATGATATGAAGTTTGTGTATGTCCTGTTTCATAGGAAACACCAGTGAGGCCAGATGCTTCCCTCTGCAGAGGGTTAGTCAGGGCTGGGGCTTTCCAAACAGCCTCCCAGCCCGTCCCACCTTGGCAAGCTGCTGTGGGGGGTCAGGCACCACCCTGGGTGGGCAGAGACACACAGGGTTTCTGAGTTTGCTTCACTGCTGAGAGTCAGGTTAATGCTTTAGGCTGTGTTACCTGGTTGTGTGAAAGTCTAATAGAGAGCTTTCTGTAGGTGCAGAGCCACTCGAGTCCTGCAGGGCGAACCTGACCTCAAAAATGTTTAAAATGCATCACTCCTTTTAAAATTTAGAGCAAGGCTCTTTTTCCATATCAGCTTTTTAGTGGCCACCATGGCACTTGAAGCTAACCACATCTGTGACCTAGCTCAGGACAACAGCGTTTGTGACGGGCACTGGTCCGCAGAACCTGTTTTGGCTGTTGAATCCAGCAGTTTGATCCCTCAGGGCCCTTTTAAGCCCTTAAAGAAGCAAGGCGATTATTTGGACACTTATTTTGTGAGCTAGATGGACAGACAGAGGTTTCTGCAGCCCCGGACCCCTCGCCTCAGGCTTGGTGCAGGGGGACCTCCCTTCCTAGAGATGTTCAGGGTCAGTCGGAGGAACCGTGCGCTTCCTGCCCTGCTCTGTGCTGGGATCAGACAGAGCATCCTCTGGCCGCTCCCTGGGATCCCTGGGCAGGCAGGGAGCAAGCTGGCCGCCTCCTCACCCGCAGTGGGTGCTGGTGGCATAGGAGGACACATGACTGCTTTTGACGGATGAAATCTTATTTTTTCAAAACATGGATTAATGTAAAAAGTTTCAGGCTGTTCAGTTTGGAACAGAGTCTTTTTCTCCTGCTCCGATTTTCTTTCTTTTCCTTCATCTTTTCTGCCTTTTTAGTCTCCAAGCATGCAGAGGGCTGGAAGCCATGGAAAGCTTTGAGTTGGTGTTTGGGCTGTGTTAGACACTGTGGGAAACCTTGCTGCAGCCTGTCCCTGTACCAGGCCACCTCCAGCAGCCGTCCCCTGCGGGCATCTCTGACAGATGGGCAATGCCTGAACAGCAGCTTTGTGTTAATTGAGTTAAAAATCAGCATGATTTTGTGGAAAAAACAGTCTTTCTTAGCTCTGGAACTACTTTCTTTTTTTCTTGTCCTCTCTTCGTATTTTGCATGTTTCTGTTGGAAAAGAGAAGAAAATAAAACAAAACTCAAATTGTTTTTTTAAGGAAAAATATTTCCTTCTTGAAGTAAAGAAAAAAGCAAATGTTTCCACTAACTACTTTGAATGGTGTGATTTAGACACTTCCAGAAAACTTTTAGCATTCTTTTGAACTGTCATAACTTTATTTAGTTGAGCCAGGAAAGAGTAATTTTAGTTCTGTCCCTTGATGAATCTGCCGGTGTGGTTACCATTATTTTTTTCTCCTTGATAGAAGCAATTGGCATGTTACTTTCTGCCCTGGCAAGCCTCAACTTCCACAAAGGGCCGCAATCTGATGGGATGTCAAACTGCATAGCACTTGTTAGGTTCCCGCGACTGACAGCATCTGTGCATTTGCAATGACATCTCTAAATCCATCCAGGATACAAAAGTACTGTAAAATTGTAGCCTTTGTGAGTATATGTGCTGTATGTTTTATTTATAAAGCTTTTAGAGATAGCAGCTTGTTCTCTAATTTATTTTGGGTTGGTGAGGAGGAGGAAATCTCATTGGCAAGATAGGGAATTTGCAATCTGAATTTAAAAGGAATGTGGGAAAAAAAAAAGGAATTAAAAAAAAGTCCAAGGTTCTGGCACATGTTTGCATGAATAATAATGCTTCCAAAATGATAATGGATTGTGTGTCACCCATTTGTAGAACTGTAGAAGCTGCTAAGATAAAAAAAAGATACGTCAAATTTTAAACAGCATGGGGCCTGTGTGTGTCAGTCATCAGATACAATTAAACAAGGAAAATAATTGCCTGCCGGCTAAGTGTAACGTTGCAATGTCACAGTGCCATGCTCAGCTTTCATTTGCACAAGGGACACTTGTTCTGAACACCCAGTTAAGGGCCTGTATTGGAACAGGCTGCCCAGGGAAGTGGTTGAGTCACCATCCTTGGAGGTATTTAAAAGCCATGTAGATGTGGCACTTAGGGACATGGTTTAGTGGTGGACTTGGCAGTGCTAGGTTAACGGTTGGACTTGATGATCTTAAAGGTCTTTTCCAACCTAAATGATTCTATGATTCTGTTTGATGGGGAGCTGTGAAGTGGAAGATGGGTGGATGTTTGCCAAGCTCGTTGAGGAGTCAAAGCTGTACTATTATGATTCAGTGTTTAAGACCTCCTTTACGTATTTGTAGGGGCTTGACCATGACTAACACTGCTGGGTCCTTGTTCCCTGCTGGGTGCATAAAGTCCTTGCAGCACTAAGCCTGCAGTTGGTTTTGAGCCAAAAAGCCACTGTTTCTTCACAGCAGACCTGTCAATCTCACTAGGACTGTGTTGTTGGGTCTCCCGGCCTGCCAGTGCAGTCTTTTGCTCTTGGAGGATATCCTAGTCTAGCAGAGGAAGAGATACTTGAAAACATGGCCCCAGCTCTGGGGAACCTCTACTAGCAACATTGCTTTTGCACAGCTTAGAGATGGATCAGGACCTGCTAGAGGAGACCTGAGCCTGCCTTGAGGAGGGAGAGAGATACAGACTAGCTGCTCTCTGGGGTGGCTGCCATGCCTATGTTTCTATACTGCACCATGGTATGACTGCTGCTGTCTGGAGACTAAACTGGTGTTAGAGATGCAGTGGGTGGGCCAGTTTCTACAACTGCTGAAAAGGCAGCAGAACCTTCTTTTTTTTATTCAGCCCTGGCCTGTTTCTGTTTGCTACTTTTTGTTTCCAGTTGCTGGCATGTGTTGGTGCTAAAATAAGAACTCCTTATTGCTGTCTACTCATTAACTAATAATAGGCAACTCCTTAGATGCAGATTGTGGACAAGTGCATATTAGCCATTCCAGGTTGCACTGTCTGCAAATACTTTACCAGAGGCAACAAAAATTTCCATGAAATTACTTGAAAATGGCTTTTGGGATCCTAGCTGTTCTAGTCCGAGGTGAGGGAAAATGTATCTTTTTTTTTTTTTTTTTCCCCCTTTGACCAGGTATTTGTTGCTTCTAAGTCTTGCTGTGCAGATTTAAAGTGCTTTCTGTTCTGTGCTGGTCTCTGACACAGCTTTATGCTGTATGAAGACTTCCATCTGCATGAAGGTCTGGTGAAAAATACATAATTGTAATGCCAAAATTCTGCTTTTGTCATTTCAGGACTTTGAAATAAACATTTCTGCATCAGGAACATTAATCTCCTTCCTTTCAGGTAGTGAAAGTTCCCATTTACCTTCAGGTATGCAGTCACCTAATGCCCAAGGTTGTGTTGGTCTAGCAGAGGGTATTAGCACTCATATCTTACTAGTAAGATTATTAAAGTATGAAGAAATCTAATACATTGGCTTTTGTAAGACTGTGCTATTCTGCAAGGCACGTGTACAGATAATGTTAACACCTCGTCATAACTTGATGCTGAGCACCGTGCTCAGAAGCCAGGCTGACTGTGGACAGGACAGTCATTTAATGTTAATTTCCTCTCTTGTGTATTCTTTCTAGGTTGAAGAAGTTCCCTGGAGCACCAGTTACTTGTGTTCAGCAGACAGTGCTCACAGTGCTTCTAGACTATACTGGGACATGAAAACATAACAGGTGAGAGTGTATGATGAACTGCCACGGGAGATTAGGCTGATAGTGTCAATGACAGTAACCTCAGTGTTACGGTACCTTATCCCAAGAAGGCTTTGCATCACTGAAATATATTCTTGACAGGAAAGCATCACTCGGGCAGCTGAGCTGTTTATTTCAGCATCTTGCCTGGGTGTTATGAGGAAGGAAATGAAACTGGCTGTGAGCACTGAGCCAGTGCAGATCCTTTGGTCCTTTTGCCTTCCAGATGTTGCCACTGTAGCTGGAAAGATGCTGCTGCTGCCCAAAGACTAGCAGCAGCATCTTTCTCTACTGAACTGTGAGAAGCGTTCTGAACCCAGGGCAGGACGACTTCCTTGATCCGTCCCCACGGCAGACCCACTGCACATGTATGGCTCTGGACCTCTGGTTGGCCTGGGTGGAGGGCCAGCAGTTTTGTTCACGGTGCTTATCAGCCCAAGATCTGACTTTAAGTGTACAAGTGCAAACATCTCAAATGTAGACAGAGCTGTTAGCTTTAAAGGTCAACACTGAAGCCTTCTATATACACAGTACAGAGGCTTTCTGTGTTAGAAAGCTCTTGTAAAATTAGAGGGTGAAAAAATGAGCATTAGCATGGGAGTAAATGGATTTTCTGGACTGCACTCAGTAAAACAGTAAAGCTGAGACTTGCATCTGAGCAGTGCCAAGCTATCCTGGGGCATGGCATCATGTGCTGTTGGGCTGCTCTTCATCTGCCGCCCCTGCGTGTCCATCCTCCTCATGTGCAGCACGTATGGGGACTTGCCCGAGTCCTCACGGGCTCTGAGCTGCCCAGGGTCCACGTGGTTTGCGTGCAGCAGCTTGGGGCGTGTGCTCATGTCCATTGGCTAACTCAGCCATGGCAATTGATCTCACTTTAGAGGAGGCTCCTTTTGGTCTTGCTCATGATCCTTGGGGACTGCTGAGCCTGGATGCAGCTATGATTTGCCTTGGCTCTGAAGTGTCAGGACCCTCCTGGATGAACTTTATGGGAAGATGGGGAGGAGCTCCTTGGGCTGATCCTGGCTGCCCAGCTGTCCACTGCAATAACTGTGGCTGTATATCTCCTTTCTGTGCATGGTTGGATGGTTCTACACAAGATTTTAGGCTGGCTTCCTATGGAAATGAAGCTTAGAGTTGCAGTCGTGTGGGGGCATCTGTCTTCCTGCTTGGAGAGAAGCAGCCCTGCATGCATGCAAAAGCCAGTTCCAGCAAAATTTTACAGAGGGGCAATGGTCTCAAAGATGTAATGTCCTGGCAGGGGTAGGCATGGGAGAGTGACTCTGATATGCTCCCATGAGGGTAAGATTGCATTGAGAGCTCAGCCCTATTAGATACCCAAGAGTCCATGCACAAGGACGTGGTTATCAATTTCCCAACCTTGCAGAAAGCTTCAGTTTGAACTTGCATGTTGCTAAGTCATGAGGGAATCCTGCCATAGCATAGAAACAAAACTCCACTGGTTTTGGGGCTTTGCTTTGGTGGTATTTTTTTCCCTACATGAGAAAAGTCAAAATGCCAGTGACAGTGTGTGCTGAACGCTGGTTGAGCTCAGGCTGCCTGTGCTGGGGGCAGTCTGCAGGCAAGAGCTGGCCCTGCCTTGGAGGGGTGGTGGGGCTGGAGCTCTGGGCACAGGCAGCAGCAGGGGTAATGAAGGGTGTGCACCTGATGGAGGTGCCAGAAGTCTTAGAGGGGAGCCTGCGTCCTCCTGATTTTCAGTAAGCTCAGGTTGGATTGGCATGTACCATTTTTTTTCCCCCAGAAAAGACTCCTGTCACTTGCTTCTCTCTCCTTGCTGCTCTTGTTGTTTGTAGGGCTATGCCATCAACTCTAATGAGCCAGAATAAATATCCCTTTTTCTTCTTGGAGAACCTTAGCTTTTCTCTTTTGCGAAGCCAAGATAATTTCCGTGATCCTGACTCCATCGTAGCCCTGTGAAGACTTGCATCTGCACAACCCAGGGGGATATGAAACTGCAAACACGAGAAGCTGGGGATGGCAGAGGGCACTGGGCATTGCAGGTCACCCAGCAGAGCATGCCGGGAATGCAGTCGTGCTCTCAAACTAACCAGAGCACATGGCACAGAGGCTACACCAGCTTCAGGCTTTTATGCTGGCTTCAGGAAAGATCACTCCTGGTCTAAACTTAGGGTGGTTTGGGCAAGTGGTACCCAACTCCAGTCTAACAACTGCAGGTATAAAGCGCTCAAAAATTTTTTGTGGAACTTAAAACTTGTAGAGTGAATTTGTGCCAAACTCATGGGGTTATTTTGCTCCTGGGACTTCTGTGTTCATATAGGAGCCCTAAAGCCAGATTTACTGAATTGGCAGAGCAGGGTCTTCATCACTATTACAGAAGAGGATTTAAGTACCTAAATCACACTGATAATTACAGAAGAGGATTTAAGTACCTAAATCACACTGATATTTTCAAAATCTTATTCCTTGTTGCTGTGTGATTTTGATAAACTCAGTCATTGGAAAACTGAACTTTTTATGAGAAAATACATCTGAGCTATAAGAAAGGCCCTTTTTTTCTGCAAAAAAGACTGGAGGTGAGAGAAAGGGAAAGCCAAAATATTGATGAGCTCTGTTTTTAATGTTGATACAATTGCCCCAGCACAGTTCTATAAACCGTATTTTCACAGAATTTTGAAAGTTTTGACTTTTGAAAGTCTTGTGGCACATTGGGAATAGCCATGCTTTATCCGACAGAGGAACCTAAATGGATGTGTTTCTCCTCTTGATGTTGCCAATGATCTTTGAGAATGGAAGCTGTGAAATGCTGGTTTGGGGCCTCCAAGGGCTGGGTGATGGGGGAAGCAGGGGCTGGGGATTTGGGGTTGAGAGCGGCGCGCCTGCTCCAGGCAGCACGCATTCCCTGGGATCCTGTCCTGTGTGGGAACCTCCGAGGGGACAAAGTCACTGCAGACCGAGTGAATTTTGCTTTGCTTGCTTTGCTGCAAGCAAAGAGGACAATAAGAGAAAAGCTGAGAGACGCAACCCTCATCATGCCTTTCAACTGTCATAAATATTTTCTTCTGGTTTGGGTGAAGGAAGGTTTGGAGCAGTTTTTATTCATGAGGCTCTACTGATCCCTGTGCAGTTTTCTGTGTACATCCTACAGCAGGCATGTCAGGGAACATGGCACTTTTTTTTAATTTCACGGAGATCAAAGTCACATTTGAAACACTGTGCGAAGATGAAGGTTTTTCAAAATTAGAGCTGGATTAGGTGTGGGTCTTCGTGTCACGTCATCTCTCCGAATGTTTTCATGTCAGCAGAAAAAACAAGAGCGAGGCTTTCTGACCTTGAAAAGAAATGCCCGAGGGAAAGACTCCTTCATGCAATTTTTAATACTTTTGCTAGTGACTTTTTTCAAACTGCTGTAGCACGATACAGGTTTGAACCAATGAATGTCACGCTCATATGGGGCAGTTCCAAAAATGAAAGACCTTGAGTGACTGAACGCTATTATTGCACTATACGAAGATGTCATCAACATCACCTACATTTCTGACTTTCAAGTGTCTTGGTATCTTATAGTTAGCCTGTCTAATGCATGAGAGACACTCTAGATTTAGTTTCAAATCCATCACGTAACACTTTACTCAAAAAAAAAAAAAAAAGTACATAAAAGGGAGCATTATATACTGATTATTTTTTCATTATAATTTCCATTTGCCTGATCCCTTTTATTGAAAGTAGTATTGCTAAAGGTTGTTCTCAGCAGCAATGTTCCTTCCTAATACTGGGGGAAGAGGGGATCATTTTCAGATCCCTTTGAAAGCCATTTCATTTGCAGGTCTTTGGAATACATGGATGAGAACGTCATTGTGGTACAACCTTGGGGGTGTTTTGTACCTTTAGCAAGGCACCTCAGTCATACCACTTCTTTCCTGGAGGGGGAAGACCTCCTTCCTTTCAAACATCCCCCATAGCAGATGTGTTAGCTACTTGAGGGAGGCAGCAGACACCTGTTCTTGCACCATGTAGATTTTGAAGGTCCTCCTCTGATGGCATGTTCAACTCAGGCACAACAATTTGATATGATGAGCTGATCAAGTAAGGATCTATTGTCATCAAGGCAGGTGCTAGGGATGGAGTTGGGTCCCTGCTGAAGTTAGTGATAAAATATTCCCTGATTTCAATGAAGGTAGTTTTATCCTTCTCTGTTTTGGGCAGGAGTATGAGGAGGTAGGGTTCCCCTTTCAAATGTAGCAGGCTCACTGTAAAGGCAGTGGGTTGGGACTAGGGAGATTTAGTCCTGATTCTGCCACTGGCTTTCTGGGACACTGAAATTAAGTTACAGTACTTATTTCTGTCTCAGTTTCTTCAGCAAAAGTGTCTCTCAGTGTTGAGATTCAGCCATAGTTGCTAATTCCCAGACTTACAACTTCCCCAACTCATGCTAAGTTTTTGCTTCCATTTCTGCTTTTCTTTCAAGACTGTTGCATTGGTTGTGTCTCTTTTTCAGTCTTATGTATCTCCCTGGCCATTTTTTGTCTTAAACTTCTCTGTACTAAAATTCATTTCCCTTCTCCATATCCCTTTCCCTGCCGCTTCTCGGGTTAGCAAAGCTTTTCATGATTTTCAGTTGGGACTTAAAAAGCTGGAAGAATACATGTCCTGCCTGAAAGCTGCTGAAGTGAATGGGGGTTTTATAGAAATGGATAGACCATGGCATTCTCAGGTCAAAAGTGATCTTGGTTCAGTGATGCAGAGGCACATACCAGCAGGGGGAAGGTGGGTAGGTATTTTGGCGAGCCACAGTGCGATCCCTGCACGCTTGTGCCAGCGGAGGTGTGAGCTCGCAGAGTGCAGTGAGGTGTCTCATCTGGTGCAGATGTTTCTGCAGCACGGTTTCAGAGCTCCTCAGTTTGAGTTTGCTTCAGTTGTTTAACCTGCGGTTCTACAACGATGCATACAAATGACAAAACCACATATTTGCACTACAGAAGAATAAGATCTGAGGAGTTTTGCCTATTTGACACACATGCATATGACAAGAGACTGTAACACCAGCAACACCACCGATTTCATAGTCATGAATCCCCTCTCGCCTTGGGAGAAGAGATGCTTGACCTACTTTAGCAAGTGAAAGCAGGCAGCGCATCAGCTTTATTTAGGTGGCCTGTGTGATCTGTGATCCTTCCATGCCAGGACTGATTTGTCTGTGGTCTTGTGTGGTATAACTTGACAAGCAATGAGAGGATGTTGTAGGATACATACGGGCTTTTGGTTGACAGAGGGTTAGTCCAAGGAGATGGAGCTTAGCAGAAAGCTGCAGCCAGAGCCTCTTGGACAAAACCCTTCTTGGAGATGCTGGTGAAGCCTGGCCCAGGGTCTGCAGCCTGTGGCCGCACAGAAGGTCCCTCCAGCCACGTGGTCTCCAGCTGCTGCAGCAGGAGCAAGGGAAGCTGCTCTCTGGTTGAGCTGCTAGGAGATAATGTTACTCCTTCACCTTCTTAGTGCTGTTAAAGGCTATCCAAAAAGGCTATTTCAATAAAATCCCTGTGTCGCGGGACTAGTGAACTCAGCTTATAGTGCAGGGCTGTTGTGCTGGGGCCCTGAGCCCGTGCTTCCCAGTCTCGTTTCTGCTGACCGGCAGCATCTCTTCTACCATGGAGAAATGAAAGGGCCTTGTTTTTTTCTTGGCAGCATCTCATGTAGCAGCCAATGGGTGGTGTGTTGTCAAACCCTAGCTACAGCCCCGTTTTCTTTGTGTGGCTGCCCAGCACAACGTCCCAGGGAGGTCTGGCGGGGTTGAGAAGTTTTCCACCAACTATGCCCTGAAGCTATTTGCAGTTGGAGCTGGAAAAGTGAATTAAAACAATCAATCAAGCCAAGTATGTAAAACGGAGCTTTTTAGTGGTTGGCAAGGTGGTTTTGTGATGTGAGTGAGTCCTGGGCTCTCAGTTCCTTTTTATTTTCCCTTGCTGTAGCCTTCCTACATGCTCTTACCCCAGTCCCACATCAGCAGCAGTCCAGCCTGGAACAGGCTGTAATTATTTAAGCAGAACTGGTACAAAAAGTGAAGGTTGTGGCTAATGAGGAAGCGCTGGGAAGAGGTTCCTGTTCCCCCTAGACCGCACCATCAAGAACACGTTCCTGTCCCTCGCTCTGATGGAAAGCTTGCAGACATCTTCTCGGTCCTCATTGACTGCACCAGGGTTTGTGTTTCCATGTCAGTGCTCCCAGTGACTAACAGTTTGGAGTGGTCTGCCCACAGCCATAGAGTTTCTCTTGTTTGGTTGTCTTCCAACAACAAAGTTCTCTAAAGATAAAATAGAAATTACTGGAAAAAAAAGTGCAAAATCTAGTTCGGTTGTATCTTTCTTCCTTTTTCTATAGTTTTCCCCTGAAATAGCGCTAGCAAAAATTTAATCTTAGCCTGCGCAAGCTACTGTTTTGAGTAGAAAGTATAACCCAACAAAGAGGAAAAAATATCCAATAATCCTGTTTTAAAACAGACACACAGACTGTTTGTGCCTGGGTTATTTTAGACTGTATTTTTCAACACATTTTGCAATGGCAGAAGAAAAGATGATCTATAATTCTATGAAGACTGTTTTCATCAATTTACCAGGAAGAAATACAGCCTTTGTTTCTGTCATTAAATTGAAAGTCCAGGCTAGAAATAAATAATATTGTCAGAAGTAAAGAAAAATTCAATGGTTAAAGGACTTCTCTATCAGGAAGAATGTTTTCCAGCATACAAAATAATACCTCCTTTTTTTATAGGAAAGGAAAAATATTAGATACTCTTACATTAAAAATGCCTATATTTGCAAATGTATTTTTGCAAATGTATTTTTTTCACCAAATTGGTTATGCTAAGAATTTGGTTATCATCTTGGCTGGACTCTCTCATGCCTCATTATTCCAGTCAAGATGTTCAAGAACTCATGCTGCTAGTAATAAAATAGCCTTGGGAGTCCTGAAAATTACAATACGTTATAAATTTTACAGTATACCTTGATAAGTTAAAAATACTCCTTCCATAGAGGAAAGTCAGCCTTTTATTTGTTCTATGGAGAAGGTCAATAGCAGAGTTGTTTTAAGGGTAGAGAAACTCGCCACTGAACAGATACTGAGTTTTTTCCTGGGTGCAAGTGATCATGCCCCAGTTAGACACATTTTGTGCAAGCAGGAGGAAAGTCCAACAAGTGGTTGCATATTCTGGGTACTTGGTAAGTGGCTGTTTTTCAAAGAAGTAATAATAATAATAATGTGAAAAGATTATTTGGGTGGTTAAACAGTATTTTGCTCATTGATAAAAACGAGTTTGATAACAAAGTAGTTCTGATCAAGAGGTGGTGTGAAAACTTCTGTAAACGAATCAATATTTAATAAGGGTGAAAGGGAAGCTGATGGAAGTAATTAGCTGGACATTAGGAAATGCAGCCAGTTGTTGAGGGAAGATAAAAACAGAAATTAAAAAAATCTGTAACTAATGAGGTTAAAGAGTTGGCTGCCCTACCCAAATAACATTTATGTCTTAAAACCTGGTTAAATGACACATCCAAAAAATTTCTATTATCAGTTTGCAGCAGTGGTTGGCAAACGTATGATTTGTTCTTGGCCCAGGGTTAGTCAAGTTTTATATCCATGAACATGATGTCTTAGACGCCTGTCTGAGATGAGTCTCCCTCTGAAGGTGCCTGTTTCTCCTCATTGCTGGTGAAAGGAGCTCTCAGTGACAGGCTAGACAAATGCTGGATAAAGCTGAGATTAATCCTCCTCCTACAACTTTGCCAGGAGCAAGAATTCTTGGTCCGTTGTGAGTTTGGGTTAAAAGCCATCAGATTTTAGGGGAAAATAATGATGTTCACCTTGGGTTCGTTGTTTTGTTTTGCTTTGCTCATGTTGTCCAGGTTTCTTCCATAGGGAGAAAGGATAGAAATATCCTTTATAATAACAGGAAATAAAAGCAAGGATTCTCCCTTCAACACTTGGAGCTCCAAGTTGAGGCTTTATGGAAAAATCTCTGCTGTCACGTGGCCCCTGATTACATTGCAATGCAACCATAATGCCTCTCTGTTCACCCACAGTGAGTGTGTCCTAAGGGTGCCCGAGGTACAGACAAAGTCTGTCTCTATTAGCTGTAATGTCTATGCTGGTACAACCCTGGTGCGACAAGGGAGAGCACAGGGCTTTACGTATTGAAGGTGGAGCGGTTCAGGAGCAGGATGAAGTCCTCTACGGAAAAGGTGACACTGTGGGCTGGCATTCTACTGCCAGCAATGGTGTTAGGGTGCTGGGACCCTGGCTGCATCATCTGCTGAGCCGAGCAACAGCGCTCTGTGAGCCCTGCTCCATTGCTCAGAGGTGTAGCAGGGAAGTCTGTGCCGTTGTGAAGAAGTGTCTGCTCCTTTCCCTTCTCTAAAACTGGCCAGAACATCAAAGACAAGTATACAGGGAGACAAGCTGCTTTCCTCATGGCCATCGTTAGGGAGCTGCATTTAGGACCAGAGGGCTGGGAGTGATTTTTGGGTCATACAACAGGTATTTTGAAACTGAAAAGGAAGATCTCTAGAAAGTAGATCTAAGGTGTGGGATTCAGGTCAAGAGTAAGACCCCTGAATTTAGGTGCCTACATGTGCACTTGGTATCTGAACTTGCGTTATAGTCAACAGAGATCAGGTCAATGGAGCCTGGAGAATGATGTTGCTCACCCTAAAGCAGGGTAAGCTGGCTACTTGGCTGAATCACTCCTTAGGCCACGTAGACTACATTGGCTAGGGGTGGGATGCAGTGTCCTAAACACAGGTGCCTTTCACCATTTCAGAGGTCCTAGGAGGTCCCAGGGGGTCTCTAGGAGAACACAGGTGTCTCTCTGCAGACATCGTGGTGTACACACCAGTCCTCTGCAGACACTCTGAGGTCCCTCAAATGGCATTCAGCAACTCTGATTAGAGAACCAAAACGATCCCTAAAACTCCACTGACTATGATGGTAGTTTATACACTCAGCATAAATGTAGCCATCTAAAATTTAGGCTTCTTAATCTGAAATTGAATCATAACCAAGCTCTCACCAGCATCGTTCAGCGATGGGCACGTACGACTACTGTGTTTAAATGAAATGTGCTGTATTTGTCAGGGTAGCTAAGTGACTTTCTAGACAAATCTTTCTCCACTCTGAGCAGGCAATCCTTTCAACCAGCCTACTTCCAGTCCTGGCTGCTGGATGCTTTTCAGATGTAAGGTGGCAAAGGGAAAATCTTTCTACTATGCCCGAACAGGCAGGGAAGCATGAACTCTGGCCACCTTGCTTACCCCAGCAGATGCTAGGGGACTTGCAGGCACCGTAGCTCTGTTCTGCTGTGCCCTCACCTCCCCCTTGCCTTGGTCAACACCTCACACCTTGACACGAGGGGTGGATGGACACCACGGGGCAAGCACAACATGTGGGGGCAGCGAAACAGTTGCTTTGTGTACGAGCCATCATCTGAAATCCCTTATTTCCTCAGTGGCCTTGGGGCAAGAAATCTTGTGTTTTCCCACAAACTAGCTTTGTGATTAGTAGCTGTAACTCAGATGCTTTATTAGACTTCAGAAATGCTCTTATCCTCCTGGAAAATGACTTTGTGGAGTCAGTGCTGTCATGTTCACTATCCTGCTGAGGCTGTCATTAAAGCACCCGTGAGAGGACCCCTCACCCCAGGTGCCTTTTTGGGTTCTCCCTGCGTGGCAGATGCTGTCCCAGCCTTTCTCACTGGGTTTTTTTCTGGTCCCTTGTAGCACACTGGCCTTTGGCTGACTCAGATGCTGCAAAGTGCACTGTGTCTCAATTTTTCACTTACCTGCTGTGGAGAAGTGTGCGTGTGTGTACACTCACGCAGGAGAGAGAAATGGTATTTAAAATTTGCCAACCTTCAACTTCGTATTACTGCATGTAAAGCAAGCCCCCAAATCATTTATTTCTGGGCTTCTGTGTTGATTCCCAGAGTTTTGATTTAATCTTAAAATATTTAATCATTTCCTTGGCAAATGACACTGAAATTGGACAGATGGTTTAAACTTATCTCTCTTCCCTGGAGAAAAGCTGCTCAATTAAAACAACTGTAGCTCTCACACATTCAATTCATCCTTATCAGCCTGTCCCAATTAATCCTCTAAATGCAATGTTACATAACATGGGATCCTCTCTCCCTCATTTACTTTTCCACCTTGTCATTATTTCCTCCGTGTTTGCTTACCTGCACAACGTTGTTGGGAGTCAGGAGAAAGCTGCCGCATGGGGAGAGCTGTGTGAAATTTCCAAGTCACATCTGTTAGAGAAAAAGAGAGGGACGTGCATAAGCCATCGCACTCAGTCACTCATGCTTTTACTCTCTGATGTTTTTTTTCTCCACGGACAAATGATCTTTGCAAATCCTTAAACCAGCAGAATTAAATTTCTATTACACTGTTTTCTGTGTAGCTGCATAATCCCTTTCTGCTGTTAGTGCTGGAATTGCTTGGCTTACATGGTACTCACTGCTTGTGAAAATGTGTTTCTGCGTGTGCTGGGGGAGTGCAGTTTGTTCAGCTGCAGAAAGGAGAGAATTAGAGCTGGGCTCAAAAAGACTGGAGTAAATGGCCGTAATAAATCCCACTGGAGACTGGGATATCTAACACTGTTAGTCTCGTCTCTAGTACTGCCTGTATCGTTTCACTCCGCCGAAGTATTAAGAACAATAATTTGGATTTAATAGGCCTGGATGTAATTCAGGCAGCCAGTGAGGGTGAAGTTCTGCCTTGAGGAGCACTGGCCCATGTTCCATGGCTGTGCTCCCACAGAGGGGTGAAGAGCCGGTCTGGGAGCAGGCACATGCACGCTGGGTCCCCTGGCTCGCTGCTGCCTGTTATCTTGGCTGTATGTTGGGCTCGACACATCCTTGGGTTAGTTGGGTTCAGGGTAGCTGGCAGTGGCTTGGGCTGGTGGTGGCTTGGGCAGCTATGGGCCCTTTGTGGCCTTCATGTGCCCCGTAGCCATCCAACAGTGTCAAGGTGGGTCTCCAGAGCCTACGGGCAGGCTCAGACTGCACCCACTGAAAGCATCGCCTGGGGGTCCCACTGGAGGAGGATCGGGGCCCAGGGAAGAGCAAAATTCATGCTTAGGATGGATTTATTCAATCTACCTTCAGACTGTAATGGAGGAGACTGCCCCAAAAAAGCATCTTTGGCCACTCTGGTTCTGCTCAAAATGTTATAGGCTAAGCACCATGTAGTCATCTGTTACTGGTCCAGAGCTGATACGTAAGGCAATAAAACCTTAAATATGAAGGACTTTGAAGCTAGTCCTGCTTTGAGCAGAAGGTTGGACTGGGGACCTCTAGGAGTCCCTTCCAGCTTGAATTTTTCCATGATTCTGCAGACAGAGAATATTAAGTGCAATTATCCGTTTAATATTTGTATTAGCAAGGACAATCATCAGGAAATGCCAAACAAATTCCACTGGATTTTTCCTCTAAATAAATGAATAGAATAAGACAATCTGCTTTACATATTTATTTAAATACCTTCCTAGAGTATTGTTGTGTTGTTTTGTTTTGTTTTTCCTGAATAATTCTTTTGGCTGCTAATTGTATTGAATGATTGGCTGTATGGAGAGGGGAAAACCCCACATCTTTAAAAAATCTGGAATTTTCTTTGGATTCTACAGTAATTAAAATAAGGTTTTGTTGGTTTCCTGGAGCAGATCTTCCCCCCCCCCCCCCCCCAGGACTATTTCATTTAATGTCATTTGAGAATATATTTGAATGCTGAGCCATGAAAGCAGAATATTCCGTTTGAAACTGAAGAGATCTGTGGGGAGCCGCTGAAAAGTAGCAATGTGTAGAGCTCTTTTACTCAGTCTCTATATCAAAAAGAAAAACTTATCTAATAATCCTGCAAGTCAGAAATAGAAACAATTTATTGATAGGGCAGGGTTTTTTCACTACTGTTTGTTTTTCCAGTGCTACACCCAAGGCAGTAATTAAATTTGGAAGGTAATGGGAGACTGCTTACCTGGAAAATTATTCCACTGCTTCATTCTCCAGGAATTCTTCTGGGTATTCAGGGAAATTTCAGGACCTTTTAATTCCTTCCTGTTATTTCCAGATTTATTTCTACGTATCACATACTAAATCATTAATACCCCTAAATGGCATATACTTGAAGAAAAACCAAAACAAAACCAAAGCAAATCTTCATGGCCTAAGACATCTGTAAGCTTTTCCAGGATTTCTGTTACTTGGGAAGTTCTAATCACTGATCCTCCATAAATCCAAGTAGTTATAACTATGCATACAGTACTTCTTTGTAGTAAAAAGCCCAATGTTATTATGTTTAAGTAATATGTTAGCAGGAAAAGTATTTTTGCCATTTAAGAAGGGAAATTCTAAACATATGAATTGAAGTATTGATCTTATTTTTATAATTTTTGTGGATTCTTCTCCTCTTTTGGCAAAAACATTTTGACCTAAATTTTCCCTGCTGGAGTTCTTATTACAAGGCTGAATGAAAACACTCACTTTTTGTGTCTCAGTCTCCCCAACTGCAGAAAAATTATATTCTGGCCATGGAACAGTGTTGGGAAATTCATTTTGTTTAGATTCACCGAGGGCCCTGGGGTCCCCAGTGACAATGGGTTTTGAAGGTATAAAGTCTTCTTGTCGCTATTGGAACAACCAACTTACAAATATTTGTAAATAAATGAATGGAAATGCAAACTCACATAAGACCCTGATTGTTTTGTTCTAAGCAGCCAACTCTGAATGCCCCTAATTTGTGGAAATTAATTATGAAACACAACCATATGTCCCTGTAATTGCAAGAAAATAGATGGAAGCTGAGGAAACCGGCTGCATCCCGTGCATGAATAAATCTCCTCATCAAAGACGCTGGCCGTAATCCCTCCTTGAGAGAATTCAATCCAGCCACACACCCACGGGCTCCCTCCACGGCATCCCGCCATACTGCTACGCTTTGGGGTACCATGAAACTAAATCTTTTGGAAAAGTATTTACAATAATAAACTGCTGCTCAGAAGTGGAGGAGCGAGGGCTGGGTTTTCGGTGGCAGCTGAAGCACTTACCCCTCACTCTCTGCCTTTTAACAGTGACCATTAGCTCTCATGTCCAAGTTGCCTCTGAAACCTGGGGAGCAGCAGAGATTACCCCCAAGCTGGTTTTCCCCTGTCCCCACTGTCAGGCAGCAGGAGAGAACAGGAGAGAACCATGTATGTAGCGGTGCAGCTTCAAATCGGTCCTGAGGTGCTCAGGCTGAGCAGGAGCAGTTGAGCGCTGGCTCGGCATGGAGAGGCCTCGTGGAGGGCAGGGGCTGGCAGCCGCTCGAGCCATTGCTGCCAGGGGATCCTGGAATTTATTACTCATTATCTTTAGGTTTTCTGCAGTCAATATCAATGAAGAAATGTACACATCTGACTCAGCCATTGTATTCCAGGTTTAATTTACTGACTTGTGTGGAGTTACTACTCCTGTTCCCCACTGATGGGGCTGGAACAGAGCTCTGTAAGGGTCTTGGTGAAGGTCACATAGAGGGGGACTATACCTGGAGCAACCTAAAGATCTGCCACAGTGTGGTAGCTATTTTCTTTTGACTGACTGTGCTGGGAGAGCAGCAAGGATATGATCTTCAAAGTCCAAGACAACAGGAAAGCCTAATGACTAATCTTGACCTGACCAACAGTGTGTGTGAAAGTCTTCTGGACTTTCATTTAATCTCTGGAGACAATCCCTGGTTATTGAATTTATGTCATCATCCTGCTCTCCCTAGGACACTGCTGCCAGTTTTCATCGGCTGGTGCTTTCAGTTAAGTGACTGGCAGGAAAAAAGGATAGGAAGAAACCTGAAGCTGCGTTGCTCATGACAGGCTCAGTATTACAGTATCCTCTTCAGGACTGTCATCATCTTGCACGGAGCCTTTGTTATTAGAGATCATTCCCTGTGGCACCATGTGATTTAAAAATTATTGCACAGACTCTGACATTGCTTTGCACATCTTCTGTGTGGCCATCCATCCATCAAAGAGGCAGCTCAATAAATGAATGCGCAGCTGAACACAAAAGCATATACAAGTCTTACACCCAACAATTTTATTTAAAAAGCTGTGCATGAAGCTCAGCTCTCTTCTTACCATTTTTCCCCCTGGAGGTTCTGTCGTTTTTTAAATGTACAGTAACCACTATCATGTGTACTTTACTTATTAGACTAATGGTTAAATATTTATTCTCTCTTTTTAAGACTTTGACTATAATTAAATGACCACTGTCAACCATCTTAACTCGCCAACAAATAGACCAAACAGATGCAAAACTAGGTATGTCTAAGGAGCACAGACTTGAGGCCCAGAATTAAGTCTTCTAAGTGTAATACAAAACGTGGTGGGACTAAAGAAAACCTGCAGCACTATTGTGTTTGACTAACAAAGGTTCAGCCAAGGAAATACTTGGTGTGAACATCAAAAAGCAGCAGCAGATTGTTTTCTTTTTTCTCAGGACTGCCTGCAAACTTCATGACAACCCATTTCTCCCTTTTTTATCCCCCCAGTCCCCCAGGTGCCCCCTACGGTAACCTTTGGCATTCTGTGTCCTTGGAGCAGGATGTTTCCTGTGGTGTGTCAATAGCAATTTGGTTTTCTCTGATACCGAATTGAAAAATTCAGCTGACAAGTCCAATACCTGCGACTTAAATGTGTGACAAATGTGAGCTGACTTGAACAGTCATTTCAAGTAACCTGTCAAGATATTGAAGTTCTTGGGTCAATTTGAAAATGAGAGAAAAAGCCGTTAATATCTATTAATGTAAAACTAGCATTGACAAAGCAGTATGCCTTTAAACAGGGTAGAGAAAGGCATATGACTGGTGTGTTTGGAAATAGTTTGTGATGACTAGAGCAAGGTGAGTATTGAATGCATAGCCTTTCTTTTGTCGGTTTGGTTTTTTTTGTTTTATAAATTTGATATACAATATGTCTTTGATTTCTAGAAGCATCACATGAAATTCACAACCCCAGAGAAAACCCTGCTCAGACTTGCCAGCAGTCAGTTTTGATTTTTTTATTTAAACCTCTCATTGAAATTCTCCAATTATAAGAATAATGGAGTTAGAAGTTGGGCGCGGTATTACACAAACCCATCAGCTTAACTGCAGCCCACTGAAATGGTAAGTATTGTGAGACATTCCAGCATCGTGAAATTTGTCTCTGTCCTTAATTGGGGTGAAAAGTTGGAATTTTGAAATGTTTTGTGGAACAGAAAAGCTGAAATATTTCTGGTGGGAAACATCAGACAGATTTCTTGAAATGCAGCATTTCAGTGGTGTCAAACTGTGCCATGAACGTCAGGCACTTTCATCTAATAAGGAGAAAAATATATTCTACCTTGTCCTGTTCTGCTCTGTAGTATTATCAGTGCAATGGGAAGAGAAAAGGGTGGCTGGAGATGAAACAAGGCAATGAATTTTGATTTTGAATTATTCAGAAACTTTTTTCCATGGAAAATATCAAATGGGAGCTCTTCCTGGGAAACAGCGCTTTTTTATACAGTGCCATCCCCCACGTAGTTTAACAGCAGCAGATAAAATACGTCGTGTCTTCCCCGGCTGCTCATCCCTGCCAGCACTTTTCTCGTCCTTGTCTCTCCTTCTGCCCCGTGACATTGGCTTGTCCTGCGGCCGAGGTCCACAGCTGCTCCTGGAATCGGTTGCTGGCGCTGTGTTGGGGCTTTGCTAGGATGGCCCCACCAGGACGTGGCACTGCTGTGCTAGGCAGCCAGATCTACCTTTAAACAAAAGGGGGATTTTTCTACCCAAAGTGTTCACAGCCTAAATAGAGCCAAGGACTCTGTGCTAACCCATCTCATGAACCTGGTTAAATACGGCTGGATGATATGTCTTTGAAAAGGGAGAGCCATGTGGCCTGGGGTTGTTGCTTTCTGCTGCGTGCCCACTTTGGGAGTGGGCTGTTTCGGGAGGGACGTCTCTCTCTCTCTCTCTCATGGAGGTGGTAGCTATGTCTGTGGCCTCTTTGGACTGCGGCTGGGCAGCCTGGAGGCGTCACATCTCTTCTCCTGGAGATTTCTGCAGCTTTGGACAGGCTGCCAGAGCAGCTCATGGGGTTGTCCTGCAGCCTGTGGCCAACAAAATAAGACGGTCATTTGAGCAGTAGGTCTAGCAAGTGAAAAGGCTCTAGTGGCAGTGGTGACCAGCATCAACTTGTGGTAGTCTTGTCAGCCAACACAACTACAGGGGGGGAAGGCAGTCAGTTTTTTACTGAGAACTGGATTTTAAAGTTATACAGAGAGCAAACAGGACCTGGTGGGATTCCTGTATGTGCTTCAGTGCCTGACTTGGACATTAATGGGAGTTAACCTCAATGTGATACTGGAAAATCCTACCAGCTGCTGCCCTGCATCTTCGGGAACCAAATATGAAAGTGGTGAAAACACAGTCAATGCAATCAACACACAGTCCCACTGGGCACAGCATGTTCCTTGCTTTGGAGGTGGATCCTCCATTCGTTCTCCCACTTTGGTTCTCAGCTAAAGATCTAAAAGATCTTAAGTAGATTTATCTCCAGCTCTGTTTTCTCTGAGTGTGTAGGCATGGATGAGCACTTGGCTACGGAATTTACAATGAGAGCTATTCAAGTGTTTTAATTGTAACATTAGTCATGTGGAATTTGGAACATTGTCTTTTTAATGAATTGCATTCAAAAGGACTTATTAGTATTCCGACAGCATGCTGTTTGTGTGTGTGCCTATCTGCCACGCAACATACTGCTAACAAAGCACAACACTCACATCTGTCCAAGATATTAATCATTCTTCAGTGAGAGAAAATACCTCATTTTAATCGCTGTGCCATTCTACACGTCCCATTAATTAGCATTCGTTAAGCACCAAGAGTGTGCTTGGTGCTGTGCAGTACAGAGCTTGCATGGATATCTACCGAGGCAAAGGCCACGCCGGGAGCAGTGGCCACCCAAAAGCAGGCTGGGGATGAAGGCTGCAGATGGGAATTGAAGCTTTACTCCATAGACAAGACAAGGACAAAGAGAGGTTTTTGTAGACTTGGTCAATTCTAGTTAGCTGAACATTTAAATGTGGTTGAGGTAGGGATCCTCTTAGTGGGATAGTAGGGCACCTGGGACTTCTGACATAGTTGTTTTGGGGGAAGGAGCAGAAATCACCCTGTTCTCACTCGTACTGTGATATTTATCAAGTATTTGGGTCCCAGGCTCCACACACCCTAAGCCTCCATCTTGTGCTTTAGTGGTGGTGGTGGGGGAATAAATGGAAAACACAAGGGCTGGATGGGGGCTGGATGGCTGCAATCCTTGCTCTTGTCAACTCCGGTGCAGCTTTCCTCTCCGTGAGGGGTTTACAGGGCTGTGGCAGGGCGGGACACTTGTTAGTGACAGGCATTGGAGAAAATAATTGGATTTCATTGATTTGACTGTACATAACAGCTGTTTATCAATATTCCTGAAAGCCCAGACGCTGGTGATGGTAAGGGAAAAACATTTTGGCTATACAAGGGATTAGCTGAGCAAATGTGATCATTTAAAAAATAAGGGACCACCTGATCAGCAGGAGATACTGCAGTGTCAGTGGCTTGCTTGGCTGTTATGATATCGCTATGTTTTAATCTCAAATTCAGAAGTAATAAAGGGGATAATTTTTCTGCACTGAGGGTGAAGATCTATTTTTTATTCTTTCAAGAGCTGTTTGCTGGGCAGGGGATGGACTCCATTGACACATGACTTAAAAACTCTGATCAAAAGTGTGGCGAACCGTCTCATCTTCCCTGGCTTTTCAACAGCCCTCCAGCTGAGCGACGTGGCGGGATCATAGGGCAGAGATGGAGAGGTGCTGGTGATGCTGCTGCGATGCTGCCCAGCTGCCGACCTGGACACAGACAGCCTTGGCCAGGTCACACGCAGCTGTCGGATGTGTGCCCCCCTCCCCGGGGATGGGCTCAGGGCACTGCAGGAGCTGGGTCATCTCTGGAGAGGATCAGCCAGAGAGCAGTGCATGGTGCAGCGTAGCCTTTGGCTTTGGCTTTGAACGTGAGCTCCCGAATTAACAAGCTGGTGGGTTAGTATGCTCCCTGCACTAGCACGGTGCTCCTTTGCTGCCTGGGCTGGCTCGAGAAGGAGGATACTAATATTAATATTAATGCAGCATTTATTTCTCTTGTGTTCTTGACATTCAAAAAAGTGAATGTATAATATACAGAGGTCAAGGTAGGCCAGTTCTGCCATTTCAAAGAGAACACGAGATGAAGACAGAATAGCTCTCTTCTGTGAGTTCAACATTTCCATAAGGCTATTTCTGACTTAACCTTTTTATCACTCTGGGTGATTTCTAGGCATTGCTCTATGTATCTCTACAAACACACACATATACACACAAATATACATATATATGCATATGTACAGCTACAGCTCAGGACAGTATCTTGGTTGACTTGCAGTTCTACACTCACACACAGAGGAATACGTCTTTCTTTCAGTTACTTGATCAAGGAGCAATCACTAACAAACCCCTAAACCTGGCTGAAAGATCCTAAAATGATAAATCTCTTTTCTCCAGAGGTATGAGGCTTAATTTTGGCTGAAAAATTCTCCACGCATTTGGGTTCCCAATGATCCATTTGTAGTTTATCAATTAATTTTCATATTTCCGCTCTGTGGAGATGTAGAATTCATTTCCTGCTGGAGATGTTACTGGAATGATAATACGCAGGTGGCTTGAGATATAGCATAAATATATTATGCTTTGGTATGTCTCATTTATTATGTAAATACGCATACGCTCCATGCAGATGAAACAGCTTGATACCACAGCAGGGTCGTGCATTGGCTGGCAGTCATTTGCGAGGTTGTTCAATAATGCAAGTCAAGCAGTGACCGCAGAAGCTGTGGCTTCAAAGAGGGTGCCCTCCCCACAGAAGCGGGAGGATACGAGGCTGTTCTCATCATTTTGTTTTGATGGCATTTACCAGTGCTTGCAAGCAGTGAATGAAATGCAAGGGAAAGGATGCAAGACCTCTGTTATTGCGAGGGCTGTAATGGCGTTGTATGCCTGCTGTCCTTGGAAAGGCCCTTTATTTCCTGACTTTTTTATAGCAGCCCTCATCTACTAACCTTGGAGGAGTAAGGGCACATTCAGGCACCACAATTCAGCGCCCAAATTAGCGCAGGGGCATTTGAATAACTATCTGCTCACTAATTGCGGGACCTTGAAAGTGTTTTTATTGGAAAGGTGGCCTCTCTCAGTTTCTGTTGGCTGTATTTTGGGAGAGGGATTCTCGCTGTTCTGGGAATTGAACCCAAAGAAATCCTAGCTCCGGCCAGAAGACTTTGGAGAGCAAGTCTTTGTTATTTGTCCTGAGATCATTGCTTCAGAGGGGCTGTGTCTGCCGGTCCTTGTATCCTGCAGCTGTGGTATCATGAAAGAATCACTGTTATATCTAGGGGAAGGCATTGGACTTGGTCATGATTTTACAAGCAGGAAGCCTCAAAAAAAGTGTTAAGAAACAAAAAGGAAAGAGGAACACATTTTTGTGTTGTGCTCCATGAACTTCATGATATTGTGTCCAGGAGGGATGAGGGGAACTGGCCTGTCCCCCTGTCCCGGGGTGAGGGCTGCTCATTTGCAGGCTGCATGGTGTTACTTGGTCCTGAGTGATGCTCAGGTCCCACAGGAGCCCTGGCTTCAGGTGCTGGGAGCAGCTCCTGCTCTGGATGCTAATAGTGGGCTGTCAGTGCGTTTGATTTGTAATGACCATGTTTGCAGGAAATATTTTATACCACCACGACAATTGGTTTCCTAACGTTTTTAGATAGGTGCAGCCATAAACCAGGCACTTCCGTGAGAGTTACTCTTTGTACAGGGTTTGGCAGCGCTGCCGAGGGACTTGCAGCTCAAAACGGCCCTCCCATTTTGTGTTTTCTTTCCAAAGCCCTCTGTTTTGCATTCAGCTACGCTCAACAAAAACAGCTGAGACAAATCTGCCACTGCTGCTCACTTCACAACGATTTGCAAAACAGATCTGAGCCTGAACAGTTGTTACACAAATTGGGACTCAATGTGCAAATGGAAACTAGAAAACAAACAAAGGAAGCGCAGCACATTGTTGCACTATGTGCCCCTCCACGAGACGGGCTCGAGGAGGGACGTTTGCTCTTTCTTGCCTCAGAAAGGCATGCAGGTTGCCAGCTGCCTTCCTTGTTAACAGAGCAGCTAAGCCTGGGAGAGGCTCGTTCTGCCATCAGACGAGTGGGAGCGCTTCCCATTGCCGTCATGAGTGGCAAAGTGCATCCGACGAGGGCAGAGTTTGGCATCATTATAACTAACTCCTGGAATTCTTTCCTCCGCTTGCATTTGACAAGATGTTAAGAGATTAAGCTGTGTACATGCCTAAAGCTTTGAATAGGTCCATAAATAAATAAATATTCCTCTGCAAAGAAAATACCTCCCAGACATCAAGAATTGCTAATACAGCAAGGGATGCTCTGAATACGTGCAAGAAGGGGAGGAAGAGGCCATGTGATGAGCAGATGGGGGATTGTTATTACAATGGCCTTATCTCCCTTATACTTAAAAAAAAAAGTTTCCAATGAGCTTCTCCTCTCTTGCATGCCATGGAAACAGTAGTATCTGCCAGAACAAACACTGTGCAACCTAATGACCATTCTCTTGAAAATACCACTATAAAAAATTCAGCACCTGCGAGCAGTTTATGAAGTCCTGGTACAGCCTGACCTAAAAATTCAAATCAAAATAGTTTTTTGCCTATTCACTTTGACTGCAAGGCTGATGCACAGCTGTTGATTTGGGAACTGGGTGATTTTTCAGCTCTTTTAGTTAATGACCAAAACCAAAAATAGTCAAATGGCTATTTGAGTCAAATGACTCAAGCCACGAGCTCCCTTGGACAGCCTTGATCTTGGTGAGAAAAAATCTTCGCTCTTCTACAGCCTGATTTAGCCAGAGTTTCTCTGGGGGATACTTCCAAGAAGTGTCATTCACAGCTTAAATCCAGGTTTCATCCTGCAGCACCTTGCCCTTGCAGCTAGATGGTGGAACCATGAATTAGGTGGTGCAAGAGGGAGAGGGAACGTACTGGTTTCTGGTGAATCACACCCAAAACCAGCGACACGGCTGCATGTTACAACAGCCTTTGTGGTTCCCTACCTGCAGAAACAACAGGTGATGCAGAGCAAACAAAAGAGCTGAAAGCTGTATTGCCAGGTGAGTCTGTACAGAAAAAGCCTGGCCTGGAAGAAGTGGCAGTAACTGGTATGTCAGTGTAGGAACCTGAAGCAGGACCTATTCCCAGCTTTGTATGGGGCAGGTCTCAACCCCTCTCTGTGCCGCAGCTTCCCAGCATGGACAGTGCTTGCTGAGATGGCTGATCAGCTCGTGTAGCTCTTCACTTACTACTGTTGTACCTGCTTTTGACCAGCTTCTCCTCTGTGAAGCACACTGCTTAAGTAAAACTGCTATTTCACTTGAGTGCTCATGTTGGGATCTGGGAATTTGCTAGGGTAGGATAAGAATTGTTCTTTAAGTCCCCATCGATTAAACTGTCATTGACATAACAAGTAGAAATAATGTAAAAGAAATTCCCTTATCCTTTTAGTTCATCTGTGCTCTGCTCTTCTTGGGCTCATCTGGAAGCACTAAAATTCAGGAGAGAAACTTTCTTGTGATACTGTTGTTGCAGGTTTGTATAGGCAGAAGGTTTAGGTGGGCTGGTATATGGAAAAGTTACCATTTCCACTTTGGTTTTAGAATCATAGAATAATTTAGGTTGGAAAAGACCCTTAAGATCATTGAGTCCAACCATAAACCTAACACTGCCGACTCCACCGATAAACTATGTCCCTAAGCGCCCCATCTACACGTCTTTTAAATAAAAGCAATGGGAAAAGCATCCGGACATGGATTCTCAGTGAGTTTGTGCATTTTGAAAATGCCTGTGTTGGGAGAGGAGTGTGTACAAGTGCAATTTTCAAATGAAAACCAGAATTATTCATGAGTTTATAATAATCACTCATGCTTCTCATCTAGAGCTAGTGCTTCTCTGGTGGCCTTCTTTCATCTGTCTGCAGACAACAGTTGTAGCAGAAAGTGCTATTACTGTGTGATGGCTTTCTATTAATAATGTATATATTAAAAGTGCTTTTTCTAAGGTCTGCATGCCTTTTCCACACAGTAGAAAAGCGGTGACAAACATAATTTATGCCTGCTTTTGTAGATCTTGCTCTTTGTCCCATGGCAGAGAATTGCCCATGCTTCCCATGCCTTTCCCTGCCCCCAGAGCCTGATGGACGTGGGGAGGTCGGGTGCCTTCTTGGCTGCCACCAGTCTCAAAGGGTCACTCAACCCTTGTGCGGGACAGGTGAGAGTATCAGAGGGAATGGACAGGATTTCAGTATTTTGACTGTACACAGCACAGAAGAAGAAAACATCTTATGGAGCCAGCAGGCTAGCCTTCCACTGGACCTTGCTGCTACCAGCAGGCTGTTGGTATTGAAGGAGTGAATAGTAAAACAATGAATGCACTTTAGTCATTGCTGGTGGTCCCACTGGTGTTGATGTATTTTTCTCCTGATATCAGAGCATCCCTACAGTGTAGAATCTCTCTGTTATCAGATTAGCTTTTGTGATACAGTTGGTTTCAAAAAAAGATTTTGTTGCTACAGAAAATTGCAACTTCTGGGAGAAATATCAAAACCTGAAATATTTCAAATCAAAATGGTACGTTTCCACAACTAACAAGCCAGGGCGATAAACTTCAGTCCCTGTCTAAGGAATGGGATAGACACCATTTTCTGAAAAGGCAGCCCTTTCTCTTCCTTTCCTGGGGAGATGTGCAGTGTATCCAGGGGTATCAGGATGGCAACAGGTCCAGATTTTAACTTCCATATGGCACAGCAGTGCCACCATGGTGATTGGGAGAGGTCCCTGAAGACTGGAAGAGAGCAAATGTCACTCCTACCTTCAAGAAGGGCAAGAAGAAAGGTCCAGGGAACTACAGTCAGCCTCACCTCAATCCTTGTAAAGATGAAGGAGAAAATGCTCCTGGAAGCCATTTCCAAACACATGAAGGACAAGAAGGTTATCAGGAGTAGTGAGCATGAGTTTACAAAGGGGAAATCATGCGTGACCAACCCGACGGCCTTCTACGATGAGATGACTAGCCTGGTGGATGAGGAGAGAGCAGTGGATACTCTTTATCTTGACTTTGGTAAGGCTTTTGACTGTGTCTCCCGTAACATCCTCATCCCATCTGACAAGCAGACAAAGTGCAGATTAGACAAGTGGGCAGTGAGGCGGATTGAAATCTGGCTGAAAGACTGTGCCCAGAGAGTAGTGATCAGCTGCATAAAGTTCAATTGGAGGCCAGTTGCTAGTGGTGGACCCCAAGGCTCAATACTGGGGCAAGTACTGCATAACATCTTTATTAATGACCTGGCAAATGGGACAGAGTCCACCCTCAGCAACTTTACAGATGGTACAAAACTAGCAGGATACACCAGATTGTTGTGGTGCCATCCAGAGGGACCTCAACAGGCTGAAGAACTGCATAGAGAGGAACCTTGTGAAGTTCAACAAGGGGAAACACCAAGTCTTGCACCTGGGGAGGAACAACCCCGTGCACCAGTACATGCTGGGGGTTGACCAGCTGGAAAGCAGCTCTGCAGAGAAGGACCTGGGGGTCCTGGTAGACAACAAGCTGTCCATGACCCAGCAATGCACCATTGTGGCAAAGGCCAACAGCCTCCTGGGCTGCATTAGGAGGAGCGTTGCCAGCAGGTTGAGGGAGGGGACCCTTCCCCTCTGCTTAGCACCGGTGAGGACACATCAGGAGTGCTGGTTCCAGTTCTGGGCTCCCCAGTACAAAGGAGACATGGACATACTGGAGCGAGTCCAGCACAGGGCCATGAAGATGACAAAGAGACTGGAGCATCTCTTCTATGAGGAACGGCTGAGAGAGCTGGGACTGTTCAGCCTAGAGAAGAGAAGGCTCAAGGAGGTCATAAATACCTGATGGGAGGGAGTGAAGAAGACGGAGCCAGACTCTTCTTAGCAGTGCCCACTGACAGGACAAGAGGCACTGGGCAGAGAGGTTGTGGAGTCTCCATCCTTGGAGATACCCAAAACCCAACTGGACACAGTCCTGGGAAACCTGCTCTAGCTGACCCTGCTTGAGCTGGGGAGTTTGACTAGATGATCTCAAGAGGTCCCTGCCAACCTCAACTGTTCAGTGATTCTGTGATATTTTAGTTGTGAGCATTTGCTTGCATCTGATAAATAAAAAATGCTTTCAGGGAAATGATTACTTTAAGTGCAAAACTTGAAATACAAATAAGAAAGAAACCCTTAAAGTAGCCCCAATATATTGGTCCAATATTCACCAGTGATAAGACCTGCCAGTTTTTAATGTTTTTTAAATTGCCATCTGGCAGATAGCAGAGATCCTCATCTGAAAGCAGTGGCTTTCAAATGGGTTTTCTGTGTTGTTTACACTATGATAGATGGAAGCCTGACATACCTCCACATGCAAGAAAATGTGTTATTCTCCAGATAAAATGTCTGTCTTGGTTATTTTCTGAAAGCAGCACAGGAGAGATATGTATATGCAAAGCTTAAGAGACAAAGGAATTTTTCTGGTTATTTGTCAAGCACCACCTTGTTTCTAACACATTATAAATGAATAAACCTGTCACTGAACTGAGATAAATTGCTTGAAGTTCCTGGGAACTTATTACTGGCAACCCTTGCTTCACAGATCTGACCCACCCTTGTTAAAGTTTTCTTGTTCGTCTGTGGTGTGCAGTGCTCAGGTCCATCCTGGATGGCTCCTCTGTGTACTGCAGCGTTCAGCTCAGAGTCGGATGCCACGTTTTTTCTCTCACTCTAGCTTGCATATGAGAGATGTACAATTATACAAACACAGTAGTTGTTACTTTATAGATTGACTATATAATTTCCACCTATACAAGAGGTGGTCTTTTCATTCTCCCCCCCGCCATTGCAGTCTACATTTATAATATGCCTTTGATCATCAGCAGTCACATCTTTTATTTCTCAGTATCAGTTGTTCTATCACTCAGCCAGGGAGGCACTGAAGCAGTAGTTCTTCGTTTGCTTGGTTTTTTTTCCCTGTAGTTATTTACATAGCCATACAAAGGGTGTAAGGATTATGCACCAACTATAGTGACAACCAAGGCACTGAATCTTAAGCCCTACTCTTGCTAGAGTATTTATTGGAGGAACATTGGCACCCTCCTGTTGTTTCCATTGAAATCTAGGGTGTGATGTGTGGGCATAAGACAACCTTTGTGTTTACTAGCTTGCAGAAGACAAGCCTCACATTTTCAGTTCTGTGGGACTGACTCATGTATCTACAAAAGCCTCGCATTGCCCAGAATGGAGCAGCAGAAACAATGCAAGTCAATGGAGGTTAAGAGCAGGATATTTGGAAGTGCCCAAGTCCTGCTTTGAAAGGTGAAACAGACTGTTCAGCGTTCAACTCATTATCACTCAGCCTCAGTTAGCCTTGGAGATGTTTAGATCACCTTTGAAAACAGACCTTAGGCGCTGAAATAACAGATATGTTGTTGAAAATACTGCCTTTAGTGTTTAAAGAAGAGGCCCCCTATATTTATCTGCAAAATATGCATGTCAACCAAGTCAGCGCACACAGAAATGCCTTTACAGGAAAGCAGATTTAGTACTGTTGTTCCTACTGCTCCAACGCAAATGAATTTTCTTAATTGTAACCATAGATATGTTCTGAAGATGAAACTCAGGCATCTCTGGTTTTGAAAATTTGTCCCAACTCATCATAGTATGAAAAGTCTCTCAATAGGTTTCTTCTTTTAAAAAACTAAACTATATTTTAAGCCAATTAATCTTCCTTCTCATGTCCAAAAAAACCTAACTCAGATGCTGTTTCAAAATCCATCCCACTATTTCATGCCTACTTTCACCTTTAAACATCACATTTCTGCTTTCAGACTGTTACATACATAACCTTTATGAAGACTGCAAGGTACCTTGCATTTAAGGGGCAGCAGAGCCAGCTGGTGCATCTCGCAAATAGCATCTATACACCTACATCTGTTTGATGATATTTTCTACTGCGTATACATAAAAATATGCACAACTCATTTCTCTGTTATTGATAAGAAGGCATAATCAGATCCGAACAGTTCAGCAAAACTAAGTAACTATTATTTGTTAAGTATACTGGAAAAGGGAGACTTTCAGACAGTGTGAAGGACATTCACGTGTCTAAATCAGGTTGAAAGTCAATGAGAGTTGAGGGCTGACATTCTCTGCACACCCTCCAGTCACAGCTCCCTGTGTCGAAAGCTGTCCTGGCTCCGTTGGACCTTGCTCATGTGAATATCCTCAGAAGGCTATTTGGTGAGACATGGTGCAACCTGCGTCCCTAACTTCTCAGGTGTTGCTGTCTGGGCAGCTGAGTTCCTCCACGTGGTCTTGTGGGTATTACGTCTGTTTGCCTCTCTGGCGGCAAACAGGTTGCATCAGCAAATGTCTGACGGGTAAACCCACTTGTGCCTCCATCCAATACTCATGTAGGGTTCAGGTCTGTCCCCCTGCTCCATGCTGTGGGGCATCTCACTCCAGGAATGGCCTGCCGGTGGCCAGAAGAGGAGAAGCCCTTGGTCTGTATGGGGCAGACCCTGCTACTTTGTCCTTGCAGCAGAACAGAATGTGAATGCAAGACAGGGCGAGGGCTCTGACCTGGAGTGGCTGATGACAACGACTGTCTTCACCTGCTCTTTGGGAGCTTGTGGGGCACCAGGGAGCAGCAGGTTGTACAGCGAGGTGGCCGCTCCTCCTCGGGCAGCTTGCCCCTCCGTTCTGAATAAAAGTGGACAAGCAAATACCTGGTATCTCTCTAACACCAAGTTACCTGAAAGGACTGACCCATCCAATGAATTTCCTATGATGAATCCCACTGTTTCCATAGAGATCCTCAGTTTTACATCTTGGTGATGCCAAAGGAGTCAGAAATAGCTGGGTTGTATTGTTGTGCATTTCAGGCCTTTCACCACTTGATAAAACTGAATATTACTGTCGACAGGTCTGTATCACAAGGGGAGAATCTCAGTAGTGAATTTCTCATGGCCTGGTTGGGACAGCGCGGTTTCCAGGACACTGATCCTCATGATGAAGTGGCTTCTGTCTCTCACTGCAGAAAGCTCTGCAATTTGTTAGTTTGGAAAACCAGCACCTTAGCAACCACTTGGAGTGCCCCACAGCCCAAAACTGCCTACCCCTGTAGACACACCTCCTCTTGGCGAGGTTTCATGTGACGGTGCTGCCTGACTCTTTCCACCACGCTGCATGGACACATCACTGCTCCACTTTGGGTGGCATCTTCTGGAGAAGAACGGTTATGAAACACCCTCTTGCCCCATGGCTGGCAGGTGAGGACCTTCACTGGCCCCAGCAAGGTCCTGCCAGCCGCCCAGGGCCTGGGTGCTTGGTGGAGCTGCCTGACCACGTCACCAACTAATGTTAATATCTGCATTGACGTAGTCAAGGTCTCACTCAGATAAACTTGTGTGGTTGCCCAGAAATGCTGGGAAGGAACTAATCTAGCTGGCAAGTGCAAGGCAATTCTGCAACTGGAACTGCTACCAACCAGCTGGCCAGACCCCTGGGAAAAATCATGTAAGATGACAAACTTGTCCTTTATTAATAAATGCCAGGTGACAGTTAGATAGCCAGACAGAAGCTTGCTTAATTTGTTGCTCGTGTTTCCTCTTGAAAGTGACAGCAACTTCTTTCTCTCACATAAAACAACCATGAACTGAAGGTTAAAGCACCCAATCAAACGTCTTTGTTTATTTTCCCTGGTTTAGGGCCAATACTAACCTTGAAACGCTCAGCTTTAACTAATTAGAGGTGCTGCGCAGGGAGCGGGAGAACGGGAACTGGAGCAGCCTGGAGCCCAAGCCAGCTGCCGGCCAGCTCCTCGCCTCTGCCAGGCTCCCACAGCTGAACACGAGGTGGACAGGACTCCTTCCTCCCCAATCTCTCTCCTCTTCCTCACCAGCTCCAGGAGAGGAGACATCTCCATGTGCCCAGAGCCACAGGGCTGGCTCTGGCCAGAGGCAGCTCAGCTCCTCCTCCCGAGGTAGCTCCCAGGGCTATGGAGATGGAAGCAAAATTCTGCAGGCAAGGGTTTTAGACCAAGCGTAAGACCAGAAGTCCTCACAGCTATTGCAAATGCTGGGGAAAAAAAAAAGGCAAAACCCCCTACATTTTCCAAAACCTATGAAGTGTTTTTCCAGCTCCTTCCATCCTCCGCCTTTACCCCAGCTGGCACTGGGCTGAATTCAGGTGGTAGAGAGAAAAACAGGAACTTCAAAAAGAAAATGGGCATTTCTGTCTTTGCTTTTCCTTGGTATGGAAAAATCTGAAATTCTGAGAAACTTTTATGTGAGTTTTTTTCTGTGAATTAGCAGAGAAAGGATTTCTTTTTTTTTTCCTGTTGCTAATAAGTATTTTAGAATTCCTTGTATTAGTTAATTATAGTCTCTATAAACATAACCTTCCTTTTACTTAAATGTCATTTACTTCCAGAATTTGAATTTGTCCTCCACATATTAGAGATACTTCAGGAGGCAAAAAATGCATTTATTCTTTGTGCAGTGTAGCTTCATCTCTACCAAATAGCTATTTAAGACATTAAGTGATGTTATTTGAAACTAAATAATGCATTTTCATTTATTTAATAATATTCTTAGCAGCATTTTCTTCCAACCATGTTATTTTATGTGTTTTTTATTAGAGCAGGGATCTAAGACAGCAGAAATCAGCTTAGCCTATGTGAGAACTAAAAATGTTGCCACAACATCAGTAAGGCACATGAGGGCAAAAGATGCTGCAGAAATATGTGGTATTGTTTGGAGCATGAGATATCCAATGTTTGGAGATCTTCCTGTAATCTGACAGTTCTTCTTTTCTGCTTAAACCCTTGTGGTTTTCCCAGTCCTTGATGTCAGATTTCAAGATCTTGGTGCATGCTGGAGTTCGGGCACAGATTTATGGAGGGTATTACCAAGCTGAAACAGAATCTGTCAGAAAATGTTTGTGCTGTGATATTTATGAAATATCACATAATAATCTCAAAGGCTCAAGAACTGTCATGCCAGCCTCAGTGTTTTAATCAAAAACATCTTCAAGTTAATTGATCTGCTGCTGTATTTTCCATATGCTCTTCTTGTAAACTAGTCTGCCATCACCATGAAGTCATATAATTGCATGATACAGTGATAGCACCTTTCTGAGAATACCTGATAATAACTAAGTTTTATAGGGAAGCAAATCTTAGCATTCACAAAGGTCACTGCCTCTGCCATTTGTGGGTCTCGAATTTTTGGAGCTAAAAAATGGAGCAGTAGACGATGACATTATTTACAATGCCTCAGGGAGAAATTTTAAATGATGGCTCTGCCTGTGACGTAGTAAACATTAGAGCTGGTTGGGAAAAGATTTTTCCCCCATCATGAAATTTCTGGCTGTGACTTTTCTTTAGCAGAAATTTATATGTAGTCAACTAATTATTTTTCACTGGAAAACATTATGAGAAAAATTTCAAGGACACTCGTCATGAAAAAGGCAGCTCGATGTAAACAATGTATTCAGCTGAATGACACAGGAGTCTGGTGTAAACACATCTGGTGCATGCTCAGATGAGAGTGTTTAGATTTTTGGACATGTAGGAGGGAACATTTGCTACCACTTTTATTTTTTTTATAAACTGACATTACTCTGCGATGTATAGTCCTGTAATCTAACAGTCAACAAGGAAGACGTGGTGAATCGGTAGAACCAAAGAAGGGAATAATTAGTGTGTTTCCTATTTCTTCTTTTCATGTTAATGAACTCTGTTGTTTCTGCTAATGTGGGACACCCGTGGCCTACCTACATGAGGCAACAGTGATGAGTGATGGGTTCACATCACCCCAGAAAGGCACCTAAGGAGGCTGGGTTGGCTCCCTCCCGGGGTGGTGATGGGGAGGTGACTTCTTTAGAGAGTGATTCCCAAGCTAAATTGCTGCCCCTGCCTCCCTCCAGAAGGCCCCATCTCTTCCCAGTGACCACTGAGAGGAGTTTAGGAAAACCATCCATCCAGCTGAGCTGGTGAAATCAGGTTGCACGGGTTGATTGGGATGAATATCTCTTTTTCTTCTCTCTCCCTCACCTCTGCAGTTCTCCCTGAAGAGCTGATGGAGAAATCGGTGTCTCTGAGGAGCAGTTGTGAAAATCAGTCTCAGGGAAGGAGGTTGTATGCAGGGAAGGAAGGATCTCTCCACTTGGCTTTGACCACCCTCCAGGTGGTATCACAGTGTCCTCTTTCACTGCTGCAGCAGTGAGCATCTTAAAAGAGAGAAAGAAACGGGTACTGGTAATGGAAGATTTAATTATTATTAGGCACATCAGTCACACATTGGATACACAGGGGGCTTGTGAGGTGCAGTAACTTGCCTCCTGGGTACAAGAGACCTTTTAGGACAGCTAGATGGGTTACCTGCGGAGAGTCAGCAGTTGTGGTCTGTATTGGTACCAGTTAGATGTGGAAGTGTGGGAGCTATGCTCTAGAGGCTAAATTCAAGTGGTGGGCAGAAGACTGAAGTCCCAGACCTTCATGTAGTGTTTGCTGAGAGATAGGCAGAGGTCCAACATCTCATTGTATGAATGAGACCATGATGTAGAAAAGAAACAGGGGACTGAAAACTGAAAGAGGAGCATTTGCTCTAGAAGTAGGAAAGCCAATAGGCACAGAAAGACCTGGACTGACATGAGCTCCCAGATAGAGATAGCTGTCTTCCTTTGAATGCACCTCCGAGGAGACCAGGAGGGATATAAACAGCACAATTTTTATCAATAAAGGAGGTAGATTATTGAATGTGTGCAACATTAAGTTACAGAGTGAGGACACAATTTGCAAGTGTTTTTACACCGGTGCTAGAAGCCTTAAAAAATAAGATGAAGGAACTAAGATGCTTGGCAGCCCTGACACAGCAGGATCTCAGGCATGTGGTGGAAGGGAGATAAACGGTGGGACAGAGTTTCCCAAGCCATAAGGTTCATAAAAATGTTAGTGTTAGACGTACAGGTTGGGGAGTGGCATGCTATGTGAAGGATTACATAAAGTGAAACAGCATAAAATTATTATTGGAAAAGACAGACACAGTAGGATCATTGTTGGTGGAAATCCCATACTCCAACAATAAATACACAGTCCTACCATTGTACAGCCATGGGCAGGATGACGACAGTGATCAGCCAATGCTAAGTGAGATTAGGTATGCTGCAAATTTAGGACAGGTAGTGAAAGTAGGATAATTCAATTATTCACATGTGGACTGGATCAGTGCCTCACAAGGTGCAGAGATAAAACCTTTGGGTGTAAAACAAGAGCTTCCTGCAACAGCTAGTCCTAGGATGCACAAGGAAAGCCATCAGCCTGGATTTGGTCTTCAGTGGTGTACAGGGTCTTACCTGGGAGTCATTAGTGGGAGAGATAATTATAGCAGCAACCACAATACGAATAGTTTTAACATTGTGGCAGGAGAGAACAGGGCAAATAAATCCAGCATGCAGATGTTAAATTCAGAAACAGGGAGCAACCTTAAAAGGAAGTAATTAGTCAAAAAACCCACACAAAACAAGCTAAAAAAAAAACAGTCTGAAAAGCTAGAAGCCCAGGTAAAATGTGTGCCACAAATCAAAAAGAAAACAAAGTAGTCCAATAGAGCACAACATGGTCAATAAAAAGTCAGGGTGACTCTCAGAAGAAAAAGATGAGTGTCCAAGAAGAACAGAACTATTTTCCAAATAAGGGTAATGGCAAAGCTCATAAAATATGTGAGATCGAATGTAAACAGGAAAATAAGAGGGCCGAAACAAGAATCTGGAAAACACCTCACAAAAGATGCTTAAGCCAAGAGTAAAAAGTTCCTTAGGTACATCTGAAGAAAGGTAAGGAGAGTGAGAAAATATAAAAGGGACCTCACTGATAAATGGGACTTCAGGGACAGTAAGGCATAACAGAACAGCTCATTGAATTCTTGATGAACTCATTGCTGAAGATGTTGAAGACATTCCCACATTGGACACATTCCTCAGGGCCCATGGGTCAGAGGAGTGAAATCGGTGTGAAGGAAATGCATGGGAAGTATTAGATCAAGTAGATGACTTAGATACTGCTGGCCAAGGTTTGTAACCTCTCTTTATAAACTGCCATCATGCCAGAGAACTGGTGAACTGCCAGTGTAATTCCCAACAACCCAAGAGACTGTAGAGGGACTCATGGGGATGATGAACCAGTGACCCTGTCTTGCATCCCCTGTAAGATGGTGGACTTCATAGTAAAGAATAAGTTTTCTGAGTACTCCTTCTGAGCTGAGAAGGAGTTGTCATGCTTTCTGGGAAGGGAATCCTGCCCCACCTTCCTGCTGCAGTTTTGGAAAGGTGTCAGGAAGCATGTGGATAGAGGGGATGCAGTGGATATCATGTATTTGGTTGGATGGATACTTGGATGAACACCAAATGTTGCTCAAGGAAGTAAGCAACTTCCTTGCTTACTGGAGGAAAGTCTTGTTACAGGATGAAAGCTGGTTAACAAATGGGAAGGAGAGGGCAGGGCTTAGTGGTCACTTTCCAGGATGGAGAAATTAGCACTGGGCAGTAATGAAGGCAGTGGATAAAATGAAGATAGAACTACTATTCACAAGATCCAGCAGCAAACAGAGAACATTCAAGTTGGCTAGGGCTGTGCTGTGTAAAATCTTTAATATAATATTTGTGGGTGCTGTGAGTAGTACAAGGGGAATGGATCAGAGAAAGCAGCCAAACTTGCATGCTCTCCCTAAACAGCATGTCCTATTGGGGTCATTTGTCCTACCCATCATGGCCCCTCTTCTGTTGCTGTGCACTGCCTAGACACAGGCATACTAAGAATATGGCCTTGGAGCAGCCCTGGGCCTACTTCAGCTAAAAGCTGAAGCTTTTAGCTTTTTAGTAGCTTTTTCAGCTACTGAGGTAGGCACCTCCTGGTTAGGGAGAGAGTATGGTGGAGAACAGGGTATGCCTTCTGCTCCTAAGAGATGTTGCCGTGTTTGAGAGCTGGTGGTCTCACTCACTTGCTGAGGTTAAGCCCTGGGGCATTGCATCCTGTAGAGGAGTAGGATGCTAGGAGCCTTATGCACTATAGGCAGAGAAACAAGAATGAAGTTAAC
Organism: Gymnogyps californianus; assembly: GCF_018139145.2. Classification (NCBI taxonomy): domain Eukaryota; kingdom Metazoa; phylum Chordata; class Aves; order Accipitriformes; family Cathartidae; genus Gymnogyps; species Gymnogyps californianus. Next base: position 111,428,710 of record NC_059473.1, read on the forward strand.
TCAGAAATACTGCAGTGAAGCACAAGGTAGAGGACTGTGGTGTGGGGGGAATGCAGGCATAGTGCCCTCCTGGGTGATAAACAGGGCTCCTTAGTGCCACAGATGGACAGACAATAAATTATAGATCCTCACAGCTTCTGCTGCATGCACAAAGCAGGAGTGTGAGGTATCTGAAATGCTTGTATTTGTATAACACTGTGTGTGTCTGACAGAGACTCGTTAAAGAAATGCCACTTGCTTGCAAGCCGTATGCCATCAACAGCCTCTTCTGCTCATTTACCGTTCAGGCAGGCAGGCAGTGCTGGGTGAGAAACTCACATGGCTCACCTTTAACTATGGCTAATGACAAATTTATAAGCCTGCAATGCTTGGTTTTCTCATCTGAGGGGGGAAACAGTAAGGATTAACTTCTTCCTGACATTTAATCTATTACTGTGTTTGCTGCAGACTAGTAAATCTGAGCATGTTGATAAGGGATTTTTAGCTGATATCATTTGTTTGGTATGTATGCGGACGTCCCGGGAGAAAGGGTTGCAGGCTTTAATGGAAGGGTCCAGTGAAATCATGTAGATTTATTTTCCTGGTAATGCACTGAATTCCTCCAGCTGGAAATAAATTGTCTATTTTTCTTGATTTAAGGCAGAGTGGGGAAAGAGATGTGAGATACTGGTTAGAAGAGTGCAGAAATGTATAAATTAAGGTGCTGTATAAACTAATGATGACTCCATTTTGAAAAGTTTGGAAAATGTTGGTTTCATAAGTCGAGAAGACACATAAGTGGTTTTAGCACATACATGAGGATCATGCTAAAAGTGAACCTTTTGTTAGCAAGAAGGGGTAAACGTTTTTAAAAAATAGTTTAAAATATGAGTGTAAGAATAGATGTACTGCTTGACATTCAGCTATTGAAATGGATTCCTGCTATTTGTATCATATGAATACAGTGTCTAGCAGTAGCTTTTTCAATATTATTCAGTTAGCCATGGGTTGTATTTGAAACTAATTTCTTTTGCTATGTATTGTAAATACACCCATTAGGCTCCTAATTGGAGAAAAGCTGAGCACCTTGTTTGAGGCTGCATGTCTCTTGTCCCTTGGCAACGACTGCATCGTGTTCTTCGGTGAGCTCCTTTCTTAATGGTATCACAACAAGCTGCATATGACTCTACAATAAAAGGAATTATTGTATTAGTGGAAAGCGCTGGGCTATGCATTTGGTATCAGAAAAAGAGTCAGCCTAAGGTAGGAAATGGCTGTATCATTTTGTTTCCAAATATTTGCTAATGATTGATTATAAAGAAAAACAAGTGAATGTTCTGTGTATTCACACTCAAATTATCAGAGGAAAAGGCCCAGGCTACCACTAATCTTAGATATTCCAGTAAATCAGCTTCCTTGCCAATAATGAGGTATTTTTTGTTCATATTCATTTAAGAATTGTGTTCTTAAGCACATTTTCAAAGGAAGTGCTGTGGAGGTTTTACAGAAGAAGAAACAGCATAAGTGAACGTGTAGTTTAGTGGCCTTAAGCCTCACATCTGATCTAACTGAAGCTCATCAAAGCCCAGACCAGAGTCTCAGCAGGACTACTTTAGCCTTTCAATACCCTTCATGAGAATAAAACACAAATGGGAGTTGATTTTGTCTTTTGACTTTTATCTGTCATACATGGGCATTAAATATCCACTTGGGCTTTCAGCTCATCTCCATTATCTACCCCACCACCTTCCTTCTCCCTCCAGAGTGGGTGCACCGAAGCCCCACGGATGCATGTTAGTAATGCTCGTGGCATGCAGTGCTGCATCCAAAGTTCGTGGAAAGCAACAACTGTGTGCAGAATATAAACCAGTCCAGGCCATGGCAGGCTCTGAGGTCCTGATCTCTCGATCATTTTTATCAGTAGGTTGGCTGAAACATGTCCGTGCAATCTGATTTTCCTCCCATTGAAGCCTGCTGATGGGAGGGTGATTCATAGCCCATCTATATTTCATCCTGACGTCGGATGCAGATTAGAGGGGCTCCTGAGTCTTGCCGTTCACAGCGTGCAAAGCTGCTCAATGACTCTGACGGTGTTTGGGTCAGGAGTCTTATTTTAAAAGCATCCTGGGATGAAAGGCACTTTGCCGTGATCAGAAAGGTGGTGTTAGAGGGAGAGCTGTCAGCTGCAGTTGTAGATCAGTCTCTCTCTTGGAGAAAGGAGCTGGTGGTAACAGCCCTGCTGTGTACGTTGTCAGCACTTAACATTTATGTACAAAGTAATGTGAATAGTGCTAAATGCTATCAGGGAGAAAATTGGAGAGAGAAACAAAATGGTAGGAAATACTCACCAGTGCAACGATTAATGCAATGCATAAATCTTAAGATAGTTTGAGGGACTTCATGTAGCTGGGAAATGCATCTCAATAATGCCAAGCTTTGTCAGGTGTTTGAAAGATGAGATGCCTAAGTAGCTGTGCTGGATGCAGGGGTCAGACCATTTTACTGGTGGTCTGAATAGCATTATTAGTACAGAATAGCCTTAAGTGAGAGACTGGATCTCTGAGAAGACCTCTCCCCAAATAAGATATCTTCCCAAAATGAGGGAGTTCAGCTCCTGTTCCTGTATCAGGGTAGTTTTGTAAAATTTCTGCTTGTCAAGAGATGGTTTAGCTAAAGCTATCAATAGTGCTTCGGAGTTCTAGAATATTTATAATTTTTCAAGGCAAAGGGGAGATGGGCATTACACATGTATGCTTTTTTTTTAATTGATCTTATAATTTTCCTGTCATAAAGATGAAGATAAACATTTTGTTGCAGCTGTAAGACAGATGTATGCTGTGAATCTTCAAGTAAGTCAGATTAAGAACAGCCCTATACCTAACCCTAGAGCTTGTCCCTCAAAGCCATTTAAATCAGTGGAATTAGAAGCTGCTTAGTCCAGCTGAGGGCACATTACAAGAAAATTCCTGGCATCTAGTCTTCCTTCTGTAGCTTTCTTTATTATTTTTCCTTTATTTTTAGTTATACTCTGGATAGCACAAATCTGCTCCACTATAGGCAGTTTTAGATAATGTTTTTGCAACTCATATGGTCGCACTCACATGGAGGAAGGACTCCATTCCTTGGAAGGGTCCCATTTCCCAAAGGGCTTGCAGATGTACAAGAAATACTCAGAATACACCTTCAGGGATACCATGGTCTTATAACCAGAGTTACTTCAAATGGACATTTTGGTAGCATCTAGCAGCCCCAGTGACAGGCCAGGACCCTCTTGTGCAAGAGGCTACTGGTTATATTGGCTATAATCAATAGACAATCCCAGCCACAAGTGCACAATTCAAGGGCCCGTCTACACTGCAGTCGGTATAGGCGTATCCAAATACGCTGTCACCTAAGCAGCTCAGCTGTGTGCGGTGGCAGGGCAAGCACGAGCTGTGAAACCCACCCAGGTATTTCTCCCCAGACTCTCTGGGGAGACAGCAGGAGATTTCAGGGATGGTGATGCTCGGACAGCCTGTCCAAGCTCAGGACATGACTGGAGACTTGCTGGCCTCTCAGTTTACCAGCCTGATCTCTCCATTTTAGGTGCACAGCCCAACTCCTTTTTTTTTTTTTTTTTTGGTTGAGTAGCTGAGACTTGCAGATATTTCACTGGAAAGTAGCCTCAAAGACCCCTAAGAAGAAGTTACCCTGGGAGGATGCTATCAATACCCATGTAGGTCACTAGTGGATCCTGCTCACAGGAGCCTGGGAAGCCCAGGAGGACAAGAACCAGAGCCACCCATCTCTGTCCAAGCCTTCTGTAGTCCTCTGTTAAATTTGGCATAAACAGCTTGCCCGAGACTCACAGGAAGTGTGTGAGAGATGAAAAAACAACGCTCAAACATCCAGGCGGACCTTTCTTCCCCAAACCACTAGTATTGGTTGGTGAACAACTTTCTCTTCTCTCCCCGTGTATGTAAAGATAGCTCTCTTGCCCGTACAATACAAATATCTCCCTTGAAATCACAGTAGCTTCAATGTGTGCTTAACACTAGAGCATCCTGCAAGCTGCTGGGAGCGCTGTGTGATTGCTCTCCTTATTTGACTCTGATGTTGATGAGTCCCATGATTGCCGGAGCACAAAAATGTCAGTGACTGTATCTCTTCAGTGGCTTTTGCCAGCGATGACCCTTTGAACAGATGATGCCCAGAAACAGGAGATGTGAGATGACTGTCTGGGTTTGGGGATATGAATGGCTTTTCTATCACACAGTATTTTGGAAATGTCAGCTGTAATTGAAACTTAATCTTCCAACAAGTTTCAGCTGGCTGCTATTTACAGACAATGTGAAAGTTGCATTTTAGTAAATGGCATCTGAACTAAAAGGTTCTGTTGCTTTATCCTATTTTTTTTCCCAAAAAGGACACTGACAGCTAGGGTGTGGGTCCTAGATTAATTTGACTTTCACAAATCAGATACTTCCTGTTCTCCAAGTATAATTTTATAAAAATACCCTGGATAGCAAACAAACAACATCCCAAAACTTTGACCTGCTGTAGCAGGACCTGCAATACTGCTGCTACTTGGGAACTGGCAGAGCTGAAGAGTACAAGCTAAAAGATGAATCTAAACCTGTGTCTGCAGCTAGCTGGTGGATACTACAAAAAAGCAAGGAGTAAGTAAATTTAGGTCAATGTAGTCAGCATTTATGCAACACCTAAATATGAGAGAAATAAATTGTGTTTCCAAAGGGAGGCCTACCACCAGAAAAGACTGCTGTGATACTCAGTGCTGAAGGGGTTTCAGAAGGTCTTTGATCATGTATGCTCATTGACAAGGACAGGGATTCCTCCTTTCCCTCCCTCCATCTGCCAGCCCTGCAAACCGAACCTCACTTGTTCAGGGACCCAGGATGGTTTCTGTTTGTGCCGGGGATAACAGACCCTCGTTGCTGTGGATGCAACTCACCCTCTGCAGCAGATCTCCACAAACATGATGGTTTGGGCTTCAGTTATCAGTTTTGCAGTCAGTCGCAAGCATGAGTTGTTCAAATGCAAAAGAGACTTTCTGTTAAGTTGAACAAGCTTTGTGTGAAGCCCAATAAGTTTCCACTCACTGTGGTCATACTGATAGATGAAGTAGGGGTCTACTGCCAAGTTTGAACATAAGGAACCCCATGTCCCACATGCTTTCGGCCCATGCTGTGAGCGTGTGTGGAGGATACACATGGCTGGGATGCACTCTGCCCACACTGAACCAAAAAATGAAAAGTTCAGCAAAGCCACAGTGGGTTTCGCTTCTGTGGCCCCAGCTCCTCGGTGACTGAGTTGGAGCCCTGCAACCTCTCCTCTCCACAGAGCTCAGGACTCCGTGCAAAGTTTGCCAGTTAGCTTGGATTTACAGGGACACTGGAGAGGCTGGACCTCAGGCTGGGCTGGAACTGAGCGTCAACCCACAGCAGAGATGAGTGCCATATGTCCTGGACCCGCAGGAGTACCCAGCCAAACAGCCAACATTTATTTTTACCTTTGAAGTCAGCAGCTGCAAGCTGAAACGCATCCAGGAAGGAGATCTGTGAAACAAGGTGGCATTTATTTTTAGGGAGTATCTCCTGATGTTAGACAAACTAATCTTCTCAAAAGTGATGTGGCTCCTTTTTGGTAAATTACATGCAGGAATTCCTGATAAAGGATCCTTCTCAAAAATCCATCTCAAAGATGTATTTGATTTGTCATACTGATGGTTTTGAGTCAAGATTTCAAAACTGGTCTCTAAATTATGCCTGTGGAAAAATGTACTCACACACAATGGCCTCCAGTTAATACTCAGAGTGTTAGCCCCGTTTTGAACTCATTTGAGAACTCAGCTGTATTCAGACGTTCTTTAATACACTGGGTTTTATAGTTTATATAATAAGAAAGGAAAAGACAACAGCCAAAACCATCATTCTACATTATAAATCCACGGGATGCTGTGTACATCCTGGTCACTCCATTTTGAACAAAGATACAGTAGAACATGAAAAGTTGCAGAGAAAGGTGTTAACCGGAAATATGAAACAGCTTCTATAGCAGCTAATACTGAATAGACTAGACTTTCAACGCCAAGAAGACATGACTGAGGGGTGATGTCAGATGGTCAGAGGAGGTGAATAAAGGATATTTATTCACTATTATTTGTAATACAGGTATCATCAGAATATAATGCGTTATTAGCAGAAAATTTCAAACAAGATAAAGGAAGAGCTTTTCATACATACACATGGTTAAATCATGGAAGTTGTGAAAAAATATTGTGGTGGTAAAAGCAAAGAGAGGCTGGATGATATAGTCAGTTGTGTCAATCAAGCACAAAAGTCAGGTATATCCCCCAACCCAAGAAGTCTCCAAAATGCTGATTGCTGGAGGATCTGGAACAGTGGGAACAGTGCATGCTTCCCACATTTCTTGCACCTTCTCGTTACCACCTATTGCTGCTCAGTATCAGAGACTTAGACGGCCACTCTGCATTCAATAATACCTGACTTTAACTGTATTTTGAGTAGCATCCAAGGAAGAGCTCCTCCTGTCATTTTGGCAGGGATCCCACCACTCTGAACCTCATCCAAGCCTCAGGCAAATCTGTCCATCTGCTTTCCAGGACTTCCTGGGCACACCTCTGTTCTCAACCTGGAAGCTCCTTGGGTGACTAACATTATTTGCTCAGGTGCATATAGATGTGCCCGTTCTTAGGAGCAGGTCACCTCAGAGGTTTTTGTGGCCCAGGGTTGGGCAAAGAGCTACCTGAACTGACCCCAGAGAAGCCTAAATAGTTAGATGAGATTGTGTAGTTGGACTGTAGTTGCATTTGGAGTGGTGATAGCTACCGGTCTTAATGTTATAATCTAGTGCTTGAGGCATTCCTCCAGGGACTTCACTTATGGTGAAGTTATGTGACATTATACCTACATCAATAGTTCATAACTATCCTAACTGCTAGGCCATGGAGTATCCTGGGTGATTGCACTTGCCACTGCTCCTGCCAAAATTGGTCCACTTTGTAGCCATGTAGACAAGTGTCACGAGTTCAGGTGAGGAGCAGACTAGAAAACACCTCACTTGAATCTTGGGGTTAGGCACCTTTCTAGGAGGAAGGGAGCTTGGCTGCTAGACCCTGCTTTGGTTGTGGCTACGTCTGAACAAACAAATAAATGGGCCAGGGACTGTTCTTTTGTGTTGAAGACAACTCGCACTGCACAGCTTGCATCCATACGGCTATATTCCCTTACTCTCCAAACACGGTGGCTGCACCCTGCCATGGCCAATGCCATCCCCAAGCTATGCCTGGGTGCTGCCTGAGAAAGTACTAGCTGCAGCGAGGCGAAGCTGTGCCAGGGGAACCACAGCGAGAATTTGATGGTGGGACATGCTTTGGCCATGTGCAGTGTGTAAGGTTAGTCATCTGCCCTTAGAGACTTCCCTGTGTGGGCTCTGCGAAGGAAGGTGACCACAGCTCCCCAGCTGCCCACGTCTAGCCTAGAGGAGGTAACACGGAGCTGAGTCCTGTTGAGGCTGCGTGCTGTCCACCCTCCTGGTTGTGGCATCTGCCGGGTGGTCTCTCGACCTGCTGGGCCATGGCGTGGCAGGACTGCGTCCCCTTGTCCTGTGCAGCCAAGAGAGGTGCTTGGTGCAGGGCTGCCTGCATCCCCCCCCACATCTTCAGCAGCTCTCACCCCTCTCCACTGGCTCCAGAAGAAGACTCCAGAGGCGTCTATCAGGCTGCCTGAAATGTCTTCTTCCCCTTCCCCTCCCGGGCCAGATGCCTAAAACTGCAGTGGAGCTTTGCCTAAATTACTCACCTAAATGAGACTGACTGGAGCCTGTCCAACATGTCTGTTCTAACGAGTGGTTTTATTGCCTCAGTTTTACAATTGTTTTGGAATGTGCTTTGTTTATAGCAATAATTGATCATGCTTTGTTACAAGTGAATTAGTGGCAGCTGGAAGATCTAAGCTCTAATTTTCCTTCAAACAGGGAGAAATTTTATAACTTCCATTGCTCATGTATAAGAAAACCTCTTTTCTTTTTCCTTTTTCCCCCCTAGTTTTGGAAATGTATTTCCAGTGTGCAGCCCACAGTGGGAGCCCATCGAATGTACTACAGTGAGTTTGGTGCTCAGGAGAAGTCTGCCTTTGGTCTTTTTGATTTAAAAAGATTGTTTGATAGTGCGTTTCATTAGACAGAGTCTAACAAAATGCTTTACAAATATTACTCCAATATACTTCAGCTTTCTTAAGGAAGCTAAAGGGAAGTATTCCTGGATGCCACAAGAAGAACAGAAGCTTCTGTGCTCATTACCACTAGCAAGGGCAATTTTTTATGCACAAAGAATAGGTTGGTGAGGGGACCAGGAGGCATGATCTGCAGCAAGCGTACCCACTTGGGCTCATCAAGGTCTGCAGGATAGTCAGAGTTTCTGTGAGACAAATGAAAACCTCCAAATAACAAACCCTTGGCATGTGGAATAGAAAATTTTAATACTGGCTTCCATTTTAGCAATTGGAAGCTAGACAATTCAGCAAAAAGTGAACAGTCCAGCTAAATGACCACTTCAGGCTGTGTTCAGCTCTGCCACAATTCTCCAGTGATCCCAGTTTCAAGTACTTAACAGGGGCCCTTGGTTAAGCACCTCTCCCACTTCTGGCTATCTGTACGGTGATGGAAAGAGACCGGCTCTTCCCAAGGTGGTCCGTCTCTTGGGAGAGCTGAATCATGCTGTGGAGCTCTCAGTTTCCCTCCACTCATTAGAGAAGGCAACTAGTCCCCTGATGCAGGTGGGATAAGTCGGTGCCCAGCCATCCCTATGGGCTTGGGGGAAGATGTTTTGCTTTCCTGCCTCCATTTCTCTGCCTTAAAAAGTCAGCTTAACAAAAGATATTGACTGTACAATTCTGCCGTGAGAATTAACGTATATGCAGAGGGCTTAGACAAAGACAACATGGTTTAAGTGACAGACGGTTTTTAGAGCATTGGCTGATGTTTCCAGTAATGAGGGATATTCACTTTAATTCAGGGAGGGCCAACTACAGATCTGATTTTAGGTCTGAAGAATCTGAACTGATTCCTCCTCCTAAGCAGTCATAAAAACCTTGTTTTTCTGGGCTGGAGCAGGAAACGAGCAGGAGCCAATGACAACACAAACCAACCCCCAGTTTCCATCAGCTATAGGGAATGAGCAGGTGTCATATATTCCTGCTCTTTGATCCCTTTGCTTTGAATGCTTCACAGCAAAAAAATGCTTAAAAGCTGTTGAAGGCTTTTGCTGTGTTACATGATATGCCAAGACAGGAATGCTGCTATGCTGTTCTGGTGGCTGTTACCATGAGTTTAAAAACATTGTGTTGACTGGTTTGACATCTTACACTTGCACTCTTGTCATATTTTTGTTTGCAGCAACAGAGATTAATAAGCCTGGTGTAAAAGTTTGTTTTTTTTTTTTTTAAAGCAGTAAGTTCAAGTGCATCCCCCAAGCTTATTGACAACGGTCTTTTCAACTTTAGAGACGTTGCAGTTTCCTGGCAGTGTCCCCTATGCTGTCTGTTTTTCTGTGCTCCTTGGACAGAAACCCAAGCTGTCATTTCAGGCACCTATACAAGTGTCTCAAAGCTTCAAGAAAGCCTGAGCTTTTGTGCACCTCCTGGCTGGCTGCCCAAGCCAAATGTCATTGCCTGCCCCGCTGATGTGAGGAGAGCACTGACAATTTGCAACAGTCCATGTCTAACCCCATGCACTGAACTCTTTAAAATACAGGGCTTTTATTCTTTGGTAACCTTTTAAAAATAGCCTAAGTGACTTAGAAGCCTGAGAGACAAGGTCCACCTTGGAAATGGGTGTTTAGTTGTGAAACCGAACCTAACCCAAAATTTCCATCTTGTCTGGTTGGAAGATATCTGATTGCTCTGGTCCCAATTCCTGAAACTCTGGCCAAATGATCTTTTAAAGGTTGATCACAGCTGGGAAAAAGTTTAGTGCACATGAGGAGATATTTATACAGCTGACTGAAGGATTGGGCACCTAATGCCAGTCAGGGAAAGAAAGGGCTCTGCAGAAGGTGCACTGGAGTTGGCTCTTGCTCTGAATGGCTCTATTTAGAAGATGTCTTCGTCCCACCACTAACCATGGAAAGCCCAGCTTGACTAATTGGGCAGGCAGTTCTGTTGGGCTGTCCTGCTTGGTCCTGAGGCATTTATGTTCTTGGTTACTCTGCAACAGGGTTTCTTCCTTTCTTTTGTAGCTGGGATTAAACGAAATGAAAGAAATGGTGCTTTAACCTTGAAAAATTGAAAGCTAGGGTTGATTTTGAAAAATGAGTCCTTTGCATTTTTTAACAGACTCTTTTTTATTCAAGTTTAATGAAGGTAAAAGGAAGAGCTCTGAAAAATGCAGCCAACCATGACAAAACATATAAAGCCCTAGAGAAGCTGTGTCTGCATGTTGGAATCCACTGTGTAGTGGTGTATAGAAAATGCAGGAGGAAAGGAGGCAATTTTATCACTATTGACAGGTCAGAGAGACACAGAGAACAGGTTTAACCCCTTCAGAGCAGATGCTGAGGTTTTGAAGCCATATCTTTAAATTTTTCTTGCTGTTAACTCTCTCTCCACTTCTACCAGGCAGCACGGTTGCGTTGCCAGAGTTTGAGCGCGCTTGGCTGCCTCCGTCAGCATCACTCATGCTTGCTGCTGCTGAGTGCGTTCTGCTGCGCAGGATGAGTGGAGAAGGTATTTGCAGTGCTGGGCTCTCCGAGCGGCGGTGTCAAGAGTTGGGGTTCCCCTCTCCTTCCTACCTCCATCATGCTATGCAGAGACGGCTGCTTTCCAATCGCTGGGCATGCTTTTGCTGGCCTGAATTTTATCTGGTCAGAGAAAATTGGCATGGTAATACCTGGCTCTGCAACTTGTAACTCTCCCCGGGATGAAAGAAAAGTGTGTTGAGCACGTGGGTACCTGCATGAAGGTGTTTGAATCTGAATCCCACTCTGTTTTGTTGAAATCTGTAATATTAAACCCAAGGTTGCATGAGATGAGCTTGGTCTCGCCTAACTTAAGGTGCTCAGTTCACGTATCCTTGTGTCCTACTGCACCAGACATCTGTGCACAGGCAGTTGAATGAAGACCTGGATTTCTCTATCTGTGCTGATTTTACAGACGGATTCATTCAAAAGCTCTCCAGTGTGTGCATGGATGAGATGAGTTTCTCTCCATTGACTATAAAGGGAGTTCGTGGTGCCTACTACAGGAAACAATGTCTGCATTTGGCCAGTTGAATCCCACTGATGCGCAATCCCTGTTCCCCCCCGGCACCACCGTCCTCCTGGGACCTTTCTGGAATGGAGAAAGTCCTTGAGGGCAGCCTACGTCAGATGCGCCTTTCACTCCCTGTTGTGGCTTTGTCTTTCAGCGGCTCGGGAGGCTGTGCCTCTTACGAAGAGTGAATGATCGTAATAATAACAAGCAAAGAACCAGTGAAATGGCAGGATTGATGTGATACGTGTGAAAAGTCCCTGGAGTATGTCCCTTAAAAACAGTTTGGATCCTACGCAGAGGGAGAGCTAGGCATCTTTCCAGACAGCTTGCTTTGGGAAAGCTGTGCTGCTGCTCAGATGGTGAGTGGCATAGAGTTTCTAACAAAACACTTGAGCATGTGCTTCATTTTAAAACAGCAAGCTGTCCTGATGACCCCTTGGCCAGATGGGGTGGGGTGGGGGTACTGACCCATCCTTCTTTCCTGCATATACCCTCTTTCCCCTGTGGAAATCTGGCCCATGGGGTGGGTTTCGAGGTGGTGTCGTGTTTGCACAGATTTCTGGCTCTGCAGCCCACCCCATCCTTGCAACAAATCCCCTGGTGCAGTGCATATGCTGTGCATTACTTGAGGGTGCAAGCAGCAGTGTCACCCTGTTGTTGGAGGCTGCAGAGGTCCCTCCTGCGCATGTGGGGCATGTTTAGCAATCTGGGGGGTACTTCCCAAACACGTCTCCCCCGCCAGAAGCACGGTGCTGCGATGAAACAGCCAGTGAGGTTCCTGGGCAGCCTGCACGAGCATATCGCAGTCGTAGTTTAATGCTCATCAGCATTGAGTCCTTTGCACCCAAGGTCTGGATGTGGATTCCTGCCTCGGCACTTGTTAGACTCCTTTTAAATAGAGGCTTAAATGCCCCTTTACAACACACACAAACTTAGGGGCTTGTATCTGGCTCACGTCAGGCTCCCCTTGTGACTAGGACCTGCGTGTTTGCTTGAAGTCTTATTCGAAATGTTATCTTCATAAGGAAATGTAGGATTTCCTCTATTCCTGTGTGCATTTCTCACCGAGTAACACCATTGTTTATCCATCTTATGCTCCATTTCCCACCGTGATCTTATCAAGTTTCAAGCAGGAGGCAAAGGAAGCAGTCAGACACAGCAGCACAGCAATATAACCCTGATACGACCCCCGAGCAATACAACCTCATTTTGAAAAATATCCTGACTCCTGGCAGGATTTTGACTATTGGTAGCATTGTATAACAAGCTGCAAGAAATTATCACGGAGACTTCTAAACACGACTTTGCTTCCAAAGGATCGGGAGCCCTCTTGTTCACATGCCCTGAACGCTCATCACCGCATAATGCTGCTTGTACAGACGTTCCTGGAAAATGTGGTTTGCGCCTGTATCAGAGTTTTGTTTCAGCATGAAACCAGAGCTGGAAGTGGTGAGCAATAATCATAGTGCGACTGGGTTGTTCAGTCTGCAGGTTGGGTTACTGAATCACAGCTCGGGGGCACTTCTGGACTGCTTTGTGAGCGATTCTTGAACTGGTGTTTTGAGGCTTTCTGGGGTACAAATTAGGAAGAGCAAAACTTCCCAGATATTTGCTGTTTAAAAAAGAGGAAATGAGCAAACAGAAAATGAAAGCTGATTTTCAAACTTGAAAAGCAACAAAATTTTGCTTCAAACTGTGTTTAAAAAAGATTTAAAACCCAGACACTTCTAGTTGAGCCTTTCTTGTTGAAGTCAATGGTTTCCACAGAAGCCCCTTAAGACTTCATCGCAGAAGGTATAGTTTTGTCAATGATATTTTTGGTAGGAGACATCATGCTAATCATGGATATTACCTTTACTACTAAACAACAGTATATGCCTCTCTGCATATAGTTTTGATGCTATTACCGAGCTTATGATACACATGTGTATGTGTGTATTTTGTACTCCCATTCATTCTAGAGATATCAATCATTGGTGTTACAATTTCCTGCCTTATTTGATTTACTACAATGAAATGCAGGTTCTTTTTTTGCTGTTAACAGCTATCTTTCCAGGGTAGACATTAGGAAAATATTTTTTATTAATATAACACTTTATTTTGGCTTTCCTAACAACTTTAAGAGCAACTAATGAGAATTTGTTTTGCTGGACATACTAGCTGCTGGTAGGCTATGGTCCTAAGAGATTAATTTCAATTTATGCTTAGCCAGTTGAAAATATAATCTATCTCCAAGAAGCAAAATAATTTACTTTTCTATTAAGTTAAGGAGTTTTTTGGAGGCAGGACTGGTTTTGGGTACTCTCTATGGATACATCCCTACCACTAAATACAAGAGAGCCAAGGACTGATCTTTGGGTGGGAGGTCACGGAGCACAGACTGGTTCGTGTCCGTTCTGCTCCCCCAGAGCAGACTGGCTGCATCTACACTAAAGAGCACTTGGCCCTGGCTCTCCACTGGGCCCCACGAGGGGGACGTTGGCCATAAAATCATGATTATTATTTTTACTGTGTTTTTCCAGTTCCACTTGTCTAAAGGAAAATGAGTGAAGTGCTGCAGTGCACCACAGCAGCGGTTTTTTCACATGATCCTGGTGGTGTGTTTTGCTTATATTTAGCACGAGGGCATGTGAGGTTGCAAAGCTGCCTGGGATAGTGCTGGAGAACTTGCGGGGCGGAGGGAGCCAAACACCGTGTGGTCTAGTCGAATCAGTCTAATAGTCACATTAGGGAAAAGTCCTCTAATGAACCATCTCAGCATGCATGCCCAAACTCTGTTTTGCAGACAGCTGGTGGGGAAGGTCCAGAACAGAGCCAGAAATGATCTGACTGAAGCAGCACTGCTTCGTCAGGGGCTTAGTGCTGGACTTTCTCCCTGTCCTCTTTATTTATGATGTAGATATATTCTGTATGACAAGCACTTTGCCAGGGAGCTTTTTGTAGGAGCGGATGGCTGGGGAGGGTTGGAGGTCTTTAACTTGCCCCTCCTCAAAACCAGCACCACTTGCTGCAGTCTGCACCCCCTGCCCATGCTATGTCATCTGCAGCAGAGACGATTGCTTTGGGGATTTGCAGCTCAGGGATGCCAGCTTGCTGGGAATGAAAGGAGCCACCCTAAAGGCATGTCAGAGCCTGGCAAGACCATCTCAATGGGTTTTTCTGTCCAGCTTTTAGGCCTCACAGGATGCACCTTCTTACCAGTCCCGACCTCAGTGGCTGATGGGCTCTGGGTGAACCTGATCTGGAGAAAGGCTGTTGTTCTCTCACCTTTCTCACCTGCAGCGGACAGCAGGCTGTGGAGGGAGGAGGGCATACCTGGGACAGCCAAGGCAGGGCAACTGTGTGTCAGCAGCAGGATGCATCTGCAAAGCTCTGGGCTTGCTGTGGGAATTGGGTTAAAATCTTCTAGATACCCTTTCCCACCGCTGGTCAAATTGATGCCAAAACAGTACTGCGACTGGCAAGGGCTAGGACGCAATGTAGCTGAACGCTGCTGTAGGAATGGCTGAGCTGCATACAGAAATCTATTATTTGTGCAGATATTGTGGCTTCTGCTTTGTCTCCATCATCTGAGAAGGCAACTCCTGGCATTCTAATAAAACTATGGAGCTAATTTTAATTACTGACAACTGCAGCTTGGGTTGCTATGGAAACACAAAGAACTGCCACTTCTACAAGTTTTGTCTGTAACTTGCTGTCTGGAAATGTCATACAGGGTCTGATTCCTCTCTCCCGTCTAGCAGTAGCAAAACAGGCATGGCCACTGCATCAGTCAAGTTTAAACAATGCACAATCAGTTTAGGTAAGAGTAAAACCTCCATCTTTTTTCTATCTGTGCCATTTCTCTGTGATTCTGAAATAAAATTGGTATGTTCCTAGTTTCCTAATGACTTGAAAAACAGTCCCCAGTCAGTTGATGAAGGAAACTAGAGCACAAAATCATTGATATTAGAGTTGAAAAGCAGCTATTAGGTCACGCAGTCCCCATACAAAATTGTTCCTATGCTATTTTTTCCTACTACTTTTCACTGTCTAATTATAAATGCAGCTGCATTTGTAATAAAATCTCCTTCAGCTTTAGTTTCAGGGCCAGAATGTTATACGTAGAGCATGAGTTGTTGGACAAAGATGGTTGTCCAAGTGTTTCCATTCTGAACTCCCTTTTCAGTTTGCTGCTGTTTTATTAGACTGAAATGTTTCATTTTTACTCCCTGCCTTTTGTCTGGGAGTAAATAGCTTTGGAAAGCCAGAATCTGGATACTTAGTCTTCCTAAAAGCTATAGAAAAGGCTTGTTTATTTTCTGCATCTAGTTCACTAAAAATATTGTGTTGAATTGAGGCCTGGAGTTAGCACTGCAATTTATTGAAATTAGTGGAGTTACACCCATTAACACCTGGTATTCCTTTCCCTCTTTAGTATGCATTACTGTTAAAAGTTATGCAAAGTATCTAAGTTGCCGGAGGTCCTAGAGGAGCTGGACTCTCCTCACATGACTCAAAGATCTCTTTAGTACTCTTTGCATAACATGTTTGTGAAAAGCAAATACTGATGCACTTTTATAAAAAAGAATGGTGAGTAGGATTAGAGTTGTGCCTTCAGCTTCCTCATGGTAAATACATTACAGATTTCTACTGTGCCTATAATTTTTCATCCCCGCACTGCGGTACTTGAGCACAATTCCCACTGATTTCAGCTGATTGATTGTCCCATTTTGATGGCCAAGAATAGGCTTTCTCTCATACTGGCCTAAATAACCATGTGCAAATTTCACTTCAGTTATATATTTCTGTACAGGAGTGTAGACCTGGTCTTATGTCACCAGTAAAGCTTTTAACATGGTCTTGTAAACCATTTTGAAAAGCAGTTAGTTCCACTCCCATTGAGGTCTGAAAGCACTCTGGCTCTTTCCTAGCAAAACAACGTTTGGTGGAACTGCATAAGATGACAGTGAAGCAGTCTCAAGCCTCAAGATGAGGGAAGCAGCACGGCTCATTAGCTGTCCACGGCATGGTGATTTCAGGGTTGTATGTGTTTTACAGTCTTTAATTTCTGCCTGGTCTGGGACAATGAGCAGGTAGCTGGAGAATGAAGTAGAGAACGCATCTTGATTTTTATAAACCTGTAATTATTTTACTCTTTTTTTATTGCCGGCATCTGATTATCTTGTAAGAGTCACAGTCACACTGGGTTCACAGAGCCTTGCTTGGCAAATCTGAATACTGAACTCAGCAGAGCTCCACAGAGAGAGTCTGGCAGGCGCAGGAGGACATGCGGAAGACCAGTGCTGGTGGGATCGCTTAACCCCACCATGGTGCCAGCTTCTAATACCCTTTCACACCACACGAGAGATTGGCTCCATGTTTGGACACCTGTGGTTGTATTCAGTCACCTGAACGTATTGGTAGCTGAGATGCCCTGGGATATCCTGCCTGGCCTCCAGCTGCCTCTCTGGGTGGGCATAGGTCTTCCATAGGTCCTGAGTCAGATCTGCCACCTCACTGGCACCAGATACCAGTGCTTACATGTCTAAGTTATCATAATAGACAATAGCTGCCTGGGGAGGTTGCAGATCCACAGCCTCAACAGTTAACTGACAAGACCCTCAACAGTCAACTTGTTCCAGCTGCCCTGCTCTGAGCAGGAGGCCAGACTAGGTGACCTCCAGAGGTCCCCTCCAGCATGGGGCATTTTATGATTCAGTGATTCTAACGGAGAGAGTGGAGCCTGCGGTGAACTCAAGACTGCAGTTTAGTTGATCAAACATACGTATCTACCCCAGGATGGGCTGCGTGCTTCTCAGGGCTCTATTGACCACACATGCTATATCTCTACTGACTGCAATGGTGCCTAGGATCTCTCAGCACCTCACCCACCAGCTGCATGCAGAACGAATGAGCCAGCTCAGCCTTGGACACCAGTGAGGCACAGACACTGGGCTTTAGGCCCATGGGCACCCCATGTGCCTGCTGAGCAGCCATCTGCCACGTGGCCTTGGGAAGGTTCCCCATGGGCTACCAGTGCACCAGAGCTGCTCATACTCCTCTGCTTTATCTCCAGGCTCCATTGCAGGGCTGCTTACTCTGCTCGAGCAGGATGCCTCAGACAGCTGCTTCTCCTTCAGACACTTGCTGAGGATGGTGCACCCATCCCCTTTCCTGGAGGCTGCGCCAGCTGAAGCAGTTACCTCGACCAGCTGCTTGCAGCCACTTTCCTGTCCTATGTCTCCAGTCCCTCCAAACTGGGCTCGGCTGTGTGTGTAGCTGAACCTAATAGCCTGGCTAAGTCTTATGTCCACCTTCATCTTGCTCACCTCCTCCTAAGCCGTCCATCTCAGGAGCGCAGTTGCCTCAGACTCTGTGGGGCAAAAGGAGAAGCAGGCATGTCCAGTCTTGAACCTTAGAAGCCTGAGCTGCCCTACAGAAATGTTTTCTGCTCTGTTGA
Source organism: Gymnogyps californianus (assembly GCF_018139145.2). NCBI lineage: Eukaryota > Metazoa > Chordata > Aves > Accipitriformes > Cathartidae > Gymnogyps > Gymnogyps californianus. The sequence continues at coordinate 111,446,398 of NC_059473.1, forward strand.
CTTTGTAGGGAGCTTGGGCTGGTGAATCCCAGGTCTCACTATTTAAACTGTTTGGACTAGCCCAGATTGATTTGACCGAAATGGGACAGGGAGCCCTCCTAAGAGCAGTTCAGCCAGCAGATCTGAGCAGGCCCTGACTTCTGCTGGGGACAGCCTCAGGCAGGGACAGTGGCTTCCGTGGAGGACACCATCAGGAGACGTGTTCCCACAGCTCCATCCTTGGCAAAGCCAGCTTGTTGCTACCCTCCTCCTCATGAGACACAGGACCTCCTGGATTTCAATTCTCCACCCTTTTCCCCCCAAAAGGCCATAAACCCACGTGCTTCTGATCCCTGAGTAGGATACCTAAAAATGATGAGGCCCTGGACCGATCTTAAAAGCCTTCCCTGATTATGTTTCGATTTAAAATTGGAGGATGTATAACTGATGCTCTGGACAGAAGCTTTAGAGGTCTCTGGTGCTTCAGAGACCAGGAAAGTGGCCTGGGTTTGAGTTCAGGGAAAGACAGAAGGAGGGTCTCAGCAGGTATCTTAAATGAGAGAGAATCGTTCTCCTTTTATGTTTTACAATATGTACTACTTTGAACTGGAGGTTTAGAAGAATGCAAGAAGATTAATTAATGTTCAGTTATATCGAGAATTTTCCTCCAGTTTGTCAAATTAGGCAGAAAGTTTTAATAAATGAAAATAGTGGGTCTGACACATCTCTACTGCTATAGTTGGAGAACTGATAAAGAGCACAGACTCTGTGTGGTAGCTTTTGTGGAAAACCTTCAAACGGCTGACAACTCGCATCTGAGCTGATGAATGACTCAAAAAAGAGCTTAGCTCTCGATCTCACCGTTGTCACCCACAAGGCATCTGATTCCAGACATGTGTCCTTTGTGGCTGGGAAATCCATAGCTTTCCCCTGTGCTCAGCTGTTGGGAGATCACAGGAAGGGGGATGGAAACGCACTCCCCTGCTGAGCCGTGTCTGGCTTTCGAGGGAACCTGCCAAGGACAGGAGGGAGCTGGATACGATCTACCTCTCTGTGCTTCTTCAAGCGGTTTCTGTGGCTAGGCTGGCTGTTCCCTTCCTCTGACAAGGCAAGCAGTCTCTTCTCTTACGTCAGTGTCTTTGGGCTTTTGAACACTCCTATAGGTAAATTGGAGACAACCCCCCTTATTGGCTACTCCTTGGCTTTCTTTTGTAAATTTATATGGTCCTTTCACACTGGGGGATCAAAAGCCACCATGATCACAGATAGTACGTCACTTGTACTGTTTGGGAGTTTTGTTGTGAGGTGATGGAGGTAAACTTCCACCTGCAGGACCAGATGTGATCGTTTTCCACCGTAATGAGCCGCTCAGCGGAGCTTGTTCCTTTCCTCCAATTTCGCTGTTTTCTAGACTCTTGTACAAATTGTTTGTTCAAGACCTGTTTAAAGTGAAGATGCCAAACTAAACCAAACCACTTTTGCCTGGATGCTTTTCATACAGATGCTGCTTTCACACAGCCTGGGTTGTCTCTGGATAAGATTTGCAATCAAATTTCACACTGCTCTTCCCTGTGTCATCATGAAGCAGTCCAATTTTTTCAAATGACCACAAAGATGATAAGAGGCTGGCTAAGTTTTTTAATACTTCCAAAGGAAAGATCAGCACAGGATGTTCATAATGAAATACTAATTAGCACACGTTCTTTAGCTAATCAAGGACTTTCATTGCAAAACCCTTAAAGTGAACAAGTTAAAAATGTTCCCTTAAGTTAAGAGGTTGACTGTAAGATTATTCAGCTGCTTTGTTTGCAAGCAAAACATGATCCTGACTTCTAAAAGTGGAGGGGAAAAAAATCCCCAGCAATTTCCCAGTCTGATTATGAAAAAAAAAAAAAAAAGAAGAGATAAAGAAAATCACAGCTTTTGAAATTGTGGAGGATTTTCCTGAGGAAGGCTTCAAGACAGCCTTAGAATAAATAACAGCTGTCTGCAACAAAGGGCATGTGACGCACAGCGACAGGAACGGGTCGTGAATTGCACTGAATTGTGCCACATAACTACACCACAGTGGACGTAGCTGCACCGGCGATGGAAGATTGCGTGGGATAAGCTGTGTGTACTTGGTGCTGTAGGAAGTCTTTGGCCTGTTGTTCTCCTAGAAGAGTTCTGTGTTTGGGTCCCCTGGGGTATGAGGGGTTGAGGGCATTAGCTGGGACATACGAGGAAAAAGGGGCCACTGTGAAGGAATGTCAGCTGTCGTTTGGGGCCAGTATGTGCAGCTGTGGGTGTGCTGCTTCTGGAGAGGTCCAGAAACAAGAGTTTCAGATGGAGAAGTTTCACCTTTCCATCTTGGCAATAAGTGAGGCTAGAAGGTCCTTATGTGCAGCGGACGACATGCCTGGAGGGTTGGGGACTCCAGACCAGGTGGAAAAGAGCATAGATTTACACCCACCTGAGCAGCGGGAGGATTTACAGCCACCTGGACAGCCAGACTGGGGAACACCTCCATGAAGAAATCATGACATTGGTGTGAGCTGCCTTGCCCGGTTTCCAGGTGCCAATATGCTCAGTAGCAATTTTATCCAGTCGACCTGCCTTTTTTTTGATGCTGAGGGCTTGGTATGCCCTCGCCCAACATCCTCCGCAGACAGTTACAGCTTTGTTGGGGGATCAAAAGTGCACTTACATGAGATACATGAGTGGCCCTCTGTCCTGGTTTCGGCTGGGACAGAGTTAACTCTCTTCTTAGTAGCTGGTACAGTGCTGTGTTTTGGATTTAGTGTGAGAATGATGTTGATAACACACTGGTGTTTTAGTTGTTGCTAAGTAGCGCTTATCTTAAGCCAAGGACTTTTCAGTTTCCCATGCTCTGCCAGCAAGCAGGTGGCAAGAAGCTGGGAGGGAGCAGAGCCGGGGCAGCTGACCTGAACTAGCCAAAGGGGTATTCCATACCATGGAACATCATGCCCAGTATATAAACAGGGGGGAGTTGGCCGGGAGGGGCGGATCGCGGCTCTGGCGTCGGTCAGCGGGTGGTGAGCAATTGCATTGTGCATCACTGTTTTTTTTTCTCCCCCTCCCCCTTCCTTTTTTTGTTATATTCCTTTTCATTATTATTATTATTATAATATTTCATTATTACTATTGTTAGTATTATATTTTACTTTAATTATTAAACTGTTCTTATCTCAACCCACGAGTTTTACTTTTTTTTTCCTTTCCTCCTCCCCACCCCACTGGGAGGGGGAGGGGGAAGCGGCTGCGTGGTGCTGAGTTGGTGGCTGGGGTTAAACCACGACACCCTCTCTGCCATCAGTTGGTGAGGACCAGAAAGAGCAGAGCAGCCCTGTAAAATTCCCCTGTTTTATATAAGCTGAGCTACGCTGTAAGGGTCCAGTTGCTGCAGCAATGGCATTTACTGGGTGCATTTATCCAAGAGGTGCTAAAAAAAAGCCACAGAGCAGCTAAGAAAATGTCCCCATGTCTCCTCCTTCCTACCTGGAGTGGGTCACCTCCAGGGAGGCGTCAGTGGCACTTCCACCTCCTCGCTGTGGCCCGTCCCATGTACCAAGCTAAAGGCACTATTGCAGTTGATATTATCCAACGTCACGCTGTTGTCACATATCAGAAACTCTCCCTCTCTCTTTGCGTCCTGTATTTGTGGCTTCTCAGTGTGCTTCACGGTACATTTTGTGCCCATTTCCTTGCAGAGATGACTCATGTGATGGAACGTCATGTTTCTCAGTGAGTGATGGCAGTAACTGAATAATTTTAATGCCTCTGAATGCCAAATTTTTTCAAACACGTTTCTGTTTTGTGTGTAGCTTCCAAGTAGACTGTGATCTCATTTTTTTTTCTTAATTCATGTTTAAAGTTCTTAAATCCAGACTCAATGAAAAGGCTGAAGCTGTTATGTGTTTTAAAAATTCAACTTCAGTTACTGATTTTCTTTTTCTTGATTTTTTTTCTTTTCTGATTTCCTCCTGGAGTTTATAACATTTCAGTTATGTTTGAGTGATTACTTCTTTGGTAATAGTTCTTTCTTGTATTTAAAACGTAACATGGGTGCATTTTAGGAGGCTTTCTAAAACCCAATATTTTCTAAAATTGTTTTTCCTGGGTAAGATATCTTGCCTTTTTTTTTTCTCCTGTGCGTTTAACTTGGGGCTATTCAATAAAGTATTTTTGTTCTTCCCATGGTTTACATGGTGCTTAAGGAATTCACAGAAGATGAAATTTTCCCATTTCATAAGATTTTAGCATTTAATTCTATACCAGTATATACTACTCAAAAATAGGTGTCAAGTAGCATGGGAGATGAATTGAAGTCAGAGTGAGCCATAAGTAAAGTATCTTTCTCACAGTTGTACTTAACAGTTTTGAAACCTTCAGTCCATCATTTCATGTCTCTGAACTAATGAGAAACTTCTAAACTGAATTTGTACAAAGCAAATCCACTGAGTTAGTGACTTTAATATACTTGAGTGGCCTGTCGGGAGAGCAGCAGAGCAGGCAAGCGACAGTCTGAGGGGTATTGCACCATTTACCTTAAACATCCAACTACTGATGCCTGGGCAAGGCATATGATTTTGCCAATTCATCCTATACAGCACATGGAAAGAAACAACATCCTCCAGGAGGTGACAAAAAATAGGGGCTGAGCTTCTGCCCTCCCACATGCTCTCCTTGCAGCACAGAAAATGCCAGAGGAGAGGACAGAGAGAAGAGCTTGCAGGGGGCAGGGAGCTCCCTGAAACACCCAGGGCTGGTCTGTGCTGACATGTAGGCGCCTGTGTCCCTGGGGAATAGGTGGAGGTATGGGAGGCTGCCCGTGCTGCAGGCTCTGGCAGCCGTGGAGGCTGCTTCCCTCACTAATGCCACAGTTTGGAAAGCTTTCCTGCTTTCAGGCTCTTCATGACCACCATCATTTTCTGCAGGGAGCCTTTCCTGGGTGCTGCTGTATGCCTTGCACCACTTGGGGTGCTCCCGATAGCCTTGCAGCCAGGAGGAGATGGATCTCCCCAAGCCTGAGGTTGGGTTCACCCTGCTTTGGCATCTGCTTAGTGGGGCAGTCCCATTCATGGGCATCTGGCACTGCCATGCCCAACCCTATACCCACCCTACAGCCAACTCTGCTTTCTCCTTCCTTGGCACTTTGTCTTTTTCCTTGAGGGACTCTGCCTGTTGAGGCTCTGCAGATGGAGGGGACTCTGTATGCTCAAGCTTATGCTTATTTACTTACTTTTATTTCTATATCCTTTTTGAGCACATACTAAAGTTGAATCCATTACTCCCATTCTGAACCCAAATCACACCTGTGTTTGACTAAGACACACCATTTTAGAAAGCACATCACAAAATGGAGAACTTACAGTAATGGGCTCTCAGATTTCATCACTCTCAGAATGAAATGTATGTGCCTTCTTTCTTATTTTAAGGCATTTTCTTATAAGAAAGAATAAGAAGCTGCCTTTTCTTAAGGCAGCTTCTCACCACTGGTGCTTATTATGTTTTTCTCTGCTTGTTGCACCTTTCTCTTCTTTTCTTCCTCTGTCTCATGTTCCTTAATTTCTTCTAAAATTGTTCATCCATTTTTTTCCCTTTCTTGTTTTTTGTCTAGTAAGAGCAATCACAGATCAGCATCAAACAGCTGTATGAGTTCTAGTAACTGTTTTTATCTCTGGAGATTTTAAACTTTGTCAGAATATCCTGATAATAGGCTGATTGAAATTCCCCTCTGAAGTCTCAATTTTATACATACTGTTGTTTTCCCTGTACCTCTTTGCAGACAGATACTTAGTGATGTTTTTGTTTAACCTCTGGAGAAGACACAAAATGGAAAACAAGGAAGTAACAAGCATTTCCAAATCCCAGTGCTAGAAATCTGTTTTGTTTCCCTTCTGCTTACAAAAGTGGCAAATTATTTATTTTATTATCTGATATCACACCAATAACAAGAGGACTCTGTTCCATGCAGTCCAATTATGAAAAATTGCCTGAGATAAAATGACTCACAGTGGACCTGTTTTTCATGGCCCTGTTGCAAGGAAATATTTACCTGCCTGAAGTAAGGAGAATTTACACTTGTGCTGGCAGCATATTAGCACAAAAAATCGCTAATGTCTCGACATCCATTAGAAGTGCACAGCCTGCTAAGCCTTCAGGCTTTAGGAATGGCTGATGAAATGCATGGATCCCATTTAATAGACTTTCATATCAGAGTGGAAATATTCTGAGTATATGTACATGGGCGTATAGACAAGTATACAGAGAGAATGACTATGTCAGTCTGCAGCTAATTCAAAACACTCTGTCCCCTCCTGACCTCACTCCTGTGCCTCCCACAAACCGTGGGGGTTGAATTTTCTGCATCCTCCTGGCTGCTGGGGTGGGCACTGCCGGCTGCGCCGGCTGGGCGTCCTGTGCAGAGAGGGACGGTAGTTTGCAAGGGCGCAAAATCAGGAGCCTGCGTCATCAGTTAGGGCCTGATCAGCGGCTGGAAATGAAGAGCATTTCTCTTGGTTCAGCAGGATGTTGGTTAAGATTTAATGCTCAGTCACTGAGGAAACAATATATTCCTTTTCTTAATCATGTTTATGTCATGCGGGGGATAACGTCATTTTAGATGCAGGACAAGTGTATGGGTTTTCTGTTCACCTGAACGGTGCACATGCAATTAGCCCTGAGGGTGCTGTACATCATTTTCCACTCCCCAGCCCTGCCCAACAGCCTGCTAATGACTCTGCAGCCGTTCCAGGTAGCAAGCACAAAAAGGGAGCAAGGCCATTGCATTACTGGGGCTTTCACTAACAAGCAAAGCAAGTTTTGCTTGGCTTTTTTCTCTCCCCTTTGTCAGTTAGTACATTCTTGGGAGAGAAAGTGCTTTTCTTCCAGCTCAAGTGGTTAATGTTAATGATTAATAGCAGAGGAACATGAAGATGGCTTAGCAGGACGGGCTTCTGTGGTGATTAACAATGGGGCAGGCTCTGTCAAAACCATGGTGGTGGGAATCACATATACATGTTTATGTATTTGTATGTAGTATATTTGTGTATGTTTGTGTGCATATGTTGCTGGAATTTTATACTAAAAATATCTTCTTTGAAGTCAGAAAATTGCCTTTTTTGTCTCCTTTGTGTCTTAGAGAACAGCAGTAGACACATTCCATCCTCCTGAAAAATTCATGTTTGTTCTGGGAATTTCTTTGGCCTCAAGGCAGCACATTTAGAAATGTACTTTTAAAAGAAGGGTAAGAAAGATTTGCTGAGCCACTGCCAAGCCTTGCAGAGGTTCCTGCCCTGAGATGGTCCTCTTCCCCCTAGCTTACCTCCACAAGCCCAGGCTTCCTGCTCCACTCAGGCCAGCCTTTGCCTTGCTGTGGCCCAGAGGGCTTTGCTGGAGAGGAAGCCTTGATGTTCAATGCAACCCAGTCGGGACGGTTTGCCATGTGCTGCGGTTTGCCACATGCCATGGCAAAATATGAGTAAAACAATTCCTGCTCTGCAAATTGTAAACCTGCTTTGAGGCAGACACACAGACACAAGAAGGTCTCACAGCCTGCAAGGATGAAGAGGAGACTGGCTAATGAAAGCAAGAGCGTGCAGCTAACATAGGATCATTATTGCCTGGAGCAATTATAAATCAATGGAGAGATTAAAACAAAGTAACTGTGCTTCAGCAGTCATGGAGTGCCTCCAGGGTGCCTCTGGGTCTGGAGGATGGCCTGCAGCCCAGGAGCGTGTCCACCTCTGCAGAACAGCTGCGGAGAGCTTCATATTCTGGAATCCCACCAGCATGAAGCAGCAGGGCTGATTGAGACGGTGGGAGTTGCACTGCCATTATCAGGCTGATGTCCTCTCCTGTGCTGAGTCTGTAAGAGCTCATGACAAGGCTGTTACAGGCCATAAATGAAGATGCTTTTCCTCTTTTTTGGCTTGTGAGGAGAACGTCTCTAAGAAAAGTGACTGACTTCTGTACCTTTCTCCAACCCAGGGTGCTAGAATAGCAATATCTGACCACTTAAGCCACCGGGAGATGTTTTGGGGTGATCATGTGTGCTATCCCACATCAGTCTGGTTTTCAAAGGCAATGAGACCACACTGTTTCAGTGTCCATTGTTCTTTTCTTCCACCCACCTATCTTTCCATCTGTCAGTCTCTCCTCCCCAGCAAACATCAAGAAATTTCAGTTCTGATGGAGAGATCTCAAAGATCCACTCTCTGGATAGAGGAGAGACACCAATTAATGTCCCTGCACAGTGACAGGTTGCAGTGAGAGCTCAAGTATATTTGTAGCTTGGAACCAGCTCAGCACTTGCTGTCCTTTCTTCTGCTTGTAGGCAGGAGCGTGGTGAGGAGAAAAAGATGCTGCTGGGGATGAGGTGGTGGTGTGCTGGCTGGACACTGTTGGGAGGCAGGGCACTTCTCTGTGGAAAGCCAGGATTTGTTAATTCTGCTGCTCAATGAAGAGATGGATGAATTTTACTCACAAAACACTTCCAAATAATCAGTTGAAACGTAAAACAGATTTATATATAATAACAAGTAAGTTCTATATTTGCAGTGAAGCTGTTAACAGGCAATGTGCAAGGCTATGTCTTTCTTGGAGGCCACAAACTATTACATGCTCCATTAATCATCAACCTAGCATTTTTCCTTCAGGAGTATCACGAATAGGGCTTTACAGGAGAGGGGTGGGCACCCCTTCTTTGCTTTACTCAGGTGGCCAAAAATGGCCAGAAGCAATGGGATGGAGATAAAGCAGTTTTCACAAGGGACAGGCAGCTCCATTTCAAGCTAGATGGATTGCCACTCTGGGCTGAAGGCAGCAAGTAGTCGTGCTAACCTTGGTGGAAGGCAGGGACAACTCTGAAACCTGCCGTTTTCCTGGCAGGGTGCACAGGGAAGGGTAACCTGCACTGGTTCTCCTCTTGGGATGGCTTTTGGACACCTCCAGGTTGACTGAACAGCACCAGGTGGGTGCCGTCCTGGTGGGGCAGGACTGTGGTACCTAGTGCCAGCCCCATCCTACCCCCACCTCTGAAGAGTGGTGAACCTGCTAGGGCTGCTGTGTGCTCACGACTCACGACATGACTAATCTGTGCAGGGAAACAGAAATCCACGTTACCTCTTTGTGCAGAGGTACGGGGAGATTCCTCAACGACCCTTTGAAATACTGCTGTGAGACTGCAGGTCTGTCAAGTGGAGCCGTCTTACAGAAGATGGTGAAATGCAGGGTGAAGCTGATCAAGTTTTAATTGCAAGGGTTTCAAACACACATTGCCTAGGCCTCTGCAATCCCCTCCTGGGAATACACACATGGAGGTAAAAGTGTGGCTTAATGATTTCTGAAACTCCTATTCAGAAATGCTCCAGATGGCACAGGGATCCCCCAGTTGCATGGTTCTGAACTGCTATCGGTGGCGAAAAAAATGTTATTGAGAGAAAACTGCCTGTGTGGAAGTGAACCCTTTTACATTCACTCAAAATACTACTCTTGCTCTTTCCCACTACTGCTTCCTTGGTACCCAAGGATCTTCCAACAGTGGCCGCATACGAGAGGCTGAGCTTCTCACGGTGCTGTGTCACTGGCGTAAGGCTGTGCTGTCCTAATAGTCACAGAACTTGCATAGACCTACCCATGTTTATTTTTATCCAGGCAGTTGGGTACCGTTTTCATGAAACCCGTACAAGGTGTGCCATGCTAGCCATAAGAGCTTCATCGCTGGCTCAAGGCAAACCAGCTTTGTGCTGCTGCTCGAAGGCTTGAGCCTGTCCTCTCTTGGCCACTGGTGTTAGGAGTGTCTGTGCAGCTCCTGAGTGGGACAGGCTGGTGGACTGGCTCAAAACTGGCCTTAAAAACCAGTTGGCTTGCAAGATGATCTGACTTGCTGTGACACCTTGCTCGGAGTATTTACCACCAGGCTTTGCCGTCTCCGTTTTGCTCTGCCACAGCTGCAGCATTAGCAAATATCAAACTTACATGTGTTAGGGCAGGCTGGGCTGCAGGTCATGCAGAGACTGAAATTACAGCTGTGCTATATGGGCATAACACCACTGCTGTCTCCTCTTTGCATCTGTAGTCACTGTCTTTCTTGGCTCTTTTTTTAACCATGCATCAGCTGCATTAAATACTCAGTATTCCTGCCTATGGTGTCTAGGGAGATGGCTTTCTCAGGTCAGAAGGTGGTTGTTCCTCATTTGGATAAATATAAAGACTATATAAGATTTGGATAAATATAAAGATTAAAGCCAGATATAAATGAAACAATTGGAACCCTCTTGGGCTGGGGTCCTTCAAGTAAGAGAAACACAGTTTTAAATAATTACAAAAAGTGACATTTCTCGACACTTGTTGGGTCTGACCAAGAGTTTGTCCAAGGCTGTGTTCCTTTGAGCAGCAGTGCACTGACATGTTTGAAGCCTTGCACAAGGTGCTACTATAATTGTCTCCGATATTCCCATAAGTAGTTGTACGTGTTTGCAGTGCCGGTTGCGATCAGTGCAGTCTGATTCCTGTCTGGCTGATTTCCTCCTCTGTGTAAACTTTGCTTTCCATGAATCCTCATGAGTTTCCAAAGTTTGCTTTTCATGAGAATCTGTCCGCCCAGGACTGGATTATTTGCCTATTTGAGAGAAGCAAACACAGCTGGAACAAATTCATTTTTTTTAATCAGCATGAGTATTTGTGAAAATATTTTTGGTCATGTTCCCTCTGCTCTGCCTTTTCTGACTGATACTTGCACAGAAACGTGGAAAAAATCCCTTTTATTCTTTCGATAAGGCCACTACATGTCTCAGCTTCTAATTGTGATAAAAAATATCCTTTGACAGGCCTGCCAATTTAAAAGTCAACCTCAGTTTATTGAAATGAAAGAAAGGAATTGAACTTCAGTTCTCCCAGAGAATCATTCTTCTCATATCCCGAGCACACGTTAGTTCTGGATCTCTGTGGAATACAATAGGAGAGAGGTTATTGAATTGAAGTTTGAAGCACAGAAGCAGAGCTCTGGCCAATTATATTTTGCCAGGGCTGAAATTGGACTAGTCAAAAAAAAGGATATCAAACCGCAAACCAATGCGATGTAGAATCAAATCTCTTCTGAGATGAAACGCTTCTCTGTCTGGAAAGGTGAGGGAAGTGATGCTGTATTTTTGTCTTTAATATCTGTCTGCTCTTCATGCCTTGCTCCCTGACTTTGTCTCCTTTTTCTATCATAATCTATGTTGTGTGGCTGCTTAGAATTCAGTGATAGTACCGAATATTAGATGTCAGAGTGCTTTTGCCTTGTAATTACTGGGCTTATTGAAGGTGTGCTGGACAGTAGATGTGAAAGCTCAAACCATGTGCTCCTTCAGGATCTCATGAGGTCAGCCCCCAAGCAGTTGCCAACACAGGACAGGGGAGGAGAGACTGCCTATCAAACGTCCCATTCGCTGCAGAGAGACGAGGTTTCGTGATCAGGTGTTAGAGAGTTGGTGCTGCCTTTCCATTATACTCCCATTCCTGTTGGAAGGGCACTTATACTCTATGCTTTCTATGAGATGTCGAGCTACAATTTTCTTCAAATATTTAATTTTGTGGCAAGTTTTACTACATTTGCTTCCCTTCACATCATACCTTCCCCCAGGCATCCTGTGCACCTCCACACAAGACTCAGATGCACCATCTGGGAAGCCGTCTGTAGGTGGTCATGGAACCCACATGTAGAGCTATTAGCTTCAAGATGCTAATGCCTGCATTAATCATCAGATTGACTCCTTTAGGTTGCATTTTTTAGGAAAGTCTAAATTGCTTAATTTGTCTAATTATTTGCAGTCCCATTTATATCAAGTTTTCTTACACAAATTATTTCTTCTGATGCAAAGTAAATGACTCAGTTTTTACAGACCTTTGGATATGGTGCCATCTGCATTTCTGTTATCTCAGGAAATTTTCATTTTGTGATTCTATTCACGCACACACCACAAATGTGAAACACGTGATGCAAGAAGTCATCACTGGGTCAAAACTAACAAGATACAGGCAACCTCAACATCCTGAGATAAAATGTTCTGAAAAAAATGACTCAAGGACTTGTAAAAATGACTGTAGCTTCAGAGAGAGTATCTTTGCTCTTTGTATCAGGCAGCTGAGAATTCAGATAGTGCAAGCTCTCTACAAGTAGTATTTGCTTATCCAAATGAGACACAAAACTAGTATGTCTGGGTAGTTTATACATTGTTTAAAAAGTTATTTCAAGGTTCCATTAACTGAGTCATTTTGGATGGACCCAATGCTGAGGGCCCAATGTTCACACTATGGACATTTCAAGGAGGTTTACTTCAGACTAGCTCTAGTCTGTTCTCATGGATTGGAAAGCCACTAGCAGTTGAAGCCCACCTTCTGCTTTAGCTTCATCCAGAAGAAGACCAGTTTGCATGGTTGTGAGGGACTGAAAGAGCTAACGCCTGTCAATGTCTCAAACACTGTAGCAAACCAAGGTACGGTCTGCATAGCAACTGGGGACTTCAGTGAGAGGTCGGCCGGCATGGACACAGGGGCCACGCCGGAGGGTGCGCAGTCCGCTGTTCTGTAGACCCTGCATGGCAACATGGCCAGGGGTCACACAAAGTTTATTTGAGGAGGGGGCTTGCAGCTCCTTGGAAAGCCCCTAAGACCACCACCCCAATAAGCCGCGCATGCTCAGTAGGTGAAGAACCATCTGGAATACCACCATATATGTTGAGAACTGTCTAGAATGAGCCCACATAAGTCTTCAAGAGGTGTGACTGCGGGCAGAGATTAGACTATAAAAGACACAATTGCAAAGAGCCAGATTGCATGCCCATCGCTGGAGGATTGCCATACTCGTTGTTGACGCACGGGATCCAAGGGTGGTGACTCTCTCTTTCTTTTTCCCCTCTTTTTCCTCTCTTTCCTCTCTTCTTGTAAATGTTTTGCTACAACCCACGCTGCCCACCATTACGCCTTCCAGAGTTTGGATTGTTCAAATAAAGCATTCAAAGCGATCGTTTGGTGTCGTTTCACCTTAATTTAGCCCGGCGGGATCCCAGAACCTCTAAGACCCTCTGGTCTTCCCCAGTCTGGGTCGTAACAATGGTCCACTACCAGTGACGGAAATCAAAGCATGGCTAAGTAGGCGTCAACAGGAGATTTTGCTTCAAAACCAGGCTCTTGCTTTGAACCAAAATGCTACTGTAGATGCACCTAGATATTGCTTGTAATGACAACTGGAACAAAATTTTCTGTCAAAACCATTTCTTCATGGAATGTAGGAATTCAGATCAAATTAAACAATTTAGTGAAAGTGTCTCCTTTCTACAAAAAACATCATTCTCCTTTTCTGTCAAAGGTTTTCAACTAATACCAACAGATTTCAACTCATACCTTTTCTGGCAGCCCGAGCCCAGGGCATCAAGCACCTCCATGGAAATGGGGATGGGCTGAGGCTGGGCAGGACATTAGCCGGCAGATGGGGGTCAGGATCCGGCATGGGCATGGCTATAGCAAAGCTGTGGTGTAGCTCAGGCAGAGACGGAGGGCAGGAGCTCAGCTAAAGGGCAGCTCCAGAGAAGAGGGGTGACCCTAGCCTAGGCTTCAACAGTCCTTTTACCAAGGCCACCAGCTCAGCTGGCCCCGAGCCCAGGGTGCCAAACCCCCAGGAGCAGGGGGAAGCGTGCTCAGGACCCTGACATATGTAGTGTAATTCCAAATATCCATCTTAAAAATCGAATACTTTGCTTACACTGGTAAGTGAGGTAGAGATTTTAAAAATTATAACAGGGTATGGATCTCCCACTTGGCAGCTTTCTGCATTATTGCCTTAATCTGGAAGGATTTTAACTGCAGTGGAACAGATGTCACGTATTGCCCTGGAAAAGGCTGCATAGTGCATCAAGGAATACTATGTGGAGGAGCTGGTTTTAATATGCTTTCCAAAGGCAAACTCCCACTTTGACAGTCCATGTCGTAGGAAATGCTGGAGATTTCAGCCCCAAGAGTTGGAGGTAATTTGTGGGTGATGGACACCAGGCAGCGATAAGGTGGGATCATGAGAGAGTCACTTTTTTCTGTGGTTTTGCACTGAAACAGTAAAAAGAATGAGTCGATAGGCTCCTAAGAAGGTGGCCAGGGTGCATTTTGGCCTTACTGTTTTCTGTGGACTGAGTTACTATTTTATACAGAAAATTACTTGCCTGTGGCATGCAGGGAGGCTTAAAAGGCAGGGAGTGATGGGAAAAGGTTCTCAGACATTTGGTTAATTGAGATGTTTCCCATGATTGTTAGAAAATAAAATAAAACTGATCTTCTGTAAACTCTAGTCAGCTGGGAAAGTAGTTGATCGAGATTGCTTACCAAAACAGCAAGATTTTGTTTGGAAAAAATCATGAAATTAAAAATATGGGTTGTCTGTTTTGTCTTCTCACCCTTTATATTAAACTTGGGTGACATTTTTCAGTTAGGGGTTTTTTTTTAAGATAAGAAAGAAACTTTTCTTTTAAGGGGGCATAAAAGAGAAAACAACAACAAAACCACAATCTTGTGACTCTAGAAACTGAAGCTTTTCAAACCAGCTATTGTAAGATTTGCAATGAAGCTATGAGGAGCAGCACTGATAGACAAGGAACAGGATATGGTGTTCTCTTAAATTAGCTCAGCTCCCCTACATTAGAGCACAAGCCTCTACCATCAGCTATTAGCAGAAATTTATAACCAGGATAAATGGGGCATGCTTGTTGCTTTCAGCATCTTAATTAGTTATGATGCCCCCTTCCTAAAGACATTACAGGATCCGAAACAATCTCTGAGCTAGGAAAAGTGTTATCCCGTATACTCATATTGGGGCAGGATGCTGAGCAGTATCAGTCAGTGCAACATTCAACGTGGCACATCCTTGTTTACACCGTTGGCTTTTTACAATGCTAGTGGGCACATGTATGGAAGTTTTTTCTAATATTGAGGGAGGATTGATGAAGAACCTTCAGTCCTGAGTCTTGGAAAAAGTGCTAAATAGTGAATAAAACTTCGGGCATTTTTAGGGCATGGGGTAGCATCTCCCCCATACAGGTAAGAAGCAAGGGGCAGCAGGGCTGTGCTGGGTGTGTGGAAAAAAAAACCAACGCAGGGAACAGGCCGGTACCTGCATACGGCTTGGATAAAAGGGGGAACACGTTTGGGCTGCAACGTTGGCATGGCTGGGGGGAGAGCCAATGTGGAGGAGCACAGTGGCAGTGCTCCGTGCAATAGGTTCACAACTGCTGTAGCCGTAACCAGTCAGAAATTGGTGCAAAACCTACTCAGCCCATAATCTGGGTGCATCCATACCACTATAAAAGGGTTTGTGTGTGTTTTAATAACTGTAAATGCTGCTTTTTAGCTAGGTCAGTTTACAGACGAGGAAAGCAAAGTGCATATCAATGCTGGGAGTAGGTATCCCACAGAAAGGGCCGTCCCTGGCTCTGTCAGAAAGACAGAGCCGTGCACCGGCCCATGCAGTCAATATGTTTAGCAGCTCAAGAGGATTAAAATGAACTCATTGGATTTGTCACTTGCAGAGCTTTATCCAGCAGTCACATTTAATTTCCCAGCTCTCAATGACTGTAACCTAATTTCTACATCTGTATGGGGTGTGTGGAAAGCAGGGAGGTGTGGGGGGAAGCATCAGGCTCGGAAAGAGCCACTGTCAACTTAAACATCATTTAAACTCTTGGGGCTGAAATGACAGCAGAGCGGTGCGGTGAATAACACCAGCTGAGTGCTCACACGAGGACCAGCGCTCGCTGGTGACAGTGCTCCTCTTCCCTGCCTTGCTCCCTTTTCTGAGATGTGACCTGCTATTTTGTTCCATCTGCTTTACAGATGAGGGTAGAGCTGCTGTCTCATCCATTTCTCCTGCCCAGACAGTCCCACCTCCAGTTCGTTTTCTCTGCTGTGAGAGTTTTGGGTTTCCCAGCCTCGGCTGGGATTTACAGTCCCCCTGCTCATGCCCCCCACATCTCCCAGCATCATTGATGCTGGCTCTACTTCTGCACGTGCCCTCAGCCCCCAGAAGGGGATTAAGCCTTTCAAGTTTATGGAAGCGCTTCTTTTCTCCACAGTTGTCTCTTAGCCAAGTTATCCAGATTTAATTGCTTTAATCATTCCTCAACTCCTTCCAGACACCCAAGTCAGTATTGTTTGATTTTTGTTTTTAAATGCTTCCAATTTCTCAATGTTCTAGCTTTGTCTTGTACTGCAGGCATGTCCAGCGACCTCAGAGCTGGTGAAGACTTTTCTGATCTTGCAACTGGACTTCTTGGTTAGCCCAGGCACAGGGTACACCAAGTGATTCCCCCTCAAGCCCAGTTGTTCTGGCTGGTGCAGAGCAAGGATTGACATGCTGCCAGCTTAATGGCTGGGTGAACAGGTAAAAGCTAGAGAGGAGTTTGGGCTGGAGCTAAAATGGTAATGCAGAGGAGACTGCCCCAAAATAGGATGTTCCTTGAGATCTGCTGGGTGTCCCCAGCTCCCAGTGATGTCGGGATCAATTCTAAGACTGTTGTGCATCTGCTAGGAAGTGTTTGGAACGAATGTTTTGAATCATCTTATCACATGTTGCCATCATATCTTCAGAGTTTTTTGAAGCTTTCAATCCCAAAGCCATATTATTTGTTCCGAGTTTATTTTTTATTTATTGTTTCTAACTCTTGGGGTTGTAGAAAACATCTTGAAAGCAGCGTCTGATGGCTCCAAGAGGAGTGCTCAATTTCAGAGCCTTGCCTTGGTTTGAAGCCAACCTCACAAGCTTCCCAGGGCAAGAGGACGATGAGGTTTGACTCTGAAGCTTCATACTTTTTATTGTCAGTACTCCCCAAATTGTAAATTAAAGTGCAACCCCAGCCTGCACAGAAAGGATGAGATCGCTTAAAGTGTAGTGAGAGGCATGTCCGTGCAGAACAGGAAAGACATGGAGCGAGCACTTCTTTTTTTATATTTCTTTCCTTGCATCTTTTAATTTATTAAATATTAATAATTTATTGCATCTGGAAATTGACATTAGGTAGAAGAAATAGAATCAATTTTTAATAAATATGAGCAATAAATAAAACATTTAATAAATTATGCATGGCAAAAGATTACTGAAAGATTAAATAATGATCTTGTATACATACTCAAGCTATTATTTATTAATAGCTTTTTGCAGTGCAGCATTCATGCCACTCAGGGAAAGTACAGTTTCACCTGAAAAGTGAGCCAGGAGAGAGGGGAGCTGCAAGTTTCCATCTTTGTACCTCAATAGCTTTCAGATCAAATGTCTTACATTGATGAGGGAAAGCAAATGTTTCCTTTCCCTCATCCTGGTCCTGGAAAATCTGTGTGCCCCAAACCCCAGTTTTTCCTTCCCACCTGCTGCCAGGCTGAAGCTTTCTGCAGGCTGACCTTTGTGATCCTGTTACTCCCTCCTAAAACATGTAACATAAAAAAATTGAAAAAAAAAACGCTGGTGAAAAAGCCAGTGGCAGTCAATTTAGTACCTGGGACTTTGGGTTTTAGCCCTCTAAATACATCGCTTTTTCCAATACCACCTTTTCATGCTTAGGGATGCAGGTGGTTGTGTCAAACACCTTATCTATCAGACCTGGCTCCCCAGGGGCTAAACTCTGTTATGAGGCAATAGATTTACTAGAGGTGACCAATATATTTGCAACTAAACTTGTTTCCTACTGCAAAGGTTTGACTTTCAGCAAAGAGGATGCAAATACGGTTCAGTGGAACTCCCCCCAAAAATGCTTTCTGCTGTACAGAAAAAAAGGTTTTGGTTTCTAAAACTGAAATGATCAGTTTAAAAGCAGATCTATATATTTGTTAATGAATATCTGATACAAAATATAGGCAAAAGTATTTTCTTTTTTTTCAGTTTTAACATATGTAGGCTGAGTTTTTCAACAGAGACCAACGGAGTGGGAGTAAAAAATCCCATTGATTTTTTTTTTTTCAGTAGTAGTTGTGTGTCAAGAAATTGTGTAGCCTTTTAACAAATTTTTCAGATTCCAATTGCTTAACTGTGTATCTCTTTCCGTGTCTCACTGTAATGCTCAGTGGCAAAACAGTCTGGAGCAGCAGATTGGGACCTGCTTTGGGCCTCCCAGAAAGTGGCCATGTCTGCCTGCAGTCTGACACCTCATTTCCTTCCACTCAGAATTAGCCTGGTGATAAATATAACTACTAATTATATTTTAACCTACATCGTTTTCTTTTTTTTTTTTTTCCTCATGTATTCCTTCTTAGAGTGTTTAATTGCCAGTGGAAGACTTAAAGGAGGTGTTTTATGCAGTCTGTGTTTAAGTACCCAGTGATCAGTAATATCACTTTGATATCTCAGGGGAAAAAAAAGGTTAATGCAAAGGGCAACTGGTGGCCAAACCTGACCAGCCCATTTCTAAACAACATCAAGCCACACGTTGCTTTCACATGGTGCCAGGGTGAAGGAAGGCTCTTTGCCACTGAGCATGTCCCCCTGCTCCACCCCGATGAAGGCTCAGCTGGAGCAGTATCGCAAACAAAAGACCAGGGACTGATCCCGCTTTGCCCGGTCTCACAATCAATCACACAATATGAGTGTGATTTAAAGGCTGTCTCTCTCCATTTCCCGTCAGAGCGGTGGATAGGATTACATGTATAAAATCAGATTATGAGCATGGATGCAATAATATGTAAGAGGGGGTCCTGGGGAATTGGACCCTGCGTCAGAAGCTCGCCTTGATGATGATTCTGGGATTGCTCACTGACTGAAAATAAATCTCCCCACAGTCTTTTTTGTTCCCAGCCTGTTATTATGATCCTGAAGGAAACCAAACTAATATCAAAGCATGTTTTTTGAGAGGCAGAGAGATTGTTTCCCAGCCTGTTCACACAGGCTGGGAAATGTTCCACACTGCCGCTGCTGATGTTACTGAGTACACAGCTTGCTCACATCAAAATTAAGCAGATGACTGTGCTGAACTTGCAAATGGAGATGGCTAAGACCGTGCAATGCTGGCCACGTTGACTACAACTTTCTGTTGAAATACAATGTCAGAGTCTCTTAAGGAAGTGACTGGAAGCAATCGCCCCATGGCACATGCCAGACAATTTCAGTAATGCTTCTTCTGGGAAGAAAGGCGAAGAACAAGTAGGTGCACGGATAGTCATTTTGCCTTTTTCCCTCAGTGCCAGTAACGCTTAGTGCTGATCCATCCCTAGCAGGTACCTGGCACTGCAGTGTGTGTCTGATCGACAGAGCAACAGTGCTTTACTCAGTTCTGCCTGTGGTTTTCTTTACGCCATAAGATTCGGTTTCTGCTCTGTGAGCAAGCACGCTGAACCGCAAAGCCTGAGGGCCAGCTTCCTGATCTTGGGACAGCCTTTGTCCCAACCTAAAAGTGAATTTTGTCAATAAGGCTTATTTTTGTTATGGATTAGTCCCAGCTCCTGTGAGCAGCTGGAAGGACTAAGCAGCCTCCTGGTGTCCCTCTGGGCTCTTTTTTATGTGCTTTACACCACACCTTGGGAGGTGTAAAGTCTAAGGGAGCTCAGCAGCTTGAGACCACTCCTAACATTTGGGTAGAAATGGTGTCACATGCTGACTCGATCCTACATGCTCTGGAGAACCCAGAAGCTGCATGTCCTGGGAAAACTGCTGGCAGTGCCCTCTCCTTCCCCTTCCTACAGCTGTCAGCTGAGGAACAGATCGGAGAGGGCAGCAACATGTGTGCTATGAAACCTGAAAGGAGTTTCCCTCAGCATCTGGAGTTTTCCACTGGGAACAGGGATGTTATTAGGTTGTAAACATATGTTGCAGATGACATTTAGAGTAGAGATGGCTGCTGAGGAAGGGAGGTGTTTAAAACCCTTCTTACAGTTTTTTGTTTTTTTCCACCTATACATGAAAGAACTATAGAGGCAAAGTGAGATGGAGGGGAAATGATAAACCTGGCATCTCCAAAATGACCATTTAGATTAACAACTGTATTTTTAAACTCTTGGCAGCACAAAACATCATCTTATATTATATATATATATATAATATTTAATTCCCCAAGGTAGGATCTTTTGAGAGGAAGTACTACAGCGCAAGAGCTGAAGTAATAACATTTGCTAAGACTTCACCCTCTTACACTGAAAAAAGAAATTAAAAGGGTGCTGTGGGAGAGCATAAACAAATGTGTTTATTTGTGCGGGGGGGGGAGAGACTAGCTGTGTGTGAGAGAGCATTTGACAGTTTAAAAGCTGTTTCAAAAATGTGGGGTGAAATCTTACCCTCACTTAAGGCAAGGGGCTCTTTGACTCGAACGGGAGAAGGACTTTGCTGCTGGTGCTGCTTAGATCCCCAGTGAGAGAGGCAGTTGTGTTTAGCTTTACTTGCCAGCCTTCAGCTATGAGAACACTTGTAAAACCAAATTTTTTTTTCATTTTTTAAGTGGAGAGAGACTGGATTATGCTACTGTTCCAATATGAAAGCGAATTTCCCCTAGGACAGATACTCAGGGACCAGTGGTAACAACATCTTTTACTGTTCAAAAGATTTATTTTGAGATTAACAGCTATGATAACTTTGCAAGGCAGTTCAATTCTTGAAGACCATCCTAGTTTAAAAGTGAAGGTGGTAAATAAAAAATGCAGATGAGTATAGCTTAGGTTAAAGTCTCAGTGAGCATACTGTATGTAGGAAGCTCAAGAAGGATTCAAACTTACAAATTTTGCATGAAAGGGTTGAATTATTCATGCACTGAGTCAGTAAATGAGGTTATGGTGCCACGGGTACATTGGCCCTCGCATGAGAATTATAATCAATGGTTATAAATTTTCCTGGATTTGTTCAAGGGTAAGGCAGTTCAGCAGCTTTTTAAAACTTCAGCTTTTGTGATGAGATGCTAAAGTTTGCCCTCCTGGAAGCTACCAAATAGTCACAGGAATGATCTGGAAGATTTTCAAAGGTGACTACTGGTTGTGACACATGGGTATTGAAAGCTTCTTAAGGACAAAGAGTATTTGGAGGGGCTTCCAAACTGGATGGTCCTCAGGTCCTGGAAAACATCCTGTGGCCTGGCTTGCAGTAGCAGCCTCCTTGCACCCAGGTTGCCTGAGTGGCGACTTTCCGGTCTGAAATGTCCACGTCCCACCACAATCTTAGTTTTGTCTCAGGAGTTCAGCCTGGCTCGTGTCATGGTTTCCCCCTCATGATCAGCAGTGTCATGAGAGATGAAGAGCCAGAAGGCAGAGGAGAAGAAGGGAAATAAAGATGGCTGGTACTTTTAGATAAGGTTTAGGGGTGGAGGTGGGTGCCAGGGCTGTTGTTGCAGGTGCATGAATTTTTTCACAAGGAACCTAGACCTTGAGGTGAAACAAAGGCAATGAGATATGAGTGAGAAAAGTTACACTGAGCTCTGTAGCCCGTACTGGCCACATCCTCATTTCTGGATCTTCTTCTGAGCAGTCTCTGGCCACATAGCTGTGTTCAAGCACTGACACCAAGGGCCTGCCTACAGGAGGGCAACACATGCGTGTAAGTACACGTTGCTGTTCCTGTTTGACGTCACCAAGTCCATTAGATAACACTGTTTCTGCAGTAAACCCATATCAGCCAGCCAGCTGTGATTTAAGGAGCTTTACTCTCTTTTTGCTGTGACTACTGTTTGTGGGTGTGAGCATCTCCATTCCCTGGAAACATGTGTGGGAATGGCTGGGCTTAGGCACTTGGTCCAGCAGTGCAGATGTCCACAGCTGGACTCCAAACTAATGGTGGTGTTTGTGTGACTGTTCTGCTTTGGGCTTTGCCTAGATCATCGTGGTGATTTCTCCTGTCACCTTTTTTAAGGTGAAACATTAATTAAATGTTTCTGTGTGGTGACTGTCAGCTTGTGTTTCTGTTCTGCTTCTGTTTGCAAGCACTGATGTGGACACCATTAAATTATAAAAGAGGCGAGATTTAGAAATGGAAAGATTTTAATGTGTTAAGAGAAAGGCACTTTACTGATAATAGTTTTGAAGAGCCTACCACTCGTAACTGTGTGAGTTACACAGAGAAAAATAAATTGCTACCATAAAATGCAGAAGGCTAAAAGGTGCTTTTAGTCCAGAAATCAGATTCACATAAAGGAATATTACCCTTTGGTTGTCTGTGCCAAGTCTTTGTCCTCATATTCATTTTACTGAGGGATGAGGCATTAGCTAGTGAACGTGAGCCTGGAGACTTTGCCGGTCTCATCCGTCAACAGCAGCAGAAACAGAATAGGGTGAGACCAGCTCACAAAAGTCATTTGCAGGCCGAGTACGGGCACCCTGACACCTGGGACTGACAGCAATGTAGGAGCCTACATGTGCAGGAGCATCTAAGTCCAGGTACTATCAGTGGGAGTCCAGCTGATGTGCATGGTGGAGCCTGAAGAGCGATCCAGATGAGCAGCTGGAGAGTGTCTATTTTAGGATATACTGGCCCAGGGGCTGGGTCTCCACAAGCTATGGTGAGACCTTAAATACCTAGTGTGCCTGTAGGACCCTGTTTGTGTATCCTTGATCTCCATGAATCCCACATCTGGGATGCATACATGTAATTTGTTACTCCCCCTTCCCACCTGTGCTGGAGCTGTGTCCTGCAGCCTGCTTTGCTGTGTGGAGGGGAAGGCTGGATCCTGACTGCTGTGTGCAGTCAGTTTGGTGTGTGAGAACAGCCTCGAGAGACACTGCTGGCAACGTCTCTGCTCCTGGGCATCGTGAAGTGCACACAGGCTCTTCATGTCTTAAACAGCTCCAGTTGTTGCCCTGGCAAACAACTTTTCCTCCTTTCCCGCTTGGGAACAGAGCATCTAGTGATGCACACCTTCCAAAACTGCATCCTGAGAAAGCAAAGTCCCGGGCTGCCCGGCGTCGTCCCCGACGTGGCAGTGGCACATGCGATGGCATGGACAGGAGGCAGGCTCACTGCTTGGACGTTGTGAGCAGCCTTTTTTCCTTTTTGTCTTCAGAGGTGGAGGTCCAAGTGCTCTGTGTTTATACAGCTTGCAGCAGAAACTCAGTATGGACAAATGTGTGGGAGTCTCTGCTCTCTTGTCTCACAACAAACTGGTGTAGTCGGGAGAGTGAACTGATGCAAGCAGCAGCTTTATTCTCTGTCCTACCACACCTGAGATGCTGTGTGGTCCATCGGGAAGTTGATGTGAATTTTGTCAGTGGCCTTTGGTGAGTTTTGTACTATTCCCTTTCTCCTGATGCTCACTACTTTGTTAAGAGAGTTGCTCTGCAAGTGAAAAAAAACTAATTTTCCATTTTTGCCTCTCTTTATGTCTTGGCATTGACTCACATTGGTTTTCACTGAATGGGTGATCTAATTGCTTCTTTTTCCTTTACTTCTTCTTACCTCTAAGGGAAAACAAAAAGCTGAAATACAAACATCATGACAGGAGTTTTAAATGAAGAGGGAGTTCATAGCTGAATAAGTCAATAGATAATTACATGTAGCAATTCCAACACATGGTTTGCCTTGTGAATTGACTAACATATTACCTTTGGAAGGGAGAGAGGGCCAAGGGGAAAGGAAGACAGATGCACAGTCAGGCAGGGATTTGGACAATGGATGCCAGTTACGGTGACATCAGGTACTAGTACTATCACTCAAAATACTTCTGAAAGCTACAGTGAAGTTGGTGTGATTCACAGCTGACGAAGACAGAGTTGAGAACGAGGTGCCAACCCACCCTTTTTGCTGATGCACAGATTTGGCTGAAAGCAATACGTGTCTCACGCCTTTCTGTCTATTGCCGTTAAGCACCAGGAGTAGCTTCGGGAGCAACTATCTGGTTTTCTGGCAGTGAGTGTACAGGCGGGAAGGATAGAAAGGGAGAGGAGGTATGGAACACGTTATTATGAAAAGCTTCTCAAAAACCTCAGATGTCTGCAGCTTATGTGTGAGTCCTCGTGGTCTTTGTTCTGCTGGAATTGATAAATGTTGACCCAAAATGGCTATACTTCCAACTCTAAAGCTGCTCTCAGTAGTAGTTAAGTACACGCTCCAATTATCTGTCTCAGAGGAAGCTGGAGAAATAGCTGTGGGTACAAAACTTCCACTGCACAGCCAGTAACAGTGATCACAAGGTAAGTAGAACAGGAGAACATCAAAGGCCCTGATGCAAGGACTGAAACTCAGTAGCTGCGCAGGGCTCTTCAAAATGCTTCTGAGCTTTTCAGAAGTGCTTCAGAAGACTGGCAGCTTCAGCTAGCATGCTATGTTTTTTGGGATGCAGAAATCATGATCAACATTGGAAAAACAGAAAAAGTGCCCCATCTTTAATGTTATTCATAGTCAGACTGGCAGGGCTAAAGAACTAGGTATCAAAGCAAATTTGTGTGTTAACCTTTGCATCAATGTGAGACTGAAACATCTTTCTTCTTCTTTTAAGTCCTCATCATCACAATGTCCAAGTGTCTCTTGGAAGCACTAGTGAATATATCCTCAAAGAAGCACTCTAATCATCTGTTGCAGATGGAGAACTGAGGCAAAAAGACTCAATGATTTAGTGAAGGTCATGGAGCGGATGTAAATCCTGGGATCGAAGTTTAGATTGACTAAAGATCATTAATGCATCTACATTAGCATGTTAGTTCAGCTCAGAAGTACACTTCTGAGTGAATCTCCTGCTCGTCCCCTCCTCCAGGGACCTGGTTGCAATCAAGGAATCGTGTTGGATTGCACAGGCCATACTCCTTTCACATGCACTGAACCAGGAGTGTGTGTTCCTGCTGCTGGTGGGTGTCCAGTCCTCAGGACCAGAATAAAGCTGGGCTGAAGAAAACACACTGAATGTGAATCTGTTCCTCCTGCATTTGCACTGTTTGCTAATGGAGACAGCCTCAGTGTCCCCTAGCACCAACTCCGTAAGTGCAGGCTCAGGCTTTGAGGATGAAAGGCAAGTCAGACATAATGAAATCACTGTGAAATACAACAGTTTTCCCTCAACTAATGGCTGATTATTGGAAGCACAGTTTGTCCCATGCCTTTGATCTTGCTGAGGGATCACCAGCAAGTCTGTACTCAGAGTGCCAGTGCCATTCCTGCCAGAGCATGGGTTTCATGCTAGCAGCTGTGCAGAACCAGCTGATCTAGTGAATTTGCTTGAACAGAGCTTAAACCACAAACTACACAAATGAAATTAGAGTGTGTTTCCTGGGTAAATGCTGTTTAATCAATATGGAAACCAAAGCTCTGGCGAGTTAATAGGATGCAGAAAGCTGATTTGTTTTGGGTAGCTTGGAACTGAAGTCAAGAAGTCTGGGTTTTAGCCATGTTTCTGACAGTGAATATTTGGTCAAAAGAAACCAAATTCCATTGATACATTTTTGAGTATTTTAGCATGTCGGACCCAGATGTGATATGCTAGGTACATATATATGGTATGATAAATCCCTGAGGAAAGAAAAATGTAATATTTCACCCATCTCCTTGATATTGCTTACTTTGTCTAATTCTTAAGTCCTGTTGAATGAATGGTGAATAAAGAAGCCTGATTACAAAAGCAGAGTTCATAAGAGCAGAGCTGCCCTGTGTTTGATGGACTGGTGGCATACAGTGTCCCTAGCACGATGCATCTCTTCTTTTTAAAGTGTAAGAGCAGAGGTGGGGTGGGGGAAGAAGAATTAGTTGTCATTGGGCTGGAGTTGAAATCTTCTGGGAGCAGCGGCTTTACTTGTCCTGCTCATCAATTTTTCTCCATTTATAATGGGACTGCGTGATCAGGAAAATGGCTGATACGCATTTGTTAAGCAGCAGCTGCAAGGAAAAGAAATTGACTGCTTAGAGCCAAAGTGGCTCTTTTCTGCAGCCAAAATGCCAGCGTTAACAAAGGGAACAAGATTTCCAAAGCCAGACTGCGAAATTAAGGCCTCACTGACAACCTTGGCAAGGTTCCTGCTGACTTCAGGAAAACTGAATTTCACCCAAATCTTCTAATACAAATGGGAACTTCTTGAGCAAAGAGTATTTAATACTGGCTGTGCCTCTGCTGAGTGGACTTTCAGATCATGAGATTACGTTCTTTATTTGTCTGTCAGCAACTGCTGTAATTTGTGTCCACACCTTCAATTTTATTGTGATTTAAGCCTGTCCATGCAGCAGTGTTAATAGCATTGCTGGGAGAGAAGCCACGGTAAGTAAGTCTGTCTGAAAGTCTCCTCACAGTGCACTGAAAACGCTGCACCCTGTGATGCAAAGTGCTGATCCAGTGCGAACATGCTGTGCTGGTTCAAAGTTATTCAATAAACGCTAACAAGCTGATATTTACAAAGGAGAACGTGTGCTGGATTGGGTATCCTCTGCCCTTTTGCCGCTAACATGAAGTCAGAGTATAAGCATGATGTCAGCGTGAACCCCATCCCATATGCTGACTGATTTGATAGAGATGCCTTTCTGAGTCCACTTCTGATCAGGGTCAAATCTGAATTACCGGGGTGGAGCGGCAGTGTCCAGAACTGGTGTCCGAGATCGTGGCGCCATGGCAATAGCTGACATGAGCAGGACACTGCTGGTGGCTTCTCTTCTATTTCTCCTTTTTTCCAATGTTTTTATTCTTTTCTCCTGTTTTGCTACCACTAACAGCAGTTGCTGACTTAGTCCCCTTAGTATGTTCTCAACTAATTGTCCTCAAGTAATTGTCCTATTGAATTTCTGTGAGAATTTAAAATTAAGACATTAGCATCCTACCAGCCCCTCGGTAGATTACCTCTCAGTGCACAGAGGTGTTATTGCAATCAATTCCAGTGCACAAATAGTTGCATTACCCCTGAACAAATGTGCAAACTGTCTGACTAGAGGAGAGCACAGATGTGGTACCCATTTATTTTTGCTTTAATTTTTGCTGCCATTCAAAGCTAATCTAGTTTGCAGAAGCCTGCCAAGTGCAGAGGTGTGCATTACTGTAGGGACGTACATTATTACAGGAACTCCAGCATTTCCAGCAGTACCTCTGGAATCGTCTTGCATTACAAGCTGTCTTTTATACATGATGAGTAATGTATTCCACTGCACCTTTAAAGGTGAAGGAGCTTTCCTTTAAATTTTGACAAATGGGTAGGAGGGAAGTGCAAAAATATTGACTAGAACTACTTTAAGTCCTCCTTAGTTGCAAGCTTTATAATAAGGTGACAAGAAAGCACAAAATATTTAGTCAGCTCAGTGCTTGTGTCCAAGTACCACAGCACATTAAAACACTTGGGATCATCCAGTGAGGAGCGGTTAAGCCAAAACCCCACTCTCATCATGGAGTTTGTGTTGTATTTTCATTAAATACATAGCAAATGGCTTCTGTGCAGCTTTCAGGATAAGACCAGATTCCTGGCTGGGTACCGAACTGCAATTACAACACAAGCTATTCTCAAGGTCTCTTGCTGGTCTTCTGCTGCTTTCCCTCCCTCCGAGGAGGAAGCCCTGTAGCAGAGTATCACCTTATTCTCTTGCTCTACTCTGTTGACTGAATTTCAAATGAAACCAGCGAAGCAGATGATAGTATTATTCCTGAAGGTATTGTTTAGATCTTTATCCTTATGTTCTGTCTTCTCCGTGTTTGCCTCCCATGGCTGCTGTGGCATTGCAACACCCAACCCTGTGAGTGAGCATGTATGTATGTAAGTAAGGCCACAGTCCCACCAATATCTGCTGTCACAAGCCATATTTTGATTGCTTATTGCCATTTGACTCATGGAGAGTTTCTCTGCCGTCAACTATCATCTGGAGCAATGACGGCAGGTGAGGGTGTGTGAGGAAGCGCGATGTGTTGCAGGCTGTCCTGTGGCACAGCAAACCAGAAACCCCATGCTGATGTGCTCCTTCCACCTGCGTTCATGTTGATTCACCACTCAAGGGTTACAAGTCATTGCTCTTGATGGTCCAGAATTGTTGACCAGCACCTCACAGCGATAGTCTCTGAATGCTCCCATCAGTCACCAAGTCACACAGAGGGACAGTTCTGTATCCATTTCATCTGTAAGTGACTGTCCGACTCCATCTGCACATCACACCAGATTTAAAAAGAGACCTAGGCTGTGAAGGTTAACCCATGCATGCTACAGCATATTTCTAACAACAGAAGTAAATCTTACTTTTCTGCAGTCAGCAAGGTTGTTTTTGAACATTTCAAGCATAAAATGTTAAGAGTTTTATCCTCCCTGCTAGGTCTTACAATGCCAGCACAGCTCAGATAAAGTGAAAGGAGAATGATAAAGATGCTGCATTGGTAAAGACACTGGCAACAGCCTGAATTTCAATCTCCTTCTTGTTAGATTCAAATTAAGTATTTTGAGATATCCAGATCATTAGTCTTGAAAATATTGTGTAAAATAAAAGCTTAGAAAATCATATTAGATACTTACAATGGCATTGATATTTCCTTTAAGCTTCTTGAAAATTAGCCTGTATTTTGAGGAGAAATTGTGAAATTGTGCTTATTTTCACTTGAAAAATAGGATCCTTTAAAAACATTGATTGCCTCATTTTCATTCAAAAATGGCTCTCTCTGTGAATGAAAGCCAGTTTTAAATGGAGTGTTCTGAAACATTAGAGTAATTATTGACATGAGAAAATAAATATTCACATATTGAAATATAAACATGAAAGAGGAGCATTCATTCTTTCCCGTGAAATAATTTAGCATGTTCTTGAATGGAAATTGGCCGCACAAGCCGCGGTAAGACTGCACACACTGGGATTTATCTTTGTAGAACAATTTTTGAAACCGTTAGCTCTGTAGCAAACTCTGAAGTGCAGGGTATGGAGGGAGGGAGAGGGGGGGTTCATGAAGACGGTGTATACACAGGGTGTATTTTTGCCTCTGTGCAGGAACTCTGGAACATGTGTTCAGTGGGCTGCAAAATCACTCAACAAAAACATGAATTTTTTTCCTACATTTTGGGAAGCGACGCTAGTCCCTTTAGTCTGAATGCAGAAACTGTGCTTATCCTACTGAAATTCTACTCTCTAGACCTTTCAAGTGTATGAATCATATCCACATATGGGGTTTCTGCCTTGGCACAGTGTTTCACTTCATTAAGGCACAGAGTTTCACTTCATTAATAGCTTCATTATCTTGCTAGCACATGGACTTTTTTCAATGTTAAAGTAAGTCAGAAGTCATAGTTTTTCTGTCAACCTGTCTGAGGTCTCCGCTTGACTTGAGTCATTCACCTGCCTCAGGCTCCTGAGATGGCACAGACCCAGGACAGAGGGGGTCAGGGAGCCTCCGCAGATGGGAAGGGGTTAATTGTAGACCAGCCAGAGCCGTCCCTTGCTCAGCTGGAGGTAGCACAGAGGCCATCCGCAGGTGGAGAGGGCTTTACCATTAACAGAAGAGCTTGCACCTTTCCAAGCACCTAAAACTAGTGCATGAAGGAGCATGATGGTTGAGGCTCTTTGCTCAAAATAACAGATTTTTGTTTTCATTTTTTTTAAAGAGGCCCAAGGGTTCAATGGGAATTTTTGCATCTGGTCAAAATACAGCCATTTTGCAGAACTGCGCAAACCTTGACGTAAACTTGTAGAGTCTAGAGCAGGATTTCTGCTTAAGGTAAGGTGCAGCCCAGTGGTTAGGAGCCTCTGCGGACCCAAATTTCTTTGCCTTCTTTACCTTGGTGATTTGATTCTAGGTCTTCCATGTCTTAGGCTGATCACCTGAACTGGGTGGCTATTGAGGGGTCAGAGGCTGTCTGTCCTTTTCTGTGTCTTGCAGAGGTGTACTTATTAAAAGGAAAAAGTAGAAAGTCTCAGGCTTGTCCCAGTGTGGAAGAGATCTGAATGCTGGTCATTTTCTTTAGAAACTGGAACTTCATTTCCTGGATGCCTACTGGCTTCAAGCTCTTCAGTCTGGAATTTCATAAAGTCACAGTTCAGCAAAGCAATTAAGTAAACAATCCCATTGAAGTTAATCTTTGCTAAATCTGTGGGCTAAAATACACTTGGCCAAGGTGCATTTAAAACAATTTTTAAAAATAACTCTTTGCATCACTAAACAATTAAATGTCAGGATATTCCACAACTGAAAGTACAAAGACATTTGTCTCCTAGGAAGGAGGTCTCCTGCTGTATACTCACATCCTCCTACTTTCGCAGGACCTCATGGCAAATCTGCTTGTCTGCTCCACAGCCTGATAACCACACTGGCAGTTGCAGCTGAGTCAGCCGGTACTGGCATACGGCACCCACTAGCATTAGACTTGAGGACATACCTAACAAAAGATATCAGAAGTCCCAAGGGACTCCACCCCTCCTGCAAAGCTTTTGCGTCTCACAGAGCTGGGAAGACAAAACAGAATTAACGTACACACAGATTTTTTTTTTGCCATCACCTGGCCACAACTTTTTGCATCAAAAATGATATACACCTCCTGCCCTTGACTTTCACGAGAGTGTTGTGCCAAAGGGATGTCACTCAGAGATCCTAGCGGTGGTGGCCTGTCTGCTCTAGCTGGCTCATGGAATCCTCGATCTCTCAAAAGATTAGATACTCAACAGATGGATGCCACGCGATTACTTAGACACAGACACAGCTTCTCGGATGTGCTGCACAGCGATGGGAGGATGAGGGTCTAGCAGAAGGCAGTGCTGCCAGCCTGTACTTTCTCCAGTACTTGTTTAACAACAACTGAAGTTGTTTTCTCACTTACAAAGTAAGAATTGGTACGGGTTTGGATAGGCTGGGTTTGGGTAGACTTGAAGGGAAACTTTTCACATGTTTGAAATGCTCTGTCTGGGACAAGCTGAAACCACTTAAAGTCCCCAGACGTGGGAGAGTTGGCAGGAACCTTACTTTGTTGACACAGCAGATTATATAAGCCCTCGGCAGCTTTTCTGCGTGTGCATGGGTGTGTTGTGTATGTGTAGGAGAAGAATAGCAGTGGTCCAGACCAGAGACCATGATGCATAGGCATCCCATAATAACTTCCATACGCTGAACTGTCATGTTAAACTGCATGAGACGGGGGGACGGAGGAGGGAGGCACAGCTTGATTTTTACCTCCAGCAAAATTCCACTTTGGTGTGTGTGGGTGGACCTGCCATTTAGTTAAACACAACAGGGTTGAACTTGGTTCCCTCAGTTCCTGGGTGGTATCTCACCAGCTAGCTGGTCCTGGTGATAATGCTTAGTGGGAGCAGGATTTACACTAGCAGAACCAGGAAAAAAGCTTCAGAGATTGTGCCTCATGTCCACATCAGTGGTATTTTAGGTAAGCAAGGGAGGCGATTCCTGTCTGGGTGCCCAAACACAAGGGTGAGCCTGCTCAGGCAGGCTGGGTCTCCAGGTCCATAGGGAGGCTGATGCATGGGGTATTGGGGTGTCCAGGTCGGGCACGGCACCTGAGCTTGAAATTATTGGGCTCAGTTTCTTTGCAACTAAATAGGGATTTCTACTCATCTGTCTCCCAGGCTCGTTGTGATTAAATGGCTTTGAAGGTGTTTAAAGAATTAAAGCATTTTCAAGGTGGAAATTGCCGTGCTGCGTTAATTCTCTGACAAAATCTTTGAAGATCAAGTGTATGAATGACTTGGGAAGTTGCTGTAATGCTCTGAGAAGCAAAACAAAGTGATGAGACAGAAGCCTGGAAATTCAAGATGAACATAGCTCTTGGAAAGCATCTTTTGGTGAAGCCTCTCAACTTCTCTGTGGCAACAAGAGCAAAATCTAAGGGGTGGCCTTGACCCAACAGGCATGATTGCATGGGTCGGTGATGAAGCTCATTCTCACATGACAGTACAACCCGGTAGGGCACCTCTCCTTTGACTCCTGTCTATCAGCCAATGGACGTGCATTTAGGGGCTGAATTTCAGAGTTGGGGGCAACCACAGATGTGGGTCATGGCAGATGTGCCACATCCCGAAAACCAGGCCCTTAACAGCTGAGCCTGAAGTACCTGGGGCTCGTTGCTCACTGCAGTGGGCCTTGGATGTGAACCTCTGTGCTCTAAAGGAAGAAGAGGGACTTAATAGAGAGCTGTCCTCTGTTTGGTCACCACAGTGCAGGAGCCAGGAGAGATGCTTTCGGAGCTCTGCCCAGGCAGCCTGGTGACATTGCTTTCCTCTGCACTGAGCCCTGGGCTGGTTTGCATTGCCTGAGTGTCTGTCCATATTGTTCAGCATGCAACCCTGGTTCCTTCACAGCTCTGCAGGGGTAAAGCAAGCTGTCCTAGCCTTCGTCACTGTGGCATGACTCCCTTGAAAATTAAATGTATGTGGAGAAAGATAGGAATGACCTGAGAGTAATTCATCCTATACTAAGCGAAATGTCTCAGGCAGTTGATCATATTGCCTGATTTTCTCTCCACTGTTGCAGAAAGAGCCTAGATGATCATTTTAGGCCAAAGAAGGGACTTTTTAGTCCAGAACTAGCTGAGATGAATTGCCTGAAATGCCTGGCCCTGAGTCTGTCTGTTCAGGTGGATAAGAGGTAGATGAAGAGTCCTCAACAAGTTTTAAGATCTTTTCCAGTACTCTCAGACTATCTTCACATACATTAGTGGCCCACTGATTAATCTTTCACTTGGATTTACGTTAATCACTTTGTCAGTCCTTGGGTTCAGTGGACCACAGAAGACTGCAGTTGGTTTAAAGGCCTTCTGCAAGCTTGTGTAGGGGGACTTTTATTGTATAACTTGACTTTCCATTTGTAAAAGCGTCTATAGCATTTATTCACAAAAGAAAAAAAGTTTGGGAAGAAAAAAAGTTTTGGACTGCAGGTGTTATTTGTACGCAGTTCTCATGGACTTCCTAATTTGAAAAAGCTACCAAAGGTCCTTAGGTTACCCAGAAAGTGTTGTGTGGAGGAGGCTGAAGGTATGCAGCTATCCAGGGGACAGACCACTCACTCAGTGACATTTCTAGATTCCTGAAAAACAACTTTTAAATCTCCTCTCCTGCTTTACCCTTGCACACAAGTCAGAGAAACATCAGAGTATTTTGGCCTCCCTACTGCTGGTCTATGGAGTAGTTCAGATGCTCTTTGTGACTGTGGTTTTTATGGAGGATGCTGGTTACAAATATTTTTTGTAACTCTCACTGATTCCAACTAGCAATAAAACCCTGTCAGCCTGACAGACTCTGCTTTGAGTTGATTCAAGAAGATGTAGCTAATGATATGGCCCTTACAGTCTTCTTCAGCTTTCTCTCTCCCTCCTTGTGAAATGGACATTGTGAAAAGCTCAGAGTCCAGGAAAACCCCCATAACTGTTCTGCACTCAAGAGGTTTGCAGCAGACGTTCGCTGGCTTATCTACCACACATCATATACAGAGGAGAAGCTATCCCTCTGCAACTCAGTGTCGTCTTAGATTGTGGTTGGTATTGATTATATTTCACAGTGTGTTCTACTTTAATAATCCTCTTTCTTCAGGATCTTGTGATTGTACAATAGCAGAGTTTATCCAGTCCTTTTTTTCAGCACAGAACAGGGATTTTCTTGTCATATTGCACTGTGCTCAAGAGAGCTAAGCAAAGGGATCTAATCTCCATAATATTAATTTGTCTGTGCATTGAGGAAACAAAAGCAGCAATAAATTTGCACATGTTTGAGTTTTTGTTTGGTTTTGGGTTTTTTTGTTTGGCAATCCCAATGATTTATGTAAGGAGTTCCTGGGCAGGGGGGAGGGAGAGGCAGCCAGTGGTCTCAAGTTAACAGTGAATCATAATATATTTAGCAAGGGATAATGCAAATGCTGGAAAAATAGAGGAGGAGGCAAGACAGAAAAAAGTGTTTTCCCTGATAGGAAAGCTATTAAACATTTAGCTCAAGAGAGAAGACTGTATGTGTGCAGCTTCCCTGGCCTTTCCCTTAGAAGGAGAAGCCCTGAAAGATCAAGGGTAAGAAAAAAGGAGGGGGTAAGGAGGATGCTAAGTGCTTGGAAAGGGAGTATACCTGGCTGAGGTCTGGAAAGCAAACTGAATGCAGATGTGTGCCCTAGAAAGCAAGACCTGAGAACACAGCACCCCTTCCTACCTGATACAAAGCCTTTTGTTTTCCAGACCTTTTCTGTCAAGGAAAATCGCTACTCCTGATTCCTCATACAAACCTCTCCTGACTCACTGGAGGGCAAGGTAGATGACAGCTGCTGCTTGGGTGGATGCCAGCAATTGAATCAGGGGCCGCCGGAGCTGAAAGCATCCGTGCTTAGAGCTTGTGCTAATTGTGTTTTTCTGTCTCATTCCCTCTGGTACAGACAAGGCTAGACACACAACCCAACCCAAGCACTGGTTTACTGGTGCTCAGTGCATGTCCTCCTTCCCAGAGCCAGTGTGAATCCAAGGACACACTGCAGCTTGTGCTGCGGTCAAGGGCATCAAGGGGTGCCGCTGCGGGAGTTTCAGCCGTGTTGTCCCTCCTACAGGATCTCTGGGCAGAAGCAGGTATTCACTGGCCCCACAGGATCCCCTGGTGTCCTTCCCCTTCCACCTGCAGACGTTACCCATTCCACTGTCTCCCGACCCGCTCCACTGTGTATCCTGTGAACAGGGCAGCCTGTCCATGGTGAGGAGAGCACTGTTTTGTGTGATGGGAAAGGTCTTGATTGTTTTCTCTTATTTAAATTTTATGTAAATAGTTCTATGTGCTTTTTTTTTCTTTTAAGGGAGGTATATTTTCATATATATGACTTTTGTCATATCTAAACTCCCCTCCTGTACCAGTGAAAGAATGGGGGATCCAGAGGGTCCTGAAGAACAAGTACAGCCCAGGATTGATGTCATCCTCTTAGCTAGGGCACCTGGGAGTAATGCAGGAGTAACCCAGCACTGGCACCAAGCCTCTTATTCAGAGCATGGCACGAGTGTCTCTAGTCACCAGAGTCAGTGCTGTGCACAAGAGCTTTCCTGAGCATGCAGATGGCCTGATCCTGCATCCCTTAGCCAGTCTGTTGGGTGGCCACGATACCCAGTGGTGGATGCGCATGAGGAAAGCCAGCACAAAAGCTCAGACCTCGGTGTCTCAGAGGAGCGGTCACTGCTCGCTCACTCTTTGGAGCATCTCCTGGGTATCAGGGACATACAGGTGCACATCCCATGCTTTTCTGGGGTAGGAAACCACAAGTGCCTAAAGGAAGTGCCACTGCCTCTGGGTTAGCTGCTGTATCTCACAAGCAATGAGAGGGTTAACAGGCCAGGGACTCATTTCCAAGGAACAGGGGTTGAGAATAAGCTACTGAAAGGAGTTGAAAATGAGGCTTAATGTGGTTGTGGATGCTGCGATTAATAATGCAGGAGAGAGATGGATCTGAGATATCTGAAAGAAATCTACCAAGACAGGCTCATGGCTTTGTGAATAGAGGCTAGTCATCAGACATCGCTGCTGCAAGTCTGTGTGCTAAAACCACTGCCCTGTCTTTTCACTTCAGGACGGCCACAAAGGGCTCAATAAGAACTGGCTCCACATCCCATGGTGTGTAAAACTAGCATGATGAGAAATCATGGAGTGTGGCGGTACGAAAAAGGTAGGGGAGTCCCCTGGCCCGGCTCTCCTACCCATGCAGATTTGTTTTAGAGTGCCCCAGTGTCACCTGTAAGCCCAGACATGTCTGCTGAAGTGATGAGGTTCTCTGGGGATGCCTGCAAGGAGGTAGAGTCAGTGGTCTGCATGCAAGATGTGGCCAGGAGCCTCTCGGGATGCCTCTGCTGCAGAACAGTGCAGCCATGGTATGGGGTTCCATATTACTCTTCTCATGCCAGAGATACTGAAGTGACATACTGCTGGCCTAATCCTCCTGGCCTCCATCAAGAACGAGCAGATAAAATTGGGGGAAGGTATAGAAGGCATCTCTGATTTGGGAGGACTGGCTGCCTGCCCTTTTTGAGACATCTCTGAGTTGCTCAGTCTGGAGCAGCTGTGCTCCGAACTCAGGCACTGCATCAGGCGTTATTCTGTGTGCCGCTAGCAAGATGCCCTTCTCTCGGCTGCCTCGCTCAGCACAGCAGATCATCCTGCCAGGAACATGGCCTGAAATTTTCTCTTTGTTTTCTTTAACAAGAAAATAAAAAATTATGTCATTACCTCAACGTTACTCTCTTTCTGTCCTGCATATATATATCCTACATATACTTGCATTTTGCCATTTTTCTGGCATGATTTGTCAGCCCAGTATCTCACTTTTATGCTCACTGCTCTGCAGGTGTTCCTTAGTCCATTGCTGATGCTTTTCTCTGGTTTCTCTCCTTTACCCAGGACCAAACATGGTGCTCTGTATAGAGGCATCTCTAACACAGCTGTATAGGGAGAGGGTGGCACTGATATGTCCTGAGAGCTTAGTCCAAGCAGAGGGGAGTTGCAGAGGGAGCTTTTACTGCTGCCATTTGGCTCCACAAAGTCCTGTCACATTGCCCATCCATCCCCATTGCTTCTGTTTGTCCTTTTTTCTGCCCTGATGCTTTTTGGGTGCTTCCTCCTAATCAAGCATCTGCATTTGTTTTTACTTTTGTCTCTTCCACATGGTCCTAACTCGTGTCTCCGCAAAGCTGCCCTGTTTGAGGTCTCCCTTGGCCCCAGTATTGTCACAGCAGACAGCTATTAGCGCAGTCTGTATATCTGCAGAGCAGCGAATACCCCACAGAATGCAAATGGTCCAAAAACTTCTTTTTTGACCTTTGATGACCTTCTGTGGCTTTCACATAGGGTTCTTCATTTCCTCACTTGCTGCAATTTTTTACTCAGTGTTTTCTTGTTGAAAATGTTGTGGGTTTTTTGAAGTTCCAAAGACCTCAACTGCTTTGAGTGACTGGCAATTTCATATTCACCCCAATTATTAATGGTTTTCTTAATCTACTACCTCTGTGCCCTTGATATATTTAAAAATTTCTTCATGTCCTCTTGAAATGCTTTGCTACTGTGTAATACTGATACCTATCAGACTGGTGTAAATAGACTAAAACTGAATTTAAAGCAACAGTTAATCTGAGATTACAGTAAAAGCAGAATTTGTCCTCTTCAGCTGACGCTGACGTTGAAGAGACCATTTGGATAAAAGCTGAGGAGACTCAGCTGTATCAGGCACTCTTAATATTCCTACACAGCTGAACAGATCGGCACTGACATGGATCAGAAGGCAGAAGAGAGTGGCAGCTTTCAGGAGCTGCTTTAATTACTCAGGGATTACACAGCTGTGCTAAAATAATGGGGGAAGCATGTCCACAGAAATAAGACTGAATTGCTTTCAGTATTGCTTGTTTAGAAGTCAGATACTCAGTGGCTTTTTCCTTGGCTTTAGAATGGAAAAAGTGCTATTTGAAGGAGACATCACCGCAGCAAAGCCAAGCCTGATTAACCAAGAAAGGGCCATCTGACATTTACTTTTATGTCTCTTACAATGAGACCCTGATGTCTTTGTGGAGAGCCGACCTATGGAAATGCATGTTCCTCTCACTGTCTCCTATTGTTTCTCCTCTCTCTGCTGTTACATCCAGCACTGATTTCACCGGGCACCACACTGGACCCTAACCAAGCCTCTCAACTTGTTTGGGTGGCCCCCGAGCTCTGGATAGTGCACAGCAGGACGTGGTCCCCGGCTCTCCAGGGACTACCAGAGGTCTCTTGTTCAGAGCATGGCAATGCCCAGGGACCAGCCCAGTGCTGGCTGGGGTTTGCATCATTGGCATTTTGTGGGGGACATCCCGTGCTACCTCCCCAGTGGAGTGGCAGGACTCTTCTGAGCAGGAGGAGCTGGGAGTGGATTGACAAGTTGGTTAAATACAGCCACAAGAGAAGGGCAACGCTGCTTGCAGGGACAGCCTGTGGTGAGTGAAGGGAGGCATATCTGCTGGGGTCAGCAAAGTATTGCCAGTTGTATCAGCTGGGGACTTGGCCCGGAGGATGCATGGTGGTGTGTCATGAAGGAGCAAGACAGAGCAGCACACATCAGCTCCACACAGCTGGGTTTCGGCAGCCTTCAGTACCGCAGCAAGTTTGCTCAGGGCTTGCCAATACCTCCACACAGCACTGCAGTTTTCAGACTGCCTGTATGGCCTGTTGTCAAAAGTCAAAGCAGTGTCAGCTCCAAAAGGCAGAAATCTTCTGAAAATGAGAATGGATGGAGATGAAGACCCAAGACACAAGCTTGGAGCAATGTTTCAAAAAAAAATCAGATCCTGCACTGAAGGATAAGCATTTGCAAGGCTAGCTGGGCAGGGGAGTAGCTAAACTGGTTGGGATATTTCTTTATTGAGCAGAGTAAGTCCCAGCTGTCTTTGCAGATCAAGGCCATAGATCAAAGCATGTGAGTAGCTTCAGGGATATCAATAGATCAAGGGTTTGCTTAAAATACTTCCTAAGAATATCCTGTCTCTCCACAACAAGGGTTAAGATGATTGACAACTACTGTTTCACCTGGGTATTAAACCTCAGTAAGACCAGTAATTCAACCACAAGGTTCATCCCGGGGAGATGTTTTAGGTTTGGATGATAGTTTTCCATTTGCAAACAAAACTGTTTTTTTTTACAAGAACTCACTAAAATATCAGATCTTCGTATTTCCAGAAACTCTTACCATCACCACACTTCACTGTTACTTTCTGTAACATGCAGTCCTGTCTCTGCTGCTTTCCCACATCTTATGCTGATACCAGCTCAGAACACAGAGTGGCGTGTGCCCGCCTCTTCGTACAGGATCATTGTTTGCAATTAGTGTTGTATCTTTTACGTCCAAGCTGTTGCATCAGGCACAACACAGCACAATGCCAGTGTTGGCTCATATGTGGCAGCAGATTAAACTGGGACAAGCGGAGCAGGTCCTGCTTGTGCCCTGGAGGTCATCACAAGGACACCTGGATGGGACGTTCAGCAGCTCCTGAATGACTGCAGCCGACAGCAAGTTGCATTAACCCCACACTTGCCTTGGTTTATTTTTATATGCTATGTTGACCCTGCTGTGGGACTCAGGTGGAAGAAAATGCTCCCACCTTCCCTGTTTAATCTGCAGCCATGTGTAGGTCAACATCTGGAATACGTTCCTTTGACCTTGGCCAGAACCTTTCTGTGTGTTGCTCTGCCTTCCCCTCCACAGGGGTCATATCCCCATTATATTATTTCTTGGTGTGAAGCGGTTTGGGATTCTTTAGAGAACAGGCAGTGTATGAAAATACTGTCTTGTGTGGGACTGTTAGCTCGCCCGAGGACATCGCCTTTATCACTGTGGTAAATCTGAGCTGACAGCCTGAAATGGGCTTCACTGCGTCCTGAGGAAGGGACTTCCAAGACGACAAGATCAGCCCAAACTTAAAACATAACTGCGGAAGTTATGGGAAATTTATTTTTATGAAAAGCATGAACATTTCCTTACTGATTTCAGTGCTGTGATCTTTTAGGACAGGAAGATTAATCTCATTTCTGGGACTGGGAAATAAGAGCTAGATGTTATTCCCAGTGGGCACAGATGAAATATCAAGAGCTGTCAACAGCTGAACAGAGTTATCTCGGAGAAATGATGGAAGACCTGTGGTCAGATATGGGCTTTTAATGATGGGCAGCCATGGCAAACAGACAGAGTGATATGAACTCAGCTACGTGCTGCTGAGATGACTGCAATCCTGCTGGACAGCTAAGAGACATGAGGGATACTGCTGGCATGAGGTTGTGTGCATATTTTGCTTTGCTATTCTAACACAAGAACCCAAAAATACTCTATTCCACTTGAAAGCTGCCTTGTTTCAGAAGTCTGCCCAGTGTCATTGCAAGCATCTTTTGGTTGTGTGTGAATACAGTCTCTAGCAAGAAAGCCAGTGTTAAGTAAGAACAAAATAATGCTGAAGACAATCTACTTTTGTGGAACAGAATTAGGGGGCTCTTCCTTTAAAAAAGGGGACCTAGTATTAACAGGACACTGTAGACAGAGCACAAGGAAGTTAGGTTGGGAGTTCATGGCAATACTAAATACCTTGCTGTGCACGAGTTATTTTTTACAGAGGAGACCAGTAGCTCCCATCAGTGTTAAAAGCCTGTTATCCTACGGCAGATACAGAACAAAGATAGCGTGGAGCCAGCCCTCGAAAATGACTGTTTATTCTGATACAATGAGAGGTTTATACATAGCCTGTGGACCTGCAGTTAATCGAATCCCACAAATTATATGCACGTGTATGCACACATGCAGTCATGTTTATGTCTTTCATACAATGTGATTGTTGTTAAAGAAAAGAATTAGTGTAAGGATTTGTATTGTTGGAGGGTACCACTGTAAGCCAAACCTCTATCTCCTCTGGGAGCAGAGTTCCAGTAATTGTGTTTTAAGGATTAATAATTAGCACTTCAGATATCAGAAAGAGTGAGCCTGACTCAGTTGCAGAGTATATACCTTAGTAGAGTGACACTTACAGAAATGTCACAAACACAAGTTTTGTGATCAAACCTACTCCCACAACTGATTGCAAATTGCTGGCATCTCACTTTCATCTTTCAGGGGAGAGCAGGACGACACAACCGCTTTTACAACCTTCTCCATTCATGATAGCTTCATTCTTTTTATTTGCAGTCTTCTATGGGTATGGAGCCCAAAAAACACCTGTGTCTCTGGCCAAATCCATTGAATCCACCCATGGGCAGTGCAGATGGTGAATGCTTCCCAATGGCATCATCTCCCAACAGCGGGAAGCCTGCTGCTGGGCAGATGGAGATGAAGCGCAGCAGCTCCTTCACGGCACAGGACAGGGTGCACGGCGGGCAAGGAGGACACAAACACCTGGTCTCATGCAGGGCAGGATTGTTCAACCTTCTCAGTTGTCCCGCTAACACAAGCCAGTCCCCAGAGCAGAGAAGCTGAACAATAGCCCAGGGCAGCTTTCGACATAGTCATGCTTTACACTCTGCCATATCTTTCCTGGCAAGGTACTGTGCGGCTTGGCGAGGGTTGCTGGAAAGCCTGCCTTGCTTTGCTCATTGGGCCTTGGTCTGCCGAGGGGGCTATCGGCCAGCAGTGAGTCTCATTTCTGTGCTGCAGAGAGCCAGAGCTGTCATTGAGGTTGATGTGTTTGGGTTTCTTTTGCTGGTGATAGGCAGGTGCGTGACAGTGTGCTGTGCCTGCTCCAGTGCTCCCATCATTGCCTGCCTTGGCTCTCCCGTGTGCCACCAGACCAGCAGGAGCCCAGCTCCTGCATGGAGTTACGAGCAAAAAGGAGGAGCCTCCCATTCCTGGGCAGTTAGAGATGAACAAAAGAGACTGGGGCATCTGCAGGTCCAGCACCAGTACAAGGCTCTGAGCCTTTGGCAACCTGAGACTCTTGGTAATACTGAGATTAGGAAGCCCTAGCTCAACTGGTAGAGTTGTGCGAAACACCACCTTTCAGGATCCCATCTGGCTGAATCAGAGCGCAGTGCTCACTGTTGTTCTGGTGGTATCTCACAGGCACTAAATATCTCAGTGATGCTCTGGACTTCCACTCTTGACAGTGAGATGCAGGATGAAATTTTGAGAAGCATCTATTATAGATTTCCACTAGGAAATTAAACATGTATTAAACTGTATTCAGGCATTGAGATCGACTGGCGCATACACACTGTCCAAATTCAGCCTCCAAAATAGGAAGGCTGTATCCAGAGTACCTACTGGGAGCAGCCTCTGGTCTGTGCTAACAACTGCTCTGTGCTTGGGAAGGGTTTTGGCGAGTGCTATAGCATTTGCACAGGCTGCAACCATGCCAGGGCTCTTCTAACAGTTTGAGAGTACAGACTATTGATTTCCAGTGTCTGCCTGTGTTGCTTGATTTATTGGTATGGAAGCTGTCTGTGTGAATTTAGAGCCTGAATCCAGATTAAAAACCTGAATTATGGCAGCCCTTCTTAAAGCATTGCCCTTTATGAGCGTCCCAGCCATAAGTACCGAACTTGGAAATTGGTGCTGGGACAGAGCTTGTGTAGACACCTCTCATGGATGAGTAACAAAAGGGAAATCTGTCTCGTGCTGAATGTACCTATTTCCTGCCAGGCATCTGTCCGGCTGCGAAAGGTCCTAGGATGAGCAACTGGAGGTGCCTGGTAAATCTGTTGCAATCCAGAAGCTACAGATATGTTTCTTGCAGATATTTGTGTTCTCATTGCAGCTACTACCAAGCAGAGTGAAAGCAGATTTTCTGTGTTCACCTAACAAATGCTCCTTTGAAAAACTGCCCCAGAGTATTGTAGATACATAAGCATGAAAATGTGCTCTGTCTTATTATCCTTAATTCAGGAATACTCTGGGTTGAGGGTGGGGATTTAGTCCATACCCTCAGTGGCACCACCAGAGCTGGAAGAACATGTTCAGTAAAGCAAGTGACAGAGTTCTGACTTCTGAAGTTGTTCAGTAACGACTAACTTGTTTGTGTGAGAAATTTTCAGCTAATGCTTGTATTTGTCAGCCAGCTCCACTCTTCAAGGACTTGGTTCTTTAAGAACCCCAAATTGATTTGTTACCCATCTAAAGAGGATTTAAATTCCAGATGGGCTCTTTTACTCAAATGGCACAAGGCCATTACGTTGTTAGCATTATCATTACAACCCTGGATAGCAAGGCCTCTAAGTGAAACAATGGAATAGCGATCACATTTCTAAGAAAATTTATTCCTACAAACTCCGGCTGATTTAAAGCCACTGCAATAGTGAGGGATCCAGACGGGCTGAGTTAAATTGCTACACCTGAGACACGCAAACTTCCAGCAGATAGTTACATTTATATTTTATATATAATATTCTCCCTTGACTTCTGTTTATTTTAACCTCTATCTGTCACTGCAGGTTAGTTGCCACAGGATACGGATCTGTGATGGGCCTGAGTTCAGAGGACAGAAGTGAACCCAGAGTGCTGTAGGATGTAGCAGTGTTTTTTCAACAGGCAAATCTTCCAGCACAGACATTGTACTAATAGGGTGGAATGTTTTGCTGCAGCCTGTGCATTTCTGATGAGCTAGAGAACCAAATTGTCACTAAATGTGGTCATAAATGATCCCATGACATTTTTACAAATGCCGTCTGTTAATGCAGCTTTCTGCTCAAGTTGCAGCCCATGAATCCTATTCTGCCATCTTCAGCACTTGCACCTGCAGGTGTAGAGATTATTCAGTCACTGCTCTCACTTGCTATGTAGTGTTATCAG
This sequence comes from Gymnogyps californianus, assembly GCF_018139145.2. Taxonomy (NCBI): domain Eukaryota; kingdom Metazoa; phylum Chordata; class Aves; order Accipitriformes; family Cathartidae; genus Gymnogyps; species Gymnogyps californianus. The sequence continues at coordinate 111,489,465 of NC_059473.1, forward strand.
TCCTGTTAAATCACCACTTAATGTTTCTAAGTGCACGTTCAAGCCAACTGCAGCTGCATAATCCCTGCACAGGCTTCACCACTCATCTTTACGAATGCCCTGGGCTTTTACAAGATGAATTTTTCCTTTTCTAGCCATTGCTGAAAATGAGTTGAGCATCTGTGGCCTGGGCATGTGGACGACACCCTAAAATTCATTTTCCCATTTGACCTTTTGGACTGAAACACAACTTGCTGGAATGAAAAATTAATGCATGGCTGAACCTCCAACAAATTATCTGTGACACCAAAGTATATTATTGAGTTGGTTTTCTTGACCTCTTTTCAAAGGTAAGTTTCAGAAAAGCACAACACTGTGACGGTGTAATTTTCTTTTTGCCACATTGAGCCCGTGACTGAATTGTGTTGCTTTTATCTGTTGCTCTTGTTTTCCGTGATATTTCACTCCTGGGCTCATTGGGGAAACAGGGCTAGGAATAGAAGTTGCAGTTTGCAAAGATAAAAGCTTGGAGGCAAAGCCTGAGAACATGGCTGAACTTTTGACTCAATATTGCATCCTGAGGCTTACAGATTTATTGGTTATATCTGTTAAGGCCAATCTGACCTGCGAGGCCAATACATTACTGTGCTGCCGTCACCACTTTTTTACTCAATTGTAAAGACACCCCATCGCCAGCATTGACTTTTAGCCAATTTCCCCTTCTTTTTGAATCCCCAAGCCCTTATGGTCTTATTTATCCCTTTCTGATACGTGGAGTGGGAGAGAGATGAAGAAAAATACATTCCAGAATAGTGTACAGTAGGTGTCCCACGATGAATCATCCTTCCTGCCTATCTACCTCTCCTAAAGTGAGTCATTAGAAGAAGAACACGAGCCCTCTTAAGGGTTAGGCTTTTCTTAGTAAGACAATCATTTGCTGTGTTCTCAAGTATAAGAAGAACCATTCTACTTAAGCTATTATTGTGCCAACATGAAATAATTGCTGAGATATTTTAAGTATTTGTCTAGTGCAAATATAAGGAGGATCCATAATGCTGGTGCTCTGAGAAAAAGGAGGCTTATGGTGTAGTAAAAAATCATCAATTTATTCAATAGTCCAAGCTTCAGTTGGTTGGTTATTTATTTGTTAAGAAGCTAAACTGTTCTGCCTTTTCCTTAGTTGCACAAAGAATAGTGAGAAGTAGCAGGTGGCCAGCTCTCCCTCGAGATCCCACAGAGACTTCAAGCCAGAGATGGCTTCTGGCCACACTGAGAACTTCCTAATATCATTTGTGTCCAAATACAAAGGCAGAGGGTATCATTCCTGTCTCTGAGCACCAGCATCATGTGTACTTTTGTATTGTTTCCCTTGCTACTGAGAAAAATCAAGAGCCACATTCAAGTCCTCCGAGACCCTGGCTGAGCCACCACAGTTAGTAAGGCAGTGAAGTCTTGAGTCCAATGAACCATTCAGACCATTTTAGATGCAGGATTGCCAGACCATTATATGGTCAATGGAGAGAAGGTATCATGGTGCTTACACTGGGCACTCATAGCTGAAGGCCTGAATGTTGTCCCTGTTATACATTTGCTCCCACCTTCTTTCCTTCCTTCTTTTAGTGTCTCATGTAGAAGTCAATGATCCCCCTGTTGCCCTTACGCCTCCTTCATAATGCAATCATTAATAAACCGTATCTTGAAAACTATTTGAGCAGGGGAATGGTTGCACTGAGAAGAACATCAACTGTGGGTAAACAAACCGTTGTGAAATAGCTGAGAGAAAAGCAAGAACTGACCCTTGCAGAAGGTGTAGAACTGCACGGTGGCACCTTTAAAAGTCTCTGTCTTCCCTGTCTTCCTTTCTCTAGCTGCTACAGTAATCAGAAGATAAATCCATATTCATAAAAACACCATGGTATCATGTGCAATGAATTCATTAAAGTGAAATGACATACTCTTGAAGGAGCTCAGACAAGAAATGAGAATTCTTAATGAGCTGAACCCTTTCAATCCACAAGCCTCGGCCATGGTGACTCTGAGCATCGTGCCATGGTGACTCTGAGCATCGTGCCATGGCTGCCGGAGATCACGACTGCACAAATGAGATAGCAAGGCTGGAGACCTGGGTTGAATTAATCTTCAAGTCTTGAACTCATCATTCCATCAACAACCTCCTGTTTAACTTTGTTCTCCCGCAAGGTAAAGCTGAAACATCCAGCGTGGTGGAGTTCAACTGCAACAAATGCACGATGATGGCATTCTCTAGCAAATAAGTCAAGTGGGAAGCTTTTGGTGTTGTGTTTGTTGGGCTTTCGGGGATAAAGGTATTTGATGCCTCCTAAAATTGTTCTAGCTCTTCACACATCTTTAAGATAACCTAACTGAACATTAAAGAAAACTGTGTGACATTTATTTTTTGTCAAGTTGCTGTAGTAATACTGTGTGCTACTGCAGCAGGCAGTGAGGGGAATATTAAAATGTTTTGCCATGCTTTCCCCAAATATTTCTAAATCCCAGAGGTATTGTCAGCTTTTAGCACAGGAGAGGTAGGCACAAAAAGCCGTGGACTTTCCACCTACTGTGGTAGAGCCCTGGAAAAGAAGTCTGAGGGTTAGGGACTACACATGTGGAGCAGTAGATATGGGTCAAGATCATCCTCCCTGTGATCAATCCCCAGCTGTACCATTCCTGTTTGCAGCACGAGCCAGATCCTAACTCTCCAGGACACTTCTCCTACTCCACATCCACCTTTGCTGGCCCCTCTATGTTCCTCTTCCTACAGAGAGAACAGTGCATTCGCCTGTTTACCGTCTCTTCCCCAGGGCAGCAGAGTTCAGTTTTGCCTGCTTTTGCAGGGAGCTGGGAGTTGGCCCTGGCCGAGAGCCCAGTTTGCATTTGCACTGCAGCCCTGCTACGTTTGCTTGGCTTTCACACTCCTATGACCTGTCTGCAACAGCAGAGCCGTACCAATGAGCCTCTTGGTTAGTAAGAACCATCTTTTAGAACTATATCCACATTGTTCAAGGTTTTCTCACTTGCAGAATTCTTCCAAAGAAGTATGAAAACCCCCCTGTCTGATAGGACCATGCATCTGCAGCTCAGGCCTTATTCCAAGAGTCAGTTCTGTAGTATATGATTATTCTGTATACAGGTTAGATTAAAAAATATTCCCCTGACATTATTTCAAAGACAATTCAATTTGAAGTAAAGAAAGGCTTTAATGGAAAATATACAAATGCCTCTTGAAAATGTTTGTGGCTTTTTTCTTGTCTAAAGTCCCTCATCTTTTCCTGTGCAGTGAAGAATGTTTCTATTTGCAGTTTTTGGAAACCAAAATCTCGTTGATTTCTTTTTATAACCAAAATAATTGTATGTCTGATATGCCAATAATGTAAAAAATTCCAGGCAGCTCTCTGTATTTTTGTCACCATAGCACCAGTAGTCCTGGCAGGGCCTCGGAATTTTTACAGTATGTGCTGTACAAGCAGAGCCTTCAAAAAGGATCTGCTTTGGGGCTTGATTCCCTATCACTGAAACCCAGTTTTCTGCCATATTTCCTCCACAGGGAGAAAAGATGAGATACTGAGACAGCTATCATCATACAGTTAGTGAAGACCAATCTTAAATCACCAGCTGAAGGCTTATCTTGTCTAGTTACAGTAAGGTAAAACCAACAGGATCTTTTTTCTGCTGGGATTATATGTAGAGATAGGATGGTACATTGGACATAGCTGCTGATGTAAAAACACATCCTTTTTGAAATACCAACGTAGGAGCAATGTAATTCCTTAGGAGAAAAACTTTTGTCATGTAAAGTTGAACCAGTCAGTGGATACTTGGGTGACAAGAGATGACGTCTAGACAGGAGATGAAATCATTTTGTGGGAGGAAGAGGGAGTTCATTGCTAGATTCATAGGGAGTTCAAAGCAGCTCTGCTTTTGAACTCTCCACTTATCCAGATATTCCACAAACTTCACCTTAAAAAAGAAAGATGCTACAAATCTAGTACTTGAACATCTTGGAGGTGAGTATGGTATACGAGCACAGGGGAGTGCACCAAACGGGCACAATGAAGCCCCCCTCTGCCCCAGACTTCTCATGACTGGTCAATGAAATGCCAGAAATTAATCCCCTGATGACAGAAGAGAGTGTGAGAAGAAGTTGTCACTGTCCTGTGTTTGATGCTTTATTTTACGTCATCTCCATGTCCCTGTAAGTTTTCTTAAAGACCCCGACTGGCACACAAAGGGCAAAGTGGCCTGTCTCCTTTTTTCCTTTTTCCCCAGAGATGAAGCCTAATTTCTAACACAACATCTTTCTCTGAGAATTTTCATTGCCAGGCTCCTCACATGGTATTACTAAAATCTTTTCATTTGGATTAATTTAGTCTGTGTTTAACTTTGCCTTATATGCTTAAGTAACAAGCTGAGCAGAACGTTTGTTACCTTGGGCAACCCAGAACTGACTGCTTGTAATTTGTTTTTATTCTTTAGCATTTTGTTCCTAAACAGAGCTGAGCAAACAATTAGCAGTAGACAATTCATCCATTTAATTTAGTTCTTTTTTTTTTTTCTATTTTCAGATTCCTTTTTTTTACAGGCTTGGATCTGATTCTCAGTTGACTTGAATTGCTGTTACACTGCTGCTGCTGCTGCTGCTGCTGCTGTAGCTATACAGATTTATCTCATCTAGACTAGACATTCTGTCTTTCACTAATATGCAAATTACCTAGAAAAGTTCACTATCCACGAAAGCAAACATTTACACCTATTAGCTGGTTAGGATCTACTCTTTCCGTGAATGATTTTGAGCTGTGACTGTTCCTTATTTGTTCATGGTGCTTGTGGATGGTCACCTAAATGACACAGCATTGTTTCTGCTCCTGACTGAATGTCTGCAGCTATGTAAATACAGGGCTGACATGTCCAGTGTAAGTTGTGATACATGCACATTTTTTGCATGTACAAGTATGCATATTTGAGTCTGAGTGTTGATAACCATTGGACAACTTTCATGCCAACACCATCCCACTTGCAATAATTTTTATGGAAAAATAGACAAATATTGCAGAAAAATCAGTTGGGATGCCTGCATTCACATCCAGTCACTACATCCAAAAGCCCCATCACATTTGTTTGCATGCAGAAACTAGGGAAGCACTCTGACATGGACCATGCCAGGGCATATCCACGTCACTCCAATCATCTGATGTCCTCAAGATCTCAGGCCCACCGCTGGTTTCATCTTGTAACCTACTGAGGTCACTTTTGTGAAGGGGGCAGTGCCTGGGCTCTGGCCCCTCTTCTCCTGCAGAGATGCTGTGGCATTAGGCATATTTAATGTTCAGCTTCCCCTGATGAGATGACAAGCCCAAGTCTCCATCATCTCACAAGAATATGCTGCCCAATTCATGTCTAAAGAAAATTTTCAGAGCTTTTGCCTGATGGTGTTTAGCAGTGAAACTTGTAGCTGCTGTTGTGACTAAGCTGGAGATACAAGTCTATTCCTAGAGACTTGGAGCTGCTATCTTTAGAAGGTTTTTCTGAAATAATCCAGTATTTCTCTTATTGTTTACCAGCTATCCCTTTCTCCCTTTGTCTCTTGACCAGATAAGTCTGGACTCTGGAGCAGACTCAGTTTTAATTTATGTTTTATTTGACGTTCCCCCTTTCCTTGCACTCACCAGCCATTGGGATATACCTGCTTAACAAAACACCAAGAAACAGAAGTGAAGCAGGGGAGAAAATTTAAGCTGAAGTTCAAATCTTCAACTAGCACCTATGTAATAAAAAAAAAAAAAAAGCCTATTTACCTAAAAGGTCCACATCTATTTCAGAACTGTCAGTCATTAACTATTTACATTGGACTTAATAACACTGTTTACTAATCAATAGTGACAACCATGGCAACCCTGGCACTACAAGGCCTGATATCTTGTGGGAACATTGCTAAAGAAACACAGACCTTAATCTTTAATATCTGGTTCTTTTGTGCCAGGTTTCAGAGGAAGGTAAATTTTCCATTTTCCATCTTAATCCTTTCTTTTAAAGAATAAATCTGCTCTTGGCCACTGTGCCTTTCCTTTCCGTTCTCTTTTAACACCTGCAGTGTGGTACAAGGGAAATGCTACAGAGGGACCAGGAGGGGAATAATGCAAGGTGTAGTGGCTATAGGGTCATCAGGGTGCCTCTGTATCCCTATATCTGCATCTGTATCCCTATATCTGCATCTGTATCTCTAGAACTTTATGGCCTAGGAATTGAACCCTGTAGGGTGTAAAAGCACTACTTGGATACCATTTATTTTTCCAGGAGCATATCACGGCCCGTGATACATTTTTACCTACCTTTTACTGTTTTTCTTCTGTTGCACAAGAGCATTCAACCTCTTACTCCTACTATTCAAATTTCTGTTGATGTTATTTTAATTGCCTGTTATTTTAATTGTAAAATCATGAAGGCTTTTGTCAAATGGTTTTTCGACCTCCAATCAAATGACATCACCTAGTTCTGCTTCAGCCATGATTTTATTAATATGCTGATGGAATTTTAGATAGATTACTAAGCCATAATTTTCTTTGCAAAAGCCTTTCTGCTTAGTCCTTATGGCATTTGTACTTGAACATTGTATTATTCTATTTTTAGTTAGCATTTCAGTCAGTTTCCTGGTATTAAAATGATGGTCGGGCACAAACTCTCGGGGAGATCCTTACAGACCTGCTGGTAGGTATGATTAAAGCTGGTTGAAAATTTTCCATCAAAACGCTCAGTTAACGAAAACTGGTCTGTGACTCAGAGACACTAAGATAAGTGGGTTTTTTCCACAGAAGTTTTCATTGAAAGAAAAACAAATGCCTGTAGAGCCATTTCCATTGGTGAGCAGCAACCTCAAACACTTTCCCTTGCAGGGGCTTTTCAGGGGGATGGAGGGGGGAGCAGGTTTCCAGATAATAGCAGAACAGGAACAGGCTGTAGTGCACCAAAGGAGGAGGCACCCCTGTGCCTGGCTGAGGAAGATGAGAATGGTAGCTACCTGAGGGTCAGCACCCAAGAGTCCCATGGGGTGTTTTAGGGCAAGATCATTTTGTTTGGAGCTGAATGCCCTGGAATATGACTTTTTTTTTTTTGTCCAGGAAGATCTAGCAAGTCGGGATACAAGGAAAATTGCTATAGATGAAAGCATCAAATAATATTTATCTTAAGACTCAAAGTAGAAGAAATTGTAAAATGAGCTTAAAAATGCTCTTTCTCACAGACATAGTGTCCTGTGGAACCTGCTACCTCTGTGGCTGGGCTTAAATGGAGTCAAAACATGTCTGTGAATAATAAAACATAGCTATAAGCTCAAGTTAAGTCTTATGGAGACCCAGATAACTCCATAGGTCTAGGAGGTGAGACTTTGTGATGTAAAATAACCTTTCAGAAAAGGAGATAAGGAAGAAAATTCAATTCTGACTTAATTACTGCAGCATCTCCTTTCAGGATCTGGATACTGATAGTAACACCCAGAAACTAGCTGTAGGGAGCTGGAGGTTTGATCCTCATGTAAATGATCTGTGTTTGTGGGCTAATATTTGTGTAGCGAGGCGGATACCCACTTTCCACCAGCCTGCTGCCACGTAACATCTTTTTCTCCCTCTTTTCCCATGAGCTTAATACAAATGGTAAAAAATGCTAATAGCAGAGGGGTAAGCTCAGAGATATTTAGGTGTCTAATTAACAATTCCATGGTCAAAAGTCAAAATGTATATCCGGACTCTAGAGGTGGATAAACATCTTGCAGGCTGGTTATTGCAAAGGAAGCTGTGCCTAACTTTTGGTAATTCGAGGAGTGTACAGGACCTAGCTTCTCCCTAGCTGTAAGGAGAGTGAAATCCCTTCAAGTGTGATATGCAGAGACCTGCCACTTGAGCCAGCCAGAAAAAGAGTCCAAAACCAGCAGTGATTATGTGCTGCCATAATAGTGGGGAACTAATAATTTTTTGTCTGAATTACTGGTGTGTTGCTTAACTCCAAGTGAGGCACTTAAATCAGCTGCAGAGCGTGGGTGGAAGCGAGGCTCCTTACCCAACAGTCCACTGATTGACATTCTCAGCCAAGATGTGAGAGACCCATGATCACCCTCTTGACTGCCTGACAGCATGCAAACCCTCAGTTTCAAGATCAGCAGTGTATTTCTACAGAAGGGTAAAACAGGGCTGGGGGAACCTGTGTATTGTATCAACAAGCATGACCTGATGGGCATTGTCTTTACATGGGAGAGATGGATACCCACCTCCACCTTAAATGGAAGTATCTTGTGCAAGAGAAACATTTGCAAGTCTCATCTCAAAATACATATAACCTAAGGTTAGAGTTGATGTAAGCAAGACAGGTGAAGGAGAAACCTGAGACTAGGTTTCACATATCCCTGGTAATTGGCCTAGTAAATGCCCAGCACGGCACAGAGTTGGTCAAGGGAAGGTCTTCCAAGTTTCTGAGAGGACCTAACCTGACCCAAGCACTAAACTCCAAAACCAGGATTTTTGCTCTGGGTGCGGGTCAAATGAAGATGTCTGGCCAGTGGGAAGGGAACTTGGGTCTCCCCTTCACATCTTCTAATGCTAGTTTAAGCAATACCCTACTACATCTGGCAGCTTCCGTAATCTTGTTCTCCAGCCCGTAGCTCTCCCCATGCATTGCACAGAGGAGCCCCAGTTCCTGACATGGTGGAAAAATGTCAAGCAGCGATATTTCAGCTCTGTAGATTTAACCCAAAAGAACTTTTTCTCTGGTCCAGAGACTAAAGAGTTACCTACTTGCTTCCCAATTAGCTAGCTGATTAATGTTGGTAAAATGCTCTGGAATTAATTCTAAATGTTGGTATGTTTATTCATAATGTTGTTCATTTTGATGCCAAATATTGCTAGAGATATTTGGCAATGGTCTGAATGTCTAGAAAAACTTGAATTTTTCATTGAAGAAAACAAATGCAGTATTTTCAAGTTTGGGGTTCTTGGGCTGATATTTCTAATGAAAACTCAAAACTAACACATAAAAGGAGTAGGGTTTTTGCAACCAATTATATTACAATGGAAATAATTTTTTTTTTGAAAAGTTGGGTTTTTTCCTTCAACCAGTCCTAATTAGTCTATCAAACAAGGATGAGCTAATTATCAGAAGTCATCTCATCCTACAAAAGTAGGATAAGAAAGTAAATTAGAAATGCCACTGAAACTAAAGTGGCATGGGAATTTGATGGAGTGGAAGCCTAAAAAGCAGGGAACATTTTATTATGTTGGTAAACCAAGAGCCTTGATATTATTAATTTAAATTTTTTTCAGCTTTTGGATATTTAACAACAATATGAATTTTTGTTACTTTTAATATGTTGCAGTTAGACTTTTGCCAGATAATGAATCTGATCTCTCAATTCAAGCTAAAATGTTACTTATCTCTCACAGCACATGATTTACCAGTATCTTACCTTACCAATGAATTAAAACAGAACTGAAATGGGAACTACATTCATAGATGGACACATTCAGACTAGATATGACATCTCTGTATATTTAGTCCTTACATATATGATCTGCAAGTGTAAATTTTACAGAATTAGATATAATTATTTCCTCTATACTTAGTATTTGCTGTTTCCAATGTTCTGCTGTCTATAGGACACTAATGGACTAATAGAGTACAACTCAACCTCAGCTGAAATTTATAATGGAACATGGAGCATAAATACGTCTGGACATACACCCAAACTGTATTTGATAAGAATAAAACAAAAAAAAAATGCTGATCAGAGAATTGATTGAAATGATATGTCATTAATTTGGATTTCAAATGACAGTGGCTTCCATAAATGCAAGGTCTGTGCTGCAAGGATCTAGTTGTGACATGATGGAGGAGGAATCCTGAAGCCCTTCTCTCCAGGAACTTCAGCAACAGCTAGAGCTCATAATCCTGTAGAAGAAGAGTTTCCAAAAACACAAAACTCCGAATTTCCATCTGAGTGTTTGGACAGCTAGCTGCTTTCAGGTGTCTACTGTGACTTTTAAGAAATGCCCAGTTCCCATTCCAGCATTGACTTCAGAGGTGTCTAGACTCCTAGATCCTTTGAAAATCTGCTAGGTACCTTTGGGCACTTCTGTATATTCAAACTTTGTCCTTTACTGTTGATATATCTCAGTGCTTACTGAAGCCAAAGCCACATTTCCTATTCCCTTTCAGAAAATTAGGCCATTGCTTTAAGCATTCTGGAAAGACCAGAATTTTGGTTTGGTTCCAATACACCTCTAAGGATGGATAAGTACCCTACAATGCAGTGACATGTAACAACACCTGAATTCAGCTCTGTTACTTGCAAATACATTCACCAGTTTTACCTACTTTTCCAAGAAGGCACAGATTTGGGGGAAAAAAAAATCGTCGTTTGTTTCATTTCTTTCATTTTTATAAAAGCTAGAAAGTTTAACTTTTCAACTTGCAGCCCCCTCACATAGCAGTGATCTACCAGATGAACAGAGATAAAAAGGCTGATCAGTATGCTCTTGCTATAAAAATTCAAAAATGTGGGATAAACAAATGTTTAGTAAAAACAGTGAAATGTTAAAGAAAGAGCAAAAGCAGCATAAAGCTCAACTGATACAAAAAAGTAGAGGCACAATAATGCTCTTTTTTTAAAGGAACAAAAGATAAAGTGGTTTCATGCTATATGAGGAGGGAATAGCAAATTCTATTGAGGTACCTGTAATCATGGGCCAAATTCCTAGGTTATGTTGTTCATCCTTCAAATTTTGTTCAGAGCTTCGTCTAAGTACCAGGTGTCTGAGAAATCGGTAGCTGTTGGCTCTTTTTGACTGAGAGAGAATCTCCAAGGTGATATTTAACACAGCAGCTATCACCATGATGTCCAAATGCTAACTGAGCCTTTCCTAGTTTCATCTACAGACGAAGCATGTTGTGGTAGAACTTGCATTTGCTTTCTTCTTTGTTCTAGAGCTTTTCCTTGCTGGATGTGTTATATGTGAAAACATTAGTAGTTTCCAGTTCCTCTATACAAGAAATGATGTGGTGAATGCATAGGCAGTGGCAAAATGCCCAGTGACTTTGATGGGGCCAGGATTTCACCCAAGAAGTTCTGGTCCCAGTCCATTTTAGATGAATGGTTTGTTTCCAGTAAACAAATGCAAAGTGGAAGTCATCTGTCCTCTTAAAATGAGCCTTTATACCTCCTGGTTCCAAATGAGTTTTTGGTATTAGAAAAACATCCTCCCTTGGTACACTCCTTCAAGCAATGAGCTCTCCTGACATCTGGAAGCCTAGAGGGATATATATCCGAGACATAGAAATCATGGCAAAAAATAAAAGGCAGGAGGAAAGGAAAGGTGTCCTGCTTACACACGTATGTGTATGGCAGCTGGCTGACTGTCATCTTAGCTAATGTGCCATGTGTGATTTTGATAGTGCATTGCACCGCTGGCTTAGCAGAAGGTGAATGACTGCTGTCCCATATGAGGTCTAATAGAGATACACAAGTGACCCCAGCTTGCCTAGAGACTTTAGCGTAAGAAGGCCAGACTGGACAGGTCTGTTTGCCAGTAGATGTGAAATGGAGAAATGCCCTCAGGCTTTGGAGGCATTAATGCTAGGGAAGGCCCTCAACAGGGACCTGCGTTGTGTGATCTGATGTGGTCAGAGCCCACAGTGCTAGATTCCAGATACATGCCCCAATAGTACTGCTATCCAAATCCTAATCATGAGAGAAAGGTGGCCAAAGAGAGTTCCTCCAAGTGGAGGAGTCGCCTGGGAGGTAAAGTAACACTGTGCATGCTGGCTCTTCCATCTGCATGTCTAGGGTGTGAGCAAAGCATTTGAAGAAATTAAGCCCTATTAAATATAAACCAGCATTGTGTTTTATTCCTAAGAGTGGGGTTTTTTTAATTTTTAACATTTTCCTTGCACCTTAAAATGTTTGTCCTTACTCTCTCCTATAATTTTCCCCATTTTTGCTGTGAGATGTGTCTGTTATTGTAGAGCAAGAAGAATCCAATTGAAACGTCCAAGTTAGGGTGCTCTATTTTCTGCAATGGAAGACACCCCCAGGTACTGTTATTTTAGGAAACAACAATATCTTTCCTCTTAGGAAGGAGGAAATATATTCTTCCAGTCATTGGAGAGTCAGTGTTGGAGCTTATGCTGACAGGTGCTGGCTTTTGGAAGGGAGCAGATGGCAGAGAGACATCCAGCAGATCTAATTAAACCATGAGGCATCACAATAACTATGAAGAAAATATATTCAAGTCCGGCCCTGTCACACTTGGAGGAAGTTCTGTTAGGGTGGCTTGGAGCTTTGGGAAAAAATTGTGTGTTATTATTTAATCAATTCTGGGTCTTCTCAGGTGTGTTGACAAGAGGGTTAGCCGCTCCTATCCGCGCTGATCTGTGCCATCTCCTCTTCAGAATGGGAAGTTTTGTTGCCAATAGCAGCTTGTAGGACTTCAGGAGGAACAAATGTGAAGAGTACAGAAGGCAGGAGAAGCAAGATGCTAAACTGTGACATACAGGATAGGAGGATGTCTTCTGCAATAACCCATGGTTTAGACTTCATCCTCTGCTGTGGGAATCCACAGGGAGTGTTGCGAGCAGCCTTGAACAATTAGACATAGCCTTGAAAGACATAGAATAAGGGAGTAAATAAGTGATAAAGCAGGTGCGCAGAAAAGAAGCTGAAGACTGAAATAACTTGGAAAACAGATATGAGACCGAAGCCAGAAGACCTGTGTCTTGCTCGACAGCACCAATCAGAAGCTTAGCCGCGGCGCATGAACAGAAAGTATTAACTAATCATGGAACAAGCCTGAGCGCGTGGACAGCTAATGATTCTATATAAGCACAAATTTGTAAACAATAAAGGTCTTTGGTTTTACCCGCACCAGAGTCCGTGAACCATCCCTGCACTCTGCTGATTTTCTTTCTTTTTTTTTCCTGTCCTTTTGCTGCAGCCATATGTGTGTCGTGGTTTAACCCCAGCCAGCAACTAAGCACCACGCAGCTGCTTCCCCTTCCCTGCTCCCAGTGGGGTGGGGAGGAGGAAAAAAAAAGGTAAAACTCATGGGTTGAGATAAGAACAGTTTAATAACTAAAGTAAAATAAAATACACTACTAACTAAGAATAAGAATAATAATATAATAATAATAATTGTAATGAAAAGGAATATAACAACAACAAAAAAAAGAAATAACACCCAAGAAAAGACAAGTGATGCACAATGCAATTGCTCACCACCTGCTGACCAATGCCCGAGCAGCGATCCGTGCCTCCTGGCCAACTCCCCCCAGTTTATATACTGGGCATGACGCTCCATGGTATGGAATACCCCTTTGGCTAGTTCAGGTCAGCTGCCCCGGCTCTGCTCCCTCCCAGCTTCTTGCACACCTGCTTGCTGGCAGAGCACGGGAAACCGAAAAGTCCTTGGCTTGGGATAAGCGCTACTTAGCAACAACTAAAACATCAGCGTGTTATCAACATTATTCTCACACTAAATCCAAAACACAGCACTGTACCAGGTGCTAAGAAGAAAATTAACTCTATCCCAGCCGAAACCAGGACAATGCAGTCAAGAGGTTACTGTCTCTGTTCTCCTTTCCCCACAATATGAATGCAAGAGATTCAGATTGTTTAAAAGTCTCATTTTCCAAGTGCCACACTGTGAATGTTTGAGAAATGCTAATTATTGCATAATAAAAAGGGTTTGTATAAATTATGTGATTTTTTTTTCCTCCCAGAAAAATCTAGCTTTTGTTGAAATCATCTTTCTTTTTCTTTGAAGCTGCAAACCATTAGACACTGTATGTTGATAGTGCATAGCCAGATATTATACTTATAACCAAAATATAATCATTAAAACACCACTTACTAAACAAAGCTTGAAGCTTTTTGTGTAAAAGCCGTTAGGATCACACACATGCACAAGAACCGATTCACAACGTGGTAGGATAATGAGCAATCTAAGGCACACACTAAAGTGCAGATAATGAGACTCCTACTTATTCACATTTCATTAGCAGTATAAAGGATCTAAATCAGCTCTGTTGCTACTCATTCCATAAAGCATTGTCATCACTTTCATTTAAAAAAACTGATCTTAGTTCGCTATACTTACTGTATAAAAGCCCTAGATATTGTTTCCAAGAGATCAGGTTTACTTTCCTGAACGAAAACGGGTATGGACATCATAATGAGCTACGTATCAACTAGTCAGGTTTATTCACCCCTACAATGGCTCATCTTACTCTGAAAATAAAGGGACCGCTGGCTGACCTTGTGTTTCAGAGTTCATGGGCAGGGAGCCTCTTTTAAATTATATTTGACCTCCACCTAGGAGCTACAGCAGCTGTTAGCTTCAGACAAAATGCAGCCATTGAGATAAAATTCTCCATGTGCAAATGTCTCAGCAGCTCCTGGGGACAGGGAGGTCCCGTGAAGTGCTGAGGATGGGAGGAAGAGGAGGTCTTCACCTCCCTGGGACCTTGCCGCAGGACCATGAGGCTGTCCCTGTGTTGCAACACCTGCACTCTGCAGCACTCATTGCTACAGCTGCAGCGAGCAAATGATACCTGTACTGTGATGCTCTGAGGGGCCCAATCTGGAGCAGCTTTGTTGGTGCCTTAAATCTTTACCAGGCAGCACAGTTACAGTGAGACAGAGGCAGACAAAGGATCTCTTGGTAGCACTCAAAATTCAAGAAAGGTTTAGTTTAGGGCTTTGGCTGCAGGTCCAGAAACCCTAAAACCTGCTGTGCTTCTCGGATGTGCAGATGATGGAGCATTTCTTCCCTCTGGGGTGCCCCCAGCCTGGGTGGCCTCTGACCACTCTCTGCCAGGATCCTCCCCAGACCCCTTGGCTGCCTTAGCCACAGGCAAGGTTCAGGATCAGCTGGTCTCAGTGGCACAAGGTGCTATAGTGAGCAACAAGGATAATGCTGACTGCTTGACGTGCCCTGGGACTTGAATGACCAGGGCTCATGGTCTGCACATGGCCCATGCACTGGTAAGAGAAAGCAGGGAGCCATGTGTAAGGGAGTGATTATCATTTCACAGGCATTTTTAATTTATGAAGTACTGAACAGCTGAAGCACACAACCATGAGCAGCATTTTGTGTTCAGTTCATGCTGTGTATATTTAAGCATGTATCCTGGGACACTTTTGACCAGTATGTCCTGGCTATGCAGTATAGCAAGCATCTTCTGTCAACTTGTATTAATTCCTTGGATTATGGACATATGCTGCTCCTTGGAACAATTAGCTATTGTGTAGCCCTTCTTGTCACACTCCATACACCTACCTCAGATGCCTAGATTTAAAAAAAAAAAAAAAAAATTAGACATCTCAGTATTGTGTCTGCAGAGATAAAAGGGATTTGCTCTGTCTCTGGCATGCATTGCCTGGGCAAGTCACTTAGCCATCCTGGTTTTATTATCTCAAAGTAAAAATGGGAAATAATCTGTAAGAAATTAATCTGTCAGTGTTGTGAGGATGAAATAGTTGCTGTGTGAGATGCTCTAAGGTTCAGCACATCACCGAAGGAAAGCATGGCCTTTTGGTGAAGGCACCGAGTCAGAAACCAGGACCTTCATGTCCTGCACAGGCTCTCTTATGATGCCAAATGGCTCATGTAAGGTTCAAGTGGTCGTTACACTGAGTCTCATAATATCTAATGCAACCAATATCTGTACCCTGTTACTGGACAATTACGCTGGTCCTGTCCTGACTGTTCTCTACCATGACTATTGTTGGTTTACCCCAATGGCATGGTCTTGCTAGCTCGATTGCCTATCTCCACTTTAAGATACTGTAATACTTACATAAAAGTAACCTTATTGTTTTCATCCTTTGTCAAACCCATAGTTCTCAAATCTTTTGAGTATAAAAATCTAGAGCAGACTCTTCTGAACACTGTCGGCCTGACATTTAATAAGTTTTATACACTTTTCTGCCTAAATGTGCTCTATTTAAAAGCAGGATAGCTCTTGCTTATTTTCATACAGCATGACAGTCAATTAATGTTTAGTGCACTGGGGCCTTCATCCTGAACCTGCAACTCATCATAGACATGAATTATTAAGCTTCACTGTATTTATGTGAGAGACATACTTGAAGTGTAGTAACTTTACTTTTGCATGAAGGTCGCGCCAAGTAATGAGTGAAGGATTGAATTGCCCAGTCTTCCAGCAGGACTGTGGCCAAGACAGACAGAAGACACTGTCCTGGGGTTTTTGTGAAGCTCTGTGTGATCTACTGCTCTGAAAATATAATACATGCCTTTTATTTAAAATTTGCTGAACTGATCAATAGAACATTGCTGCAGAAAGATTAATTTTGGGTCACAGTCCTTCTTGGAAAATATTCATCATGACTGAATAATTGCTTTACAGTACAAAAGAAAATGGAAAATTTTTATTATTTAAACATATTTATTATATAACAACCACTTTATTTAGTAATAGAGTATTATTTTAAAAACCACATTAGTAAGAAATAGAGCATTTTTGGGTTTAGTAGCAAAATTTGAAAGCAGGAAAAGATTTTTTTCTTTACAGTACCACCAGCCCATTTCTTGATTAGGTTGATTTTTTCCTTCTTGTTTTTAAGGTTTTATTTATTTATTTATTCGGTTTGCATAGGATTAAGGAGGTTACACATTTGTGACATGATTTCATTCAAAATTCATCCACGTGTCACTGCATTGAGTAGAGCATGAAAATACCTGGGTCATGGTCCTCAGGTGGTACAGACAGAAGTACCTTCATAGGCTCCACTGGCATTACCATGGCTTATACCAGTTTGATAATCTGGTAGCTTCAGTCAAAGAAGCTTTGGTAGAAATCCTGTTGATTCATCAAAATACAGCTGCTGTGCATGAAACTGATAGTCAGAGTCCTGCTTATTAAAGAAAACAGGCAAATGTACATTTTTGTACATTTTTAGAAAGATGAGCCTCTAAAAGCATTTTAAAATCCTTTATAAGCCCACTTTTTGGATCTTGAAGAGCTAGATCTAAATATTTCTAAGTGCTTTTTCAAGGAAGAAAAGACAGGAGCTCTTCCTCCTGTGCTTTGCAAGTTAACCCTTTAAACCTGTGTGAAAACAGGTACAAAATGCTGTTGGTTCTACATGGGAGGGTTTTTTCCCCTCCCGCTTTGCGCCAGTGATAATGGATTCCCAAAATGCTGTAGTTAGTAGACTTGTTCTGATGTTCCTATCTTCTATGCCAATTTTCAATCAAGACACAAATGTTTTCATCCAATTAAATAAGGAAAAAGGGGCTTGATTTTTGCAATGATGCTTCCATTGAGCTTGTTACATCAATGCAATCTCTGAGCAGTCTCCAAAGGTGGCACGCCAGACAGTGTTTTCTTTTGCAAACTGAAGGCTAATCAGGCTGGTGGGGATGTGGTAGGAGCTCTCAGGTGGGAAGATGCAGCTGATCATTGCTGTTCTCCCTCCCTGCAGGCTGATGGCTCCCAGCCCTCCTGTTCAAGCCCAGATATTCACTGGTCTTTGACACCCCAGGACTTCGTACTGCCGATGCGTCGTACACTGTACCCATCAGGCTGGAATCCAACTGACTCATTCAGTACTGGTGTGCCCTGACTTCATGCAGGTTATATCTATGCTGGGAAGTGGTTTGAACTGATAGGAGTGGGTGGTACTGCAAATGATGGTGATGACCTCGGGTCCACGCTAAGTGCATTTTGGTGTGTGCTTATGAGGCTTACTCTGTCCTGGTCCTGTGCACTGAACACCTCTTAGGAGCTGCAGCGCTGCTTCCCATTTAGTTCTGTCCCAAATTGATCCAGCTTGGGCACTCAAGACCATGCTGTGATATGAAACACAGTACAGTAAGTGGAGATGACTGGGAGACTCCTTTCAAAAGCACACTCATGATCCAAACGAAAACATTACAGTTCAATGCACTGATACAGGCAGAAATTTCAAGAGGGAAAATAATGGCAAAACGTTCTGGTGACTTCAGTGGCCCCAGAATTTCACTGAGGTTTGTCTTGAGAAGAAAGCAAGCCCAGGGATGTAACAGAGAGTGAATGGGAGGACAGTTTCCAAGTGTCCTATCAAGCAAGAAGACATAGTAAGTCTTGTCATCTGTTTGGGTGGAGAAAGGATGTGCAATGAAAGCTACCCAGAGATGTGTCTCCAGTGAAGCAACACAGTGCCAATGAAATTCTGAATGAGCCAAACCTACAGACTAAAAGGACTACAACAAAGCAAAGGGAAAAAAGGAGCAGGCGTTTAAGCAAACGTGCATTAAAGCACCTGAGCCATTATGGTCTGTTTAGAAACTTCTTGCCAAATATAACATTTAATTTCCATACCAATGTCAGCCTTAGATAATATCTCTTCTACTTGATGCCAAGAGTTATTATTAATTGCTGTCTGAACGCTCATCTCTATGCAGCATTGTGGAGACAGACTAATGTAGCATTCAGGGACTTTCAGTCAATCCACATAAGTGTGGGTGAAGGACTATTGCAGGGAACTTCCATAGCAGGCATGGGAGTGGATTTAAAGTTTATTTGCTGGAGAGATATTAGGCAATCATCCCTTCTTTTACTGTGCAAGATTGTGTTTTGGTCAGAATCTGAACTAAAATTACATGATTGTTGTTATTCTGACTGCTTCCATAGTGTGGTAGAGAATGAATTAAAAATGTAATTTCCATTTTTACAACTTAAAGATAGTGTCAATACTTCTCCCCTATTTAGCTTATTCTAGTTACTGCCTACTAATCTCTGTTTTTCATAGTAAATTATAATTGCTCTTTGCAAATCCTTTCCTTCTTATCTGCTAATTTTTAAGGGTGAGTTATACCGGCAGATAGATTCCAGCAAATTCTTTACTCTGAGCTGCTTTCAGTTCTGTTTATGTTTTTTGTGATAGATTGATTGTTATGCTTACATAGGTATTGAAATCTTCAAAGCCTGCTGTTTCTTTCTGAAAGAAAATGCAGAAAGAAATACCCCAAACAATAATGAAAATAATTCCTTCCTATCCTGTGTCTCTGACTTCACTCGATCTTTCTCTCTTATGCTAAATAAAGCTTTTTCTATCAAGGAGTAGGAAAATTAGGATTTTATTTTTCTCCAGGTCTGAATGTATTCTTTTTTAGTCACCTGATGACTCTACTTCTTTAGAAATCTTTAAATACATCTTAATCTGAAAAGGTACACTGATTAGAGTGCTCCTTCTCTTGTTTGCAATCAGCCTGTGTTTTGTTCCCTGAACTTCAAAGAGTTGATTACATTGTGTCCTGGCTTATTCTAGGTCTGGATTTTTATCTTGCTGATAATAGCGTAAATAGGAAAACTTGCTTGAAATCACTGTGTCCTGTCAACAAAAATAAGATCTGACTTGGACCTTATTAAGAGAGAACTGTATTTGCTCCATGCCTCACACTCCAATTCTCCGTCAGTTTTCTGTCTGCCTCCAAATCCTCATTGCAGAGTATCCATCTAGTGTACAAACTCTAACAGCTCTAAACCTTAGCTCTAAGTCTTATATTTTTCACACTTCTAATTCCTGTTTCT
The DNA here is from genome assembly GCF_018139145.2 of Gymnogyps californianus. Taxonomy (NCBI): domain Eukaryota; kingdom Metazoa; phylum Chordata; class Aves; order Accipitriformes; family Cathartidae; genus Gymnogyps; species Gymnogyps californianus. The sequence continues at coordinate 111,509,034 of NC_059473.1, forward strand.
GGTGCTCCTGCCTTGGGCTTGCTCTATCACCTCTCCATGCCTCTACAGGTTTTTCACCATCCCTTCTTCTCACTCATCCCTCCATCAGAGCCCTCTGTCCTGAGCTACTTAGCTACTTCAGCCGTTTGATTCACTAGAAACAACTCCAGATCTCATCCATTTTTCTCCTATTCACTGAGTCTTCTTGCTGTGACTAATCAGGACATTATCTGCTGTATGAAATGATGGCTTGCAATATTTGCTTCCCTGTGGGTCACAACAGTGGACAAATAATCCAGAAACAGCATTAGACTTTCCTCTTATTTGCTCCAGTTTCATTTTTTTGACACCCTGTGGGGAGAACTGACATGGGGGTTTTGTGAAGACAAGATGATCCTTGCCATGGTTCACAGGCAATGCCGAGTGAGATAATATAGATTTCAAAGCCTTTATCTTGATATGCCTTTGTGTTTGTGAATTTTGTGCCAATAAACACCATGTGACCACATTATATCGTAGGACTTCAGTGTTTAAGCAAATTTGTTTTCCTGACCTGCTTCATGGGCAGTTCCAACCTGCAATGCAAATAGATCTCTGATGTGTTTGATGTGGCCTTGGCTTTGGTCATTTACTGAGGTGAGATTTTGTTAACCCTCTGGAGAAAAATGTATCTTCTGTGAATCTTCACTGGTCACGACAGTAAACAAATTATCATTTCCTAGACAGAGCTGCACGACACATCTCTACCTCTCTTTTCCAAGAGCACAGGTCTCAAAATTCTCCTCATTAAGTGGGTTGTAGCTACCATCACTTCATCACACAGCCCACTTGCTCACCACCTTCTAACACAGGTGACTTTATTCTGACCAGTCACTGCAATTGTTGGTATGGAAAGGCCGCACCAAGAAGCATTTGTATTTTTTGCTGCCTCTTAATGACATTTGGCAACTGAAAGTGGGAAGGAGTAGCCAGCACCATGACATTAACAAGCAAGAAGAAGAGAGCAGTGGAGAAGTCTCAGAGAACTTCAGCACAGAGCAATGTGGGACAAAGGGTGTCTATTTGTTTCCTGGAGATGCTTCTCTAAAGGAAAAGCATTATGAGAAAAAAACCATTTTCTATTGAGAATCAGAAATCATTCAGAGAAAATGGAGTAATGCAATTTACCTATGACTTTTTAAAAGAAGTGAGCAGTGGAGATATTTTCTTAGTTCCATGAGAGATTCAAATGCATTTATGTATGTTGCTGGGTTAATGACATTTCATGGGTCCCTGAGGGTAACTTGGCCTCATCCCATGCCTGGCAATGCAGTGGAGACTTTCAATTATCCAAGCAGAAGGAAAAGGTTTGTTCAAATAATAAGGAGCAGCATGAGGCCAGTTCTGTAGAGTTTTTTAGAGCGTTATCTAGCAAGACCATTTGTTTATTAATGGGATTCAGCTTAGGTGTTCAGAGATCAACCTTGTGGGACAGCAAACACGTTTGGGTTCTGTGTTCACCTGGAGCTGCTGGACAGGAGAGCAAGCTCTGGAAGGACTGTGGGGAAACTGGTAGCTGTGAGTTTTCAAGGTTTGTAAGTACTCTGAATATTACCATGTAGAACTTGAATGTTCAAAGCAAAGCAAAAAATGCCATCATTACTGATCAATGAGACTGTATTTACAGGGTTTATGTTCCCCCATTTTTCTGGAAGAATGGGAGTAAGAAGCACTTGGAAAACTCTAGGAGAAGTTCTAGACTCGATGGAAGAAATGGGAGTCCTCCCAATGGCTTCATCTTTATGGTGAGATGGCATCTTCCCTAACATCAGTGGTCCAAAAGCCTGGTGCCTGGTCTGGGTGGGTCCCCCAGGATCTGCCTTAGATGTCTCTCTGCAGTGGGGACTCAATGCACCATGGAGGTGCACGTCCTCCCACTGACTGTAGAGGGCCATCTCGGACTAGGCACCCAATGGTTTAATGGTAGATGGGTGAGAGCAGTCCTGCTTTCAGAAGCTGGGGCCAGATCTTCAAAACAAATCTAATCCCTAAAGACCATGCCTGGGGGATCTTCACAGGTGCCTAAGCAGGTGAAAAGCCTGTGCTCCTTTGAAATCAAAGAACATACATAGCTACTTTTGAAAATTCGCTGATTTCCAGTCAGCACTGTATGGATCTACAAGTTTTGTGTTTTGTGGGTTTTTTTAAGTCTGGTTTTAAATCATTATTTCAACTTTGAAGCAGAGGGCAATATTTCCTCTCAAGAAATTAATCCCCAGTTCCATTGATATTAAGAACTTCTCCACATGGTCATTTGCCTTACTGGGATCCTCTCTCTTGATGGCGTTGATTGCTCTTTGGCTGGGAAGCATAAAATTAAACAGACAAAATGCTGAAGGGAAATAATGTCTGAATTTGCTGGGGTAGAAGCAGGGAGAATTCTCCATTTGTTCTTACCCATGTCACTAGATTAGCTTTATGCTGAGGACCCTTCCCTCAAAAAAAACCCAAACCAAAACCCAACCTAACACCAAACCACCAAAACCTCCCAAACTCCAAAAACCTAAAATCTGAAACTATATTATAAATGGTGGCCACCTGGCTCAACTCTGAGTGTCTTCTGTACAACTACAAACAATTCTTTTGAGGATGTTACCTTCTGAGAGAAATCACCCAAAATGTGTGATTTCTATTGCTGATTATAGTCTCACCACAGACAACTGGGACATAGGGATTCACATTTGGTCATATCCAGATGACAGACTCCTGAATATCTTGGACTTCTTGGAAAATGTTGACTAAATCACTCAAGTACCATAAGAAAATTTGGGAGGTTTGGTTTGGGGAGGAAAAGGGGAAGACTTTCCCATATCTATCCTATGAATTAAATAATGTCCTTCCCCCACCCCTTTCCATGGTTTTTGTGAGTGGTAGACTTTTTTTTTTCAACATTGAGATACTAGTATTGAAAATTGTGGAAGACAAATGTGGTGGTTTTTTTTTTTTTGAAATGTCATGTGGGTTTTTTGTAGCCAAGAAATACTGAAATGGATACTGAGTTAATGCCACATATATCAGTCCAAAACCATCTCACTTTTCTGACTGTTTAATTTGGAAAAGATGACAATCTTGTCTTATGTCTCCTCACTTTGCTGGAGTTGGCATTGGTGCAATATGGAGCCTGGACGTGGATCACAGCTCTCCCATTTTCTGGTGGAGTGGGAGTGGGAGCAGCCCACAGAGCAGGCTCAGGATTCCTCAGTGGTGGTAGCAGAACTCAGAGATAGATGGAATGGCAAGAATGAAATTTGTGGTAGCAGTTAACTTAGTGTCTAGAACAAAAATTAAGAATATTGATGAAAATTTGGGGGTGTTTGGCTGAAAGAGGTGTCAGAGAACTTTGTGGGCACTCTCTGTGGTACAAGGGACCTATTGTTTTAGGGATTTTGATCCTGATCCTCACTTTCCTTCTGCTCTAGAAAAGGGGCCATGACCTCCTGGTCTGTCCCACAGCCCTGGAGGAAGGATCCCTACTTACATCTTGGATAGCAAGGACAGCCCATCCCCATCCGCTCAGGCATACGCAAAACAGGCAATCTGAGAGCTGAGCCAAATTTTTCACGGAAGGTTTGTCTCCCGGTAGTTTTCTGTGAATATACATTGAATAGTCTGTAACAAACAACTGGAAAGGAGATCAGTTAGCCGCAAAAATGCAGTGTTAGTGACGTGTTTAATGGGATAATTCTTCTCAGATTACATGCTTACATTTCCAAGTGTGGGACCTCGGCTCACCTGAAAACTGAGAGATGAATGTTTGGTCAGGAGGCGTGGTGGGGTTTTCAGTTGCCGGCCCAGGCGGTGATCTATGGCGTGGCACACAAGCAGCCAGCGTAGCTGAGTAGATGGCTCTGCATGTCGCTGCTCAGCCTGTCCCCCGGCCACTCCTGCACGCTGGGCATTGCTGTCCTGTTCAGACATCGCTGCAAATCTGGCTGCTACCTTTGCTCATTCCTTAGCAGACACTCTCCTCATGAACAGGTTGTACCGTCTCTGGTTTCTTGGCCAAATTACAACCCAAATAATTCCCTTGGTGCTTTCAAATAAGTAAGTTTTCCTCCATCCCATCTCAAAATTTGCCACATATAGTCTTTTTCCTTCTGGCAACTCTCTCTCTGAGTTGGCTGAGTTTCAGTAGTGGATGAACAAAGTACTTCTGCAACAGGTGATCAGCCAGCATCAGCCAAAGCAGCTTTGCTCATTATAATGGAGTTTTTCTTGCACCAGCGGATGATCTCACCCAGGTTCCCTAAAAGCAGCTGGGATGCAGGTGACGAGAACATAGTATTAGCTCAGTGCTCGCTGGCGTTTGGGAAGATCCCCACCAGAGCCATCAGGATAATTTTTACGGGTAGCAAGCCTCTCGGCAAGGCTTTGCCCTACGGGACAAATTGGTCAGGACAGTCTCCAGCTGCAGCCCTGGTATCGGTCCTGGGCCAGCTGCTGGAGTACAACAGAGCTGCCTGTGCAGGTTCACTTAGATCGAAAGGTAATTATCGCTGCTGCTCTAAACTGTCTCTGAGTGTACAGCCTGAATGGTTATTTGTACTGTAAGAGTACCTTCAGGTTCACAAAGCCGTTAAGGGCCTCACTCTGTTATGCTCTGTTCATACAGCTACTAAGAGACTGTTACTGCCCCAAGAGCTGCCAGAATAAAGACAAATGGGTCATTCTGTGAGCTGTGCAGTTAATGAAGCCTAGATTAATACAGATTTGAAGCCTATATATCTACCCTTTTCCAAAATGCTCCCTCCCCTCCCCAAATCCTTACTATCCCTCCTGTTGTTGCTACAGAAACACCAATTTCTCTCTGCAATGACTTTCTTTCCCTTTCCTCAACCCCAGCCACAGGTTGAGCCAGAGGCAGAGCCTACCCTCACTGTGTCGGGGATGGAGGCAGCACGTACCCTGGCTGTTTCAGAGCTGCATGAGTGGTTTGGTCAAGAAGCATACATGTGCTGAATACTTAGCAAAAGGCTTCACTGAAGAGGGATCTTCAAAGCTTGCCTCTGGTGGGGCCACTAGGTTGGCTTTCTTTCCTTAAGCTCACAGAAACATGATGCAAGCAGGTCTTCTGCGAGGGAGGGCGTTTAATGGCATTAAAAATGATCAGGTTCAATATAGCTTGATACCTATTTAAACCATCTTAAGACCTCCACCCAACTTTCGTAGCAAACAATCCCTCTGTGCCTCTGACTTTCTGATTTGTGAGTACTCCAGGACTGTAACAGAAACTCTTTACTAGGGGAAATGGAGCACTCCTAAGCTGTGGAAAACACAATAGCAAAGTATGTGCAATTAGTATGTGTAACAATATCCCTTCCAAGTACCTGTATCGCCATGTATCTAATCACCTTCTCTGCTACAGCTGCAGATGTATTGTAGTCTCTTAAAAATGTAAATTAAATAATCCACTGATGAATCTGTTGCACAGATTTAGCATACTGATGAAGAGGATTTCAGGTGCATCACAGAAACATTTTTCTTAGAGCATGCATCTGGTCGATTGACTCTCCTTTTGAAATTGCTTGTCTCTCCATTGTCTCTGTTGTGAGCCTACAGCAACTGCAATCCTATCTTAGGTACCTAAACATTACATTGGATGCATTTAGACTTGACTTTCATTCTCTCTTTGGTTACAACATTTCACCTCTAAGGAACAAAAGATTGTGCTGTGCTACAGTGGTAATTCTGTAGCATGTCCTTGAGGAGAAGATGAAAGGCAGAGAACAACAGTGATCAGAGAAAGAAAAGGGAAAGCATGGTTGCTAACAGCAGAAAAATAACTTCTTCTCCCCATCCTGGGTGGTCAGCATGCCACCAGACCTCCCTACCCACTCACTCCTGCCTCCCTGGATGGGCTGGGCAGCAGTTTCCCCCTTTTTTTTCAGTAGGGTTATAGAAATCAATCCAGGTAAGAAAAGGAAGAGAGCTAACAAAATGATGAAGAGACATTGGCGACAGTTAGCGGGTGGAAGAGAAAGTGAGGGTGTGAATGCTGGAATGAGAAAAAGAGAAACATTGCCTTTTAAAAACAGGAAAGAGCTGATAAATAACCCTGAGTAAGGCCATGAGAACAGGAAAGAGCAATGTAGAGATGGATAACACAGATCAAATGCAGAAGAAAATAAATGCAAATGAAGAATGAATAAGAAGAGTAAGAAAAGAAAACTGAGTTTGGATGAGTTAATTTTACTTATACTCTTTTAAATATAAAGAAGTCTTTCTCTGGAGACATCCTACATCACAGTTTAAAAAAACCCAAAACAACAAACAAACCAAAAATGTGATGTCAGTCACATAAGAATGACAACTCGTGCTGCCTGCCTTCAATCCTCAGGACAAACATACGCAAATAGCTCTAAGCCTGGATATCCTGCTGCAGAAATCCACTTCTGCCAAAAGTCCTGTAGGTGCAATAGGGAGATTGCAGCATGGACAAACAACTCTTCCAGGGATGCCAGGCACGTGTCCCACTTCATCTTGTGCCACTTGTCTCCTTTTTCAGGTACACCTATAAAAATGATTCAGAGGAAGACGAGGGAAGACATACACAAGAAATCACTCCTTTAAGAGAAAGCAGTGGCTTGCGGTTGGGTGTGTTTATCTCAGCTCCCTGGGCCTTCAGAGGGCTCCCTCCTCCCCCTGCTCCAACCCTCTCTTGCTGCTGCTCTTCCCTTGAGTGAGTGTTAAGCTACTGCTGCAGATTTTTTTAAACACTGATATGAAACATCCTGCCTCTGTCACTGTTGCCTAGTTTATGCTTTTCCTAGGACCCTTTGAATTAGCCAGAGCAGGGCCAGCTGAGGCTTAGTGGCAATTACTCTGAGGGAAGGATTGATTGCTTCCCCAATCTGCCATCACTCCAAATCAAGCTGGGCAGGGGGAAGAGAGGCTATTTGCTCATCAGGTAACAGTGTTTGACTGAAGATAAGCAGAAACAATCAAAACTAAGCTATAGCTTTTGTGTTTCATGAAAAGAAAGTAGCCTTTCCTACCAACTTTTGCTAACTGCAGGAGTTCTGCTCTACACAATTGCCTCCTTAATAACCTGCTCCAGAGAGACTGTGAGCATCTGCAGATCCCGCAGAAAAAGGAAATAATGGCAGGGAAGAGGGAAGGGAACAGCATCCTCTTTCCTCTGGAGAGATGAAGAGAATGGGCAGAATTTTGCAACTCTTGGTAAGACAGGTGTGGGAAAGATGAAAACTAAATACCAGCCATAAAAAATAAACAAGACAAGCATAGAAGCACAAATTAATAACTAAATGACTCTGATCTTTCCAAGTGGTGTTCTTCATATAGTGGTATTTAGCTTTAGAAAAGCTGGAGGGACTCTAGAATAGAAGGATAAGCCAATCCAGAAAGCATACAGCATCTCTCCTGATATCAGCAGCAGATCTGCTCTGAGGTATGTCCCAGATTTACCTATGGTGACGAGCTGATGGTCATGGCAATTCAGCTAGATGTTTGTTTCATCTGGTGGTGATGGGTTAAAACCCCTGACTATAGCAGGGGAGCTCTGCTGTGAAGCTCTGCAGCTTCTCCTTGTGAGCAAGATGCTGGTCTTCTCCTAGGTAAGGAGCATGCACTTCAGTGTATGGTCAACTTTACAACGTATAAAACAGTATGTCTCCCAGGAATTAAAAAGCAAGCTGTGAACAGGCTCATGTTTACCAACTAGATCCTCCCCCTTCTTGAATCTTCTAGTCCAATTTACAAGATTGTCCCTACAACTCCTGAATTAGCCTGGTGAGCTGATATGGGGAACAGTGTGACTCCTAAGTATAATTGCTTTGGTTGGTGTGACTGATCAATGCCTTTCAAAATGATTGGAAGCTCAGATTAGTTGCGTGTATGATATGAATGGGAGCATATTGACAAGTTCCTCATACTTGGCTTCAGTCCTGTTTCTTCCAGTAAAGATGCGCAATAGTCAAGTTGCTGTTAAGACTCTCCCCATAGAGTTGGATGCTTGGGGTCCTGGATTCGGGCAGATGTGCTCAGCGTATATGAGCCGTTTGAAGAGGATGGTCCGTAGGTCGTTGTGAAATAAAGTGTGAAACTGAGCAAGTGCCAGCACTAAGGCTGGTGGGAGTCTGCTATTCTGAAATTCCCAGACGCTCATTTTGTGGGCCAGCGTCCTCTGAAAATATCCTCACAGATCCATGTTAATGTCATATTGATACATCTTGCATCCTAGCTCAACTTATCAGGTGGTGTCATAGGCTACGCAGTCCAGAGAGATAGCCATGGTTTTATTTTGTTCCCTCTTTCCCGCCCTCCCTCCTCATTAAAGAGTATTGTGTGCCTGACTTGGCTGCAGTCATTCCCTTCACTTTTCATGATGCCTTATGTATTGTGCCTTTCAGGGTAAGAAACCATGAGGACAAGCAGCTGATGTTGGCTTTTATTTTCATGAGCTGTAAGACATTCTTGTCTTCATCTATTCCTTTGGATTGTACTGTGGAAATTTTGTACTTATGCCACATTTCTTTTTTTTCCTTATGATTCCTCTAGCCTTTATTTTTGTCCTCTCTAGTGAGGATGAGCAGCGAGCCCTTCTGTCAATGTGCATCTGGTTTTCTGCAGCACCAAACTTCTTTGTGAGGATCTCTACTTCCATATCATTTTAGCATACATGTTATTTAGCTGACTTCTCTCCAAGTTGCAGTTTGTGCTGCATTCATCCACATTTGTTTCTGGGTTGTGTGCAGTTAAGGAGCTGTGCACATTTTTATATACATATATATATATATATGTATATATATAGTTGTTTTTCTGACCGCAGATGGCTGACTGGGAGGTTTCCTTAGAGATTGCTTCAGTAAACTTTGAATGTGGTCTGTGGTGACACTGCATGAGATGCAGAGAACATACTGAGCTCTAACAGAGTTGCTACAGACTCCACAACTGCAATTACTAAGTAGTCTTGGTGTGTTAGTCACTGTAAACAGGGTAAGCTTGGTGTGGATGAGACCAAAGAGAGTCTAACTGCTAATCAGTACACTAAAGTGCACTCAGGATCATATCACATATGCTGTAATTACCAGCTAGGTGGAATCGAAGCTGTTGACAGTGAACTGAATCAACTAAATACTGATAACTGGGGACATGGATATGGCTGCGTGTTATACATATTGGTCTTGGAGGTGATACTGCAAGTTGAGCTGCAACTCAACTTTTGAAAATACCGAGCTTTTGGAAATACTGTCTGCGACATGAGACTGGCAATAAGGGAGCGAATTCAGAGCTCCTGAAGATAGGTGACAATTGGTATCTGATACCTAGTTTCAATCTCCTAAATTACAACCTACAGAAACGCTGTAGCTGAACCAGTTATGCAAGGCCTGACTTTGCTGCTACATAGAAATAGTCTGCGTCTGGCTGTTGTGATGGCAGTCACAGCCTTCTCCTGTTGGTCACCCCAGCATGCCTCTACCTGTGCTGGGAATTTTAGCCACTCTTTCCCCTGAAGTCTTTAAAATCTGTACAAACTCAGCTTCTCATGATGAGCCGTGTCTTTCTCATGATCCTGTATACCCATCAGCTAGTTGCTTTGCCCACTGAAATCACAGCTGTACCACCGGGGCGTGTCCGTGGGGAGATGGTCCTACCGCTCCGTGGATGCCTGCGCTCCTCTGCCACCTCTCTGAAGACAGGACACGCGCATACAAAGAGGAGCGTCCCTGCCCAAGTATGGAGCTTCCCTCATGGGAGGTCTGGCAAAGCCAAAGGAATGGCCAACTTGTGACGTTTTCCTTGCAGAGAGCAAGAAAAGTAATTCCTGAGAAAATGAAGAATGAGTAATAACACTAATAAGAAGAACAAGCAAGTAAAACAGATTCTCATGAAGCAGTAACACCTTACCCTATGCCAACAGAAGAACTGAACCTCTTCTGTGTCATAAAGCAGTGACAAACTGACCCTGGTAGGAAATGAGGTTATGTCTCCTTCCCTGTTACTTCTCATGGGAAAGGAGAGAGACGTGCAGAGCAAGCTGAACGAGGGGGAGAGCTAAACTGTGGTCTGCCTCCGGCTGGAGGGAAGCTCTTGAGTCCATGAAGCACAACCATCTTCACCTCGTGGCTGTTAAACCTATGACAGTCTCAGATTACCGCAGTATCACCATGTACCTCCAAACGGCATTTGGGTTCTCATGAGTTGAAGGTTGAAGTCAAAGTACTAAAAAAAGCTGCATAAAAATATCAAGCTACTGTGCTGGCTAAGCCCAGGTACTTAAAGCAGTGCAGGTATTTCTGCTGCTGTGGGATCGCTGGATAGGGATTAGCCCGGTGCAATGCAAGTTATCAAAAATCAGGAAAGTGGTTTACTAATGTAGAAATAAAAACAAGTCTCGGACTGGCTTTCTCTGGGGCACAAAAAGTGACTATTTTAAACTAATTGTGTGATGTCAAAGACCACCAGAGCTGACAGGCTTGAAAAATAAGGGAAAAGAAGGGAAATGTTCGGTTGCCACAGGAGTAATCACTATAGTATTGCTAATGACATGAGAAGAAAATAAAGCTGCTGGTATGATGGGTGTAGATGTTTTAGTCAAAGGGGAGTTGCATCCTCTCAGTACTGGGGTGGGATGTGCTCTTTGACTGACGGATATTGAGAAGGATAATTCTCTAGCAGCTTCCAAGTAAACAAAGGTGAAATTGAAGTTTGCACTGGGAGATCAAACTCTATTAAGCAATAAAATTAGCTTTGGCTTGCACCTCTGAATGCTTGCCTTCTGCAGTTGCTAGCACTGGCTCACAGATCAGTGAGTTACTATATGGGCGAGTGTGTGTTGGGGCTGCGTGGGTGCTGTTACTGTGTATTATTTGTTTCTGTCACAATTCATCTATTTTTCCAAGCGCTAAAGCTAACAGCAAATTAGCAAAGCGACAAAATCTGTCTGGCATGTCTCCAAATCCCTCCCACCAGCTGTAACTCATTGTGACTTTATTTTGGGCCAATGTTTCCTTCTTGTTGAAAAATTGCCCTACCATTCCCTTTAGTTCTTTGACCTATGACTTAAAAAGCAGAAGCATTGGCGCACTGCTTGTTTGTATGAGCCCTGGCACTTGATGAAGAGCTCTCCAAACAAAACTCTGTGCCTACGTGGACGAAAGATACAAGTCTAATTAAATCCTCTCCTGCTGCCCCTCTTAATTTTTTTTATATGAAGTTTATTTAAAACGTAGCATTTATTGATTTCTCTTCATATTAATTAGATTAAAGTGCAGTGGGTATTTTCCTCTTTTTTTCTTTTTTTTTCCCCGGAGGTATTATGCAAACATCATCCAGATAATATTCTTGCCTGCTCAGTTCTTCTTCATGTATTGGCTAGAATTTTTCACCACTTCTGTGCCATAGATTGCTGCACTCTCCGGTGGCTCTTGCATTTGACTCTGAGTGGTTGCAACAAGTGTCTGAAAGCATATGCAAAGAAATATTTGTGCTTCGGTGAACTTGATTGCTGTTCAAACATCAACCAACCATGCTGTTTGTTTTGAGACACTATTGTTAGTATGACCCCATTAACTACAAATTTGCTTGTTATGTTCTCAGAAATCTGAACAATCAATAAGCAAGGACCATGAACTCTGGAAAAGTGCACCCTCTTCGCATGGAATAGGGAGGGAAAACTGAGAACAGAGTACTCCAGGTGAAGTCAGGAAGGAAGAAGGTCCCCTCTCAACCAAATAGTTTTCTGAAAATCTTCTTTGTGAAATGTTAAAACTTTTTTTTCTTTGCAGGAAATTGGAAAAAGGAAAAAAATAGCTTTCATAACAAAACATGACTTAATCTCTACAACGCAATAGAGAGAAGGGGGGAAGGGGAGAAAGCAATAAAGGGGATTGATGAAGAAACCGGCAAGATGCACTGTCTTAAAAGGTGAAAAGAAAAGATGTAGGCATGGGGTCAGAGGTTTCCAAGCTTGTGAAAATTTGGCTGTAAATGGCTAAATGTAGGGAGAAGCAAGCTGTCTTTTTTTTTTTTTTTTTACTGAAAACAGTCATAGTGAGAGTTAGTGAACCTGACTGAAAAATGCAGCAACACTTTCCATGAAAATTGTTTTATTACAATTTAGTTTTCTGGAAATTGTGTTGATCTGACCTGTACAATTGGTGGGTGGTGGAAAACCAGACAGGCTCCTCCCCATCCCCCCCAAATGCTATCAAGACCCCCAAAATTTCAAAAGCAATAGTGGTGGTGGTGTCAATGTGGTAACTCACACCATCCAGATGGGTCTTTCTACATACATTTATGCTGCATACATCACTGTAGCCATTGCACGTGTTCTCATTCTGCTCTAGACGTCTTCATATGCTGCAGCTTCTTACAATAATCATGTGCTATTTGGGATTGTGTTAAGTGATGTGACTTACATGTATCACACATCAGTGGTTCTTCTGTTCTTTTCCACAGCAAGATACTTAGAGGGAGATTTTGCATATATGTATTACATAGATAGCATGAGGCTGTTGGAAAGCCTCTCAGACAGTACGGACTGTGGAGTTGATGGTCTGATAAAGGCTTCATTTTGTCCTAAACTAGTCCCAGAAATTTCCCTCTCCTCAACAGACGAGGCTGCCCTAGCTGGAAGCTCTCTGGACTGCAGGAACAAGGCTATTAGTGGTCTGCAGCCCAAAGCCATGCAGGAGGCTGCTCAGATGCCCTGAAGTACCTGGAGCATGAGTGATTAGGGTTTTTTGGGTTTGGGTTTTTTTTTTCATCCAGCAAATATTGTGAAATGAAATTCTGTCTCAGTTGTGGCTACAGCAAAAATTAACTGTGCTGTAGACACTGTTGAAAGCCATCGTTAGCCTGACTACTATAAACCACCTGGATAAATCTATCCAGTTTATCTACTGAGATACTGAGCAGCCTCAGAAAGAGATTTGTTATTGTCCTTCAGCATCATTCCTCTTTATTTGGGTTGTCTCTATTCTTTATGATCTTGCAGTTTTCCTATGCTGTTGCATATATCAGTATAAACTGTTACATCATGGAATGCCTGGGATGATAGTGCTATGAATAAATTAACAACATTTTAATGAAAATACACAAGGAAAGGTGTTTATGGAGAACTTGCCTTGCACCAACCAAAAATATCATGAAGCACAGTGCTGGGAAGAGATAGCAAGATGTTGGTAGTATAGTTAGAGCAAGTCTAGTCTAATCTGAATTTTTCTCAGGTAGAAAAGGGAAGTCATGTGGCTGGTTTGGCCTGGCAACAAGCATGGTCATAATATGGGTCCATGCTAGAACTATAACTGTTCTATGTAAAAGCATTCTTCTTACTACTGAAGCTTTGTCGAACATTGGAAATTTCGAGTTGAGTCCAAACTGCAGAATTTGTGCTTCCTTTCTATGTAGACACAGATTCCATTATCACAAAATAAATGTAAAATAAGGTAAACTTCGAGTTTACCTTACCAAGGAAATATATAATCTGCATGTCTTAAAGCCCACCCCCCCGTCTGAATGACACAATGTTGTCCCTTTTAGTCAAATATCCAATTTTAGTTAAATATCAAATATTTAACCCACCTTTGACCTCAGTAAAGCATTTGTATCTTATGATATTGACTTTGTCTGCATTACTGTGAGGCTACTGCATTGAATAACATCATGCAGAAATTTCTAACTTTCTTGCTTGAAGACTTCTGTCCTGAACTCTATCTCTGGCTAGTAGCTGATCAACAAATATTATTAGTATGGGATTAGTTGGAAAGAGTCCAACAGATATATATCATCTTCTTAGATCACCTCAGTGGTTAAAGCTACCATTCTGTTCTGCAGCATTTAAAGGATTTTCACAGTCCACTTCTTCTAAGCATGCCCAATCCCTTTTCTTATCTTTATACAACAGTGGTTATAAATTGTACAAGTCAGGTCAATAAAAGGGGATTTTGAAGAAGGGTGAAAATAAATGTCATGCTTCATAATTTCCTTCAAGACATCACTATCTTTATTATTGTCACGCCTACACCTTGCTAAAAATAAGCACAGGTTAGAAGCCAGAGTCAAATTCATTTTCAGAAATGTCCTTTTCAGGTGTTCCCGAAGAAATATTTGAGACTGATATTATGCACCACCACTATGCCAAGTTATACGCCTTCAGAAACTCAGAGAAGGAGAATCTTCTCCAGGCTTCCAGCCCAAAGGGTTCATGACATTGTCACTCACTGTGAAATCCTCTGTGAGCCTTTCATGCACTCAGGCCCTCTCAGTGGAGGAAACAGTTGCCTGATCTTTAATTTGGGGGGTAAAATTGCTAGTGTTTCCATTGGATTTCCATTTGTATAAATACCGGCTAGTGAGGAAGGCGGGGGGAAGAGGAACTGCCCTTCCTACAGATTCTGTAGATCTTACAGGTTATATATTTCCAACTTGAAGTTTACTTTATTTTACATTTATTTTTTGATGATGGAATCTGTGTCTGCATAGAAAGGAAGCACAAATTCTGTGGTTTGGACTCAACTCTAAATTTGCAATGTTCGACAAAGCTTCAGTAGTAAGGAAGAGGGAGCCAGACATTTCTCTGGAGTGCCCACTGACGGTGCAAGAGGCGCTGGACACAAGTTAAAACACACAAAATTCCATCTGAACACAAGAAAACACTTTTTTCTTGTGAGGGTCGTCAAACACTGGCAGAGGTTGCACAGAGAGTCTGTGGAGTCTCCATCAGTGGAGATACTCAAAACCTGACTGGACGTGGTCCTGGGCAACCTGCTCCAAAAAGGTGAGGTTGGACGAGATGGTCTCTAGGGGAGACCCAGTTGCAAGGGGCTGAGGACTCTTCCAGCCTCATCCATTTTGTCAGTCTGCCACTTCACACTGGACTCTGGAAGCTGCATACATCTTGCAGATGTCTCAACACATTGAAAGGGATGGTGCATTTCAGCATCTCTAAAGCTATGTTATTGCTGTATCAGAAAGAAATTTCCCATCTACCTGGGAGTCTCCTTTGACATGTCCATGGAAACTTTTTTCCTTTAGAATATGCAGTATATAGACCTTAACACTTGCAGGGCTCATGTCTGAATGCACAAATATAAAAGCAGGGAGGGAAGGGAAAATCTTGGGCTGCAAGCTTTATTGTGAGCTATAGTCTCCTGCAGTGATCAATGAAAGTAGAGGGAAGCCTCTTCCTGTTATGAATTACCAGGTCAAACCCTTCATCTGTGAAGACTAAAGCTGTCAAGAGAACCTGCAGAGGTGGTATTAGAGTTATGGATTGAAATCCCTTGTGTGACAGCTTGATACCTTTAGGTTGACAGAGGCAGCTAATTTATTACATCAGGATTACATTCCTCTGAATGCTCTTTGTGATCCAGCTGTTGAGATGTAGTGCAAATGCATACTTTAAAATCTTGCATGAAAGATCTCAGCTCATTTAAGTGCTCTCTTGGTAGTTGCTCTGTCTTTTAGGGAAGATAGGTTGCTGTATGTATGCGGAGACTTTTGTTTTTGAAGTGCCCTTGCTATACCTTTGTCACAGGCTTTATTATGGTTTTACATGTGATGGGATAAAATAAAGTTTAATCGGTCTGAAAGAAAAATGAAGGCTACAGAAACAATGCTTACTAGTGCCTCCTTCATGGGTTCATGCCTGCAGCTCTGGTCTGGGGTACTGCTGTGTTCAGCAGCCTCAAGGGACTGTTCCCAGCCCAGATGCTGCATGTACAACACCAGGGCTGTGGGGATGTGGAAAGCAGCCCCTGTGATGCAGAGGGTGATTTGGAAATGCTTAGGGAACTCTCCCTTCTTTAGCTTTAGCATTCATCTTTCTGTGCCCCAGCTAAGCCGCTCTGTCTGGTGCGTTTACTTTAGCCCTAGAAGTACTCCTCCCTGGAGTGCAGCGCAAGGGGCTATACCCACCTCCCTGCTGGGGTTGGGCCCGTTATACTTTATTGCTGAGCTAGCAGTAGCACGAATCCCTTACACCCCATTGCAATGGTAATTTCTGCATTTTCACACATGCAGCCCTCACTTCAGGTCATCTGAACCTTGATACATATGACAGGCCTTCAAAACAAGCCTTCAAATAACATCATCAGACAACTTGAGTGAATAATTTTTTTGAGAAAATATGATGCACGAGGACTACTAATAAGGAGAAATGAAGACAGAGATGGGGGAGTGAGAGATGCATCAGAGACAGAGAGATTGGGAGAGGAGGATGGCTCCAAAGTAAACCTATGCCACCCATGCTGCCAAATTGTTCGTTTTAAGGAGAGGCTGGAGTTTAGCATGCATGAAAGTACAATACTCCTGTCCACCTCAATAAAGAACACTGTTGTCTCGAGTAGACAAAGTTGGAGGGAATTCAGCATGCAGCAAGCCCACAAAATTGTCTGAAAATTAAACCTAGGTGGAAGAGCCAAGAAAGCCGGAATTGATCAGAGCAGACTGAGCTTAAATAAGAGTGTCTGAGTGGAGATGTGATGGCTACAGGTACACAAAGGGAAACAGTAAAGAGGTCAGGGATGGAGTATCACCATTAATGAGTGAGGACAGAACGAGGAATAACGGGCTCAGCGTGTGGCTGGACTCAAAAGGTGACTACGAAAATGGCACTGTATCCAGGAGGTCTCTTTTTTGTTCGTGATGTTCAAATGTCTTTCACAGGCAAACCACTGCAGCGCAGGCTTTAACAGCAAGCTCGTGTGGTCCCGCTTTCTTGTCTGGGAGGATGTATTTGCAGCAGAGACTCCCTTTGCAGGGGAACTTCTCTGCTTTTGCTGGTAGACTGGAGGTGCAAGAAGGCCCAGTATAGTGAGGGAGCATGCACCTGAGACGCCTCAGGAGAGAGGGGCTGCCCTGTCCCCCAAATCAGCACATCACAGGGGTGTAGACAGAGGAAAACTGCAGACGCTGTGGGAAGAAGAAAAGCAAGGGAAAGGGGCAGGGATATCAGGGAAGGAAAAGAGGAGGTACTGGTTAGGAAGGGCAACCACAGGAGGTTAGGAAGGCCCACAGCAACCACGCAGCAGCCCAGGAATGGGATGATTCCTGTTTGTGTGTGCCCATTGCGGTGGTCTGGGGCTGAACTTGCTCTACTGAGTAAGTGAAAATGCCAGGGCTGCTGGTGCTCACAGCATAGCTGGGCACGGGTGGGCAGCACCGAACACAGCCTGTAATGCCACCATTTCCTGACTCCCGGGTGTCCTGAGCTCCAAAGGAGGGACTTGGAGAGTTCAGAGACAGGTGGTCAGAGTGCTCCTTGGAAGGTGGGCAAGCAGCACTTCTCCTCTTAACCATTTTAGAAGTTTGGGCTTACGCTTTCTGAAAGCTTGTTTGCAACTTCAGTAACACTGTTTGGTTTCCTCCTATAGCAGACAACCATGTCTTATTACTAAATACATTGATTTGTTTAAATGGAGATGGATACTCCTTAGCTCCACTACCCCATCTCCAGGGCTGGTAATCATTTACTTTTGTGCCACCCTTAGACTATGAAATACTTTCCTTCTGTTTATGCCTTGTCCTGTGAGGCATTTAGAAAGTGCAATCATATTCCTTCTCAGCCCATGGTGAGCAAAACAAGCCATCCTTTTTCACTCTTTGTGACAAGTTGTAGTCTCCTGCTCATCCTAGTTAACCTCCTTCCACAGCTGCCCTGCTTTTAACCCCTTTCTCTTGTGTGCAGTGGGCAGAACAAAGCACATAGTTGCAGATTAAGTCTAATTTTCTGTTAATACAGCTTCCTCATCCTTGCTGGAAATGTCTGATGGCTTCCTAAGTGTCCATTGGGAAATTTGTTGAGGTTGGTGGAGTGCAAGTGCAACAGGTCTTATTAGTCTGACTTCAATAACATAAAAGACTTGAAGACAAGTTTTGAAGAAAAGAAGAATTAAATGGATAGGATAAGGTATAAAGTAAGGCTGGTTCATGCTAGATTAATCCAACCTATCCTTGGTAAATGAGGCAAAATACCACTGCACTGTGCATATATGAAATAGTGTTGCAGGGAGAAATGTTAGGGAAGTAGAGAAGACTGGTGCTGCTTCAGGGACTGCACAGTCTGCGAGGAACTGGCTCACGGGGAGGGAGATGCAGTGAGTATGAAAGCTTTGGCAGCAGGAATTTGCTAGAGGAGTTTCCCAAGATCTGTCCCTGTGGGAAATCTCATGGTAATGTTTTCAATAACAGCCTTGGCACAAAAAAGAGTGTGCTAATGAACTGGTTTTTCACATCCCCAATAAATAAGAATGGAAGACCATTGAAGAATAGACCTTCAGAATGAATAAGGTAAATGGATGAAACAGGACCATACAAGTCAGGATCATGCATGTATGAGCTATGGAAATATTCATGGAAAATAACAGAGCCTAGAGCTATTGGGGGTCTAACTCCACCAATGGAGCATTGGTAACTGGAAACTTTAATGGAGAGTCTCAGACAGCCTCAGTGGCAGCTACTAAGTTGTGTGTGCTGTCCAATATGTTGTACAATAGTTTTTCTCATGCTCCTGTTTGTAGCTCTTTTGCTCTGAGGAAATTGAACACTATGTCCTTGCCGTGTGATCCGCATCTGGCTGGACTCCACAGGTTCCTGTGGGGCCCTTAGCAGGCAGAAAAGCTCATTTCCACAAACAGCCCCTGGGCTGGACCGAGACCACTGTCACCATCACCAGCAAATGGCTGCATGGTACCTGTGGCAGCCAGGAAGCAACTGCTTATCCTCAAGGAGCTGGAAGGCTCTGGGATGAAAAACACTGCTTTTGTCAGGCTTACCCATTCATGCATTTCAGCATTACTTTCAGAAATGCATTACTTAGGTCTCTGGTCGTAACAATTCATTTTTCCTGTCTTTAAAAGAATTGTTCCTTCTTGGGAGGGTATTCTTGCTTGCTAATATTTCCCAGTGAGGTGGTATCTGGGCCTTATTTTAAGTCATTCTCAGGAGTGCAGGATCAATTAAACTACCTTCTGCAAAGTATGACTAAGCTATGTAGCTTGATGAAATTTGATTTACACTCTGAAGTCATCCTGAGCAAACCTAGACCTTTAATAAAGGACAGGAGAGCTTGAAAAAGAGGGTGTAAGAGAAGATATTATCATTTTGACCTTACCTCAGATTGTCCCGCACTGCACATCCACAAAAAATTCAGGGTATGGTTTCAGGTGGGAAACATGACTGGGGGGCGGAACTGTTTTCTGGTGGTTTGCTTAACCGGATTAGAAGGAAGGTCACTACTAAAAAGGTCCATTAATGGTTGTGCAAACAGCAAAGACTTGCTACCAGTAGATGCTTGTGTTTTCATTGCAAAGATTTAGTGGGTGCTGTGTGTTGGACAGGACCTTGAGTAATGGTAGGCAGCCAGGTCCTCCTGGCAGGGCCAGGCCTTTTGGCAAAGGCCATTAACTGAGCTGCATAAACTTTCGTCCTAGCTGAGCAGCCCATGGACATGGAAATGGCTGAGCCACTGGTGCCTCCATCGCAGCCAAGGGGATTGCAGCAGGATGGTGGCACAGCCTTGAGATGGAGCTCCCTGTGAGCCTGGAGCGAGGACTGGAGGAGAAGGGAGATGAAAGTGTCAGGCATTTAATGAAAACCAAGACACACTACGGAAGAGATTCTGGCAAAGCTCCACGAAGGCTACCGCTAGAAGGCTGAGGAATGTGATCAGACTCAGGTAAAGATCAGGGAATGACTGATATGCCCCTGGGAGAGGAAATACTTATTTCTGAATGACTCAGTCTGTAATATTGTTGCCTATGGCTGCTTCATTTCCTCAAACAACAGTTTGCGTTTATGCAGTGCATTTAAAATCAGCTTTATGCAGAAATGATTTTAACAGCCACCAAAAGGCAAAAAGATACACCTAAAATGTTTTTACAGGGTGAGTCATCTGCCTGTAAGGCAGGATGACCATGTCAACGTGACCGTTTGATGTCTGAAAGTGTTACTGATTCATAACCTTGTATCATATCCTAGATGTTGGCTGTACAGGAGACAGTCTCCAGGATCTCCTGGCCTGGAATGAAGAAGGTGCAGAACAGAGAGAGCAATCATGATCTAGGTTTGAATCTCAGTGCTATTTATATGTTCCTAGTTGTTGAAATTACAGCTCCACTTAAATGATGACCATGACACTGGCGGTTGTCTCAGCATTTGCAGATACACCTCCTGAAAGGAGAGGAGATTTACACTTTTCAGTGAGTTTAGAAATCTTGTACAGACCTGTAAAAACAAGAATAATATAGTTTATGCAAATTTTACATACTAATTTACTCATTATGGACTGTCAATTTTAAGAGTATGCAAAAGGGACAGATGATAATTCTGTTATCGTCTAAGAACTAAACTCTTAAATCTTTTTGCCAAGAAATGTGAATGTACAAAAACTAATGACTTGCAGAAACAGTGAAAGGATGCCACAGGCTTTTCCACTGTTTTTTATATAGATCACTTGATTGTGACAGTAAATTTAAAATTGGTCTTCCTATATTCACCACAGCTCGAGTCACACATCTCCGCAGGACAAAAACTTCAGAATAACAGAAGGGAATTCATTTTGTCAGTACTTGAACATGTGGAAATGTTAAGGCATGTCCAGCTGAAAGGCTGTTAAATGTTTTCTATCAGACATGGTTTTAAGTGAAGCTTACTCACTGCAATATTACGTTCTTCAAAGATTTTCTTCCTTCCCTAAGCACGTACAAAACAATAGGGATGATGGACAGATACTTTATTACTGAGTACTATTAGCTTTTTCACAATATCCTGAGTGCATTCCTGTTATCATGTTAAATTTAGAAAAAAAACCTGATCATATGTGCTGGAATTCGGCATGCAAATTAAGTTGAATCAAAAAATATCAGAAAAATATTCATTTAATGAGGCATATATTAGCTCTCAAATACTGACTTCATACTTTCATTTCAACAGTTTTCGTATGTTTCAGGAATCTTTGGGTTAGAAGTGATTTGGTATTTTTATCTTCAGCTCCTGGCTGTCTCCACTTCTTAGAACTAATGGAAGTTGCTGCTTTCAATTCTGCTTGAAATTCAACAATGGAGAGACCTTTTTGTGTGTGTGTTAACAGACTTGGATAGATTATATAAATCTGCTAAATATTGATTCTACAAATGCTGAGTGTCAAATTAATTTGAATTGTCCCTTTAAAGAGCTTAGGCACTGATTAAATATACTAAATGCCATTTTAAACAATAAATTGATGCTTTGGATAATTGTATATATTAATATAACCGTGTATTTTATGATGGTAGAAAAGCATGCATGGCAGTAAAAATGTACATTCTGTTAAGGGCAGTGGTTCAGCTTTTAATTTTACGAGGTGTTCCTCATTTCCACCCTAGAGATGTAAAGATGCTACTAGTGAATGATTCATTTAACATTTTGGGCAGGAGAGGGTTAGGAAGCCCAAGCCCTCATTCAGCTCTCAGCTGCAGGGGTGTAGCTCTCCCCGTCTCTGTCCTGGCCCCTTTTCATGAAGGTCCCCACTGCTGCAGAAGATTGCCCAGCCGGACTCCTTTGAAGGACAGGGTCCTTTCTATAAAACAGTAAGAAACACTTCCATATCGGCCACGATTACATTTTACTGGTGCAAAAATGTACATTTTACTGAACAGCTGCATAAAAATGCCTCGAGTAGCTGGGCTGGGGTATATCCAGTCACCCCTGGATGTGAGCTGCTGGAGCTGGCTGCTCCAGCCTGTGGTGCAGCAGAGATGTTGGAGTGCACCTTACAGCAGAGCTGAGCTGGAGAGCATAGCTGGCACCTTTAGGGATGGGGTCAGGCTTTGCTTTCCAGTGCGAGGGCATGTGTGCTACGCTTTAAAGTGCACTGTTTGCACGTGTTGGCACTCAGCTGTGTTAGCAGGCAAAATTGACTAGGACTGCCCAGGGATCGACATTTCCCCAGTTGGCACAGACGGTGTAGTGCTGGTGTGATGGGAACTGCGTCAGCTTGCAGATCTCAGCGGGTCCTGGCTCTGGCTGGCCCTACACTAGCTGTGCATGACAGGGACCTCCAACAGACCCTAAAACCCCTCTTTGCTCTGTGCAAGAGACCTGATGCTTCTTAGTGAGAGATCTTGCAGGAGGGAAACCTAGGAGTAGCCAAGGACAGGAGAAGTCTGAATGTCGTGGTAGCTCTGTAATAAAGCACAGGGCAAGGGGTAAGCGTGAATGCTCTGTGATGGACATTTATTCAAGCCAGTGGAGCTATGTCCTTTTACTGGCATTGTCCCTCTGAAGAGCTGTTCCTCTTTTATGATCATGACGTGCACTTGTACGATGGTTCCTGTTTGATGCTGAGGTCTTTGTGCTCTTTAAAGTTCTTGAGTGGGTCTTTTATAAGCGAGAACAAATGTCAAATGTTCCCCTGACTTGGCTTGTCAGCTGTGTTGGTGAGTCAGGAGAAGAAGGGCTGCAATATGTTTCTGCCACTGGAGTTTAGCCACTGGCTTTTCTGCCTTGTGCAGAGCTGCTGGAATGTTAGCACACTGGCTGGTCTGGCAGACAGCAATGATGCTCTGGTCTGAACCAACGTGCTGGTACAGAATGTCCTGTCAACATGGAGTGGAAGGGATGGATTTAGATTATATGGAAATCTTCACAAAAATACACCTCCTTTTTGTGTTAAACATTTTCTGGCTTTCACTTCTTTTTTATTAAAATAGATTCTCCCATTTCTAGCCCTTATCTCCACCCAGTGTCTGTTTTTCTGTCTGTCTACTACAACATTGGTCCTTAAGTAAATACAAAGATTTAATGAAGTGATACCTCAGAGTAGTTCCTTTCCCTTTGAAGCCCCACTGGAGTTTTCTTACGCAAACCATATTATCAGGACAAATAATATTTTTCTGACTCCTTCACATATGATATGTTGAAACAATACCAAGCTCATGGCACGTAAGATGCCCCTTTGAGTCAGTACTGGAGTCAAGTGAAGGAGATGAGATAAAATAAATTATTCAGTGTGGCTCGGATTTGGCATGTGAGTGAGTAAACTCAGAGCTCTTGATCCAAGGCTCTGAAGTGTAGTAGCAGTCAGAAGTTCTGCTGCCAGCCTTTCTCTCATAAAATCACCTTGTTGTTCCTCCCTCTATTCAGTGTTGCATATAATGTGCACTGGCTGGCGATAAAACACTGCATGCAAGGCTGGAAGTAGAGCACTCTGTGCACTAAAGTGCTTACTGAGCACTTTAAGGAGCATTTAGGTTCCTGCCACTTGGAGATGGTCTGTGGGAACTGCGTGTTCAGTTCCCATGTGTCCTCTCCGGAGAGGGGGAAGGACCCTTGAAAAGACATGCTCATTCTTGCTAAAGCTCTCTTAGCTTCTTTTCCAAGCGATAGACTTTGGGAGCAGAAAAAATTAGGTCTGCTGCTCTCAGTAGAGATGGGGACACCTGCAGTGAGTGGACATCACTTTCCTGGAGTCCAGGCTTGAAGGAAATGCAAGGGAGTGAAATAGGTCTCCTATAGTATAGCAAAGTGTCTAGGGGAGACAAGGTCAGGAATAGTGCACAGGTGGCTGGCAAGGAATGAGCAATTTACCAGTCCCTAATTAGAGCTTGGGGTACGGGAAAAACTAAGGTTCTCCCGTATGGATTCCAAGGAAGCTGGTTTAGAAATCCCACAGGGTGTGAGGGATGGCGTAGGATTTCAAAGGCACGGCACGGATTCAGTAGGAAGTTGCTTCATTTTTACTGTATTATAATTACTTATCTTTGCTTACTCTTGCTAAAGAGTGAAGAGATCCTTTGATTTGATCAGAAGAGTCAGCCATTTTCAGGAGCACTGTGATGAAGCCCTCCGAGAGCAGGGGCCTGAAGTGTCTGGAGCTCAATGACTGGTGAGGGAGGCAGCAGCTCAGATGAGGAGGAAAATGGGATATCGTGCAATGGACTCAAACACAGTAAAGCAATCATGCCATCGTGAATTCCCAAATCTCAGATTTACAGCCTTTACAGTGACTTTAACTACTGCTCAATGGTAGTTGAGCAGCTACATGTCTTCTGAAGATGAGGGCCAAAGTTTTTATTACCTTTCTACCATCTCTTGTGGATGACATTCTGGTTTAATTCCAGCCTCATTTCAATTTACGAGGCAGAGAATCACAGCTGTAACTGCTGACATTTAGTCTTCTCCACAGAGAAGCCAAGTACAAGAACCTAATTCAGCATAGCAGTTAAGTCCAAAGTTTGTCTTCTGCTGAAGTTTGCCGAGCATCGAGACAAATATATGTGTGTGAGAAAGGGTGCATTTAAGTGTGCGTTTAATCATGAACCAGTGTAGGATGAACACCTGACTTCCCACCCCAGGTTAGCTGGTCCAAAGCATGCTGGTTTAGTGATGCTGAGAAACATATGGCAGCTTGACCCCCTCTGTAGAAAAGAAGGCATCTTCAGTCTCCAGGGGTGGTTCCTCAGTACTTTTTGCAAGATTTAAATCATTTTAAAAGGTCTTTAAGAATTTACAGTAAGCCCTTGAGTTCTTCCACAGGCCACAAATTAATTAGCTTGCTCCTTAAATTCCAGCAAGTTAAGTGGAAATGGTTCAGAGTTTCCTCTCCTAGAAAATGTAAAACATCTTTTGATTAACTCCCCACTTCATGATAATGAAGGCCTGGATTTTTTTAAAGAGCTTGATGTGATTTTTAATTTTAAGTGTCAGAGTAGGTTTCCAGTCAGAGTGTTAGAAATTAAACTGATACTTTACTCAGATTTAGAGGGAAAGAATTTAGTTGGCCATCAACAAGGAGAGACCCTTCTGCCATGAGAGAAGGAGTGTCCAGCTCTGCCTGCTGGTTGAGGCAGTCTGCACAAAAAAAACCCCAAACAATGTAATGTACCACTTCAAGTTGCAGATGGAGATGAACCAAAGGCTGGAGCTGCAGGCCCTGTGGGTATCGACTCCATGTGTTAGCTGTCAGTTCTCACACCCATCTGTGTTTGTCGTGAGTCTGGAGAATGAACCATAACTCATCAGAGCTGTAAGAGTGTTTGAGAGAGACTTGCGAACTCTCCCCTTGGACCAGGCTACACGCATGTCCTACCAAAGCATGGCTTGCATTGCCCTGCTGACCAGTCAGCCCTCTTTCTTGCAGTAATCTCTGGAGATTTTGGGATCCTGCTGCCTCCTCCTTGGGTTGCCTTTCCTTTAGTGCATGAACACTTGTCCATCCTTTTCAACTGCTCTCAAAGATAGCACTGGCTTTCCTCTCTTTGGTGCTTGTTTCTAAGGTATGTCCTGCTTCCTGGATCCTCTGGCTGGCAGATTTGAAGTCAGATCTCCTTATAGATGACAGTAAAGGAAAAATAAGCCTATTGCTTAGGTAGCTGCTAAATGCAAAGGTCAGACAAAATCTCAAGGGATTTGAGAAGCTACAGTGAGAGAACGGGCTCCTCGGAGCTGCTGAAAACCATCATCTGGCCAGTCTCAGAGCAAAGAAATCATACTGTCATTTACCTGAAGATAAAATAGTTAGAGGGGAGGCGGGATTTCTTGCAGAAGGTCTAGTTCCAACTGACCAGCTGAGGTGGGTTCATTGCCAGCTCCTGGGAGTAGGTCCTGTGGGGTTTGGACCATGGAGCCACAGAAATGGAGGTCAGACATTACCCCAGTCCCGATGCTGAAGCCTCCTCAGACAAGGCCTTGGAAGAGCTCTGTGAGGGTGCATTGCAGTAGGGAATTGCCAGCAGGTGCAGATATGGCATATCTATGCCAAAATACACAGCTTCACTGTGAAACAGGCAGCTGAGAGCCGTATCTGGTCCTTGAGCCAGAGAGTGGCTTCACGCAAGGTCTGGAGGAGCTGGCACAGCTGGCACAGTTTAAAAATCAACTTTTCCCCGTTACAGCCCTGTTCTCAGATCCTCTCTGCAGTGAGAGTCAGGGCTGGGGAGATATCTCCATGGCCTTTTGTGTCCATGATCACTTAAAAACTGATATCCCGAGTCCTGGGGTTCTTGGTTCACTTCCACTAAATTCTGGACAAAAAAATGCTCTCACTGAGTTAACTGACATTTTTGCTTTGCAAATCCTGAAATCCTTCATGACTGAGAAATATTACACCTCCAAACTGGTGGTATTTATTTTGTGCCAGTGCGGGTAAGCCCTGACTGTAGGAGATGATGCCACAGAACTAGGTGCTGTACCATTATGACCAGCTAGTTGAACTTGTGAAATAATGGACTACTCTACAGTTTCTGAAATGCTTAACATTTCTGCTGCCCCACAGGATCCAAATACACAAGTGCCCCTGAGACATGAGAGGGCTTGTGCCTGCTGGCTGAGTGGGAATTGCATCCCACTCGACCACACTGTTCACCTCTCAGTAGGGTCCTGGGTGAGATGCCCCCTCTCTCCTCCCTGCCCTTTTCTGCTTGACCCTCACCCCAGATCTTATTTTTTTCTCTGCCTGCAGCTGCAGGGATGGCTCAGAGCCACATTTGTGCCAGCTCACTGAGATTCTGTATTTGCCTGAGGTTCCCAATCTCGGCAAAACCTTTCAAACAATGGGTGGACCCTCAACAGTAAATTTTAACTGCCTGTCAATAACCCTGTTTTAGTTACCTAGTTTAATTTGGGCAAGGCAAATCTTAGCCTTCGTTTGTTAACTGTTTATGAATGCTTGCACTGTGTGTAGAGTGCAAAAACCTCTACAAACTCTACTGCTGGTTGTATCCTTAATGTACAAGTTGCTAAAGTACGATTGCTAAAAAGGCTATGTTGTTTTGTGTGCCATTGACTACTCAACACTAAGTCTCATTCCTGTAGTGGGGTGACTTGGTTGAGTAAAGCAGCTAACAACTAAACTTCAGCTAAAGAGGCTTTGTATTTACTTCATATGCCACAGAATTAACAATTTGCTGATAATCTGGCTCATAAGGGATGAGGCTTGCAGGAGGGGAAACCTTTCCTACCTGATCCTTGGTAATAGCTATGTAACACTTGATTTTGTTTTCCAGAGGAAGCAAAGTATACAGCTGCAAGGGTGAAAGATCTGGGCAAAAGACAGTTGAGGGGAAAGATGAGAGTGTAATAAACTGAAGCCTAATGAAAAGGCATTCTTAGAGCATAGACAGAACAAGTACTTGGGCAGTAGGTCATGAAAGTCTGGGGAAGACAACCAGCCCAGCAAAACACTTTATTGCTACAGGATGGTTGTTTCTGTATTACAGCTATTTAAATGCTTTCATCCATCTTCCAAGTAAGAATAATGTAAAAACTCTTTCATACTCTCAAGTCAAAATGTACTGCTTTATTTTTCCTTCAATGGAGACACTGAGGAAGGTTATGAAGTAGAAAACACTGCTATGTTGCTGCAGGAGAACTGAGTTCCTCTCCCTCTAATGACAGTTTTGCACTCTAGTACGCCTGTATTTCTGTATCAGCCTACTGCTCCTCTTACTTAGGTTGTAACATAAGGCAGGATACAGATTGTGTATTTCAATGAATGTAGTAGTATTTAAAGAGATAACAAAAGCCAAAGTAGCTGAAAGCAAACTACTCAACCTTATTATAAAGGGAAAACTTGCAAAGCAAGCATGCTACAAGGAAAGGCAGTTGTATAGTCTCAGAAAGTAGGTTAGGGTACCCAAGAGACAATTTAAATGAGCTAGTAAGGAAAAACAGATCTGGGACTATTGTGAGACATTCCTCTCTGTTAATATTGTAGAAATTAGTAAATCCAAGGGAAAAAAAAATATCACATTTCATATATACTGTTTCATGTTGAGCTGATTTCTTAAGACCTCAGTAAATCATCTATATCTAAACTCTGCGGGAAGAGAGGATGCCAGGAAGAGACTAACATTTACGATCCACTATAATAATGTTATGGCAAAATTTATCAGGGAAGACTGGGTTTTGTTTTCCATGATTAAATGTAGGGGAACACTTGGGGGTCTTTGCTTTTGTTGTGCACTGTATGTATCCCTGCTAAACTGTTATTTTTGCTATCAACAAGCAAGAATAAAAGCCTGCGCTGACTGGGATGCCACAACTTAGCAAGATACACAACAGGAGTTAACACGATTTCTTGGGAGAGTGAAGGACAGGAGTGAATCATGGCACAAATGAGACGAGGAACGTGAACAGTGGCACATGGGCTGGGAAAGGCTCTTGCTAAGGCTGCTCTGAGCACCGTACCTGCGGCTTCGGCAGCAGTGTCGTGATATAGAAGCTCACACAGTGCAAATAGCGGTCAAAAATCAGAAAGTGAACCACTGCAAAATGTAAGCCATCAGTTTTGGCTCTTGCTAGCCAAAGGCAAGCCTTTATGCTTGAGGCTGCTAATGGAGGGGGCTGCAGCCAGGCCCTGCTGCGCTTTCTGTGGCTCTGAGCACCTCTGGGGGTCTGGCACTCTGGATGCTCTCATTCGGCCATCCCAGGAGGAGTCCACAATAGAGTCAAGCCTCAAATCTTTTCGCTTGGCAAGCTGGTAACCTTCTTTCCTAATGTAGAAAGGATCCTCCGTTTTAAACACACCAAATTACTGACAGGCAGAATATCCAGTGGTCCTAGAGCAGCTTTTATGCCTTTGTTCAGTTACGCTCCAGTTGTTCCTTCAGCTGAGAACTTGCCATAGGGGAAAACACCACTTATGCCCTGTCCTTATACCTTCACAGCATCCCCAGGTGAACAACACAGTTTTAAAAAACCCTCAGTATTACGTTCTATCTTCTTTATGACATGGGTCACTCGCCTGAAAATAAGATCTTATCTGTTGGTAAAATTAGAAACCTTTGTGTGAAGTCGAACTTATTTCTATAGCAGTTTGTAACTACACTTATTTCATTTGGGATTAAATTCTGTGATTTCCAAAGCAGTAACTGTGAATGCTGGTGAACCTTATGCAGCAGAACTGCAATTCTGACCCCATTACAGTCTATGGTAAAACTCCCAACTCAGCTGGAGCCAGGATTACAACACGGGAACAGGAACAACATACAGATTTTCATCCAGACGTTCCCAGTTTTAACTGTCTGGTAATATCACTAGAGCAAAAAAAAAGGTGTATGTATGCAAGTTTGCTTGTAAATATTTGTATTGATTGATATAGAAAATAGAATTCCAAAATTCAGATAAAAATCTTGAGGAAAAGAAGGGGTTAAAACCAGAGGAGAAAATCTGTCCAGCAGCAGCAAATGAAGACAATCAGCCTGATCTTTCATCCCTCAGGACTTCTAGAATCAAGTGCTATTTATATTTCTACCTATTGGAAGAGAAGAAGGAAAAAGCAATTTTGCGTGCACAGGTACTGATGAAGCCTGGTTTCCAGTGGATTTGTCTGCCAGTTGACCACTGGCCCAGTGCGTGTCATCTTCCTAGGGAACGGAGGGACCTCATAAAATGGCTCACGTAGCTGGTGTTAACGTGTGAGCTTGGGCTACAGTTTTTCCATTTGTCAAGGCACTTACAGTATGCTTCTCTCCCTGCTACTCGCTCAGCCCCTGTGCTCATGAAGCTTAAGGAACTAGATTATCTCTGAGTTTTGCTCTCCTGTCCATTTCTGGCTGGGATGAGCCAAAGGGTTCAGAAGTTATTACGAGGAGACGAGAAGACAATGTGGCTGTGTTAAGCCTCGTTCCCATAGAAACATGTCTAAAAAGTGTATTCGTTGTCAAATGGCAGGAAAGGAGAGCTGCAGGGGACGGCTCGCTGTTCCCGCGAGCTTGGCTGTGGGCAGGGGGACATGCGGTAGCTGTCTGGCTTGCATCTTTGTGTGCTCGATCCTGTGCACTGTCAGCAGGGCATAGCCAGGCACTAGGGAGGAAGACTCCCCCCCTCAGTTGCCTTGTTCTGGTTACTGATCCTGAGTGAGGTGGGACCCTGTTTTGGAAAAGGGACTGCATGCCTGCACCCAGGAAGGCATGCTTTCAACATAGCCTCCCAGAGAGCCAGGCAGTGGGCAAAGAGACTGGGAAACTCCTGAGAAAAGCGTGCTCCCAGCTGGCGTCAGAGAAGAGGGAAAGACAGACTTTTCCTTAGGGCTCAGAGGGACTGCATGGGGCTTGCTGCAAACTAGGAGCCTCGCTGAGCTGACCAAATGTTAGTCCAGAGGCTGGGATCTGCCCTGCAAGGCCATGGATGGCAAGGAAGAGACCTGCTTACATCTTATCTGGCATAGTTGAGCTTCTTTACATAAAAGGTTTATTTTGCAAGTAAAACATAACCTTAGAGAGTTGAGACTCTCTTGGTGTTTTTGAGTGTTCATGTTAGATCCACCTCTTAGTTTGCACTGGTTTGTGGTGAAGCAGCTGTCACAGGCACAGTGGTTTGCCGTCGTGGGGTTTCACTGCAGCATGCAGCTTTGCTATAGCAAAAAGATCCATAGCAGCAGAGCACGGCTGTTTTGAGCTGAAAGAGGGAATGATTTCACTGTGCCTCGGTGACAAGGACTGTCTACTCCTAGTACACACGTTCTGTACAGATGTCCTGTGGTCCTTATGTCCTGTCACTGGGAATCTGGGGACTTTTCTCACAGTTTATTGAGGGACACCAGGTAGAATTTGGCCAGAATGAACGAGGTTTCTGGAAATTTGGGCCGAACTTGTGTATTTCTTTAATGCATCTTTGTAGAAAATGATATTCCAGTGTCCAACTTACCGTGTTGTACCAGGCAGTATGCTGCAGCATTATGGAGCAACTTTTGCACCCAAGGTCCTCCCACATTATTTCTCCATGCCAAGCACAATACATCCTAAAGCATCTTGACTTGTCCTGCACACTAAGAGTGTCCTTTGAACTCCTGACCAGCTGCATGTGCTGGGTCACCGAGCAGAGTGATAACACGATGGTGAGCTGTTGAAGATGCAGGCTGTCAGTTCAGTAGACAAGACTCTACTGGGTCTGCATGAAAGGTATTTTCTGAAAAACCTGTGCAGGGTCTTCCCTGAGCCATTTAATAATAAGCATGGGTCATGGGGGTGGGGAAGAAAGGGAAAGAAAAACTAGACAAAATCCCCGTAAGGAACACCACATTTTGGGCTTACTCCATTGCTTTTGCTGAATATCTCTTTCCAAGTAGTTACTAAAACCTTCCGGGACTACGTCCTGCTCAGTAGAGCTCCTCTTTTTGACATCTTCAGCAGGATTTCAGCCCTTAAATGGACTGCACTTAATATAAGTTGGCATTCCTGTATAAATCTAAGCTGACATTCCTGTATATGAGTGCTTACTGTAGTCATCTGGGCTCCTTTTGAAATCAATCATTGTTCTTAAAGAACAGAGCAGCTGAAGTCTTGGAGATACGGAAGAGAGAGGTAGAAGAATAATTAAAAAGATAATAGGAAATCATACCAACCCAGTTCATGGCTTCAGGTGACTCCTCTTCTGATTTTGACAGTGCAATTCTGTTAGAAATGTTCCTTTTTCCCCCATTGGGACGATGTTGCAGCCTGGTGATGATCCAAGCTGGCAGGGTTGAAATGCCAGCCATTTCTACCCTCCTTAATTGCAATATTGCATCAAAGAAGATGAAAAGTCTTCTGTATATGTATGTGGAGATGTGGCTGAGGGGTGAGAAGTTAGCATTCAGGTAAAAGCTTGATAATGCTGAGCCAATTAAAGATAATTCAGGATATTTAGGTTCTGATTCAGTAACCACAGGCTGAAAACAGTTTTTGCAGAAAATGAATACATTTTCTTCCTCAACTGTTTGGAGTTGTTGGAGAATTCTGTTTTATTTTTAAAGCAACTTTTTTAAGCATTGATCTTTTTTCCCCTCCATGTCACTTGAATCTGATAACTGCATATTTATTTGGGTAAGACAAGCTCTTTCTTCTTTACACTGAGGTTCTTGTAACTTATTTTCTGTTGGTCTCTTCAAAATTCTGAGTTTTTTTGTAACCAGCCTAAACTTGATGAACTGATGAAGACAACCAATTTAAATGTGCTTAGAGAAGAACTGGGTCAAAAGTTTTGGCCTAAAATGTGCTGCTGATTTATTTTAACTCATTTTCCCTTTGTTAAATCCTCTAAAACACTGGAATGGAAATCTTCAGGCTTTCAGAATAGCATTTTATATGCACAATGCTTTTTTTAACGTCAACAGTTGTTTGTGGGTGTAGCTCACAGTTTTTGGAAAACTAGCTCGCTCTTTTCCATCAGAAAATGTCTTTAATATTACATATGTTGAAT
This sequence comes from Gymnogyps californianus, assembly GCF_018139145.2. NCBI lineage: Eukaryota > Metazoa > Chordata > Aves > Accipitriformes > Cathartidae > Gymnogyps > Gymnogyps californianus. Next base: position 111,541,173 of record NC_059473.1, read on the forward strand.
TCAGCAAATTGCACCTTCTGTGACAATGTAGGTTGATGTGAGATCTTTCCCAGACTATACCCAACTACCTTTCTGCACAAGGTTTGTTTATTTCTCATTTGTCAAATGTACCTTCTCTCCCATGTTTCTGAAATTACATATATAGACATGTAGCCATTTTACAGAGTTCACACTTCTCTCTTGTTTGTCTCTTTTTTCTTCATATCAGTATTCTGGGTTCACCGTAGAGCTCTTCACTTAATGTGTGCTCTTAGTTACTTGAACAAGTTGCTCTGCAGCTGAACATCCCTTCTAAAGATGTGTTTGGGTGTTTTAATCTGTGTAGGAAAGCTTTGTCTACACTGACTTTTCTAAATAGTGTCAATCTCTTGATTGCATCCTCGACCAGCCCATGACACCAAAGCTGCTCTTCCCTCATTTACTTAACATTTTGCAATCTACTTTAGTACCGTGGCTCTTGCCTCCTGGTGTATGTGATCCCATGCCTCCTGCGGCACAGTCCTTCAGGAAGCAGACTGAGATTTGCCTGTCTCTTGCTCTGGTTGTTTTTTGTTTCCACCCAGCAGAGAGAAGTGGGGTGCTGCGGGTGCCCAGAGCAAGGGCATTGCTGCTGGCCACGCTCCAGAAGCAGGTCCCAAGGCAACCACTGAAGGGGAAGGGCTTGAAGGCAAAACCAGGCATGAGGTCACCTTCGATGCAGAAACCCAACAGCTCCTGCTGTTGGTCTGCATTTCTCTTAGAGGCTGAATTTTGCATCGCAGAGAGTTTGGACCTCAAGTTTCCCCTAATTATATCAGCACAGCTGTAGCTTTAATAGCAAAACCCTTCACGTAACGCTCCTCTGTTTTGGACTCCTACACAATTTAATAACATTCAATAGCAAGAAATTAAGGACTTGGACTGTGTAAGACCCCCTTGCACTTCATTTACCTGTGCCCATTGGAATTGCCTCTGAATGATAATTTAATAAAGTGCAAACCTGGATGAACAACTATTCCCACATTTACAAAGACCACGTTATGCTGGCAGACTGTCATCCACACTAAAACAGGACAGGAACAAAACGTTCTCTGTTCCACAATACGAAATCTTTGGAGAAACCATAGGGCTTCCACAGTATACTCTTTGGAGAACTAGGCCAAAGGTCAGCTAGTGAAATTTTGGGCTATAAGAAACCAGCACTGGAAACTCAAAAATGCTGCTGCTGATACAAATTCTATAGAAAAAAACAAATACTTAAAATATTGATTTTGAAAGCAAGGTCATTGGAAAGAAGCTTTGAATCCTTTTGTATCTTTAAAGAACTCAGGAGGAATAAATCCCCACTCTTCACAAACTGCTGCTTCAGTTTTAAAGAAAATCACCATTCTCTAACATTTTTACCACTGCACAATTTTGAGGTCCCATTGCAGAAGCTTTAAGCTCTCTTAACCCCAAAATTTTGCTTCTGAGGAAGTGAGAACAGGATGTAAAAGCCATAAGTATTATTTTTTTGTCAGAAGAAATTTTAGCTTGCTGTAGGGGCGAGTTTTCCTGTTCTTTTCTATTTCCGTTTTCTTTTCTCCCTTCATAACAAATGAAGCATTTCTAGAGGTACAGAACAGGCTTAGAAAACCAAAGCTGATTTAATTAGTCCCTGTATTTGTTAGATTGTAGGTGCTTGACCAGTGTATCTCAGGGTCTACTTACCTCGCTGTAATTGTTCAGTTTCTCACTTTCTTATATGAAGTGGAATAAGAAGGAAAGCATTTTCTTCCATTGCAGCCACAGTGAATAAACTCTGAGGGAAAGAGCAATAAAAGCTTCAAAGAAATAGATGGCAGAAATATCTTAGTACTGCAAATGCATACAACACTGTGTGTTACTATTATTCCTGAAACAAATTCAGGCACTAAATTTGTGAGGTCCAGGGATGGTGTTCCCTGATTTCTAGCAGTAAAAATTTGAAAGCATCATAAATTATCTGATGGGAATGAGGGAAGAAAAGCATCTTAGAGGTGGGTTAGTGAGGAAATAGCAGAAAGCTGTAGAAAGCTGGGGCCTGAGGGGGGAAGATAGGCCTGCAATTAGGCAGCATGTTGAGACTCCAATCTCGAATCAGTTCTTAGCTCTGTCACAGGCTTTTTTTAAGCTTGGGCAAATTAATTGGTTTCTGTCCCTCAATTGCCAATCCATAAAATGTCCCCAGAATGTCTGGCAGGAATTCAAGCACTATTGTTACAGGCTCTCTGTAAAAACTGAGATATTTGGCGTTTAGGCTGAGTTTTTGACAATGCAGAAATCTTACCCAATCAGTAGCTCTTGCATTACTGTTACTTCAAATGGTGCCAGAGAACAACCTCATCTTTTCCTATATATTTCAGGAATTTAATTTGGATGCCTCCTCACTAGCGAGAAGTAACAAAGCACGAATTTAAAGTTCTAATTTTAGTTCTTCTCTATTACAAAGTCAAGGGTTTCTGGGGTTTTTTTCTTTGTTTTGTTTTTAATGGAAACTCTTCCCAAAATATGTCAGTGATGAAGAGAGTCAGACGCGATACACAGCATGAAGGATGTGATAGCAGCAGCTCTCAGCACAGGCGGAAACGCTCAGCTCCCCCAGTAGCTGGTTACTGCAGAGGGATTAATAAAGCACTGATAGCAACTGACTGGGATGCTCGAGAGCAGGGAGACATAGTGGTAACACAGCTATGTCAAATAAAAATAAAACAACAAAACCAGCAGCTTTCTTGTTTTCCTTCAGGCACAGTCCCACAGGACTTTGTACGAGGGGTGTCTGTTTTTCTTCTGGAAGTAACTCGAATTAAAAGAGACTTTGCAAAACTTGTCATTTTTACAGTTTGCAAAGAATTGGGGCGCAAAGAGGGGAGGAAAAAGAGAGGGTAAAGATTGAATCTACTGTCTGCTGAAAAGGCGTGTAGTAGGTTAGATCTGTCCATGGGATGGGAGATCACTGTGTTATGAATTTCATTTCATATATGCATGGTAAAAATTTATCACCAAGCATTCTCTAAGCAATAAATCTCCCAGCATCCCAGATCACCAAGGACTTGAGCTTTTCCATCCTTTCTCTGGAGCTCTTAGCATGAGTCATCTGTTAGGAAAAGGTATCTGAATCCCAGATAATTGATCTCTTGTGATTACAGTGGTGTCATTGCATCTTCATCTGTCTTCTGTTTCTCATGTGAAACAAATCTTTGGTTATTAAAGTAGCCAACAGAAGGGAAGAGGCTGGGGGAAATGGTAACAAGAAGCAGAGGAGTGAATTAAAGTTATATATATATACATGTATATACACTGTTATTTATCAAGCAAGTGCTGTGCCTTGGAGTACAGAAAAGGCCTCAATTAGACTTTGGCATGATGGTAATGATCAGCCATCAGTGATGTTAAGATGGATGCAAGAGAGGAAAGTGGACAGAAATATGTGAGCTCTAGTGAGCAGGATTCAGATTTCAAGGATTAACAAGGATTTCCAGTTGCTAAAAACAAGAAGAAAGCTGCTATGAAAACGTGTCATCTCCTGCTCTGCACTTTTTCCTAATGAATTTGCTGTTATACTGAGATGTCAGGCACAGTCCCTGAACTTTCCTCCTTTTTTTTTTCCTGTTTTCACTATATTTTTGATGGTTTTTCACCTTTTGTACCTGTAGTTCTCTTTTTTAATCATAGGTAAAGCTTTCCTGGCCTGTGGTGTGAGCAGCTGATGGGGAATGACGGGATAAGAGGGAACAGAAGTCCCACTGACAGGTTGAGGCTAAGGATTAATGGCATGGCACAGCTGCCTGCGATTGCCAGAGCTGAAGCTGATAAGCCCAACGATCCCTTCTGCCTTGTGTTCCTGCTAGTGAGTTGCAAAAGATAGGAAGTTATGTCCTTGTCCTCCTCCTCCTTGTAAAGTAACAACAGCAGCTGAAGAGTAGACTGAACGTAGAGGTCATATGAAGAAACAGGAGTTGCAAGTTTTCAGTCATGCTATCGAAGTGAAGACAGCTAGTTTGGGTATAATAATTGTGTAGTTGTTGCCATTTTGGAGTATTGCCATTCTTTGTCAACTAGTATTACCTGGAAAAAACTGCTGATGGAGTTCAGCTGTAGCTTGTGCAAAGCACTTTGTAGTCACTATTCAAAAGATGATCTACTGGCTGCAGTTTCCTCGTGTAATGAAATGTGAGGCAAATATTGGAGAGGAAACTCTTGCACGAGGAGATGAAGTGAGTCACTTGTGGTTCTGCTATCAATCAGCTGCAGAGCTGGGACCAGCGCTCAGCTCTGGAGGGTCCCACCAAGGCAACTCAGTCCTGTTCCTAGCTTGAATTGACTGATTTTAACTATAACTTGCAGCTGGAAAAAAGTGGTTGGTTGTATCCTGTCGTGCTTCTTGGGATGGTGGCAACTTGGCAGGGCTGAGGGCAATGTCCTTCTAATGCAAAGTTTTGGGGGTGTCATCCTCTGGTGGCTTAAAATTGTTTTCCTGTTAAGGGGTGTGTAGGGCAATCCATGCATTTTTGACTGAACGTAGACAGAGAGACCCATCTTATTAGCATTTCTACCCACAAAAATCTTTAGTCTTTACTCAGAAATGGGAACTATTTTAAAAACAAGCTGTGAATAAAGATTCAATGATGTTGTTATAATTACTGTACCAGACAAGATGGCTCATTTTAGGAAGGGGAAAGTAGTTACAAATACAGCATCTCATAAAAGAGACTTTAATTAAGTCGAGAGGCAAAATATAATAACAGCCTTTTTAATGCAGACATGCTGTATCAAAGATCCCTAGACTGACAGGAAGATTAAGCTGGTTATGGTTTCTACGTCAGCATAACTGTTGAATTCAGCACTTGCCAAAATAAAGCCTGGATCATAAAATAGGCGAGTTCCCATATAGCAAACTATGGAAAGTTTTCAGGATTTTTAATTTCTTTTAATTTGGATGAAACAGTTTTATTCATGGTGAATGGTTTAATACCATGTGCATTTGTATAATGAGAGATAGAAGATCCTTAAATTAATGAAAATTACCCAGATTCCACCTCAGTTCTTCCCTATACAATTAAATGCTGGGCACATCTATTCATATATACAGTGCTATTCATATATACAGTGCTATTCAAATGTGCAGTGCTCCCATTAGAGCACTGCCGGTCATGGCAGCAGCTTCAATGGCTTTTCCCATGTCCCACAGGAGTCCTTCGGTGGTGGTCCTGTGATGCTCTCCACTAAAACCCTCAATGACCTTCCCAAAGCTCCCCAGCCCTTGTGCCTCCCTGGAGGTGACTCTACTTCCTACCCCAGCTTGTCTGTGCTTGCACTCTTTCCCCGCTCTGTGTTGCTACCTATTCTCCATCCCTGCAAGGTGGCAGGGCTCCTCTTCAGGCTGGGCTTGGGATGCAGGAATAATCTCAGTGGAAGCAAGTCAAACTTTTCCCGTATCCTTATTTTCTGAATAAGCAACAGCTTCCTTGTGTGATTTAGAAAGCCAGGCTGTGTTGGCTTGATCCCTAGCACTGCCTTTGGAGTGGATGGCCACGTGGGCTGGCTCCTGGATGTCCTCCCTGCTTCCAAGCCATGGTTAAAGCCCCTGGGTTTGGCTGCTCCAGCAGCAGATGGGACCATCAGTGACTAACACTGGAGCTTGTACCCCAGGAAGGAAAGGGTGAACTTTTCTGACCAAATAAGTATCAAGTACCTCTTGCACTGTGGGCTTGTGCTGCCAAGTCCTTAAGACCTTGGACTGAAATCAGAGGCATCAGTTCTTACCTTTGCCATAGACTTTTTTTTCCAAGTCAGGTAGGTCCATGTCAAAAAAGATAACTTTAGGAGCCTGACTGCACTTGGAATGTTATTTATTTCTGGTTAACTTCAGTGTGACTTAAGCACTTGGACTAGATCTTTTCTATTTATGAGATGTAGATCCTTTGCCTCTTATTTGCCAAAGACAGTAAGTCTGTTCCCCAAAGAGCTAACTCTGTGCATGTGAAATAATTTGTATAATAGGACACTGCTACAGTAATGCTATTGTTAGTGAAATTCTGGCACAGAAGTAGTAAATGAGAGTTGAGAATCACTATCTGCTTATACAACTTCATTGGGACTTTAAAGTGGGGAGTAAAGCAAGAATACAGTGATATAGGCTAGACTGTAACTTCCTGATAATTTTATTTATAATGGTCCTTTTGAATGAAAGATATTTTGTGAATGTTATTTGTAATCATTCAACACTTCAGAGCTACCCTGCTATTGCTGACTGTCATTACTGGGAAAAAGCAGGCCTTTTGGAATTCAAATGAGATGCAGAGAGCATCATTCACCGGGCTGACTCCACTTTTGTTGGCAATCTATCAAATATGCTGCCAGTGGGAGTCCGATTCTGCAAGATGAAGAACAGTCAAATCCGCTGGCCCTGCCGCACCCCACGCTGGTTTTCAGCCAGGTTTGAAGATGGGTTACTAAACATTCATTCTCAGCCACGGCTGGTGGCGGGGTTGATGGTGGCTGCTTGAAATTCTCTCGAAGATGGGAATGTTTCACTGGCAGTGGAGAGACACTGAAGGCTCCCAGACCAGGGCCTTTTTGCAACAGCGTCAGCATTTTCATCAAAAAGATCCTCAGAAAAGCATTGCCTCTACCCGTAATATTTTTGTTGCTTGGGTTTTTTAGCTCCTCAGGCTTGTTGGCAGTTTTTAATAATGATGTAAACGGCATCTGTTTTCACTAGTAGTATGTGCACAGCATTCTTGGGAGACAAGTAACCCTTGTCTGGTTAAGGGTTTGGTTTGATGGTTTCTTCCATCCAACTTAGTTTTCACCTAACTAAGAAATTACAGGGAGGTATTGACTTGGTTTGGAGCCAGGAAGCAGTTTCCCGGGGCCAGGGTTATCTGCCTGCGTGTTTGGGTCAGCTATCTGGGCACAGTCCCACAGGTGGGGACTCTCTAGGGACGTCTGGGCAAAGCCGCTGTAGCTGTTGCAGTTCTGCTGTTTCATGCAAAGGCTGCTCTGAACTGCTCCATCCTGGGCTGCCTGGGAGATTCCTCATTTTGGCTGCTCTGCAGCTTTCAGAGGCATCCTTCAGCTGCTTGGCTTCTGCTCTGGGACTGGGCAAACCATGACCATCCCTCTCCTGCTCTCCTTGGGGGGCCACAGGCTCCAGCTCACTCATACCTCCCTGTTGTCCCAGGGATCCCTGCCTTTCTGCCTGTGCTTCATTGCAAGCACAATTCCTATCAACAACTGAAAGTTTCAACCCAGAATAGGAAAAGAACAGGTTAGAGGCTAGTTCCTGAAGTTAAGAGTTCATTCTTGCTTTCTCCTTTGAAGATAAAGTGATGTGAGGACCATGATGGATGGATGAGGTATTGGAAGTCCAGGAGCATGCAGGTGTACTGAAGAGAAAGTGAGAGAAAAGACTCGCAGATGAGTCAGCCAAAGGTACCACCCTCCTACCCGAAAGTACGTGGAACAACAGACTGTTGGAAAGCACCTGGAAGGACCAGGTAAGACAGGTAGCAGCAAATACAACCTGGTCTCTTAAATTCCCAGGTATTTTCTCTGCATAGTTACATAAAAGCCAATGTGCTCAAGGGAGAAACAGGTATCAGAAATACTGTCCTCAGGCTTTGGATGTTACATGTGAATGCCTTGTCTGACCAGGAAGGGAAACATGGTCTGGCTGAACCTACGGTGACATATGTGTGAGGTTAGTTGATAACATTGTATTAAGTGTGGTAATGGTTCACTTCAAAATGAAATGAGGTTGCTGTTGGGCATTGCTGCATCTGTCCTGGATGTGGTTTTGCTGTGTTCTTCAATGATTACCTGGATGATAGACCAAGGCAGTCTGAGCTTGTTAATCTGCAGACAACATGCAACCAGGAGTATCTGCAAGTGCATCGGTGGGCAGGGTGAGAATTCAAAATAACCTTAAAAAAATGGACTAAAACTGTCGGAGGTGAGTCAGTGATGGCAAATGCAAGGTGCTGACATGTGTGGGGAAAGATAGGGAACATGAAGGTAGGTGGCAGCCCCTCTCTGGGTGAGGGATGACAGAGGCGGCAGGCTCGTGGTGACCCCCGTGCGAGCTGCTGGGAGAGGCAGAGAAGAAAGAAGAAATCAGTTCTTCGTGCCTTTTGTGGATAGGGTAAGAAATGAGAAGCTTAAATTTGCAGGAAGAAAGATTCAGGTTTTACATTATCAAGAAACTCTCAAACTGCCAGGAAAGCAAGGTCATGCAAAGCAGGGGGAGGAAATGTTTTCTTCTGTCTCCCTTCTGCCAACTGCCAAATTATTAACAGCTGAACTGTTTCCAATGGTGGACAGTCTAGTTCATCTGAATTGGTTTCAGGAAAGTGCTTCTTGTTTTTCAGACCGAAGTGCAGAGATCAGTGCTCAGTCGTCTGTCTCCATGACAGCAAAACACTAATTTGTGGGGAGGGGAACACTCGAGGACGATTAAATCGGGAACCTTTTGGCTCTTGAAACCTGGTGGATAAACACTGGTTTTGCTCCTGGCAGATGTTCTTAGCACGGCTCTTAAAGAAATAAGATGTGAAGTTGGGCCGTGATCGAATGCACGGGTGGTGCAGGGCAATGCGCTGGCGCAAAATGGGCTGGAGGAGAGAGGGCTCTGCCTCTCTTCACAAAGTGCTTGAGAACCGGTGAAATAAAGGGCTAAATATGAGCCTGGCATTGTTATAAATGAGATGTTAAGCCAGAAAAAATGGAGAGACCAAGTCATTCCTTTTTGTCCCTTACCCTCTCTACTTGCCATCTTTAGCTTGCCTCTGCTCATCGTGCCCTTTTCTCACATCCAGCAACCAGCCACAGGCTTTGGCAGGTTTCCCAGCCCTCCTCCACGGTCCGGCCACCGCAGCTCAAGACAGCAAGCTCTGCTGCTGGCCACACTATCCCAAGAGGGTGGATGAAGACACTTTCCTCAATCCGGGGCTAGATGATAACATTCTTTAAAAATAACGGGTCTTAGATTTTGCAAAGATCTTGTCGTGCCTCCAGCTGCACTTACTGCTTTACGAATCCTTATGCAGCAAAGTGTCCCAGTGCTTGCTGTGGTAAGGTGTAGAAATAGCTCACTTATTTGAAGTGTGAAAGAGTGATAACCTTGCTGGGTTATATTCCTACGGCCGAATTCTCTTCTTGTGCACTGTTGCCCATTCAGTTACTATGAACGCCCGGGTAGGTGAAAGGCAGTGTTGGGTTTCTGTTGTTCTATTTTTCTTCTAAGTTGCTGTCAAATTGGAAATTTAAATAACATATGTGGGTAGAGTTCCAGTCAAGCTGTAGAGGTTCCATTTGAATGCTGAGTATCAGGGTTACATTCTGATCCTTAGAGATGCTGAAATGTGCTTTGTGAGATGGAGGCAGGCAGTGGTCAAGGATACTTGATTCTTTTATGACTTATTTGATAAATGAATCTTTCATTGCTATTGTAGCAATCAGACTAATAGATTGAGTTTTCTGATTGCTTTCTGATATCATTTAGGCATTCCAAATGCTTAAGCACCTTCATAGGTTTTTATATCTGCAATACCAGAATTAAACATATTAAACAGAAATGAAAGTAAACCTTGCTTGCTTCTCCACGAGAAGTATTTCTTATTTAATTTCTGAGATGTTACCAGTATCTGCATGATACTGGTATCACGCTTAGGGAACGGTTTTACCCGGTAAAACATGACAACTATTAGCACATTATAGGTTACGGTTTTAGGCACAAGGAATTGCTCAAGTGCATAATCCTGCCTAGATGATGATCCAGCCCTTCCCAGAAAGGTGGTGATTTTCACAGTTATAGAAGAGTGAAGGAACAGAGTGAGCATGTGGCAACATGTTCACACCTTCTTTCCATCTGCATCTCCCACCTGTTGAGAGTGACAGGTGGTATTTCTCCAGGTTGATACTCTTCAGTGGGCTCACATCCTCCTCCAGATTTGTGCAACTCAATTTTTTGCACCCACAAGCTTTTTGTACCCTGCAGCAAGGAACTCTAGAGATGTTTCATAATCAGGTATTTTCTGCATGTTGACCATTTTGTCCAGTTGGAGAGCATTAAACAAAACTGACAGGAGCCAGGTTCAGAAACGATCTTCCTGTTAGCCCTCCCTGTCCCACTTGGACTTTGTGGCTCTCTATGGTGCCTCCAATCTGTTGTCTCTACTGGCCTGAAGATGACCACTGTGTTGAGCCTTCGTTGCCCTTCCCCGAGTCTCTCACAGCTCCAGGCAATGCTGCTGGAGGTGGAGGGCACCCGACCCGCACACCATGTGCTAGATGGAGATGATCCCTCCATGGTCCCAGTGCCACTAGGACGATTTCTTTTCTCTTCTTTGTTTCTCTCCTTATTTTTATGTTCCCTACTTTTAACAGCTACTGTGTTGAATCTTTCAAAAACTATCCCATCCATTAACCATATGGAAAAAGATAATTCAAAATTCATCGTTGTGCAGGATTAGAATTTTTTCCATGTATGTCACTTTGTATTTATCCATAAATTACCTACCAGCTTGCTGCCCAATGCTGCCCAGTGAGGTCCTTCTGAAATTCCTCTGTCATCTTCAGATTTTTTTTGTTCTAAATAACTCTGTATCATCAGCAACATTTTTCATGTCATTATTCAAGCTCTTTATAGCTCATTACATCTATTATAACTTCAGGATCTTTTTCCTGAGTGGTAATGGTTTGTTCAGAAACCACTATCGTGGAAGTAAAGCAAGAGCTGTTCTTCTCCTGTTTATTTATCCACAGTGAATTTAATTTGCCATTATAGAAAATCATATTGCTTTAAAAACAAGAAGATATTTATTTAAAACAGGTTTTGGTAAGAAGCAAAGTTAAAATTAAACTACAATAATGAAAGAGATGATCTATTTTAGGACATGAAATTATGGCAAGTGTATTAAGGCCAGAACTTGCTATAATATCTGAGAATTTAAGTTGATGTAAATGAAATATAATATTTAAGAATGACATTGCTTATTTCCAAAGTTTGAAAGAGAAAGAGCATAAAGCTCATAAAAGTCACCAGACAAGCATCTAAAACAAGTTTTTTGTCAAAATAATAAGACAGTTTTACAGCTCTTTCATCTCAGCAGGAATTCAGTGGGGTTTTTGTTTCAGCATGTTCATCTAGTTCAGCTCAAAGACAAGTTAATTGAAAGCTGAAAAACTGTTTTGAAATAGGAAAAGCAAAGTGTGATTTTTCTGCACTAACATAGAAGTAAAAGTGGGATGTGAGACCAGTTCTAATGGTTTTAATGTCTTAAAGGACCTTGTGGTTAGTAATGGCCAGTTCAATTCACTTGCCATAGAAAATGCATATGTTAATAAATGAGAAACTTTTTCAATAGTAATCACATTTCACTAAGGATTTAAAGACTATACAACCAAAATAATTGTGTTTTTTTGAAGTTGCTATTGTGCTTTGTATCTGTATTTTTAGCCAAATACAGCTTGACCCCAATTACCTAGGAAAAAAGTCACAAGCAAATAACAAATCTTTAACTTACATTTTAAAATAGGAAATTATGAGCTACAATAAAAGTTTACAATCCAGATGTACAAATACATCTGTCCTAGTCCTCAGAAAGTACCACGTGTACTTCCATCCTTTATTAAGTTGTAAAATGTCGTATCCTGGTGGATGCCAGGCAATAAGAACTATTTTTATTTTTTTTTCAGTTCAAATAAAATATGCAAAGTATGATTAAAATTAATTCGTTTCTATCTGCAGTCGGCAGAACTTGTTGAAACTGGTGAAAATTGGAAGTGATCAGAGTCAGCTCTTTAGGAGAGAGCTGTCGCTGTATGTGTACTTCAGCATCCTCCGGTCAGCTGGCAGCTCAGTGCACAATTCTCCCTCGCTGATGAAATCAAAATAATCTTGTAATCTTAATTCCAAGTCTGTAAGCAAGACATCACAGCTAGAGAGTCACTCATGGTATTGGTCTGTGGCAATAGGTTGAATCAAGGGGAATGGCTGGGTGGCTTGTGTAAGACATTCTGGCTAGAATCTTAATGCAATTTAGCAGCTATTCCAGGTAGACCTTAGCATCGATAATAGAGGTCTCCTGATCGGGGAAGGAACTGGGGATTCCTTTCTGGCCAATGCCTCTGACACCCTGAGCTTGTGTGAGTTTTCATTTTCAGGGACTCAGTAGCGATGTCTGAACGGCCATCGAATGCCACAGCTTCCTCGGGGTGAGATCTGGCGCTGAGAACTTCCCTAATTTCAACAGGCTCCTCCTGGACTCTTTCAGCACTGATCCAAGTCTCGGCCAGCGTAGATCCACATAGCCCCATTGACTGCAAAGGAGGCCAATTAACAGCAACCATGGACTGAGCCTTGTTTAGGCATACGTGTGTGTTTTACCTCTAGTATAAAAGAAATGTGGTAATTGTTCGTGTTGATAATGGCCTCCCTTCCTCATCTACCCCCTCTGAGGTATGAATTAGCTTTCTTGCTTCTTCTCTGATGAGCTAAACAGGGTGGCCTTCTCTGAGGAGGATTCAATTAACATGCAAATATCAGATTGTATAGAGAATAGCTGACACCTCTGTCCAGACCTTTGTGAACTTAATTCATAAAGCATTGTAAGCAAAATAATTGCTTCTTTTCTGAGGCTGTAATTGCTGAGTGCATTATATTCAGTGTTCAGGAAGAAATTATCACTGTGCTATCAGACGAAAAATCAGGAACTAATAGGAAACACACAGTTTTATGTTAGGGAAATACAAAACAAGGTCATGTAATGTCTGCCCGTAATTGTGATAATGTAAGGCCTAATTCTGCAAGACCATGAAATTCACCCACTGAACAGGAGTCCTGATCATGAGGGTAATTCAGGAGTGGGATCCTATTAAAATAACAATTGTGAATAACATTCCTGACTAGATTTAAGTTAAGATAACAAAGCACTGCAGTAAGCATTTGGATAAGACACACATTAGATTCGATCATAAGATGCATATATAGATAATGACATTTAAAAGTTTCAGGGAGTCAGCTGACTTGCTTTTATCACATGTAGCTTTTTAAAGCAAATTATAACAGACCGCCTGATTAGGGAGATGATAGTATCTCAGTTGCTGATTTGAGGCAGAATTTGAGAGTAGATGCTCTCACTCCAAATCAGTGACCTAGTACAATCAGGCAGATTTCTTTTGACTGTGGTATTTTTGTGGATGGACCAGCTCAAGGAGATGGAGCTAGTCTTAAAAAGCAGATTAAAAATGTAAAAAGAAAAAAAAAAACCTTTTTAGCAAAGAAAATATGAATAGAATGATATTGGAAAGGGAGGATGTTAGATGCTGAAATCTCGTGTACTAAACTTGTCTAAGCAAAATACCTGTAACAGGGTTATCAGCTTCAAAACAAGGCTCATGTCAGTAGCGTTGCCTCTGAGCTATTGCAGTGCTCCTGGGATAGCTCAGGCAGCCAGAACACTAACAAAGCTGATTCTTTAAAATATGAAATGAGGAGGAGAAAAAAACGCCTCTTAATGTAGAGCAGGAGCAACTAATGGCACGAGGTAAAATAAGAAGAAAGGACTAGACTCCTGCCCAGGCTCTGCCTGCCAGGGTGGCCTGGAGCAGTTCAGAAAGCACCGTGCCCTTCCCTTGGGAGCTGCCCTCACCAGGCACTGGAAGGGGATCATTTCAGATGCACCAGGGTGTGTAAATGCACGTGGGGAACGGATGGGATCCTTGCTGCCAGCTGCGGCAGGAGGACTGCTAGAAACACTTCCCCATGCACAGCTCTCCCAGCCCTGCACAGCCGGTGGCAGGGAGGGGACGGTTGTCAGCCCAGGGGCAGGGCTGGCCAGATTACACGTGCCTTACCCCTTGGTGTCGACAAGGTGAAGTGCTTTGCAAGGGTGGATAAAGGCCTCAGATGTCCCTGTCCCCACCAAAGAAGACAATCTGCGACAGCAGCTGAGAGCCAGTAACTAACGCAACTTGGTGCCCAGTACTGAGCTCACTTGTCTTGGTGCAAAAACATGCTTTGTCTTTCCACATGTGAAGCCCTGATGTGTTATAGTTGCATTCATTTTGAAAGGAGGTAGTAAGGCCTCTTTAACTATGCTTTTTAATGCAACTCAATACTGTTGATGGAAGTGTGCATGGGCTTGCCTTGGACTAGGTGAGGGAGTAAGCAAGCTCTGACACAATTGCTGTATAATGAGAGGTAACATTATCCCTTGGAGAGAGATTTTCATTGCTACTACATTAATCTAGTTGGGCTTACTTGTGCCAGGCATTTATGAGCATGTTTAAATGAAGAAAAGACGTGCTCCTTTTTCAGGATTCGCTTACTGCCTAGGTACTGCTTGCCTTTCCCTGCCCTTCACCCACATGTCAGTATCCAGTGGGAGTAGCCACAGCCTTTGTCAACTGAAACTGCAGCTTCTCACACAACGGGACCCCAAGTCAGGGCATCCAGATGCTACCGCAGGGTAAACAACAGCATATGGGTGGTAGTGCGTTACGTAATCTATGGGAGAAAGAGATGTTAATACGATTATGAGACATTCACCGTTGCAATTCTGAATTTCAGAAACTAATAGCTTCTGCATACGCACGCCACTCTGTACCTGGGATTATTGACAGAATTTTAATTTATATGTTAAATACAATATACTCATAGTATTGGTGTGATATTGCAGCAATCTTCTTATCTTTCATTATCAACTCCAGAAACAAAGAATGTTTTATGCTGGCATCTGCATTATTTGTAAGATGTTCTCCCTATTCTTCACAATAATTTTGTTTCTTCTCTCCTTCCATGTGCATATGCAACATATCAGCCGGGTTTCACCATTTTCTTTCTCTTACTGTTCAAGATTAAATTTCTCAGAATTGTATTTTCTCTTCCAAGTAAGACTGACCATGCAGTCTGATATTGCTTCTTTTCTGAGAGTATTAGATTTCTCAACAGATGAAATATGGACACTATTAGATGGCATTGACTTTTTTAAAGCTGTAAGTAGTAACTGATAAAATCAGTAACACAGACCATTTTAAGCAACCTTTCATCCTAATAATTCTTTGGCTTAGTCTGATACGGAAATTAATTTTACATAATGGGAGAAGATATATTTATGGAGTCTTGAAAGAGCATATCTTCTCCTGAGTTATCGAGAAGGGCAGCTCTATTTTCTTTTTGAAGTTTGTGTCATTCTTTATGGTAAATGACTAAAGATGTTATTCGGCTCTGTGTATTAAAATTTTGTGCAGTGGAAGATCTGGCTAATCTGCCGTATACTTATTACAGTCACGCTGTGTGAGTTTAACTCTGTGACAGTCTGCAAGAGGCAATCTGTAGCCGATGCTGCTTCGCTATTTGAAGGTGGGCATTTGCAGGGGTTTATTCTCAGAGACAGGAACACCCTGACTTATGACAGTGAGATCGGTAAAGATGAAGTTGTGAAGGTGGAGTGGCAAAGGGGCCTCTGCAGTGCTGGAGTCCTCTGCTAAGGCTGTGACAGCAATTGGAGAAAGTGCGTGTGGCTGAGGATGAGGGTGGTGGGATGAAGCCACCTTGCCCAGGGGCTGTGTTGTGTAGATAGATAGGTTCAGAGCCAACTTGGGTGCACGCGTTTGGGGTGGTCCAGCAGCTTGTGATCTGCAAGGAGGAAAGTTTACATGAAGAGCTGAAACAACGTCTAGCAGATCCCTAAGCCAGAGGCATTGGTTTTTTTTTCCTTTACCATAGATGAGTGGGTAGAATAGATCCCCAAATCCAGAAAAACTAGTGTCCCAGGCTCCTCCAAAAAGGAGCTGCAGATACTCACTAAGTGGAGGACAGAGCTCCCACTCTTGTTCAAAGACAAATATCTGAGTCCGCATGTGTGAAAGAGGACTTGGGTGGGAAGGGCAGCCTGCAGCGTTAGGGTTGGGACGGGATGGAGATGCATCCCAGATATAGATGCAGAGACTGCAGCTATTGCTATTACTGAAGTGGGAGCGATGGCACCTGCTTCTGTGAAGCACGGAGATGGAAAGAAAGAGCCGGGGAAAAGCTGTGCTGGTAATAGAGAAGTAATATTGTTGATCCATATTGTTGTAACACTCAAAGGGCAAAGCTTGGGGGTCTGCTGTGTTGAGTGCTAGGTAAACACATAATTGCCATCAGCAAATGAGAGCAAATGTCAGCTTTGCTTTGAAGTGAGAACCCCTTTCTAATTAAGGGTAAACTAAAGTCCATGACAGGCCCAGATTGCTTGGAAATGTCATGTTCTGCAACGTGGTGCAGGGTAACATAGAGACCTACTATTTTGGGTAATTGAGCAAGGGATTCCTGAGCTATAATACATGACCATGAAAGGTCTTCCATCAACTTGTAACTCAATCTTGCATTTTTTGTCTTTCAGAAGCTTGAACTGGGTATTTAGGAGGGGCTCAAGATGACTGCTGGCAACAAAACTTGACATTTTTCTGTACTTAATGAGATAAAACTTGTTTAGTCCCTAATTTTTTATGTTACTAAATATGAAGACTATTACATGTAACTTGTATTACATCAAGGCTTACCTTCTCTCTGTGCCTCCAGACTCTTGGAGGAGAAGAACATTTAAAGTTGCACAGCTGTGTAGACTTAGAGTTACTAAACAATTTCCATTCTGTTTTTAGTTGCTTATGCCTTGTCAAATAAGAATGAATCCAAGTGGATTATGTATTATACTGCCTATCCCAGAGGTTGGTGGCTTTGCAAGCTTCAGCAAATCTGATCCAGCAAATTTGGAAAAAGTCTGACACAAACCAGTTTAATTTCCTTAAGTCAGAATTCTTGGAGCTCTTTAGCCCAAACTGCAGTGCCTCGTTTTTGAGCAGGAATTGAAGCTCAGTAGGAGGGTTTGATTTGCAACCGGATCAGTTTTCAGTTTTCCCTCTCACCCAAATCTGGCCAAGATACAAACCTCTGGGAGAAAAAAAAAAAAAATCACTATTTCGCATACACTTTAGATATATGGTGATACGGGTAAGTTCTTGGATGGTTTCATCTTCAAACCCAAGGCTCCAGCCCAGCATAGTCTCTGGAGCTCTTCGTTTGTAATTGGGCATTGGAGCCAAGAGCGAATAAATGCTACGCTTGCAGTTGAAGCATACGGATGCATAAGGCAGAGCTGTGAAAAGCAGATGAAGATGAAGCAGACTAGTGAGTTGGGGAACAGATGTAAAGATAGACAGGGTAATCTGGGTGGTAGAAATAAGAGCAGGGTAAAAAGCACGGTAAGGAGCTGGGATCTGAAGCGAGAGAAGATAGTGTGGAGGCAGGTGGGTCTGTAACCAATGGGACATATGACCTTCTAAGATCAAATTCAGGATGAGTAGGTTTCTTTAGCATCTTGCTCAACAAATGAACTAGAAATAATGTCAAGTAAAATGTGTCTTCCTACACAGAAGGCAAGAGTTTGCTGTCTCTGCTCCACTAGCTTAGTTTGAAGGGATTCACAGATCGAAGCAGCCCAGATTGGGTAAGGACTGCTTTGGGGTGGAGCATAGAGACACTTGAGGTGCCCCATACACACAAGAGACAACAGGCCAGTGCATCAGAGGGAAGGAGAAAACCATTGAGACATTTCAGTGGAAAGCTTCCTCCTCAGTCACTGCTGTGGGACAAGGCCACCTCTGAGGAATGCAGCCACAACATTAAGCAGACTAGCCTCTAGTGATAGCGTTTGAATAATACTATCAAAATGCTGGCAGACGTGTTTCAGAACACTCTAATGTCTATCTTATATAATATCAGCCAAGGTTTGAATTGCTTTGCCAAGCTTCATCAAGACAACTGGGACAGACTGGCAGAGCACATCATGCTGCAGGATGCATGATACTTCAAGGGAGAGAAGTACAGGAGAGAGGAGATGTTGAACTTAATATCTTTTGTGTTAACACCGGCTGCAGAAAATAAAGAGCTCTACGTGTTTCTATGCCAAACCTGAAGTGATCCATTCACCTTCGTACGGCAAATCCTAGCACTTATTTGCGGTCTGGGTTAAGGGTCTGCTTAGGCACACTTGGGTGGCAACGAAAGGACTGTGAAGGGTTGACAGCATTTGAGCGGAGTCGATGTGGAGATGCAATGAATGGACCAGGCAGGTATGAAACTTAGTGGGTAGCCAAGGGGCATTGATCATAGGAAAGTGACAGTCCTGCAGCTTGAGCACAGGCTGGGTGTGATACCTTGGCTGGGAGCAGAAGTGAAAGGCTGGGGAATCAGTGAGGGATGCAGCTGAGTCATGAAGGCGGGAGGCTGGGGGTGTGTGGGGGGTGCTTTGCGCTTCCATTCAGAGCCAAGGAGATGTGAGCAGCAGTATTTCAGTTGTGAATGACTGATGCAGACTTGTTTTGAAGAAGCAGCCTTGAGTCTGCAAAATATTTGTTGGAGGTAACGTTTGCAAGAGCTATACGTTTCCAATACGAGATTAGAGCTCTTGAATCCAACCAAGGAGGCTTTTGTGAAAGATGATTTGTCTTGCAGGGAGCTCAGGGGTGCACCCTTGTTGGGGCATGGGGGCCAGGAGACCACTCAGCAGTCTTGGCAGGCCCCCTGAGCAGCAGTGTGAGGGGCTGCCAGCTCTCAGAGCTGTCTGAGTGCAGTCATGACATTAGTACAGGGCAGGGACCTTCCCCTGCGCTCCCAGTTACATCCTGAGTTTGACCACCTTGATGGGATGCAATATGAATGATCCCAAGGTCATCGAATGCTTGTTTGTAGACCTGCTAGAAAATAATAATGAATTTGCAAGAGTAAGCTCAAATAACTGAATTTACTCATTTGGAAATTTTTCCTGAAGCCTCATTTGACTTCTGCATGCCTTTAGCATATGCATATCCTGTAAGTGCCAGGAGAAATTCCATATGCAGGTCATGAAACGGACCTTTGGATGGCCTTTCAGGGAAATGTGGGGATATTTAAAACAAGACTAAAAAGTTCCCCTCTAGGGCAATGCTTTTCTGGCAGAGATGGCCTAAATTGCCCTTTTTGATCACCATGTCAACATGAAAAAGCATGTCAGAGTCTTACTTTTAAAACCAGGTAGGATTCAACACTCTCAAATATTGGATTTAGCAGAAATATATAATTTAACAATTTAATGTTAACAGTATATTAATGTAAATTTCATATTCAGTGCTGCTTCATCTGCACTGAGACTGAGTCTAAAACGAGGCATGGGTCTTTGGCCCTGTCCCCTGCAGCCTCAGTCCCCAGGCTGACACCAAGCTCAGGGTTTCCTTCCTGCAGAGTACAGGGAGAAGTTGGTATGTACTCGGGTCCTAACATGGACTTGGGCAATGTCTGGGTCCCTCTATGACCAACAGAGCCTAACAGATATTGTGTGTATCACAACAGGCTTTTTCTTGCCTTGCAAAGGTCCACATAAAAGCAACTAGCCTTGAGACACACTTTCAGTGGAGAAATAACATGCTTAACATACACAGAGAACTTAGGGTTCATGCATAAATAACAGTTTCCTGGAAACACAGTTTTCATGGGACAGACTTTGCTGTCAGTATTAATGATTTACCTTGGAAATATGATTCTATAACTCTACTCAGGTTCTTCATGTAAGTCAAAGAAGATAAATTATGAGCTTCAGAGTCTGAGTCAGGGCAGGTAGGTAACGTCTGACAGGGTTTGCAAACTGGTTCTGGTGGTGGCATCATATTTCTGTAACTGCTGGTTTCAGTGCTGATGCCATCAACACAGGCCTATTGCAGCAGCACTGTGTATCCAGGAGCAAAAAGAAAAGGAAAAAAAAGCATCAGTTTGGAGCTGAAATTTACTTTTCCGTCTCATTTTAAGCTCATGGTTTTTGTATTACTCATTTAATTCTGTGGTCACTTTTCAGGAGCTCCTGCAGGGGATTTTGCCTCCTCCTCTTCTCTGGGAAGAAGGTCATACAGGGAGTTTCCAGCTGTGTTCAAGTACTGTGCAAATATGAACTATAAGAAAAATCTGTCTTTTTAAAAGGTGAGAGTCAGACATCTTTGCACAGAGTTGCAGGAAATGATGGATGAAGTTTGGAAGCTTGTTACAAACATGAGTGGTTCTGCTGCCTGATCTATTTGTTTTGTACTTAATTGTGGCTTAGCTTTAAATGATGCTAAATGCCAGAGCTGTCAATCTAGCACAGAAATGGTACAAAAACTGGGAATCTGGCTGCAGAACTCATGTTGCTCAAGGCAACCTGCATTTGTAGTCAGAGAAAAAGGTAGCCCATCTTGCTTTTCCCACAACACCCAGAGTCAGCCATTTGGGTGATGTATATGCTGCTGTCTACTGTAAGTGTTGGTGATACTTTCCATGTAGAAAATGCTATCAGTGTGACAGATATTCACTGCCAACACATTGAAATGGAAAGCCTGCTGCAATTCAAATAGAAATGTCCTGGGAGATTCTCAGCTATGTTGAATCAAGGAAGGAAGAATAGATCAAATGGTTTTTTCTAAGCTCAGTTAACTCCATGAGAACAGGACACAGCTGTGAATCCCTTAAAGGCAGTACACATTCTCTGCCAAGTTAGAAGGCAATTATTCTTCATAAATCTGTCTTTTTAAATTCAAGCAGATCGATTGTCTCGTCCATCCTTTCCCTATGCAAGCACCCGGAAAGGCTCTTTTAGCACCACCTACGACTAAGTACCCCACTTATCAGGAGAGCCACACCATGGAGGCGATGCAAGCCCTGTCAACCCTGCATATCCCTTTATAATGGTGGACGAAAAGGTACGTTCAGATCTTTAATGTTTTAACCAAGAAGTTTCTGTGCTGTTTTTAAAAATTGTCTTGGCTTCATGTATCTGACCCCTACGCAAAGAAACAGCACACTCCTAAAAATTTATTGTCCAGCTAATAGGCAGAAAAGTGTTGCAAGAAGACAGGATAGTTTCCTTATGTGTACTGTCATGGTTGCATCAGCGTAGGGCTTCCAGAGCTGTGCTAAACTGTCTTGGTTACAAGACAGTCATCTCCTAATAGCCCTGTTCTGCCAAATCATCCTGGCTCTGAAAGTCAAAATGGCCTCTGCCCTTTCTGGTGACCTGTAATCACGGCTAGACATTCAGCAGGTAAAGCAAAGGCAAATACTATTTTGTGCATTTGTGAGCAAAGCCTATGTAAAAACGTGTGAGCCTTGGGAGGATGCGTTGCCTTCAGGGCTTTAAGGTGCTCATTGTGATCTGAGTAACACACTAGTCTTGATGTTTTTCACTTTTTTTTTCAGATAGGGAGAATGCTTTGCAGTCTTTGTGAAGTGTTTTTTGAGATTGTACTGATTACAGCCATTACTGCTATGGTGTATCTTCTCTGGCTGACATTTGGTGGATTTACTAAGGCCCTAAAAAACCAACAAACACTATGAGAAAGGGAGAGGAGTTAGCATAAATTGTCCTCTCCCATGCTGCAGTGGCACAGCAATGAAAGAAAGGGTGTTCATTTATCTTTTTTTTTTTTAAAGACCATATTGGTATATGTACCTTGTTTGTATTCTGTTGTAATGAAACAAAGCAGGTAAATGAGATGTTTGTCCTTATCAACCAGCCTCCAGAGCCCAGCAGAAGTGAGCCAAGGAGAGACGAGGGGTGGGATGTGGTGCAGAACAGACCCAGCAGCAAGTCCTGGGTCAGCTGCTTGGTGGCACTGGGTAGGACTGGGGCAGCCTGGGGACACATGCTAATTGTTGTCAACTTAAATTCAGGGGAAAAGTGTTCTAGGTATGAAGAAGTATGGGAAATTCTGCTGTCACTTAGGAAATTTCTGGTTTACCTCTGTTGGCATCATAGAAGAGTCCTCTGGGGTCTTAGCCCCACCTCTCATCACAGTATGGCCAACTTCAAAATTAGGTGAGGTTGTCCAGGGCCTCGTCCCATTGAGTTTTGAAACTCCAGGATGGAGATACCACCACTTCCCTGGGCAACTTTTTCCTGTGCTTGACCACCCACCCTCATGATGAAAATTTCTTCCTTGCTTCTAACCAGAATTTCCCTTGCTGCATCTGTGACCACTGTCCCTCATCCTCTCGTTGTGTATATCTGCGAAGAGTCTGGCTTTGTCCTTCCCTGTCACCCACCATGCTATTAGGCAGCGGGAGGCATTGCTGCGTCCCCCAAAAATAGCAAATGAAGGAACTAGCACTGAGCCAATATATTCATAATAGCTTCTGGGGGACTGAAAGGCCGTGTGAATCTCAATTTGTGAATCATTTCTGCTACAAAAGCAGAAGGAATTCAGAAAAGTCAACAGCTTGGCATTGGCACTTCCAGGACAGGAATTTGACAGTTTTTTCTTTCACCTTGACTTCGAAGAGACCTAGATGTTGACAAGGGATGATAGGAGAGAAAAGGCTTAAACAACCCGGAAGCTGAACTGAAATACTGCTCTTATTTTGATCCATCTTTAATTTGTTGTTGATATTTTAGCTCCACAAAAACTGGAGACAAAAGCTTTGAGTGTTACTTTCTCAGCTCCCAAGGATACTGGAGCACAGCTTGCTGGTGACTTCACGGGGGCTTTGCTCCAAAAGTGGTGGGGTGTCACTGGCCTTAGACAAGAGGACTTCCACTTTCTCCCAACATCTCCACTGCGGTGTTGGCCAGTAGAGCTACATTTTTAAACCCTGAAAACGTGGAAAACTGCAGCTGTGAATCCTCTGATAAATCACAGAAAAACAGGGCTAGAAAGATTCACAAGGGCTCATTTAATCTTTTCTCCAGCCTCAAGGCAGGTTGTACCACTTTATCATCTCTAACCACCACTTGTCTGACCTGTTTGTAGCGTGATGGAAATTTCAATCCCCTGCAGCGATCCAGTCCAGTAGTTTGCTGCCCTTACCTGCAGAATTTTTTTTCCCGTGCATGCTCTGACTTTTACTTGCTTTAATTTAAGCTCATTGCTCCTGTTCACCACAGACATCCCCCTCCATTTAAGACACCATTTCACATAGCTGGAGGATTATGTTTCCCTTCAGGCTTCACATACTTAGGCTAAACCCCAATTCAGTCAGCCTCTGCTCTCGGGGTGTTTTCCACCTCCCAGCTCCGCAGCTGGGCTCTCTGCAAGTGCCACTCCTCAAGCCATAGTGCACCACTCTAGCTGGAGTGGAAGGGTAATTTCCCATTGTATGGGCTCGGCTCCTCTTTTATCCACCTAGAACATCTGTCTTCTCCACAACAACATGACATTGTTGATTCATGTTCACTCTGCAATCCACAACCACCCTCTCAGACCTTTTTTTGGCAGAGCTGCTGCAGCTGAACCCAGACTGTGTTTGCACAGCTGATTGTTCCTGCCTACCTCACACGCGTCTCTACTGAACCACATCCTTTTTTCCAGGCCTTTTCCCCAACTTGTCAGCATTGCTTTGAATTGTCATCCTGCCCTCCTCTGTGCCCGCAGCTCCCACTTGCTTTGTCTTGTCTATAAGCTAATAAGCATACTCCACATTTCTTCATCATCTGTACCCTTATCAGATGCTCTTCTCTTCAATTGACCCTAATGTTTTTGGACACAAGGGAAATACGTGATGCTTTACCTGACACCCACTTAAGAGCTTAAGAGCTCTAAAGAGCTGAGTCTCGTAGAGATGGCCTTTTGTTCCCCTTGCAGCAAGAACCCCACAGCAGAGCTGGATGCATTTTTGACTGATACAGTAATCCTTGCTTCCTCTCTCCAGTTGCTTTGTGTCGTGTCAAACGGCTCCTGCACTTACAAATGAAGGAGAGGATATCTGCTTATAATACATGCCTCCTCTTATGCACATTTTAAGCTCAAGGAATGGTACAGGCTTATAGGAAAGCCTTTCGCTTTGAAGGATGCCAATGCTCTTAATAAATGAAGTCTATAGAAAAACACAGCTCACCACTATGAAAAGAGCACCCGTTTGATAGCATGCTATGACTGTACCCAATAACGTCATACTGGGAATGAATAATACCGTAACAGGGAGCTCATGGAAACATGAGCTGACACGGGACAGACCCCTCTGCCATTCTGCATGTGTCTTTGGCCGGGAGGTACGACTGGAAGTGCCTGGTCCTGTGCCACTGAGAATCACGCTGAAACAGGGCATTGGACATTAAAACAGCTCTTCTGAAGTAGTGATAATCTCCCTGTTTGTTAGTCTATGAGCAGCCTGCCACTTCTGGCTTGCATAAAACTGAATTCTCAGGTGATCTGTTGCTGTTAATAAAAAAAAGAAATAAACTTCTGCCTCTCTGTGGGTATGCTCTTTTACCAGAAAGCAACACGTAAAGGCCAGAGTCTGTCCTGGGGTGCCCTGTGCGGAGCCTTGGGGAGCCCACTGAGATGCTGAGGGTACTGGGGTTGCATGATGCCAGCCATAAACCAGTCACCCAATGTTGGCTTCTCCAGTATTCAATTAAAACGTGCCCAGTATACAGCCTGACTACGTGTTAGTATGTAAAGTATAAAAATCCCACATCCCCCTACCTGAGAGTGGCAAGTTAAACAAGCAGTCCCAAGGATTCAACATCTTAAACTGGACACTGTAATGACTGGCTTAAAAATTGGGAAACTGGAAGAAAACATCCGTGTTTGCTTGCTGGTTACTCAGGGCTCAGGGTTAATGTTTTCAAACTTGCCATGAAAAATACGGACTAGAAATATAACTGGTTAGAAAATTGAAAGTCTGCGTTTGCAAGCAACACATGAATTCCAGCATCTGGAGCTTTGAAAAAAGCCCAAATGTGATAAGGTCTGCAAACAAACTGGGATTTTATAGAACCAGTTGTAACACAGTAGACGTGATAGTGGAGGCAGGGTGGGGGGCAGCAGGTTAAACTAGCATTATAACAAAATGTTTCAGAAAATATCACTCCCTATTTACACATGGGGCATGAATGCTAACCTGAAACAATTTCACTCCTTTCTTTTATGCTTTCTATATTAAGAAGTGCTTTTTTAGATGTCTACTCACTTCATCAATCTAACTGCTGGGTCTGCTTTCTCTCCCTGAGCTGAATCCATCCCAGGAGGAGCTCTGTAGAAGACTATGCAGTTCTGTCGAGTATGAATTTGACCCACTGTGGCCGGTTGTCCTACTAATGCATCTGTCTTGGGTCCAAGTGCTCTCCTGATTTGTACTATAATTATCCTAAAACTAGATTTTTCTAAATTTCATTCCCTTATAGCTTTTTATAGTTCTGGGAATTAATTATTCAGAGCTGTGAAAGTTCTCAGCAGCGCTTTTCCCCTGCTTTTATGGACACGGATGCATTTGGCTCATGTAGAGCCGAGCGCATGCTGGTGCTTCAGACAGGGACGAGGGAATGACTTTGGCCAATGTTAAACACGCTGCGTTCAGCATTTCCTCCTCTGACACCATCTCCTTGAATCTTTTGAGGCATAGATAATCTCTGAGCCTAATAACATCTGTATTCCCTCCTTGGCATTCATAGGCTTTAAAGTCTCCCTTTACTCGTTACAAGTTGATGCCACCTGTAGCATCGTGGGGCAGGAGGGGCTGCGACGAGCATGGGGACCAGTGTGGCTGCAGAACTGGGCACTGCCAAAAACACCACCACATTTTGGCTGGGATGGGAGTGAAGTGGACCACGGGTGCAATGGGGAGGCTGAAGGAGAGAGACTTCTAGCCTGGAACCAGAAGCTGGGGAGAAGTCAGCAATCTCATTCTGCTGTCTGGGAGCAAGTGGACGTGCAGTTGGGGATGGCTGAGCTCTGGGGGACACATCAGAGGGGTGCCTCTCTGGGGTGCAGGCTGGGGGAGATGTGTCCTTACAGCCATAAGGCTTTGTTTGAATTTCACTTGAGTTGGAAGTTAGGAGGTGTGTTTGGAGGGCATGGAGGCACCAAAGCATGGACCTATGAGGCTGCTGCTAGCACAGCTCCTCTGGCTTCCTTGGCTGGGGAGAGAGCAGTCTCCAGTGCTGGTGTGTGGGGAGCAGCACCCGCGTTGGGGTGTCACTCCCTCCCTCACCAGGCTTGCCCTGTCTGCCCGGGGAGTCATGGCCACTTCTTTCACTGAGCCCTTTTCCTTGGAGGTTGCCACTCACACATTGGGGGTTTCCATCACATGGAGTAGTGGTGAAGGGAAGGGTCCACGCTGCAGCTGCTGGGCTCTGAGCAGGACCCTGGTTCCCCTGCAGCTGGCTCTGCAGAGGCAATACAGCAGTGGAAAATGAGATTGAGCCTCTTCTGCCTCCCACATCCTCGTTTGGGTAAGTGCAGAGTGTGTACTTTAATTAGCGATGATACATGAGGGAGACAGGAGATGAAGCAACGTTCAAATTAAGTATCTGCAGAGCTGGTGAGAAGGTAAATACAAGCTCCCAGACTTGGGGGATTTTTTTCAGTCCCTTCTTCCGCAGCAACAGTTTGAGTTTCAATTTAAAAAGCAAAGAAATCGTTGTTGCAGCATTTTTTTTTTCCCCAAACCCACCACCTTTGAGGTCCACCTTCACAGGCCCCTGGGCTTTATGGCACTGCAAAACCCAGGAAAGGTTAGCTGCGCTCCCACTGCAGCGGGGGGGCTGGGTCCCCCCAGGCACAACTTTGCACTACGCAAAGGGTTGCTGCTCCCGTGCTGCAAATCCACGGGGAGGGTGATGGACTGATGCCTGCGTGACACCACCGACCCTCCTGCAGCAAATCACCCTTTAGCAGAAGCAAACCACAACAGGTTTGAGGTCTTTCCTCTGGGATGGAGGCTTCAGTGACCTGCTAACCAGCCCGACTCCTCTCTCCCATCACTTTGCACTGTTGGGGGGGCTGTGGGTGCACCTCTGCCCCCTCCCCTGCATGCATTTCTGCTCCCATGATTGGGAAGCGCTGCTCACAGCCGTGTACTTTGTACAGCTGCCCATCCCTGGGACATCCAAACACCTTATCCTTCACGCTGAGCATCCTTTTCCCTGCTGGCACAGATGAGGGCTTCAGACTGAAAGCAGGTGGGATGCTGAACACAAATACTACACGTGTCAGGAGGATAAATGAAGGTTTATTGAAGAATAAATTAACCTTACCTTCCAAAATTGTTGTTTCTTAGGTGCTTGACTTCCTCTGTGCCCTATATGACAGATTTTTTGTTTGCTTTTGTAAATAATACAGTATTTAATTATTGGACAAAGCATGCTCCATAGCGAAATATGGTTTCTAATGCATTTTAAACTGGTAAATACCAAGTATTCACACTCTCTTTGCTACGATTTCACTTTAATAATGATTTTGGTGTTTCAGTATGAGTCAAGCAACAACATAGGAATTGCTGAAGAAATTTCACTGAAAACCTCTCTGAAAAACCAGTTATGAGTCAGAGGAAACACAGCTGAATTTTACTGGTTCAGGCCTGGCTTGATTGGGTCTGTAATTTCAGAAACCAAATTCCACATCTGGAATTGTCTACAGTTTGGCTATTAATAGGATGTCTGTATTTTTATTTCAACACCACCACCAAGAGATGGGACCTGCCTTGGGGAAGGTGGCGGCCGCCAGCGCCCACCGCTGCCTGGCGGAGAGGATCCCACTAGAACGGGAGATTTCCTGCAGAGGTGACTCAGAAGAAACAACCTTCTTTCCAATGGAAAAATGCATTGCCAACGTGAAAGAAAAATGTAAAGAGGAGCAGCCAGGAGAAGAAGACACTGGAAGACCCCAAAGGCTCCAGAGTCCCTACTTTTTGCTTTCTGCCCCTGCTAGTGTAACTTGTTTACCTACCTTTTTGTTACCAAAAATTAAATTTTATATGCCATTAAAGGCTGGCTGTTCCCAACAGGAGCCCAAAGTGAAGCGGCAGTTGTGTCACTCTCAGGAGTTCATATGTGCAAGGGCAGAAACGTGCTCTTTGCATGGCTGCAGCCAAACTGTACATTAATTAATCAGTGCTGAAACTCTTATGTAAAAGGTGACCCAGTCCAGCATTTTTTAGGAATTCATCTGGTTTAGGAACTCATTGGGTGCTCTTCATTACTTCTTAATCTCTGTCAGCATGAAGGGATGTCTCTAAAATCTCTATCAGACAGAATCAATGTCATTCAGATACCCTCAGTATGCAGTAAGTAACTGAATTTCTCTTACTTGCCTGGATATCATTGTATATAAAACAGGACACATGGTATCATGATAATATGAAAAATCTGGCAGTTTTTGCATGGCAATCTGAGTGCAGAGGAGCTGCTGTGGCTTCAATAAGCCATGCCACTGTTTGCCTTTGAATGCTGTTGGGCAGATCGGCTGAGAGCAGCCACACTGGCGGGTGCTGTGAGCACCAGGTACCTTGCAAGAACACCAGTGGGATGCTGATGAGAACATGGTGTCACGCATTGTCCAGGATCCTGCTAGCAGCCTCTTTTGTTGGATTATTGTCTGTTTGGAGGCGGAAAAAAATATCCTCTGCTTGAAGCAAATTACCTCATGGTTTGTGTTGAGATAAAAGGTGATTATACATCCCTGAAAACTGCGATTGCTTTTAGTTGCAAAGTCGCTGCCCCTCTCCCTGTCAGTTTATAAAAAATGTGTGTTTTGCAAAGGTAGGGCAGGATGCTTGGCAGGGCTAGAAAGTGGCCTGCCCCTGGGAAAAATCCTCCCATTTCAGCAAGAGCCCTTTACATTTTACTGTGATATCCCTGTCGGGTGAGCAGCACCAGCTGCCAGTCAAGCTCCTGGGGGGATGCTGTTCCCCTGTGTGCCTACCTCGGGCCCACCACATCGATGGGTCCTTCTGTCCCCTCCTGCACCCACCAGGTCAGGCACCGAGCCTGCGCTGCTGCCCGTCCCAGCTAAGCCTGTCCCAGCTAACCTCAGCACCCGGCGGGTCAGAGGCCTCGGCAGCGCCTTTTTCTCAGCCCACAGGCTGCCATGGCATTGCGGGATCGTACGTTGGGCTCTCCAGCCGATGGGAAACACACATGGATTTTTCAGGTGAAGGCCAGTGAGTGAAACGCGGTTGTCTGCATGCTTTAAATTAAGCATATTTTTCACTCCTTGAAATCAAAGCTCGACACAACAGAATTGGGACATTCCTGCAATAGCACGGAGGACCTGGTGATTATCTAAATGCGTAATCAATACCACCATTTAATTATTAGTGTGCATTTGTCAAATGCCCAACAATGTGATTACCCTATTTAAGGATTTTCTCCAGGCATAACCCAACCTTTTTAAAATTACTAACTTTTTTCTTATTGAAAGTGTTGTTAATTAATACGTTTATTGTCCTCCCCTGTGATTTGCTTTCTCTTAATTACCAACAGGAGCAATACAAGACTGCTCCATCACCAAAATTAATCTGACTTCTTCCAAATTGCACTGAACGATCCACATGGCTTCACTTTCGGGTACTGAGCAGGAAAGCCTGATCCCATAGGAAACGGTGCTTTATGAGGCCCTCTGATTTCACAGAATCACAGAATGGTTTGGATGGGAAGGGACCTTTAAAGGTCATCTAGTCTAATGCCCTGCAATGAGAAGGGACATCTTCCACTAGGTCAGGTTGCTCAGAGCCCCGTCCAACCTGACCTTGAATGTTTCCAGGGATGGGGCATCTACCACCTCTCTGGGCAACCTGTTCCAGTGTTTCACCACCCTCATTGTAAAAAATGTCCTCTTTATATCTAGTCTAAATCTACCCTCTTTTAGTTGAAAGCCATTACCCCTTGTCCTATCACAACAGGCCCTGCTAAAAAGTTTATCCCCATCTTCCTTATAAGCCCCCTTTACGTACTGAAAGGAATTTCAATATTAAGTATTTCAGGGTGGATTTATGCAGATGGGAGCAGCGTGAGGACACGGGCATCCCAGCAGGAAGGTTTGAGCCCTGGATGAGAAGTGCAAACGTGATGCAAAGCCCCTTAACCCCAGAGCGCTGGGGCAGCATCCTGAGGCCAGTGTGTGGGGTCCCCCAGCTCTCGCAGGGCTCTGGAAGGCATCCCAGAGCACGCAGGCTGGCAGAGTGCTAAATTAGCATCTTGTTGGCTCCGACATCCCAGACAGCACTGTTGGGTTTCTTTCTTTTCCTTTTTTGTTCAGCCATATGAAAAAAAGTGGTCTCAGCAAAACTGAAAGTCGCTCTGGGGAAATACCAGGTTTACTATATTATTTTTTATTGCCCTGATTGAACAAAAATACTTTGTTTTGGTTTGCTTTTTAAAGCTTTTGTAAACCAGGCTAAAACATTGATTTTCATTTAGACACACTGGTATTTTTCACACTTAATTTCTGGCTTTTGCATTTTCCTGTCGTGGTTCAGAATAGAAACAAGTAACAGCATTGATATTTTCTGCTGCATAGAAACACTTGAGTCTCCTTACTCTATCCCACCTCTCTCAGCGTAAATCTGCCATTTTGGACAACAAACCCAAAGTTCACTCTGTTGCATCCCATAGACACGACAGCCTTTTGATGGCTCTGCGGGACCTCTTCTGTTTTGAAGGCTCTCTGTTATTTTCTGCTCAGACAAGTTAGACACAGCATTTTGTGTTTTGATACTGCTGCTGCTGCTGGTGTGGGTTAAAACCCCAGGCAGGAATGCCAAGACCAAAGATGCTGAGGCCTTCACTGTGCCACAGGATCAGGGGTGGATACCCAAAGCCCTGCTGCTCTGCCCTGATAGCGGCTGTCCTTCTGCGTAGAGCCTGCGGGAGAACTGGGTTCTTGGTAGATACAACTTGAAATAAGCATGTGCAGGCTATGGAGCGTAGGAAATTCCAATTTTTTTAATAGTTTTAGTTAAAATGCCCCCTGCCCCACAGTTTTTTTTATTATAAATACCAGCAAACATTGTGGCAAACTCCAGAGTGCAAAACTACAGCAAAGCACCATGGAGAGAAATGAGGCTTTTTAATTTTCCGTGTTTAGCAAGGTTTTTCCCTTTTTGTGTAAGAAGCTTTAATATTAAAATCTTATCTAAAACATCTAACTTTAGTGTCTGTGTCCTGGTTTCAGCTGGGATAGAGTTAATTTTCTTCCTAGTAGCTGGTACAGTGTGTTTTGGATTTAGTGTGAGAATGATGTTGATAATACACTGATGTTTTAGTTGTTGCTAAGTAGCGCTTATCCTAAGTTAAGGATTTTCAGTTTCCCATGCTCTGCCAGCAAGCAGGTGTGCAAGAAGCTGGGAGGGAGCAGAGCCAGGACAGCTGACCTGAACTAGCCAAAGGGATATTCCATACCATAGAACGTCATGCCCAGTATATAAACTGGGGGGAGTTGGCTGGGAGGGGCGGATCGCTGCTTGGGCATCGGTCAGCAGGTGGTGAGCAATGGCCTTGTACATCACTGTTTTTTTCTGGGGTGTTATTTCTCTCTTTTTTTGGTTATATTCCTTTTCATTTCTATTATTATTATTATTATATTTTTATTAATAGTTAGCATTATATTTTATTTTACTTTATTTATTAAACTGTTCTTATCTCAACCCACGAGTTTTACTTCTTTTTTCCCCGATCCTCCTCCCCATCCCACTGGGGGGGGGGGGAGCGGCTGCGTGGTGCTTAGTTGCTGGCTGGGGTTAAACCACGACAGTCTGGCATAGCAACTGCAGCCTGGGAGGCAAAATCAAGTCCCTTTTAGATTCCCGTGTAATAAACTGGTAGACAACAGTAAATTAAATGAAAATGTGCTGGTTTAATTCATAAATTCGTCACCTCTGTCAGGCTTAATTTTTTTTAATATTTCCGCCCTCAGTCATTCTATTATCGGAGAGAAAAACCACGCAACCAAATTTCCTTTATGTTGCTTTAATCGTTGCTCTCTTTGACTTTGAAAAGGACACCAAGTGTTCTTATATATGTAAATGTGCCTGATGGCTTTGGATGTTCATATGCTAAGTCCCCCCTAGTCACTGGGGTACCCCCGGGGCAACCTTAATACAAATGTAGGTAGCAAAGTGCATGTTTTTTCTTTGTCCAGCTGTGCAGGCTCACATCTGCTGTTCTCAGGCTTACTGCCAATCATCACAGCTCTCACTATTCATTTTTCCTCGCAGGGGAAGAAAGCACCCAAGACAATCTCCTGCTAAGAGAAAGAAGAGCAATCATGCAAAGACGGAGTATTTCCACTGTTATTGTTACTTTTTTTTTTTTTTACATCTATCTGATGTTACTGGCACAGTGGCAGGCATAGCAAGTAGGTTGGAGGTGAAAAAGCATGCAAAAATTACATTAAATATTGTGTTGTAGCTAAATTCTCTGAACACCCATTTGCCCTTGCTCCACATTATATTATTCAAACTAGACAAAGAGACTCTGGAGGGTACTAGCAGATTCCCGCCTCCCGCCTCTCCCCATCCTCCAAGGTCATTTAAAACAGGCCAGGAAAGTACACTAGAAGAAACTGCAGGGAACAATCTTGCTTTGGCAGGAAAATGCACTGTAAAAACCTACCTGCTCTTTTCCACCTCCAGTTTCTGTGATTCAGACGACTGGCAAAACCCCTTGGCATATTTGTTTTGGTAGGACGTTAGATACTGGGTCTGCCTCTTCAGGCGATGCTGCTTGCCCATACTGCGGGTGAGAGCAATGTGTGCAGCTGACATTTCCCAAGTTATGTTTGTTTGCCTGTTAAGTCCAACTTGGAAATGCAAAGGAGCACGAAGAGGGATTAAACTGATGCAGGTAAAGATTCAAGACCCAGCATCTGGTAGCAAAAAAATGGGAGGCTTTATAGATGAGCATCCAGGTTTTTATTACTGAAAAACAAAACTTATCAAAGAAAATAGTTCTGATAAACAATTTTCCCTCATATGTCCCCAAGCACCTGCCATCCAGCTTGGTTTTATCACAATGAAATAACACTGGTTGCACTTCTCCATTACTGTTTTCATTTGAATTTCTCTAAAGTGATCCCTCGGTGAGGGATTTCCAAAAGCAAGATCTAAAACAGGATGAAAAAAATAATTACAGTGTCTTTCGAAATGTAAGTTATGAGGAAGCTCAGTGACGGAGGGGTTGCGCCAGGGGTGCTCCTCCGACTGCTCCCATGAGGTTGTCCTGCAAATGCCCCTGCCAGGCAGGAGCTCCTTCCCAGGCAAAACTGCCAGCCAGCAGCTCCCCCCTGGGAGAAGTGCCATCCGCCTCCAGGAGGACAGCGTGGGGATGACCAGGATAACCATGTCCCCAGCTCAAAGCCAGAAGACATATTTTTGCTGTCACTGTCTGCAGTGGAGGCAAGTCCTGGGTCTTCTGGGAGAGGAAGATCAAAGCCTGTCTGACCCACGCAAGCTTTCACCAGACACCTGGCCTGAAAGCAGCTGGAGCAATCGGCCACCTTCAAGGACGCCGCCAGCACTTTCCATCCCAACAACCATGACAGGTATCAGGAGACCAACGGG
Source organism: Gymnogyps californianus (assembly GCF_018139145.2). Taxonomy (NCBI): domain Eukaryota; kingdom Metazoa; phylum Chordata; class Aves; order Accipitriformes; family Cathartidae; genus Gymnogyps; species Gymnogyps californianus. The sequence continues at coordinate 111,574,495 of NC_059473.1, forward strand.
GAAAGAGCGGGCTGAATCCTTAATCCTTGCCAGCAGTTTCTTCCTTTGTTTTTTGGTGCTGGGCTGTCCAGGTCAAGCTGATGAACTGCTCAAAAAAGGTAAATATCGCTTTAATCTCTTCCTCAAGTTAATCATGCCAAACCACAGGAAGGCAGGTAATAATTCAAGATTAGCAATAGCCTTATGAAGCTCACATTATTGTGGCAGATATTTGAAGAACAGCAGCATGCCACACACCTCAAATACTTTAGTTTCCATCTAATCCCTTGGTGATTAAACCCCAGACAGCAGAAGGAATTTCACACAGTATCTTCAAATTCAGCATAGCTGGAATGATGCAGATGAATCTAATTTAATCCTTCTTTGTTTCTCACTCCTGACTGTGGAAACAGAATGAAAAGCAGAAAGAAAAATCAAACAAAAGGTGAGATGCCAGAGCAGCTGTGGATTTAAGTTTGCAAAGGTCCACGCTAGGTCATCACGGGAGCATTACAGATAGGCTTAATGAACATATGCCATCAAAAGAAGAACTTCAAATAAGCCAGATATACCCAGTGGGCCCAATTTTGCAAATGCTTTCATAGAATCACAGAATCATTTAGGTTGCAAAATGCCCTTAAGATCACTGAGTCCAACCGTAAACCTAACACTGTGTCGTGGTTTAACCCCAGCCGGCAACTAAGCGCCACACAGCCACTCGCTCACTCCCCCCACCCAGTGGGATGGGGGAGAGAACTGAGAAAAAAAAACCCTCGTGGGTTGAGATAAAGATGGTTTAATAGGACAGAAAGGAAGGAAAATAATGATAATGATAACAATAAAAATTGACAATAATACTACTAAAGGAATTAGAATATACAAAACAAGTGATGCACAATGCAATTGCTCACCACTCGCTGACTGATGCCCAGTTAGTTCCCGAGCAGCGATCCACCCCTCCCGGCCAGCTCCCCCTGGTTTATATACTGGGCATGAAGTCATATGGTATGGAATATCCCTTTGGCCAGTTTGGGTCAGCTGTCCTGGCGGTGTCCCCTCCCAGCTTCTTGTGCCCCTCCAGCCTTCTTGCTGGCTGGGCATGAGAAGCTGAAAAATCCTTGACTTAGTATAAACACTACTTAGCAACAACTAAAAACATCAGTGTATTATCAACATTGTTTTCCTACTAAATCCAAAACACAGCACTATACCAGCTACTAGGAAGAAAATTAACTCTGTCCCAGCCAAAATCAGGACACACTGCCAAGTCCACCACTAAACCATGTCCTCAAGCACCACATCACCACATCTTTTAAATACCTCCAGGGACGGTGACTGAACCACTTCCCTGGGCAGCCTGTTCCAATGCTTGACAACCCTTTCGGTGAAGAAATTTTTCCTAATATCCAATCTAAACCTCCCTTGGCGCAACTTGAGGCCATTTCCTCTCGTCCTATCACTTGTTACTTGGAAAAAGAGACCGACACCCACCTCACTACAACCTCCTTTCAGGTAGTTGTAGAGAGCGATAAGGCCTCCCCTGAGTCTCCTTTTCTCCAGACTGAACAACCCCAGTTCCCTCAGCCGCTCCTCATAAGACTTGTGCTCTAGACCCTTCACCAGCTTCATTGCCCTTCTTTGGACACGCTCCAGCACCTCGATGTCTTTCTTGTAGTGAGGGGCCCAAAACTGAACACAATATTTCACAGGACATTAAGTTCTCGTAGTAGTACGCTCAAGTATGCACTTAAGTGCATAATATGAGAAAGTAACTGCCTGCTTATGGATCCTAACTTCCAAATGCAGGGCTTGACTGTCTTCATGTGGCACATTCTCTGAAGAGGAGACCAGAGCTGGGAGGCTGGAGAGCGGGAGCAGCAGCCCTCACAAACTCATTGCAGGAATGAATCTGCAGCTTCTTTTCATCTCAGATGATAGCTTGTGAGCAGTCAACGACTTTCTAAGGCCATCCTTCCTTGTTTCCCAAGGGATTTCTGTAACTCAGGAATTGCTCATTATCAAGCATTAGGACTCAAAATCATCTGAAATCTTGGTGGTGTTTCTTTGGTTGGCTATCTATCTGGATTGCACCATCTTGTATCCGGTCACAGCTGGAAAGGTGCAACTCTTGAAGAACGAAGTTGGGTATAAATGATAGTAATGCCTGATTTGGTCCTTGTGTGTTCCCCAATAATTGTTGAATCCAGAATTATTTTCAGTATTTATGTAATTTAATGGGATAATATACAGAATACTGGAGGGCTGGAAGAGAGGAGCAGCCACGGGCACTTCCCAAGTAAGTACCCACTGACCATAAAATGTCCCCGAGCCTCCCAGCATAGGCAGCTCCTGCCAGAATCATTCGAGCGCTGCGCTGAGCAGTGCAGTGCAGCGCAGCACGAGGGCACCCACCGGAGGATCACCCCAAACGGAGGGCAGGGCGCTCGCAGCCGCCAAGCCCCATTGAACCAGGGCATCCCTGCGAGGAACCGCTGCAGCCTCCAGCAATGGCTGCAGGTCTCATCTCTCAACCTGTCCACTGCAGGACACGAGGCAGCGCCGTGCAGAGGAAAACCTGCTGCTGTTGGGGCTACCAGGTGACAACCGTGCTAAAAATGAAAGCAGGACTGAGTGCCATAAACTGCCTCCTCTCACCAGACGTCAGCCTTGAGGCCTGTAAATATCGGAGGAGGCCTCAGGTAGGTACTTGCTCTGTTGCCACCTATTCCTGGTCGGAGGGTGGTGTCGTCACTGATGCCACTGCCCTCCCTAGCAGAGCAGCTGGAGAGGCACGGTGGTAGCCGCAGCCCCATCCCCGTGGCCAGCCGCGCGTATGTGGGCAATGCTTGCACAGGGAAGGGTTTGCGGGGAAATCAGGGGGATTACTCACGCGTAATCACCTCCTGCAAGGAGAATCCAGCTGCAAGTATGTGAAGTTGGCAGCGATGGTGGTTGCATACAGTTTTCCATTATATATTCTTGGTCGAGTTGCTTCTAGTTTTAACTGTTCAGGTTCTTCAGTTTCCAAGCGTGTTCTTTGCCTTGGGCTGACATTTTTATTATTTTTTTTAAGCTGGCAAAATGGTTGAACTATTTCTGAAAGGCTTTGGAGAAAGGGGTTTTGTTGAGTAACATTTTCATCTCTTTGCATCAATGTAGCCAGTTTCAATGTATTCAAGCTTTGGAGTAATGTGAAAGGTTTGGTTGTGGGGGTTTTTTGCTGTCCTTATAAAAATCTGTTGGACTTAGTGCAGAGATAAGCTTTGAAAAACTGCTGCTTTGCTGGTGGTGGGATTTTTCTGTTTGTTCCCGCACCCCCTTGCCTCCCAAGGTTTGTCGCTAAAATCTTTAAGTGTCTTTTTCCTGGTGTGGCCTTGATTTCAGCTCTGTTCAGTTCTTATCTCGTGACTGCACTGAATGTGCTCACTTAGCCTCCTATAAGGGGAGGCAGAGTGAAAGCCACCGATAAGGCACAGTGGCAACTACATTAAATTCTCCATATATTTTTGACTTGAAAATGTGCTGGGCAGGAGCTGGGGGGGGGGGGGGGGAAGAAATATCCTAACGGGAAGATTCCCTTCTTTGTCTGTGCTGCAGGCCATATTTCTGAGCAACACTTCCAAATACCTCCCTCGGGAAGCAGATTAGCATCAATCCCTAAATCCCCTCCATTTTGTGATGGGGTACGCGGGTAGGCTGTGCAAGTTCATGTCTCGCACAGAACCGCGAGCGCCTGTCTCCAGCCGGGTGGGACTACACCCACCCGCAGCCTCAGCTGACGGTACCACATTTACCTGCACCAAATTCACCTGTACCGCTATCAGCTTTGGTGGGGGGCACTGACGGGGTGGGAGGGGGGCACTTTGGGTGGCGGGGGGGGGCTTGTCCGCATCGCCCTGCTCAGGAGGGAAGCGCGGGGCGTGTTGTGAGGCTGCTGCGCTCGCTTCCAGCGGCCGGTCCACAGCTGCCACCGTCCTCCCCGCGCACCGAAAACTTGCCGCCTCCAGCCGCGCTGGAGATGCGCGCAGGGCCTGGTGTGAGCTGGTGCCACGGGAGTCCTGCTCCATCATTTCCTTATTTGCTTTGACATTAAAAAATAGGAAAAAAAAAAGAAAAAAACCCGAAAAATCTAAACTTTTTTCCCCACCCCCACCCCACGCCCACGCCCGCGTTGCCGGTGAGGCTGGCAGCGAGCGCCGGCCGGGCGGGCGCACCCCGCCGCGGGCGCGCAGCCCCGCGGAGCCGCCTCTCCACGCTGCCCCGCCGGCCCCGCACTTCCTGCCCGCCGGCGGCGGCGGCGGCGGCGGCGGCGGCGGCCCGAGGAGGCGGGCAGGGCGATACCAAGTGGCCCGGCTGGGCGGGAGCGCCGGCGGCGGCGGCGGGCGGGCGCGGGGCTCGGCGCTGCGCACGCCGCGGGGCGGCCGCGGAGCAGCGGCGCGGTGCGCTCCGCCCCCCCAGCGACGCGCTCGCTGCCCCGCCGGGGAAGTTGAGCTCCGTCCCTCGCTCTCCCCGGTCCCTCGGCGACGGCTCCTTCCTCCCCCTCCCTCCAATGCGCCTCCCGCTCATTTCCTCTTTTCCTCCCCGCTCGCCGCCGCTCCGCAGGCGCGCGGCTCGCCCGGGCGCCGCCGCGGAGTTGTAGCTCCCAGGAAGCCGCCGCGCCCCCGCGCAGCCGCCGCCGCCGCTTCCAGGCCGCCGCGGGACCCCGCTCCGCCAGCCGGGTAAGGGGCTGGGGCTGCCCCGCTGCCGCCCGGGCGGCCGCTCGCCGCCGCCCGCGGAGCGGCGCGGAAACTTCGGCGGGGCTGCGGGAGAGCCGCGCTGCCCTCTCCTGCCGCGGGGACTATAGAAGAGCGGAGCTGGGGTGGGGTGGGGGCTTTCTGGCTTTTGGGGTGGGTATTTCTGGGGAGCGAGGGTTGGAAAGATCCCGGCTGGATTGCGGGCGCGGGGCGCTCCGCGCGTCTCTTGTACCCCCGCGGGGCGCGGAGCGGTGCGGTGCGGACGCCCCCTTCGCCGTCGGGGGATGCGGAGCGGATGTCCCCGGCCCCGCCGCCGCCGCCGCGGGGCTGCGGTGGCAGCGCCTGCCTCGCCCCGAGCAGTGGGGAGTGCCAGCGTTTTCCCCTGCCCTCGGAAAAAATACGTATGTGCGTATCTGTATGTCTTTCTCTCTGTATATTTTGTATGTGTACGTATATCACTACGTATATATGTGTGTGTATATATACACATGCAGCCCGCGTGTGTATTTGGGTTGTGTGTGAGTCTCGCCTGATGATGAAGGGAGGTACGCAGCTCTGCTTTATGGTGGTTAATGGTTTACCCGGCGAAGTTCCCGCCGCATGAATGTTGCAGGGCGCTTTGAGTCAACTCCTTCAGATCCGGACTTCCTATTTGCCACCTTCCCAAACGGCCTCTAAAAAACGCTGGCATTTGCCTCTGGTGAGTAGGCTTTTTTGGGCTGTCTCCTCCCCTGGGAGATGTCTGGGGCCACGCTGGAGGCCGGATGGCTGCGGCTGAGGTCACCCCGGTCCCCTGAACCTGGGGCAAGGGGGGACACCCTGCTCCCGGGAGGTCGTGGCAGCGAAGGCGTCTGCCAGCCACGGTTTGCATCGGGCTGCCGGGCGACCTGCTGGAGCACAGGGCTCTGGAGCACAATAGCTGCCAGAGTACCGAGAATCGCAAGAAATAGGGAATAAAACAAGGCAAGTGTGTTTACAAGTAAGTTTCCATGCAAATAAGTTTCTGCTCGGTTTGGGAAAAGGTCGCGTAATGCATCATCTGGAATGAAAGGTTAGCTGAGAAAAACAGCTGGGTGTTCAATAGGTCTGTGTCTCCTGCTCGCAGCTGGGTAATTTATACCTTCATGACAAAATCCTGAGTTTTTTCACAGGAATACTTATAGGCAAGCACTGGAACTGAGTGTTATCCTGTAATCCCATTCACAAGTGAAAATCTGGTAGGGAGATCAAATTTTCTCTGTGGGGGAAAGAAAGGAGGAATCAATTACTCCCTCCCCAAAATGTTCTGCAGTTTTCCCAATAGGAGACATTTGTCGTGGTTCCGGGTTCAAAAGCTCTTCTTGCCTGAGATGAAACTCAAGCAAAGACCAGGGGGCTATTTCAGCAGCCCATTGGCACGATAACCCTGTCCTGCGTGGGGTCCTACCAGCATCTTCGGGTGCTTCCCGCGGCGGCAGGGGAGCAGAGCCAGAGAGGAGCCTGCGCGGGGCCCTGCCTGTTCCGGGGCCGAATATCCGCCTCGCTCCTGGTGCCTCGACTCTTCTCAGGTGCTTGGATCGGGAGCCCTTCGATGCAGGTGAAAGGATCTTACAGCTGCGTATGTTTGATTTCATCCAGTGTGGTGAGGCTCTGGGAAAAAGGCAGATAATGTCCCCACGTCTTCCCTTAGGTTAGGTGGGGAGATGCTGGCCAGCCAGCAGGGCACGCGTCGCCTCTTCCTGACACCTATTTTCTGCTTTTCTTTGTTTCTTGCCTTAAATTTAGGGTTTCTTTGTGTAGAGGTGAAAGTGTAGGAAACTGGGAGAGGAGGAAAGTGCATGCCGCTATAGAGTGGCTGTCGCAACGCTGGCAGCAGCTCTGCTGAGGAGTCAGCTATGCTGGCAAAAACAGTGCTTTTTGTTGGCATAGCTTAGTCCATTGAGGGAATTGCAATGGTGAGAAGAGTTCTGCCAGCTGCAGGAGTGGGGTTTGCTCTTGCAGCTGGATGCTTGCACCGGCAGGAACTTGTGTAAGTGTAGACAAACCTTTTGAGTTCTCAAATGAGGCTGTCGCTGTGCAGGCGATGCTTTGCTCGCTGTGTGTCGCAGCTGGCACCGTGGTGCCTCCTGTCACCCGAGCTCTTGGGCATGGCAATAACATGGGCCGGTTGTTGGGAGCTGACGATAGAGATTACTTTGTAGCCTAAGCAACATTAAACTTGGATTATGACTCTGCAAAAAAAAAAAAAAAGAAAAAAGAAAAAAAAAAAGCATGTGATCTGTGATTAGAAATGGTTGCAATTAAAAATACTCGTGCAACATGATTTTTTTTTTTCCAAGCAAGACAATATTCTTCTGAGTATTGATTACTTTGACGTGAGTGAGACAAGAATGCTGGTAGACCCAGGGGGCAATGTGAGCTAAAATTCTATATCATTGGGGTGGGTTTTTTCTTGCTTCTAGTGATGTGAGACTGTAAGGAATGAGGTTGCACTGTCTGCGTATGCAAGATGCACAGATACTCATGGGAAGAGGATCTCCCACTTTTCCAGAGAACTGCTGGTCTTTCCTTCAAGCATGACTTTTAGGTCAGATTCAGTAACAAATGCAGTATGTTTTCCAGTGAATGGAAGAAAAACAGACTTTTTTTTAAAATGTGTTTTTCCTCATGTTCCTAGGATGATTCCCATAATGTCTGTACGTGGGATCAGTTTCTTTGTTCGTTGTCTGTATTAGAAAACAGTTTGTGTCCGACTACAGCATCTTCATGGAGCTTAACTCGGACTAAAGTTAAATTTCTTTTGGCAAGAGGTGATTTATCTTAGCTCATGTTGACTGTATTACTGTATTGTGTGGGATCCTACCCATGGATTGTGGAAGGATTTGCTCTTGCAAAATTGTTGGATTTTAGCTTTAATGAGCAGAAAATGTTTTAAATCGATGCCTGAAATTTCTGTTGTTCCAATAATCCTCTAGCATCCTGAGAGTGTAACAAATGCAAACAATTATCTTCACTTCATCAGCCTTTTGCTGTATAAAAGCTTTCATGGGTTGGTTGTATTTTGCTAACCTGCTAATTAACCCATTGATTTCTGCATTTCTTGGCTTCCCCGGATAAATATCTTCTGCCTATTGTCACGCTCTGATAGCAAAGTAATTGTGAATCCTTAAACAATGGGGGCAAATACTCCATGAAGGAGCTCCTTACCTTACCTCCCTGAGTCTTTCAGTGGGTAGGAGAGAACATTCTTTGGCTGAACCTCCTGGAAATGTGACCTTGCTGGAAGTTCAGTGTTATGTTGCTTAATGACTGGGAGACCTATAGGATTGACTGCGGGGTGAATTATGCATCCTCCTGCACTGATTGCGCTGGAATTAGAAGGCAGGAGCTGGGGGGGACGGATCCATCTCGTAATCTAAGAAATATTGCAGTTCTTCTGGATTGCACTGCATGAAATATGCCTTTATTATTATTAAGAAATGCTGCTTACAATTCGCACAGTAGGTTTGTAGATACCTGTGAATAACCAGGGTGGAAGAGATGGCAATGGCACTTTGACTATTTCAGTGTTTCTTGTCCTGTAGGTGTGTATCTTTTTAAAGTCAAAGAAAGCAGCAAGTAGCTTAAGGAATTCTCCCTGGTGCTCTATGTTAGTTGAGATACTGTGGAAACCCACGCTAGCAGCATTCTGTGCAAAAGATGCCAACTACAACCTGGTCAGCTTTTCTCTTCCTCTTGCACGCCACATGTTTCCCAATGATTGAACTGCCTGTATCAAGCGACACAATCTACTTGAAATCTGGCTGGGAAAAAAAACCAGCAACAAAACTTAGACGTAGCTATAGTTATGTACAGTTCATGCACCAGCCTTTGAGACCTTCTGCCAGTTTTTTTGGTGACTTCAACAAATATGTTTTAGCCTTATTTCTTCTTCTGCCCTCTCTTTTCAAGGGAGATCACACTGCCTAAATGGGAAAGGGTGCAGCTGGATAAATGCATGTTTAACAACTGGGGAAAAAAAGCATGCTTGCTAGTATTTCAGTTGCTGTAATCTTAATGTATTGAGAGGTGTTCTGAGCTGATGGTATCCCTTTAAATATCCACTTGGGTTGGAAAACACTGGATTTGGGTGACAGGGACACCTGGAGACTTCAAGGGTGGAAGGCATGGCTTGCACCTACAGAGATGCTTGCTGAAAACGAGGCGTACTGAGATCCTGACACGCTTGCCAAGAGCAACGGCTAAACTTGGGCGGCTGGTTTAGCAATTAAATTATGTTTTTGTTTTGGACAATGGGTTTATTGTAATGAATTAACAGGTGGACTAGTAAGAGTGGCAAAGGGGTTTGTTTTTGATTCCCCAACCATGCAGCGTGCCAGCATCGGGAACGTACTTCCCACCAGTGGAAGGGCAAGAAGCATTTCGTACTGAGTGCCCCGGGGAGAGGGAGCGCGGCCGCGTGTCTTCTGGTGTGCATACCCCAAATTCTTGTAATTTCTTGAAAATACAAGCATGTGATGAATGGTATAGCTTGGGCATGGGTTAAGGAAATACATCTTGCTGATGCTTGAAAGTTGGCATGTGGCTCCTGCAAAGTCATTTTAAAATAGATGGGGGTGGTGGCGGTGGGAGGAGGGAGGAAAAGAAATGCCTTCGGGGGGCCGGGAGCCAGCACATGGGCGTGCTTCTCATTCACCTCTGCTCCGCACAGGCTAGCGTGTCTGTGCAGAAGGGATGCTTTTCTTTGCTCAGAGGTAGTAGGATTTTTTTTCGGGTTTCTTTTTTTCTTTCTAAAGGGCATTGTGCGCAGGATGCTCTGTTCTTGGCAGCTCGCCCATGGTGTGAGGGGAGAAAGCTCACTGCTTTTGGTCGTGCTGCAGATAGCCGCCATCAAAGCCAGTTAGCATTTGTGGGACATCCTTTCCTTTTTCTCTTTAGTGAAGCTTTTTTTTTAGCAGGTAAATGGTGTTTCTCCAAAGACATAATTTTGTCTTAAAACTCATCTGGGGAGAAGGAGACTTTCCTTTGGAGGACAATTTGGGGCTGGCTGATGAGAGCTGCTTGTGCGTGAGAGGGGAGTGGGAATTACAAGGGAGGACGTTGTGGATGCGTAACCATTAGCACCAACTTTAATTATGAAATGTGTGTTCAAAAGAAAGTAAGCACACTTTGCGGTGCTTAGGAAAGGGCCTAGAAGCAACATCTGTTAAATATGTTAGAAGATGCTTGAAAACTCTGTATCCCCTTCACCAGAGCTGAAGGGAAGGCAGCAGCTTGAAACTTAGGCTTGGGAGCACAGGCCTGGCAGGAGCTGCCTGGCCGGTGGATATTGCAGGCAGCTGCCTTTCGTAGTCCTCCTGCAGAGTGGTCAAAGCACCCCCCTGGAACAAGCCGGGGCTTCTGCTGTTCATTCCAGTTTCCAGTTCAAGTTTCTTCCTCGATGGTCAATACCCCTATGTCGTGTCACCTCTCAGTCTCCTCTCCCTGGTGTCTGTCCTCCTAAAGCTCTTGTACCGAGAGAGCTGGAATTGCTGTATGGAGGAGAGGGGAGAAGAAAGCAGACTCGGCATAAAAGGCCCTCCGTGATTAGACATGGCTTTGATTTTTGCTGGGCTGAGTTTTATTGTTCCTGAGCTCCTGTACATCAGCTTTGCTTCAGAGGCATTCTGGGGGCCTTTCCAGAAAACGGGTGCTCCTGTGTGTAAGAGTTTATTAAAGAAGGCATTTAGGCAAAATAAAACGGGGGTTGGAAAAGCAGGTATTTGACAGTCACCTTTTTGTGACCAGTCTCTGAAAGCCAGAACCATTTAAATGGCAATGGGCACGTGCCTGTGTCCAGCCTCTCTCCTGGCTTGGTGCAATGAAGCCTGGATGGTTATGTCCAGCGGAGGGTAGCAGGCCAAGCCTGTCCCTGGTGTAAGGAGCCTGATTCCCCCAAATGCCATGGCAATGATTCCCCTTGGCTTAGGTTTGACGTGGAGCAAACCCGCTGAAATCAGTTGTGGGAGACCTTTTCATTCCAGTTGGCTCCCTTGTTGTTGGTCACTCATCAGCTGGGGGATTCGCTGGGTGCTGTACCCTCAGTGATGGCTGTGGCCCCTTCTCAGGTTGTCGGGACGGGAGTTTGGTCCCTGCACGCGTGCCTGTCCCCCCAGGGAGCACAGCGTGAGCCTGGGGGTGCTGTGCTCCTCCGCGCCAGGCTCGTCCCAGGAGCAGCAGCTCTGCCTGGGCCAGTCAGGGGTTCTTCTAGGGTTGTCAGAAGATGTATGAGAAGATTTTTTTTTTTTAATGGAAATTGGATTTCATTCAAGCTGAGGGTAATTGGAGCTGTGGTAATGGTCTGAAAGCAAATGAGAATGAGCTCTGTAGACTGCAGCCACAACTTTCTGTTCTGCTCGTGTCATGCTTCTTAAAATGGCATTGATTCCTAAATCTGGCCCTAAAGCTCTGTTACTAAGAGCTGTGTTTTTCTCAGGAGATACACAACATGAGGGAAGACGACCCTTCATTTTTAATTCATCCTATAGCCCTCCTCTCCCATCTCCTTAAGGATGCCCTGAACCTGCAGGCTGACTTGCCCAGCCAGGCTTGTCCCTGTGGGAAACCTGACCCTGGTGGCACTTTGCAAAGGAGCAAAGAGTCTGTCTCGTCCTATTCAGATCGTGAACAGCCCTCCAAAGCAGCTTGCGGTTGCAGGAGGAGGAATCTGTGACTCCAGTAACATCTCCCTGCCAGCTGGGAGGAGGAGAGGAGTCTTTGCAGGAGAAAATCCCATCGCCGATGCCTGCCGAGGTACCACTGGATCCTCCAGAGAGGAGAACCAAAGCAATTGCTGTGCTCATCGCAGGAGGGAGTCTCTCTTCTGACAAAATGGCTTACTGCGCGTGGGTATTGCCAGATCTGAGCTTCTCAGCCGCACTGACTGCGATTTCTCCTCTCTCAGATCTCCTGGTGTTTGCCCATGTCTTTCATCACCGCCAACAGGGATTGTTGGCAGGCTGTTCACAAGGTGTGTGCTGCAGCTTTCCAGAAGTCCTGTCCCTTAAGTGAGGCAAGCTGTTATGAACCGATAGCACCAGAAACAAGTGAATTTACTGAGTGCTCGTTTTTATGGGTGTAATTCAGAAGGCATGGTTTGGAAGTGAAGGTGCCCTTGCTGGCCGTTCCCAGAGCTCTGGCTTGTTGCAGGACATGTTCAAGGATCTTCTTCCTCAGCAGTTGGCTTAGCCATCATCTTCTAGGGACCGGGAGCTTCACAGCCAGGCACTGGCTAGCCCCATTTGTGTTGGGACATTTCGAGTTAGCTGTATCTTGGTGCCAAGCTTTGTTTTCAGATGCTTGGTGCCCATGGCTGCTGCTGGGGTCTTGCATGCCTCATTGATGGCTTTTTACGCTTGGCGGAGAGGCATGTTTCTAACAAAAATGCTCTGCATTGCTTGCTCAGTTTCATGAAAGTATTGCAAAAACATTTTGGGGGAAGTTTTAATATTCTTGAGCTGTACGCATGCAAAAGGCCGGGCTGACTATTGAATATTAATGCCTGCTCAGGGGCTTGTAATGAGCCTGCCTCCTGCTGTAACAGTCATTAGACAGAAAGACGAACTGTCAGTGGCTTTTAGATACCACGAGAGGTATAGTGTTGTGCCTTCTGCTTTCCATGCGAGCACACTCACCGTCTCGTGCCCCGTGTTTGGGCGAACTCTGACCTGAGGAAGACGTGCGGGTGCTGGAGCAGAGCGGTGCCGCAGGCTGAGCTCCTCGGGGCCGGGCACCGCTGCCACCTCTGGCTCTGACAGCGTTTGTGACATCCTCGTGCCAGGTTCTGCGGCTCTGACCGGAGCCTGTGACTGGCGTGACGTGGGGTTTGCAGGCTGCCCATTTGCCACCGCTTGTCTCCTCTCCTCCCCCAGCTCACCTGCTGTCCACGGAGATGCCAGGCTCCTGCTTTCCATTATCAGCCTTCATTTAAACCCATCTTAATGTCAGTCAGCAGTGGAAGGAGAGGGAAAAATCCCTAACCAGAGTAGCAACGGTGACAGATCCCAAAGCGTAGACTTCAAGGTGGTCACCTGTCAGTCTTCTCCAGGCGCCTGGTTTCACGCAGGTCGTGTCTCCCACCAAGTACAAAGAGGAGGGGGCTTCTAGCGCTGTCACCCGAGCGTCCCTGTGGCTCCCGAGGAGGGGTTCACCCGGCTGTGTTTCATACAGCCCTGCTGCTGGCTGAACCCCATCTCCACATCCGGACAGCCTGTGCCAAGGTAAGCTGTGGGCTGCGGGAGGGCTGCCTGCAGGGAAGCGGCAGCCTGTCCTGGCAGAGCAGGGAAGACCCATCAGCCTGGAAAAATCTTTGTCACCTGAGGTTGATGTTTTACAGCCTCTAAAGCTGTGATTGATGTGTGCAGGAAGTTTTTCTCTTAATGTTGCTTTTCCAGCTCTCTGGAGGTTAACAAGACACCGGTGCATCTGGTTTTTGCTTTGCTTTCAAGGTGGTTTTCCCCTTATAATTATAAAGATGAGAATGTGTAAATTTTTTTAAATGAATAAATGATCTGCCCAGGAGCACTAGTTTGTGATAAACTCAATTTAAACACAGCTGCATATTCTGTAGCTGGAGTGTGGTTTTATGTAGCGTAGAAGAGCCTCAATATGCAGAGAGGGTTAAGGTTATATGAGGCACCTTGGCTGTGCCATAACAGCATTTATCACTGTAATTTGGTTTTTTAATAAATTCAGGCTTCATTCAGTCCTTGGAAAGTTTTAGAACTCTTTCAACTACTGCTCTGTTGTGTCCCTCCACCTGGTATCTTAGCTCATACAAATTTGCAATCTGCTTTAATAAAAGGCAGTTGACACTACGTCCTGCGTAGCTGCCTAGCAAATCTTATTTTAGCAGATACCTCCCTTTCCATGACCTTCCTTATTCACTCCATCCCTCCCAAATCTTTATTGTGTAACTTGAACGTAACATTTAGTTTAGAGCATCCTGTGAAGCAGGGAAATGCAACTGAAAAGGAGGCTAAAAAGGGGAAGAAAGAAACTTCCTGGACAATGAATGTGTAATGACATAATTTAGTTAATTGTATTGGAAAAAAGTTTAAAAGAGGAAGTAGAGTAAATAACTGGCACTGTTCTGTCCCCAACTGCCTGTATCCTTTTTAACTGTATAGGCTGATCGCTTGTGTGCAAGTCAGACCAGGCAGTATGTGGCATTTGTCAATAGTCTTTTTGGAAAAAAAACCCACCAAAACAGCCCTGCAATTCAGTAAGGGAAAAATATGTAAGTGAAAATAATTAATCTTGTTCTGACACTTTAAATTAGATTCAATAAAATGTAATGCATTTGCTTGGCAGAGTCTTTGAATTTCCATACCTTCCTTTCCTTCTTTCATGCACACTCAACTTCTAGGGGAATTTAGTGCAGTACGTGAGCTTATACAGCTTACTTTGGCAATCAGTTCTGCGATAACATCAACTTACCCATCTCGGCTTCTAGTCTTAGCCCTAGTGCTGTCCTGAAAAAGCCTTTGCTTACCCTTGAATTTGTAAAGCTTCCTTACCGTGTTGTCGTTTCCTTTTAGTTGTGTCTGTGGAACCCAAGTTTGGGGGGTGTTTTATAAGCCAAATAGCTTGGCTTGTGTAAAACTGTGCTAAGGACTGCAGATATTAATTACTCATTGAATTGGGCAGAGGAGATGTTGTACCCGTTCCTCACCCCTCTGAAGCAGGGCATCACGGCATGGTCATCCTCAGTGGCCAAAGGTTATCGGCCAACTTGTGAGTCTGTTAGCAGGAGGGACTGGAGCCAAAACCGACGTGTAATGCAGAAGTGCAATCTGCAGCTTTGGGTTGAAGTGCGCAAAACTCCTCCGAAGCCAGGGGAATTGCATCTGCCTCCACCGAGATGAATCTGTGGCTGTGTAGCCCATGATGTATTTCATGATAGGCCTTGTTGGCATGCAGGTTTCTCCTTTGCACAGGCTTCTTTCAGATTCCATTGGTTTCCCTGTTGTTCCCTTGAATCTGGCACGGATAACTGTTTGTGTTACGATAGCATCAGCCAGAGATAAGATTCTTGTACCACACGCTTCAGGCTGTTCTTCAGTCAATGGTTTAACCACTACATTGCAGCTGTGTTCAATAAATAAACCTTCGGGATGCTCAGAGTGGGGGTTTTGGAGATGTGGAACAACAGTTACTCACTGTAGACCTAATCTTCTACTAACTTAGGTCCAAGCTTTTTGGATTGTACTCCAAGTGTTTCTGTGCTGTAAACAAAGCTCCAGCATGGGAGACGTGCAATGGAGATGTGCAGGGCAGCATGGAGCGTTTCCTAAAATCCCACAGTAAGAATCGAGGGGATAGATGTGTTCATTTGATAGGATTTCTGTGACTTCTGTGACCCCAACTCTGACGTCTCACAGCTAAGGTGTGACGCTCCTGCTTGGGTAGGAGCACAAGTCACAGTCTTCCATACAGAGACATAAGTCTCTTACTCACTTGGAGAGTTTACATTTAAGCACCCAGGTGAACATCTTGTCCTGCTCTCAGGACTTGTTGACTTAGCTGATAGACCTGAATGCCAAGGGAACCTGAAGGGAAACAACCTTGTGCCGGGGCAGAGATTACACCACCATCCCCGCAACACCCAGCAGCCCCACTATCCCTGTTTTGTTTTTTTTTTTTTAATGGTACAATATCCACCGTTCTTTGTTCTGTCTTCTCTGCTGAGAGGTGGACCTGGCTTTGCATTTCACCTCGCTGTTACAGGTTAAATTCACCAAACAGTGTCAGGGTGGCTTTGTGAGCAGGTGTAGGTACCAGTGATGCTGCAACAGGCTTCAGGTTGCAAAAATTTGTAGTTGGAAAGTTGTCCAAATAAACTGCAGAGGGAGAAAGCCTGAAGGCAGAGAGCTGGCAGGAGCTGGACACTTTCTGAAAATGCAGGCTGCTTTACAGCATGAGAAATCAAAGTAGCCTGGGAGCCTGTTCAGTCTGTTCAGTCAACAGGTGCAGGATGTGCTCCAAATAAGCAAACACGGCCTCCGAGGAATGTTTTGAACTCCTCCATGTTGCCGTTTCCTGATACTGTCAGCGCTTGGTGTTTCCTTCATGCTCTGGCAGCCGTGTGGTTACAATCTTCTGTGTGAGAAGTGGTGCTTCGCTACGGTGACTGCTGGGAACTTTCGTCGAGAGTTTTTGGGCTGTGTGACCATCTCACTGCATGTGTCCAGTTTGATGCGTTCAAGGTGAGATTCACTGTTGTTACAGTCGTGGTGACAGCTGGAAGCAGGTATAGGGCGTATCTCCTATCTGCTACCAGAGCTGATGCACTTGTGGCTTGGCTGGTGGCCTGGGGCTCGAGGGAGCGACATTCAGTCTCTAACTTAACTGTATGCCTCCCGAGATGTTCCTGGGGAGGCTGCAGCGTCTCCATACATCAGTTTCCCATTGCAGTGGTTGGATTATAATACGTTTCTAGGGGTGTTGCAAGCACGTTGCTTAGGTGAAGTGGTAACGGGAGAGGTGCCACTAAGCAGTATCCAAGGCAGAGAACGGAGAGGCAGCCTTTTATTCTTGTTGACACAACAGAAATCTCTCTCAGCAGTACCAGCCCCTCAGGGGACGCACGGCCTGAGGTATATCTGCCCTGCAGCCATAGCAGGGTATTGAGGAGAACACTTGAATTAGCTTTTTACATTAGCCAGCATCTAAATCTCCAGTTGTAGCACCCTGGAGCTCAGTAGGGGCTAGAAAACCTGCCCAGGAGCCAAGGGAAATGAGCCTGGGCTGGGCTGCGGTGGCATCTGGGCTCTCTGAGCTGTGCCGAGTGGGGTAAGTGATCCCTGGGACTTACGCAGGTTGGAAATAAGCTTGGGTAGTGACAATCCTTTGATGGACAGGGTGAACTGACCAACTCCTCTTCTGGGATGCAGGGGCCTTAAAGAAAACAAACCTGGAGGATAGAGTCTTCTGGGAGTTACCTTGCATTGTGGGTTGAATTATATGTCAAGATGGGATCTCTCAGAGCTGCTGGGTGGGCTCCGAGCATGGTGGCTTACAGGCCTGGTGTGAAAGGTGAGGAGGAGAAAGGGGGCGAGAGGTGAATGGGAAGAGACTGTGCTATGGAGGAAGGGGTGGGTGGACACACTCCAGAGCAGTTTGTCAGCTGGCACGAGTGCTGGCATGGCTACACATGCAGTGTGGATGCATCCACAAGTGTGTGTAGAAGTGCAACAGCCAAAGGTGAGGTGCAGTAGTGGGTGATGAGCTGGCCAGCTGGGGGGAACTGGAGGAAAATTAGAATAGAATAGTTCAGTTGGAAGGGACCTACAATGATCATCCAGCTCAACTGCATAGCAAGTGACAGGACAATTAGTTTCTTGGCTGTCCATGGACTGTTGCTACCCACATGTAACGGGGACTGCAAAATTGTATGTCCTACAAGCCCTCACCTGTTTGCATTTGCAGGAAAAAAAGAAAAAAAAGACACATTTTTATAAAATAGCAGAGTCTAGTTGAAAAAGAAATTGCAAATCAGGGAGAGCAGAGACTTCATGTAGTGCTGGGGGCTATCTCCACTGCTGCATGCGGTGTTTGCAGGCAGGTCACACCATCCACAAATGTAGCAACGTTAATAACAGTATTGATTAGTCTTAATGCAGTTATGAAAGCTGAACCTTGGAGGTGTGGGAGGGCCTTATTGGTAATCAGCATTGAGATTGATCAAGGATAGTATCAGCCAAAGGGGAACAAATGGAGGCTAGAACAGGGCAGGGTAAAATAGTGGCCATTAAAGAAAGAAAAGTGCCCACAACACTTGAGGCTTCTCCATCACGTAGAAAGAAATCTACTTAATATATAATGTCTATGACTCGAAGCAAAGGAATGGCGTTAAAATCACCTTGGAAAACAAGACAAAAGAAAAATAAAGGTGCCTGCAATGGTTTTGGTGCAAGCTAAGGCAGGTCTGAGGACGCTGCAGGACCTGGCAGAGCTGCAGTGCCCGCGGGGGAGGCAGGGGTGGGTGATGCGTGACCGTTGGGAGGGAGTTTTACCCCTGCCAGATAGGTCAAAGCATGGTTAGAAAAACCATTTGTCACCTTGGTTTCTCCAGTCCGTCAGTGAAGCTCTTTTCATAAGGAGGATCTTTACAAATGATTCTTTGGAGCAGTCTCCTCCTTAAGCTTTTTGCTAGCAGCTGTGAAAATAGTAGATTGATGCACTTGCCTCTTCCTGCCCAGCCTCCAAAAGTTACTGACATCTCTTCCTTTAATTCTGCTTTGTAATTGAATTTCTGCCATAAGTTGCTTCTGCTAATTCAATTATATCTTACTTTTAATTGGCAGTGGATTTAAATACTTCATGTGCTGTTAACATAGAGATTAACGTGTGCTGTCCGGTCACCCTCTACTCCATCAGGTTGGAGCAAAGGTTTTGTATGATTATAAGAATTTAGCCATTTTTTTTCCCGAAAGTCTTTTGGGATGCCAGAATCTAGCCAAGGACTGGGAAATGCCATTTATTTTGAATGTATAAATATGGCCAAATAATCTTGCACTAGTCTGTAAGGTTTGTTGAATGGGGAAGGCACAACAATTTTGTACCAGCAACACAGAAGAGAAATCAGAAGAGCTTCTGGGTTGTGTTTCCTATTTCGCCATTGACCGGATTCAGTCCTTACCTTGCCTTTCCATTGGATTTCATTGGGTTGGCAACTTGGAGAGATAACATCCATCCCTGTATAAAATGAAGATACTAGGTTTTCTTCCTAAAAAGATGTTGAAGCTAAAATGACTTGTTTAAATGCTTGTATTGCTGCCAGGTTGCAACATTTGTGAGCGCCTGCCTGAGGATCTCAAGAGTAATAGAAAATTTCATGGAGTCTTGGATCTTCCTTCCTGTGAGCAGAAGACTGATGTAGTTAACATCTGCACTGACAAGGGAAGATACCAGGAGAAAATAGGAAAAGAACCATTTAGGGAGCACTCACTTAAGGGTTTTTCTTTTTCTTTATTTTTTCTTCCAGGTTCTCTGGGCCTTAGGAAAGGGCTTGTTTAAAACAATCCCCCAAATGTTGGGAGGACGCACGTGGCAGGGTTGGTCTTCAGTAAAAGCCGGTCAACCAGCACCACCAGTGATCAGGGAAGAGGGCACCTGCAGGGGGTGGCTGGTGACCCCAAGGCAGGGCAGGATGCCCGGACCTCACCTCCGTGACACTTGTCTCGCTCTCATGATTTGTAGGTGCTGGATTTCAGCTGGCTGCTTGACTTCAGTTCTTTTCAATTTCTTCTGGGTGATTGTTTCTGAAAACCTGTAGAGAATTGGTGAGGTTTCCTTAACAATGAACAAGCAAAAAATATAGTGCTAAATTTTTTAAAAAGGAGGAGATGGAATTGCAGTACAGTCAGTCTGACTTTTATTACAGTATTTTCCTGGAAGTTAATAAATTATTTCCCACCTAGGCATCTTCTGGGTGCTTATGAGTAACAGTCAGCATGGATTAGTCTGGAACAAATCACGTCAGACATCCTAATTTCCTTCTGCAGCAGGGTAACAGGTCTTGTAGATAGAAGGAGAGCAGATGATATGATGTACTTCAATCCTAGTTAGCTTTTTGGCATATTTTTTGATATGCTCAGAGGGAAGCTAGGGAAAAGAAATCTTGGTGAAACTTTTACCTTATGGATGGTGCAATGTAGGTGTGCTAACCATGCTCCAGGCTTAGCTCCAGTATGTCGTCAAGCTCAGAAGTATTGGGTGGGGATTTCCAGAGGTGGACCCTGTGGCTTGGGTCATTGTAATTGATGCATTTGATAAAATACTGGTTCAGACTCAACAGGTAGCACCAAACTGGGGAGGTTACAAGCACTTGGGAGGCAGGATTATATTTTCAAATAGCTTTGGACAAAACCAGAAAATTAGCTTGGAGGGTCCATCATTCACACCCGAAGGTGTTAACGTGGGCTTGCAGTTATCCCTGGTGAATGAGTTGGCTGTACAGACTACCCGGGGGTGGTTGGAGGGGCTCCGCTGAAAAATGTCTTGGGATCGTGGTGGGTCACACACTGCTTTGCCAGCATCATCCTGCCCCAACAACAGCAGACACAGTCTTCCATAAACAGGAGGATGGACTTGCTGTGTCCTGTGTTGCGTCTCCTGGTGCTCTGGCATCTCTGGAGTACTGGAGCCAGCGTGGGGCACTGCGTCTGGGGGAAGACGTAGAGAAAACGAGAGAGGCCAGCGGGGATCTGAAGAACAGGACCCAAGAGGAAAGACAGGAAGGAGCGGGGTGTTTGGTCTGGAGAGAAGGCAAAGGACTGGCACAATGGGTTTGCAGTGTCTGGAAGGCTGCTGCGAGGGGAGAACTTCTGAAACCTCTGCCCCATGTCTGTGGGGGTTAGGTAATGAGTGGTAATGAGTTTGAATGGTATCACGAAAGGAAGAAACTCCTACTTGTAGGGATGGTAAAGTGTTGAAGGAGACTGTTGGGAGGCTTTGGTAATGGCTGGGATCTCTGTGGTGGGGGTTTTGTGTTGGGCAGACCAAATGTGTGTGTTAGGGGTGGGCTGGAGGCACCTGGGAGTAGGGTCCCAAACCTGGTGGGATTTTGTTTGCGGAAGTTATGGGGTTACTGGGTCAGACAAGGGTCTGGCAGGAAAGAAGTTGGTGTGGTGGGGCTGGAGACAGGCTGGAGGAGATGAATGCTTCCCAGCCATGCCTGGCCTCGGCGGTGGAGGAAGTCATGGTCAGCTCTGTGGGAGGGTGGGAATCAGAGTGAGTCACTTGTTTTCGATTTTCTAATCCACAGGTTTTGAGAGATTAGGAATCGCAGGAGCAGGTGAGCTCGCTCCTGGTGCTCTCGTCTGTGACTCCTTAAGCACTGATGAACCCTCAGGATTCACAGCTGGCAGATGCTGAAGGGATGCAAATTATTATACTCTGCTTTCTCGAGAAGCATGCTCAACGGAAAGAAGTGATTTCTAACGTTTCAGAGCAATGCTTAATGGCTCCAGAAAACTTGAAACTGATTCTCTCATATTTTATTTCTTTTTCTCCTGTTGTTAGATCTTGGCATAGTAATATTTTGAGGTATAAGCCAAGCAAACCTTCTGAATCTGAACTCGATACTTGCTTATTTTGAAAGATGAGTTTTACAAAAAAGATTTAAAGTAGGAAGGGTGGTTTCAGCAGATTTTTGAATGCCAGAAGAATTTGCTGTCCGAATTTGAGAGAAATCTGTGCTTTTTTCCAACATGGGAACTGTTTTCTATTTCAGGACAAATAATAAAATGCAAATGCAGGCAACAAAGTGGTTTCTTAGTGTAGGGTAAGAACTGGAGCAGGGTTTTTGCATGTTTAGACTAATTCTGATCTCTCTTTCATCTGGGAAAATTGTTTTTTACAAGGGAGGCCAAAAAGTGGGAAGGTTGTCACTTAGAAGAAAGCTGTAATGTAAAGCATGTTTGGTTTGTGTCTTCTCCTCCAGGCAGTCGAGCCCCGTGGACTTTCTCTGAAGAGGTTCCAAGATAGGTGGTGAGTACTCTCCAGAGCCTGCTCCTTTCAAGGCACTCTTTAAATTAGTGATAGAAAAATTAGTAATAGAAAATACAAGTGTGGGTTTTGTTCTGCATTGGGTGCAGAAGTTTGCATTTGCTGAGCTTGTGGCACGCTTTAATTTTAAAGCTGGCAAGGCTAATCTTTGAGTGGGGGTTTGGCATCAAAATGTTAAGCTTTATCTTTGCACTAAAATGAATTTCCTGAGACTTGATCAGTGAAATAAATGTTATATTTTTAAAAATATTTGACTGTAGGGAAAATCTGCACAAATTACGCTGTATTTTTTTACTAAAAGCCTACACTGTCCAGGGAGGCAAAGTGTTTTCTGTGTCAGAGAGCAACCTTAGGTTTTTTTTTTCCTTCTGTTCTGTCCAATTGTGTTAATCTAAAGGAATGCAACTTTCAGAGGGTTAAATGAGCTGCATAACTCACACTAATCTCTGCTGTGTGTGACTGATTTTGTCCTGCCTGCACCCAAGATTTCCATGTATTTCATTTGTATGCGCTTCATTAGGTCCTTATTTGTAAGTAAGCGAAACATTAAATTGGTAACGAGCTGCAGGAGAATGAGATTGCTAAGAAATGCCAATGTTGTGGTGTTGCAGCCGGAGAGCCACCTCTTATGCTGATGTAAATCAGTGCAATTTCTTTTCCTCTGGTGGAGTCGATCTCTTCTGGCGAATCCCAGCTGGGACTCTGCTCTGTAGCACCCTTTGCTGTTTGTTTTTGTTGTTTCTAGAGAAATACGTACCCTGTTTCCTCTTTCAATTCTAGATTTCTTTCCAATGAGATTAACCAAATTATATCATTACCCATTAATTGCTCAGGAAGTTTCTTCTTTAGTTGCATTTCCCTAGTGCACAGGATACAAGCTATTAGAGCTCTTGTGTGTTCAGACTGACTAATGAACTACGGTTGAATGTCCCAGACCTCTAATGGACTTCTCCATCTTCCAAATCAATGTATTTTCCATAGATAAGGTGCCTTTTGATACAGATGGTCCCAGGTTGATTTGAAGTGTCCGTACAGCTGAAATGTAGCCATCTGCACTTGTTTCTTGTTGGGGCAGGGGAGGATGCTGGGGTTTGGTGTGTTGTACTGTGCTTGTGTCCACCTTAAATACGTGCTCATTTTGGCCAGAAAATGCTTATTTAACATTTTTAAGGGTCTTATTTAATGTCCTTTAAATGTATTTGTCACCAATTACGTCTTTCATCGATGAAAACAACCCCTACTTAATAAACTCTGTTATCCATGTTTTCTGTATAAGGGGAGCTAATTTAACCCCAGACAGTTCTTCTGACTAAGGCTTATGTCCGTAAACCACGAGTCTTATAAGGCCAAATTATGAATCCTGTGCCTTTTGCCGAAATGCTCTTGTGAGTAATAGCTTATGAACCCCTCCTCTTCTCCAGCCCCGCAGCTATGATTGGATCTGTATTATAAACCTGCATGCTGTTTGTACTGATAATTGCTATATTGGGACCTGAATCATCAGTTGATCTTTTTGAGAATTTGAAAGATGAATCAAGCTCTCTCTTCCTGAGGGCAGAGGGGAGTATGGGGTTGGTGACTGTAATACCATGTGTGTAAAGGCCAGGCAATTTTAAACTGTCAGTTTAAATTGTACTTACAATTGAATTTTCTTTTCTTGTTGTTTCAGGTAACACCTGAATAGGTTATAAGTAAAAAAAACTTCTTAATACTCCAGGCTGTGCTTGCCATAGTTAATGTTTCTTTCTCCTGGGTAGTCCCTTTGGGTCTGTATTCCTCCTCGCCTTTTCAAATTCAGGTGTGTCCTTTTATTCCGATTTGGGAATTTAGATGATCCGTACCAGTATGAAAGTATATCTCCGGAGTGTAACAGTTTCTGTATGGAGCCTTATGGTGGTCTGGCTGTGTCAGTTCATATTTAACATATAGTAAGAGACAGACTTGAAGGCAGACCAGTGCTGAGCCAGCTGGGCATTTTCCAAAATGTAATGTGTGGCCAGTGGCACATGGGTGGCTTCAGAGCGAAGTATGGCATCATGAAAACAAAATATATATGAAAGTGCCTGAAAGTAGCTTGAATTTTACCCCAGCTGAGCACACCTGGAGGTGAGGGTGCCAGCTAGGGAAGAGGGGAACAGGCACTTGGGTGCTCTCCTGATGGGGTACCGCGGGCTCTGATGGAACAAGCTGCTTACCCATGTTTCTGCCTGTAAGCACATAAGCAGCTCTGAGCAGCGGAGACCGGGGAGCCAGACACACGATGGGAGACGCACCCACGTCGGGGCTGCCCTGGGCAGGACGGCCGAATCAGCAACCGAGCTGGGGCCTCTCATGCCTTGGAGTGTTTTGGGGTGCTGCTGGGGTGGTTGTGCTGGGAGGTTGGAGATGTGATGTGGGCGTGAGGGATGTCTTGGTCCCAGGTGCGATGCAGTGGGGCCGCAGCGGTGGCATTGCTGTAGCCTCTGTGCTTTTTGGAGGAGCACATGAGTGGCTGCGACCCATGGCCAGGGAAGGCAGAGGACGGGATGTGAAACAGCGTGAACAACAGCAGAAACTGCCTGTTACTTGCACAGACGTGGGGCTCTGCAGCTGAAACAGGGCTCCTCGCTTCTCTGGTCCGGAGCTGGAGTGCATCGATGCAACATCCAGGACTTGAATTTTGAAGTGAAACTTTTTGCAGCCAAAGACTGAGAGATCTGTCCTACCAAACTGGCTCTGAGAAACATTTTATTTTTAAACTGAAAGCTGAGCTGAAACCTGTGCAGCCTTTGTTTTCAGGGGAAGGTGGCTCCCCTTGAATGGGAGGTTGCATGGAGTACTGGAGGGTTGGGCTCCTGGAGATACCTCAGGACCACTTGTGGCTCGGCATGGAAATCAGGGAATGCTCTTGCCACTGGTGCTGGGGCGTTTTTGGAAATACTCCTGTGCATAGAGTGGGGCTGTGGGCACCTCCCTGTGGCCTGGCTCTGGGACCTTCTCCATCACTAGGACATCCCCCCTCATCGGGATATCGTAATTCCTGAGTCCCAGTGCCTCCTGGCATGGCTCCTCCTCTACTGTCCCTGCCAGCATCCCCCTGGCTTCCCCACAGCCCACCCATATCCAGGGTCCCATGGGGTCACCCTCCCTGTGAGCATCCAGGCTCTGCGGAGAGCAAAAACCACCAGCAGAGCCAGGCTGAGCGCCGGGGCGGAGGAGGAGGGAGCAGGCCAGACAAGGGAGAATTTGAGGCTGTTTTCCCCTTTCCCTGGGCATCCTCTGTGCTGCAGCCTTGGAAAACTCCATGGTTTGAGGATTCAAATCCTGTTGGGGAAAGGGAGACCTTTCAGTGTTGTTACCTTTTCCTGTTACCTTTCCCCACAGTCTGCTAAAACCCTCTGGAGGAAGCTCCGAGGGCCAAATGTCTGCCATACGTAAAACTATACTTCAGTGGGGGAAAAAAAGTGCAATTAATTGGAAAATGTGTCTTAAAAAAGAACAAATGGGAAGCACAATAGCAAATGAAGTACCTCGTGTGAGTGGCTTATGTAACAAAGTAATTAAGAAGAATTTATTATGGTTTAATGTGTCACTAATCAAAGCTTGCATTTTTCCTCCTTACCACCTTTAAAAATTGCAATTTGAGTCTGTCTTCTACATTTTTATTATAAATAGGTTTTATTAGTATTTTCACTGTTGAAGCTTTTCTATGTTGTATTGCACATTTGCTTTCCACATACTCTGTTTGCTCATTCAAGGATATTAAGAAAAAAACCAGAATTAATGTGCAACACTGCTATTCATCTGTGTTTGTTTTTATGAATGAATCTTCTGCCTGGGTGCACACAGGCTTTGGGATTGCCCACTTTTTGAAAACCTTTAAAATTCAAACTTTTTCATTAATTCTTTACTGTGATAGGGAAAATTTAAAAGCAGGCTTTGCTTTTAAAAATGTAAGTTATTAGCCAAGATTTCCAAGCTGGAAGATAGTGGGGTACCAGGTTTGGATTATTCTATAATAGCGCTGTTTTCCCCATCATGTACTGTGCCGCCTACAAACACCACCTGCCTTCTACATTTTGTATAGATGTTGCTATATAGCATGAAAAAGGAGTGTCTCCTAATGCAAGTATCTCATGTTGATTCACTGCTATACAACTGTTCATCCTCTAATAGTGTGGGATTACAAAGCATTATCATGCTCAGATTGACTCAGGTAGTGCTATTTTTATTTAAGCTGTATTAAGGTATCATTGTGAATCTTTGGTCTTGCAGCATGGGGATAATACGATTTACTATTTTTATAAAAAATCAACATGTCTGTACAAATCCTGTCCATAGCAAGAGCTGCAAAGATTAGTCATGAGCTCAACACTTTTTTTTTTCCCTCCCCCTTTCCTCTACAGCAAGTCATTAAATTTTGAATTTTCATGTGACCTCCATCATGTTGGCTAGGCTTGGAATAAAATAAGAGAGTGCCTTGGCTTATGGTCAGAGACTTGCTACTTGCTGGGAAAAGCTTTGGTGTAAGTGGGGGTCTTTGGTGTAAGAGGGTAGCAAGTTTGGGGATGCTTGGTGGAGTTAC